>NC_090354.1:15909054-16539470 GCF_035084215.1 Heptranchias perlo
TACTAAATGGGGCAAACCGTGAACCTTTTTATATTTGTAGGTTCAATTTTTTCATGTATATGTATTAACAGTTTTAATAATTTTATTTACAAAATTAATTTTTCAGCTGTTATCACAGCTTTGATCTCATATCAGTCCCCATGCTGCTTTAAAAAAAAGATACAAACACTGTTCCCATTATGTCCCACAAAGTAATATCACAAAACTCAGTATGCTTAATTCTACCAGTAAAACTGATGCTGGTAATGGAAGACATCAACTACAACAGAAAAACTTCACAAAAATGAACTCTAAAACCTACAAGATGTATATATTATCACAAATAAAAGATGTTAGCTCTCTTCAATGGCTCAGTGAGTTCATGGAGTGAGAAGCTGAGGCATACAGATCAGGAAGGTCCCAGGTTCATATCTGCATCTGTGCTGAGCTAGCTGATGTCAGTTGGGGTGGCAATAGTAATATTTCAATTGGCTTCTGTTCTAGGGAGGGGAACATTGGCATGGGTTACTGCTACAGATAGTGATCCAGCAACCTGTTGTGCATACATGGGCAACAGATAAGGATAGGACCAGGCTTGGCTGTGAGCTTCACCCTCAAGCCTTACCCATTAATAATGGCCACTTGAGCAAAACACAAGCGGGTACCTGGTTCTTACAAAACTAATCCAGCAGGACATCAATGCTTTCCAAAGAGGAGGCATGAAGATTGGTGGGAAAATAAATAAAAGATATCTAGGAATAAGTTCAACACCTTTGCAAGGTTCCAATGATATTGATAAACTGCTTCTAGTTTTGACTGGCGGTTTATTGCATTATCTGAACAGCTCAGCATCGAGTTACATCAGAACTACAGCACAGAAACAGGCCATTCGGCCCAACTGATCTATGCCAGCATTTATGCTCCACATGAGTCTCCTTCCCCCCTACTTCATCTAGCCCTACCAGGATACCCTTCTATTCCTTTCTCCCCAATGTGCTTATCTAGCTTCCCCTTAAATGCATCTATGCTGTTTGCTTCAACTACTCCTTGTGGTAGCACGTTCCACATTCTTACCACTCTTTGGGTAAGGAAGCTTCTCCTGAATTACGACTATTTTATATTTACGACCTGCAGTTTTGGACTCTCCCACCACAAGTGGAAACATTTTCTCTACGTCTACTCTATCAAACCCTATCATTATCTTAAAGACCTCTATCAGGTCAACCTTCAGCCTTCTCTTTTCTAGAGAAAAGAGCCCCAGCCTGTTCAGCCTTTCCTGATAAGGATATCCTCTCAGTTGATATCATTCTTGTGAATCTTTTTGCACCTGCTCTGAAGCCTCTACATCCTTTCTATAATATGGAGACCAGAACTGTGCTTAATACTCCAAGTGTGATCTAACCAAGGTTCTGTACAATTTTAACATAACTTCTTTGCTTTTCAATTCTATCCCTCTGGAAATGAAGGCAAATGCTTGATTTGCCTTTTTTATGGCCTTATTAACCTGCGTTGCTACTTTTGGTGATTTATGTATCTGTACCCAAGATCCCTTTGCTCCTCTATCCCATTTAGACTATTGTCCAAGCAGTATGTGGCCTCCTTATTCTTCCTACCAAAATGCATCATCTCACACTTATCTATATTGAAATTCATTTGCCAATTACATGCCCATTCTGCAAGTTTATTAATGTCCTCTTGACACCTTCTTCCTTTGTATTAACTACACCCCCCAATTTGGTGTCGTCCACAAATTGAGATTGAATTTCCGATTCCCGAATCTAAATCATTAATGTAAATTCTGAACAACAATGATCCCAGCACCAATCCCTGTGGTACACCACTTTCTACCTTTTGTCAGTCTAAGTAGCTACCCTTAACCCGTACTCTATTTTCTGTTTTGTAACCAACTTGCTATCCATTCTGCTACCTGTCCCCTGACTCCACAGGCTCTGACCTCAACCACGACTCTACAATACAGTACCTTATCAAAGGCCTTTCGGAAATCCAAATACATTACATCTATATGCTACAGCCTTAAAACTCACTTCCAACCATCTGCTGTTTTCTATGTAAGAACCACATGTTCATCAATATCTGGAGAATTATCAATAAAAGTTAATTGCTTTAACAACCAGACAGCATAGGGGCAGTACATTCTTTACAATACTTTAAAACTGCTCTGCTTCAGAATTATTTGTATGTCAAAAAGCACTCATCATAATGTACAGCACCAATTCTGTGCAATAATAGTGAGAATCAATATTTTCTAAAAGCTTTAATAGTAGACTTTTATTGGTATAACAATTTGGATTTCCAGAGAGTAAATTAAGTCTGATTTTTAACTAAATGGGATCCAAAATCTACACAATTACACCACACTAAAGTAGTTACAATGAAATCACAGAATAATGAAATATTCCAAAATACTACAGCTCAACAGATCATTTAATTTGAAATGCTGAACTTTTTAAATTAACAAAAAGTATTATTTTGTACATCCTCTGCAGTCAAAGGTAATATGATGCTTTAATGGTTACACTTGGGGCTAAAATTTATTTCGGCCTGTTTTTGAGACGGAATTGTCACACAAGCCAAAAGCTGGAGGCCAGAGGCTTATCCAAAGTCGAGCCTCATCAGTACAATTCCTGTGAGCTGTGGATGCCAATCGTGTGTCCAGAGGCAGCTCACCAGTTTTCAGTACACCAATTTGGGTCAACTGTGGCCCTCAGGTAGGTCCTGAAGTGGGGGGGGGGGGGCGCGTGGGGGTTTGGGGGAGAAGCGTAGGCTGGAAGCTGCCCGCAATAGTGCCGTGGAGCCACGAGAAGCACTCCTGGTAAAATTAAAGAACGTACCAATTTATTGGCAGCCTCCAGCAGTCCCTTTAAGGACTGCCGGATAGACCGCAGCAAGAGCCTGAAAAACTGAGGGAGGCATGCCTGTGCTGATAAATTTCTGTGAGGGGTCCTGAAACAGGCTTTGGTCCCTCATTAGTATATGCAAGTGGCCAAACAACCGCTTCAGGAGGCTGCCAGGGAGGCCTGAATATCACCCGAGCCAATATGGCACTGGGTGTATTTCAGGTGCCCTCTGGGCACAGGTATAGTCCCTCGAGATTAGTCATTTTTACACGTATTTTAGGCATGAAAAACGGGTGAAACAGAGTCCAGTTTTTCCTCTCATCTTTATGTGCATGATCCTGGGCAGTTCAGCAACTCTCACTAGCTCTTATTCAAGAGGGCCCAAAATTAAACACCAGCATTAATGGACATTCATTATCAATTTTGTCAGTTCCTGGCTAGGCCACAAGAGTGCTTCACAATGGCAGACTGCTCCAGGACGTTATTCACATTATACGTTCTGCCCACTCCCAGCAGATCCAGAGATCCAGGAGATGCAGTGAGCAGAGGGTTAAGCGGTTTTCTTTCTTACTCTTTCCTTTCCCACTCCGCGAGAGGGGAGCAGAACTTAGTGCAGGAAAGGAAGTAGGCAATGGAGTTTTGAGTAAGTTGGCGTTTATACGGTGAGGAGCTCAGGACAGCTTTGGACAAGTCAAATCTAGAGCTGGAATGTCAAGTCTAGAGCTGATTAGAACATAAGAAATAGGAGCAGGTGTAGGCCACATGGCCCCTCGAGCCTTCAATCTTCGATCTCAACTCCACTTTCTTGCCCCGATCCCCATATCCCTTGATTCCTCTAGAGTTCAGAAATCTGTCCATCTCAGCCTTGAAAATATTCAACGACTCAGCAGCCACAGCCCTCTGGGGTAGAGAATTCCAAAGATTCACAACCCTCTGAGTGAAGAAATTCCTCCTAATCTCAGCCTTAAATGACCGACCCCTTATCCTGCAACTATGCCCCCTCGTTCTAGACTGTCCAGCCATGGGAAACAACCTCTCAGCTGTCAAGCCCTCTCAGAATCTTATGTTTCAATTCGATCACGTCTCATTCTTCTAAACGCCAGACAGTATAGGCCCATTCTACGCAACCTCGCCTCATAGGATAACCCTCTCATCCCAGAAATTGATCTAGTGAACCTTCACTGCACTGTCTTTAAGGCAAGTATATCCTTCCTTAGATAAGGAGACCAAAAATATACACAGTACTCCAGATGAGGTCTCACCAAAGCCCTGTACAGTTGTAGTAAGACTTCCTTACCTTTGTGCCCCTTGCAATAAAGGCCAACATTCCATGCTTTCCTAATTGCTTGCTGTACCTGCATGCTAACTTTCTGTGTTTCTTATATGAGGACATCCAAGTTTCTCTGAACACCAACATATAAAAAATATTCAGTTTTTCTATTCTTCCTACCAAAGTGAATAACCTCACGTTTCCCCTCATTATACTCCATCTGCCATCTTCTTGCCCACTCACTTAACCTGTCAATATCCCTTTGCAGACTCTGTGTCCTCCTGACGGTTCACTTTCCCACCTAGCTTTGTATCGTCAGCAAACTTGGATACATTACACTCGGTCCCATCATCTAAGTCATTAATATAGATTGTAAATAGCAGAGGCCCAAGCACTGATCCTTGCGGCACCCCACTAGTTACAGCTTGCCAGCCTGAAAATGACCCGTTTATCCCTACTCTCTGTTCTCTGTCCTTTAACCAATCCTCTATTCTTGCTAATATGTTACCCCCAAACCATGGGCCCTTATCTTGTGTAACAGCCTTTTATGTGGTACCTTATTGAATGCCTTTTGAAAATCCAAATATACGACATCCACTGGTTCCCCTTTATCTACCCTGCTACTTACATCCTCAAAAAACTCTAATAGGTTTGTCAAATACCATTTCCCTTTCATAAAACCATGTTGATTCTACCTAATCATATCATGATTTTCTAAGTACCCTGTTACCACTTCCTTAATAATGGATTCCAGCATTTTCCCGATGACTGATGTCAGGCTAATTGGCTTTTTAAAAAATTCGTTCCTGAGATGTGGGCATCACTGGCAAGGCCAGCATTTACTGCCCATCCCTAATTGCCCTCGAGAAGGTGGTGGTGAGCCGCCTTCTTGAATCGCTGCTGTCCGTGTGGTGAAGTTTCTCCCACAGTGCGGTTAGGTAGGGAGTTCCAGGATTTTGACCCAGCGACGATGAAGGAACGGCGATATATTTCCAAGTTGGGTTGGTGTGTGACTTGGAGGGGAACGTGCAGGTGGTGTTGTTCCCATGTGCCTGCTGCCCATGTCCTTCTAGGTGGTAGAGGTCGCGGGTTTGGGAGGTGCTGTCGAAGAAGCCTTGGCGAGTTGCTGCAGTGCATCCTGTAGATGGTACACACTGCAGCCATGGTGCGCCGGTGGTGATGGGAGTGAAAGTTTAGGGTGGTGGATGGGGTGCCAATCAAGCGGGCTGCTTTGTCCTGGATGGTGTCGAGCTTCTTGAGTGTTGTTGGAGCTGCACTCATCCAGGCAAGTGGACAGTATTCCATCACACTCCTGACTTCTGCCTTGTAGATGGTGGAAAGGCTTTGGGGAGTCAGGAGGTGAGTCACTCGCCGCAGAATACCCAGCCTCTGACCTGTTCTTGTAGCCTGTAGTTCCCTGTTTTCTCTCTCCCGCCTTTCTTGAATAGCGGGGTCACATTTGCTACCTTCCAATCGACTGGGACCATTCTAGAATCTAGGGAAATTTGGGAGATCATAACCAATGCATCCACTATCTCTGCAGCCACCTCTTATAGAACCCTCGGATGTAGGCCATCAGGTCCAGGGGATTTATCATCTTTTAATCCCATTTCTCTACTGATATTAATTACTTTAAGTTTCTCAGTCTCAGTAGACCCTTGGTTCCCCACTATTTCTGGTATCCTTTTTGTGTCTTCTAGTGTGAAGACAGATACAAAATATTTGTTTAACGCATCTGCCATTTCTTGATTCCCCATTATAATTTCTCCTGTCTCAGCCTCTAAGGGACCAATGTTTATTTTTGCTACTCTTCCTTTTTACATACTTGTAGAAGCTCTTACAATCCATTTTTATATTTCTTGCTAGTTTACTTTCATATTCTATTTTCTCTCTTTTTAATCAATTTTTTGGTCGTCCTTTGCTGGTTTCTAAAACTCTCCCAATCCTCAGGCTTACTACTCTTCTTGGCAAAATTATAGGCCTCTTCTTTTAATCTAACACTATCCTTAACTTCTTTAGTTAGCCACAGGTGGATCACTTTTCCCATCGAGTTTTTATTTCTCAATGGAATGTATACTTGTTGAGAATATTGAAATATTTCTTTAAATGTTTGCCATTGCTATTCAACCTTCATACCCTTTAATTTGGTTTCCCAATCTACCTTAGCCAACTCACCTCTCATACCTATGTAACTGTTTCTAACTTAAGAATGAGGATTTTAGAAGTGATGTGCAAGGCACAAGGGCAGGTGAAGTTTGAGGTGATTAACAGAACACAGGATTTAAAGCTCATGGTGAATCCTCTACTCTGATTTGTGTTTCTCTCAGTCTGTGCCTCCAACCTCTGTCTGTCAGTCTCTTGTCTACCTACCCCAATCTCTCTCTCTCCCTTGATCTCTCCATGCAATCTCTTCCCCTCTCGCTCTCCATTTGCCTCTTCTCAATTTTTTACCCCATTATTCTCCCCCATATCTTCGATATATTTTTATCTCACTGATCTCTCTCTCTTTCTTTACCCCATTTCTTTCATCCTCATCTCTTCCCTTCTACTTCTCATTCCACCATCTGTCAGCTTCTCGCCTCACCTTGGGAGAAGGAATGGACAGAGAGCAAGTCCTCTGGAGCGAGGACAGGAATTTTTTTTTAATATCGTGAGCAGGACAGGACGGCCAGCATGAGATCTTGATTAATCAGGATCAGGAATAATCAGGACAAGGGTGAAAGGGAGCATATCAGAGATTGGACAAACAGTCAAGGAACGGAGCTGGAGGCTGAGAAGACCAAAGAGCAAAGGAGTTGGGAGATGGGAAATCATGAGGCACCACGGTGCCACCAGTGGTGGGTGACATGCCACTGCAACCACAAGTGTTTACATTGGAAATTGCCATTATAAATGTTTATGTAGACAATTTCAATCATAAATGTTGACATAAAAAAGTATGATAGGAAGTACAGGCATATGCAAGAATTTTAATATACTAATCACTCTCCCATGGTGTTGCACACGGGGAGTCAAGACCAAGTGTAGTTGTCAGATGAAGTGGGTTTAGAGGGCGGGAGACATGGGCTTGCAATAATTCAGTCTCTATTTTACAGATGTTATGTTGTTTAAAATACCAAAAGTTATAGCCATTTAAGAGAAGTAGAGTTGCAGTACAGGCTGAGGAACTGGAATATTCAAAACTGAGGTGCTAAAGTGCCACCACTGGTGGGAAGGTGCAATTACAGCATAAAAAGGTTACAGTTTCCATTGTACATATGGACCTAAGATCTAACTAGGTAAAAAGTTGATACAGAAGTGTGCCAAAAATGTGACAAGGAGGGGGGAGGAGGGAGCGCGACAGGGAGGAGGGAGCGCGACAGGGAGGAGGGAGCGCGACAGGGAGGAGGGAGCGCGACAGGGAGGAGGGAGCGCGACAGGGAGGAGGGAGCGCGACAGGGAGGAGGGAGCACGACAGAGCAAGACCGAGAGATAAATATGCGCTGTAAATGAATTCCTCGTGATTTCTATAAATTTCTCTATTTCTATATTTCCTGTAATATTTTCTCATCCTTTCACCAGTTGTTTGTTTCCTCCCTCTTTTTCTTTCCAAAGTTTCTGTAAGATTTCTTTCCCCCTCTCATTTAGTGTCTCTTCCTACAGTTTTCCTCTTTCAGTATCTGCTTCTATTCCCTTTTGTGTAGTCGCTCTTTCTTGTTTCTCTGATGTTCTCCAATCTCTGTACTCCTATATGTTCAATCCGTCCCTTCTCATTACCTTTATTGTTGCCTAGCTCTAATTTTTACCTTCTCTCCTTCCTTTTCATATTGTTTCCCTTTTCATATTGCTCAAGTGCAATTAAATTATAAACAAAGAAAAATCACCCCAACTCTTGCACCCACCCATCATTTTTTTCCCAGTTTCCATATGTGGACATTTTTAGTCAACCACTCTTATCTCTCCCTTCCTCTGAGTCTCTACTTGACAGTCCAGAGTTCATTCACTGGAAATGGAATCCTGCAAGTGCACATACCGGGGCCGTTGTTGGCTAGACTTCTTCAGAATGAGCACCCCCAAATGTTCTCAGAACTTCTTATGCGCCTTTGTCTGAGAATGCTGGTACTGATAAGTACACAAGGAAAAGTCTTTTGCTCTGTTTACTTTAATTTTTCTCTTCCTCTATGCTTTTGTTTCTACGCACTGAGCCAATTAAAATCTAAGTGGGCAAATGACAACAGAATCATAGAATGATACAGCACAGAAGGCGGCCATTCGGGCCATCTTGCCTGTGCCGGCTCTATGAAAGAGCTACCCAAGTAGTCCCACTCCCTTGCTCTATCCCCATATAGCCCTGCAAATTTTTCCCCTTCAAGTATTTATCCAATTCCCTTTGAAAGTTATTATTGAATCTGCTTCAGTCACCCTTTCAGGCAGTGCATTCCAGATCATAACAAAACTCGCAGCATAAAAAAATGTTTCCTGTCACCTCTGGTTCTTTTGCCAATTACCTTAAATCTGTGTCCTCTGGTTTACCGACCCTTCTGTCACTAGATACAGTTTCTCCTTATTTACTCTATCAAATCTCCTCTTAACCTTTTCTGCTCTAAGGAGAACAACCCAAGTTTCTCTCATCTCTCCACACAATTGGAATCGTTCATCCCTGGTACCATTCTAGTAAACCTCCTCTGCACCCCCTCCAAGGCCTTGACATCTACCCTAAAGTGTGGTGCACAGAATTGGCCACAATACTCCAGCTGTAGCCTAACCAGTGTTTCTAAAGGTGTAGCATAACTTCCTTGCTTTTGCACTATATGCGTCTATTTATAATGCCATGGATCCCATATGCCTTCTCAACTCATCGTGCCACCTTCAAAGACTTGTGTACGTACACCCCCAGGTCTCTCTGTTCCTGCACCCCCTTTAAAATTGTACCATTTAGTTTATATTGCCTCTCCTCATTCTTTCTTCCAAAATGAATCACTTCACATTTCTCTGTGTTAAATTTCATCTGCCATGTGTCTGCCCATATCAACAGTCTGTTTATGTCCTCATGAAGTGTACTACTATCCTCCTCACTGTTTACTACATTTCCGAGTTTCATGTCATCTGCAAACTTTGAAATTACAGCCCATGTATCCAAGTCTACGTCACTGATCGATATCAAAAAAATAGTGGTCCCAACACTGATCCCTGGGGTACACCACTGCACACTTTCCTCCAGTCTGAGTAACAACCGTTCACCACTACTCTCTGCTTACTGTCCTTTAGCCAATTTCGTATCCACACAGCAACTGCCCCTTTAATCCCAAGACCTTCAATTTTACGAACAAGTCTATTATGTGGTACTTTATCAAGTGCCTTTTGAAAGTCCATACACACAACAGCAACCACACTACCCTCATCAACCCTCTCCATTACTTCATCAAAGAACTCCATCAAGTTAGTCAAACATGATTTGCCTTTAACAAATCAGTGCTAGCTTTCATGTATTAACCCATATTTTTCCAAGTGCCAATTAATTTTGTCCCGGATTATTGTCTCCTAAAGTTTAATCACTACCGACATTAGGCTGGCTGGCCTGCAGTTGCCGCATTTATCCCTCTCCCCTTTTTTGGACAGGGGTGTAACATTTGCAATCCTCCAGTCCTCTGGCAGCACTCCCATATCAAAGGAGGATTGGAAGATTGTGGCAAGAGCCTCCACAATTTCCACCCTTACTTCCCTCAGCAACCTCGGATGCATCCCATCCAGAACGGGTGACTTTTCTACTTTGAGTGCTGCAAACCTTTTAAGTACCTCCTCTTTATCTATTTTTTATCCTATCCAATTTCTCTACCACCTCCTCTTTTACAATGAATATGGATAGGTACTTCACACAAAAGAAAATAAAAGGTGACTTATGTACTTCATGGATGGTGTTGAACTGACAGAGAGAGATAGATAGAGGAGCGTTAGTAGACTTGACATTTAACATATTCAGTCACCATGCTGCAAGAATGCAAGCAAATAGAATACTGAACTATATTACTAAATCAGTAGGATACAGATGAGAGGATATCTTGCTGAAATTCTACAGTGCTTCAATCAGACCCACTTTGAATATATTGTCCAGTTTGATCATCAAGACACAAAGGAAACATCCAAACCCTGCAGGAAGTCCAGAGATGTTGATCCCTCGTGTCAGAGGATTTAGTTATGAGGAAAGAAGGTAGGCTAATAAGGAAACACCTTCAGATTGCTAGGATATTATTGTATAGATTTTTTTCTGAGGAGAAAATGAGATTGGGGAGAAAACTGAAATTGGGTAGAAAAGTTTTGTGATATAATTATTCAATATTGAAAGTAAAACAAAGGTGGAAAATAATCAATTAGAAAGGAGAAAAACAGACTTAATAAAGAAATCTGACTGAACGTAGATGTCAGACACAATAAATTTTATAACTGATATTTGTCCTTTTACTAGAAGAATATACCCTCTAAGTTTCACAATGGTGATTCTTGTTACTTTATTATTAATCAGTATATACAAATGAAGTCCAAATGCCATGATTAATATCCCTAATGGTGCAACAAATCTAGCTGTAAAGTTATATAAAATTAGGATTTGTCATCTAAGTTATAACTAATTATTCATTAATCAGTATAATTCATAAAATTGGATGGGGGAATTGCTATACAAATTGGCATAACTTTAATAAAGAGAGCATTTTAGTTATTATTAACCATCCTAACCAGCACCACATTAACCTAAGGACCTACGTGGCCTGTGCTCAGGGAACACAGATCAGCATAAACTTGAACAGCATAGCAGGCAGTAACTGGAATTTGAGTGCGGGCGGGTTTAGTTACCGAAATGTGGTTGCACCTGCGCCGTGCGGCCCGCATATGGGGCTCAATTTTAAAAACCAAGTTCGGGTGCATTGGGGGCAGGACAAAGAAAATCATGGTGGGAACAAATACTGGCTCCAACTCGCCGACTTCCACGTTTAACCCAGAAACATCTGGGTGCCCGCGTGTGCTTCAGGAAACCGGAAGTGCTGCCAGGATGATATTTAAACCAGTAACTAAGGGAGTTGAACTTGTCAAAGTACTTAATTTTGTGTTGATTGAGGCAGGGAAAGGATTTTAACTCTGCCTCAGCGTGTTTCCCATCGCCTCTGAAACACGCCATGGTGAAGGAGTCGTGTTTCAGCTGGCAGCCATTTGGGCATTTAAATGCCCGTTTGACAGATGAGGATAAAAGGTGAGTTATTACAGCAGGGCACTCAATTCTCTCAGACAAACTTTTGGCTAAGAGATCTTTGCATTTAGACTGAAAATTCTTGGTTTCCATTCAGAATTGCTCTGTTTACACATATTTACCAACTTTTCGGACCCCCTCAAACTGACACCATCAAGATGGGGTGGGGGGGCGCAATGGCTGCATTCACTGCTACATCCGCGGAGGAGGAACATCACCATCCTCGCCAGGCACGAGGTGCACTTCCGCCACTTGGAGCTCCACAACACAGTGCTGCGCCACAGGCTCCTGCACAAGAGCACAGAGCGGAACAACAGAGGGAGCAATGTCGCAGGAGGCACCAGCCTAGTCAGAGGATCTACAGACCAAGGCTGAGCTTCCTGGACCTCTCTGAGGAGCAGTGCATACAGAGGCTGAGTCGCCGCCAGGTGGTCGCAGACATCTGCAGCCTCCTTCATGACGAGCTGCTCCCGGCTGGGCCTGGCAGTATTCTCATTACCTGGCGCAGTTAAAGTCACCACTGCCCTTAACTTCTTCACCTCCGGATCATTCCAGGGTACCACCGGTGACATTGCCAGGGTCTCTGTCGTCTGCACAGAAGTGCATAAGGCAGGTCACCAATGGTTTGTTTCACAGGGCCTCACAATATGTCAACTTACCCACGGACGACCTCAGCCAGACAGAGAGGGCAATGGGATTCCAATCTGTGGCTGGCTTCCCACGTGTACAGGGTGCAGTCGATTGCACGCATATAGCAATCCGAGCACCTCCACCTCCAGGGCTGTTCATCAACAGAAAGGGGTATCAGTCCATCAATGTTCAGCTCGTTTGTGACCACCGCAAAAATTTCTTCACGGGTGCGCCAGATTCCCTGGCAGCTGCCACGATTCATTCATTGAGGGAATCCAACACCCCGGGCCTCTTCTTCGCACCAAACACCCTTAAGGGCTGGCTCCTGGGGGACAAGGGATACCTCCTGCACACATGACTCATGACACCTCTGAGGAACCCCATCAGCAAGCAACAGCGTCGATACAATGACAGCCACATCACCACCAAGTCTATAATTAAACATGTGTTAGGGCTGCTCAAGATGCGATTTCGGTGCCTCGATCGTTCTGGGGGCGCACTTCAATACGCACCAGCGAGAGTGAGTCGCATTATAGTAATGTGTTGTGTCCTGCACAACATGACGCCAACAGAGAGGGGTACCGGTTGAGGTGGCCCCAACCCCTCATCCACATCTGCCATCCACACTGAGGAAGAGCAGGTGGAGGACGAACCCATGGGCAGTACAGCGGCTCACCTAACTGCTCGTGAGGCCAAGGAGTCCCTCATATGTGAATGGTTCTCACCAGAAAGTGAGAACCTCACACCACCTGGAAAGACCATCACCAACACCAGCCCCCCATCCCTGCACACAACAGTCCTGTAACTACACATACACCCACTGTAAAGTGACCCCCTGGGTGGCATCAAGTGTCGCCGTTCATGGTGAAGCACACGAAAGGGCGCTATTATACAAGCCAGTCAGCAATGGGCAAGATGTGGCAGTGGCGGTGAGAATGATAACATTTAATGTCACTTTAACAGAAACCAAATATAAATGAAAAACATGACAGTCTATCAGACACCCTTGTGCATACCCTTCGTGATCACAAATCCTTAGCCTTTCTCTTCCTACCGCTTCTACGTGATGCATCCCCTGTGGGTGCAGCAGAGGTAGTGGCAGGTTGCTCATGTCCTTGGCCGGACTGCTTACATGCTTTCGGCCTATGCCCTCTTGGTTTTGGAGCCCGTGAGGGCCCCTCCAAAGACTGCTCCTCCTGCAGAGGCAGACTCGGCCACCTGGATAGGAGGCAGCATTGATTATAAGAGATAGGAACAGGAGTAGGCCATTTGGCCCCTCGGGCCTGTTCCGCCATTTAATGAGATCATGGCTGATCTGATTTTTACCTCAACTCCACTTTCCCACCTTTTCCCCATATACTTTGACTCCCTCACTGATCAAAAATTTGTCTAACTCAGCCTTGAATATATTCAATGACTCAGCCTCCACAGCTTTTTGGGGTAAAGAATTCCAAAGGTTCACGACCTTCTGAGAGAAGAAATTCCTCCTCATTTCCATCTTAAACGGGTGACCCCTTATTCTGAGACTATGCCCCCTAGTTTTAGAATACCCCCATAAGGGGTATCATCCTCTCAAGTCCCCTCAGAATCTTGTATGTTTCAATAAGATCTCCTCTCATTCTTCTAAACTCCAATGAGTATAGATCCAATCTGTTCAATCTTTCTTCATAAGACAACCCTTCCATACACGGAATCAACCTAGTGAACCTTATCTGAACTGCCGACAATGCAAGTATGTCCTTCCTTAAATAAGGGCACCAGAACTGTACGCAGTACTCCAGGTGTGGTCTCACCAGCACTCTGTACAGTTGTAGCATGACTTCCCTGCTTTTATACTCCATCACCCTAGAAATAAAGGCCAATATTCCGTTTGCCTTCCAGATTACCTGCTGCACCTGTATGTTGACTTTTTGTTTCATGTACGAGGACACCCAGATCCCTTTGTACCTCAGCATTTTGTAGTATTTCTCCATTCAAATAATAGTGCTTTTTTATTTTTCCTCCCAAAGTGGATGACTTCACATTTTCCCACATTATATTCCATCTGCCAAATTTTTGCCCATTCACTTAACCTGTCAATATCCCTTTGCAGACACTTTGTGTCCTCCTCACAACTTGCTTTTCCACCTATCTTTGTACCAGCAGCAAATTTGGCCACAAGACACTCTGTTCCTTCATCCAAGTCATTGATATATATTGTAAATAGTTCAGGCCCCAGCACCGATCCCTGCGGCACCCCACTAGTTACAGATTGCCATTTTGAAAATGACCCTTTTATCCCGACTCTTTGTTTTCTGTTAGTTCACCAATCCTTTATCCATGCCAGTATATTACCCCCAACACCATGAGCTCTTATCTTGTGCAGTAATCTTTTATGTGGCACCTTATCGAATGCCTTTTGGAAATCCAAATATACTGCATCCATTGGTTCCCCCTTATCCACCCTGCCCGTTACTTCCTCAAAGAACTCTAATAAATTTGTCAGACATGATTTCCCCTTTATAAAACCATGTTGACTCTCTTTGATTGTATTATGAGACTCCAAATGTCCTCCTACTACTTCCTTAATAATGGATTCTAGCATTTTCCCAATGTCAGATGTTAGGCTAACTGGTCTATAGTTACCTGCTTTCTGTCTCACTCCCTTCTTCAATAGGGGTGTTATGTTTCGGGTTTTCCAATCCACTGGGACCTTTTCAGAATCTAGTGAATGCTGGAAGATTACAACCAATGCATCCACTATCTCTGTAGCCACTTCCTTTAAGACCCTCGGATGCAAGCCATCAGGTCCAGGGGACTTGTCAGCCTTTAGACCCATTAGTTTACCGAGTACTTTTTCTCGAGTGATAGTGATTGTTTTTAGTTCCTCCCTCCCCTTAGACCCTTGATTTTCTACTATTATTGGTATGTTATTAGTGTCTTCTACTGTGAAGATAGATACAAAATATCTGTTCAATTCCTCTGCCATTTCCTTGTTTTCCATTATTATTTCCCCAGTCTCATCCTCGAAGGGACCAATGTTTACTTTAGCTATCTTCTTCCTTTTTATATACTTTAGAAGCTTTTACTGTCAGTTTTTATATTTCTTGCTAGTTTACTCTTAATTTATTATCTCCCTTCCTGATTATTCTTTTAGTCATCCTTTGCTGGTTTTTAAAGTTTTCCCAATCTTCGGGCTTACCAGTAATCTTTGCCATGTTGTATGCTTTTTCTTTTAACCTTCTACCATCCTTTACTTCCTTAGTTAGCCATGGTTGGTTCACCCTTTTTGTGGAGTCTTTCCTCCTCACAGGGATAAGTTTTTGTTGCGAGTCATAAAATATCTTTTTAAATGTTTGCCACTGCTTATCCACCATCATACTATCTAACCTGTTTACCCAGTCCACTTTAGCCAATTCCACCCTCATTCCTTTATAATTGCTCTTATTTAAGTTTAATACAGTAGTTTCAGACCCAAGGTCCTCGTTCTCAAACTGGCTATGAAATTCTATCATGTTATGATCACTGCTTCCCATGGGATTCTTTACTTTGAGATCATTAATTAATCCTGTTTCGTTACCCATTACCAGATCCAAAATGGCCTGTTCCCTGGTTGGTTGCCCGACGTATTGATCTAAGAAACAGTCCCTAATACACTCTATGAACTCCTCCTCAGGGCTATTTTTGCCAATTTGATTTGTCCAATCTATGTGAAAGTTAAAATCGCTCATGATTATCGCATTACCTTTTTTACAAGCCCCCCTTATTTCCTGATTTATATTTTGCCCTACAGTGTAGCTACTGTTCGGGGGCCTATATACTACTCCCACCAGTGATTTCTTTCCCTTGCTATTTCTTACCTCCACCCAAATTGATTCGACATCTTGATCTTCTGAGCCAAGATAATTTCTCACTATTATACCAATTTCATCCTTTATTAACAGAGCTACCCCATCACCTTTACCTTTTTTCCTATCCTTCCAAAATGTTAAATAACCCTGAATATTTAGCTCCCAATCTTGGTCACCTTGCAACCACGTCTTTGTAATGACCACGAGATCATACCCATTTGTTTCTATTTGTGCCGTCAATTCATTTATCTTATTACAAATGCTGCGTGCATTCAGATAAAGAACCTTTAGTTTTGTCTTTTTACCATTCTTTCCTACCCCGGCCCCATATGCTAGTGCACTCTTATGTTTGTACGCTCTGTCCCTTCCTGACACACTCTGTTTATCATTACCCCCATTACTTTCCTGTACTACTTCCTTGTCTTTTCTCTTTATCAATCTAAACTTCACCCCACCTGAGCCCTCCCCCCCTCTATTTAGTTTAAAGCCTTCTCTACCGCCCTAGTTATTCGGTTTGGCAGAACACTGGTCCCAGCGTGGTTGAAGTGAAGCCCGTCCCAACGGAACAGCTCCCCCTTTCCCCAGTATCAGTGCCAGTGCCCCATGAATCGAAACCCACTTCTCCCACACCAATCTTTGAGCCACGCATTCATCTCTCTGATCTGATTTACCCAGTACCAACTTGCTTGTGACCCAGGTAACAATCTGGAGATTATCACCTTTGTGGTTCTGCTTTTTAATTTAGTCCCTAGCTGCTCAAACTCCCTCAGCAGAACCTCTTTCTTAGTCCTACCTATATCGTTGGTACCTATCGCTGGTACTGGTTGAGAGGGGGGCAAAGGGCGAGACGTGGGAGCGCTTTGAGTGGCGTCCCCACTTTCATGTCCCCTTTCGCCATTATACCTCTCCTGGACCAGGCTCACATCGCTCCTACCACCCTGCTGGACAACAGTATGGAGGACATGTATGATGCCTTGGAAGCCCAGTTGTAAAGTTCCTGTCTGCCTGTTTAAGGCAGCAGAATGTTGTTCACAGTGAGTCCGAACGGCCGTTATCAGGGCCTGAATGGACTCATTTGAGAGCCGTGCTTGAAGCTCAATGGAGGCTAGCCTTCTCTCCATCACAGACATTCCCGCACTTACCTGTGCCACTATCGCAGAGAGTTGCACATGTCCCTGTGCCACCATTCTACTAATGCAGGAATTGGCCTCCTCCATCCTCTGCTCTACTGTGGAGAATGCGCGTGTCACCGGTTCCAGTGACTCGCAAACGTGCTGCTGTCCCTCAATCATTCTCCTTTTAAAGGATGGCCCCCGGGATTCAGCATCTGCGTCTGGCTGAGCAGAGCCTGGAGAGAAATGCGCCCACCGACGCGGACTCTCCACAGCTGCCCCTGCCACCAGTGTCCGCTCACCCTCACCAACCCAATTAACTGACTACTAGGACCCACCGAGGTGAGTGTATCTGCGCTGGTGGATGGCTCGCTAAGATGTGACGGTGCGCCCTCAGAGGCCTGGAGCTCCTTTGAGGAATCGCCCTCTGCCGTCACCGTGGTCCTTGAAGGGCCTGTAAGAGAAAAGAAGGCAATATTAAGCATCATCACAGATGTGTCACGTTGCGATGAGCATACTGAGGTGTTCAACATGCCAAGCATCATTAACATCAATTCATGTTGTGTGTGATGAATGTTAAAGTTGTGTCACCAGACGTTTGTGGGATGTCAGTCTCGGCGTTCCCGACGGACAGGCACTCGAGGGTGCGGCTGATCTCCAGGGTCTCCTCCTCCGCGTCTGTGAGGACCATTATTTTGTTGTGGCCCCCCTCCAGTCCTCGCCCTCTCGCATGCATTTTGTGCTTTCTTCTCCTAGAAGGGGAGAAAGTACAGACGTGTGAGTGAGTGATAGTGAAGTGGCCAGCCAATGAATGCATTGCTTTGGGTGAGGCTGACCATGAAAGAGGTGCATCAGAGTGCGAGTATGAGACAGAGCCATCACATTGGATCAGAATTGGGGTGAGTGGTAGTGATGGGGTGACAAATGGGGTGGCGAGGAAGTGCTCAGGAAGTGAAGGTAAATTGAGGATGAGCCTTAAGTGGGTGTGAGGAGTGATGTGATGGAGTCATCTTGGCAGTGCAGAATGAGTTGGGGGGAGGGGGCGGGGGAGGGGGCAGGGTGGTGTGCACCACGGAATGCAGTAGAATCAGTAAGTGTACTCACTTTTGGTGACCTAGTTAGGTCAATGAAACGCTTCCTGCACTGGACCCAGGTGCAGCAAATGTTACTGCTGCTGCTGATAACCTCCTCTGCCACCTCGAGCCAGGCCTTCTTGGTGGCAAAGGCAGAGCACTTCTCCTGTCGGCCGCGTAAAATAGTTAAATCTTGGAGCAGCCTCCACTGGGTCTCCTTGCTCTTTGCTCCAGCAAAATCCATTGGAGCAATGGCCCTTTAAATCTAGATACTCCAGCTGACAGCCTGACACGCAAGTCCGACCACTGCGCAACTTTTGGACGGCAAACCCGGAAGCCACGTTCAGGGCCACCAACTAAGTCACGACTGCATGGAGAAGAGTAAGTTTTTATTATCTGGGTTTGCCGCACGCCCGTTGACCCCCCCCACCCCCACCCCGCTGCCATCCCACCACCTTTTTAAAATTGAGCCCGTGGTCTCAGCAATAGGAAGACAGACTAAGAAGCCTGTGGGCAGAGCGGGAAGAATGGAAGATGCTATTGGAGCCTCACGGCAGGGCGGAAAGACAAAGTGGAAGAACTTAGAGAAGCTTCTGTAGCTCTTCACAAGGCTAGATATATAATCTTTAAGCATTTTATTGCATGTTTGTGTTTTAATAAGTTGGGCTGGGGACCCAAATCTTGTGTGTTCAGGGCCCCAAAAATTCTTAACGTGGACCTGATCGTAACTCGTGCCTACTTTGCTGCGTAAAAACAAACTAGGCAAAAACATGAAATTGCTTTAAGATTCGACCATAGTATTAAGTAAAAGAAAAAAAATGTTCAGTTCATTACTATAAAATTCAATTGAACAATTAAAAGGAACTTTTAGTCGTAAAGTAAACCTACGTTTTTTGTGGTAGTAGTACTTTTAATATAAAGGATCTGGAGAGTTAAAGCCAAACAATACAGTAAAACCTGCTATCATGAACTAGGCACACTTGCATAGTCTATAAAGGAGACTTAGATTTGCTGGGTCAAAAGTAGACTGCTGCAAAAACATAGAATATTTAGTTTTGAGATTGTCTTTGATGAAGACATGCTTGAGTAACTGTGTAGATTAAGTCCAATTTATCTGTCCCTCATTTGAAGAGAGCCTAAGTCATAAAAACACTTTCTCAAGTTTCATTCTCTTGGACTCTTGTTTTGATGGTAAAGGAGCTTCGCCCTGTATGGTTAATCTTCCCAGGTATGAGGTCTGAACGTGGGTCATCATGGGAGTATTCACAATTGATTTAAGTAAAAAGGGTTTCCTCACAGTCAGAGGCGTTTCTGCATAGTTCATAGAATCTTGCAGCACAGAAGGAAGCCATCCGGCCCAACATGCCTGTGCCTGCTCTTTGAAAGAGCTATCCAATAATTCCCACTCCCCACTCTTTCTACCCCATAGCACTGCAAATTTCTCCTTTTCAAGTATATATCCAATTCTCTTTTGAAAGTTACTGTAGAATCTGCATCCACCATCCTTTCAGGCAGCGCATTCCAGATCACAACTCCTCGCTGCATAAAAAAATTTCTCCTCATCTCCCCTTTGGTTCCTTTGCCAATTATTTTAAACCTTTTATTTAAGGAGGGGGGGGTAAAATACTCTAACATTATTTTTTCAGTTGAGAATGTAATACAGACATATATAAATAAGAGATATTTAACTAGAAATTACACATGAAAAATAATTCTACTCATAATGTGCCTGTAACTCGCTCATGGCTTCCTAATCAAGATTTACATGATCAGCCTTACCTGTTGAATTCTGAGAAAATTCTGTGAAGTTCTTCCCTCAAATGCCACGGCCCGCTTCAGCACACAACTTATTAACTACGTTCCAGCTAGTTTGTCCAATGTTCTATTGGCAACATTAATTGCTAATTTTTTTTTACAGTATTCCTGCCAACATTTTCATCACTTTTAGTATTTGCAATATAAGAAGCCCTTCATTCTCATTCTCCAATAAGACAGTAGGCGGGTGCACCTTTAAATTGGCCTCAGCTGTCCAATCCTGGGTGCCTCCATGTGGCAGGAAAATTGACATCAAACAAATTTAAGGTAAATTCATCATTCCTCAGTTAAAAGCGGTGGATAAAATCTTTAAATAAAAAGTGCTCGTCCTCAACTTTTCTTCTCGACAAAACATTTTCTTACACAAGAGTTCGCAGTAAAGTAGTAATTAGGCAGACAAGAGAGCATACCCATGATTCTAATATATGAAATGGATCTGACATCTTGGCAAGCAGAAGTCATTTATAAATATTGCTAACTTATTGTGTCCACAAGTTATTATTTATGAACATGAAAATACAGAGGTAACCTATCTAGTATCAAAAAGTTGACATATCGCCCACTAAGTCCATTAATAAATATTGAACAAAATTCTTGAGAAGTTAACATACAAGCATACAGTTCAATAACAGACACATACATTTGCAAAAAGAACCCAGATGATAACTAATCACTTGTCAGATTCCATTAAAGCAATTGCAGCAACATATTTCCACAGATACATGAATGTGACACACAAATGGTTCAAAAATGTCCGTTTTCAAGTCAGTATCTGAGATAGAGAACACTGATAACATTTCTTTAAATCGAGGAAGAATATTCATTTTATGATTCTTAGGGGAAAAATTAAAGAAGAAAATCGATGTTTATCTACCATGTGCTTAATGAAAAAACAATGATTTTCTGGAAAATTCAAAATATCTTTTAGTTAAACTACAACATCAAATTTGAGGAATCTGATTTTCTGACATTTCCCTTTAGGATGAGAAATGACATAACCCTGAAGTAATCTCATCCTAAAGCCATCTTAGTTATTTCAAGACATCAATGAAATCTATGCTTCTGACCATTTATGAAAGGTTCATTAATAGCAAATGCCAACTCAGTTGGCACAAGGTTTTTTCTGTAAGATTTTCATTTTTATGCCAATACTGACATGACAGTTGTGTTCCACTTCCCTACTGAACAGTCCTTTGATTTTTATAATTTGCAATAAACTATATGACACTATCATCGAATCAATAAAGTTGGTTTCCTGTGTTATCGCATGTTCTGTGCACAAATGGAGGGGGATGGAAAAAGAGGTTTTTAAAAGAATGAATGAGAGATGGAGAGGCTTAGAAAGGTTATTCCAAACACTTGGACTGTCGGATGTAAGCACTGCCACCAATGGTGCAATAAAGGGAGGGGGCTACACAAAAGGCCAGAGTCAAAGCAAGTGTGTTTGGGAGGGGATGTACAGGTGGAGGAGATTTCAGAGAAAAAGTGGGGCAAAGTCATGGAGGAATTCATAGGCAAGGATTTTGCATTCAATATGTTGGGGACAGGGAGCTTGTGCAGGTCAGTGAGGATGAGGTGATGGAAGAGCAAGGCTTTGTGTGGGGAAGGATACTTGTGCAAGAGTTCTGAACAAATTGGAGTGCATAGAAGAACCTAAGAATTAGGAGCAGGAGTGCGCCATACAGCCGCTCGAGCATTCAATAAGATTGTGGCTGATCTTCGACCTCAACTCCATTTGCCTGCCCGATCCCCACATCCCTTGATTCCCCTAGAGTCCAAAAATCTATCTATCTCAGCCTTGAATATACTCAATGACTCAGCATTCACAGCCCTCTGGGATAGAGAATTCCAAAGATTCACAACCCTCCGAGTGAAGAAATTCCTCATCTCAGTCTTAAATGGCTGACCCCTTATCCTGACACTATGCCCCCTAGTTCTAGACTCTCCAGTCAGGGGAAACAACCTCAGCATCTAACCTGACAAGCCCCATCAGAATCTTATATTTTTCAATTAAATCACCTCTCATTCTTCTAAACTCCAGGGAATATAGGCCCACTTTACTCAATCTCTCCTCACAGGACAACCCTCTCAACCCAGGAATTAAACTAGTGGAACTTCGTTGGACCGCCTCTAAGGCAAGTATATCCTTCCTTAGATAAAAAGAGACCAAAACTGTGCACAGTACTCCAGGTGTGGTCTCACCAAAGCCCAGTGCAATTGCAGCAAGACTTCCTTTACTCTTGTACTCCAATATTCTATTTGCCTTCCTAACTGCTTACTGTGAAGGTGGAGAATGGAAGGCTAATGAGAAGAGCAATAGCATAGTTCAGTCTGGAGGTGGCAAAAGGAATAGAGTTTCAGCAGTACAGAGATTGAATTAGGGGCAGAGGCAGGCAGTATTGTGGAGGTAGAAGTAAGCAGTCTTGGTGATGGGTAAGATGTGGAACTGAAGCTCAACTCAGAGATGGAAGAGAAAATATTGCTGGACATGCACTGGCTGCATTCAGATAGGTTGAAACAAAATCATGCAAGGGGAATCCCATGGAGCTAGATATTTTAGACAAATATGTTAAGTTTCACTTTCCTTGAAAAGTAAGCCAAATGACGCACCATATAAAGAAATTTAATGGTTAGATATAACTGGATATACGCTTGCCATTGAGAGGAACAGAAAGACAGAATGAAAAATAAATGGGTCATTTAAGCTCACAAAAGAAGAAATTTGAAGTGTTGCAGTTATGGTGCTCAAATTGTGATCCTGTAATCACGGAGTCAAGTCACAGTTATAAGTCTCATTGGTTCTAGATACACTGCTAACTGGGACATTGCATTATGCATTTAAATTAGACGTGCAAAATGTAATTGAAATATATAATGTGCTATACTGAGTTTAAATGAGCACAAATACAATTTAAAATCTTAAACCAAATTATTCTGTGCCCCTACAACCATTCTGATCAAGCAATAATAATTTTCTATTATTAGGTATCACTAGCATGCCTAGTGAGTACTTTCAGGTACAATGTTTTCCAAGCACACTGGTACCATCAAGTGGCAATAAAAAGGTTCCAGTGGACAATTTATCTATTTAAATTATGATCTCCCAATGATGCATTAAAACACTTCCACTTATATGAGCAAAATTAACAGAATGCTCAGCTAAGTCAAGGTGCTAAAGACATGAAGTAAACTCAATACGATCACTGGAAAAAAAGACAGGAAATGTGCTATAAATGAGCACACACTTAAAGATTGCCTTTTTAACACATTTATAGTATTTCCACAAATGGCTCAAAAAATTATCCTCAGGCAACAAACTGGCACAATGCAGGTTTAGACCCTCACTCTAAGTCAGCAATCTCACCCCTGAAGTTCTGGGTAAACATTTTTTTTTAATTTCTATTATAAATTACAAACTTCATTTCCAGTAATAAGTTGTCAACTTAGTGGAAAGAGCAAGGATTTTCAAAAAATATTTGGAGCAATTTCACTGACTCCTCTTTTGTTCCTTGTTATTGGTAGCTGTTTGTTGGCTGCCAATTTATTATTCTTGGTTTTTTGAGTTTCATGTTTGATTGTTTTCATTCCTGCTTGCTACTTAGCACCTTATCTACCTGCTCAGTTGTGATGTGCTTCGTCGTGATTTGTTGCTGTTTTATGAACCAATCAGATGCAAGTGCGACAAAAATTTACAAGTGTGATACCAAAGTACGTTGGACAAAACTGGGCACTAGACACAACTGCACATACACTAGCAGATCTCTCACGGTGATGCTCATAGTAAGTCAGATGACACACTGTCTTAAGGCCAGGAGCGTAGTGCCATGTAATGCACAATGTTTTATTCTGCTGCTAAGGTGAAGCTGTGCCCCTTTAACTCCACAAAGTATAATTGCTGTTAAGTAAAAACTGGGTAAATTAATTCAGAGCTTCAGGTCAGAACCTGGCTTTGTCTGTATTTTTTTTTTAAAATGTGTGATTGAGTTAACAGGTGGTGGGTTCAAGTCCCACTCCAGAATTTGGGTAATCATCTAGGCTGATACTTCAGTACTGAGGAAGTACTGCATTACTAAAGACACCATCTTTCAAATGAGGCATTAAACCTTTATGCCTGTTCAGATGGACATAAAAGATCCTTGAATACTTTTCAAAGAGCAGTAGTGAATTCTCCCATTTTCTTGGCCAATATTCCTTCCTCAACTCATATCACCAAACAAATTAGCCAGTCATTTATCACACTACTGTTTGTGGGAGCTTTGTGTGAGCAATATGCTGCTGGGTCTGTCTACAAAACAATGACGATCGCACTTCAAAAGTAATTAATTGGCTACAAAGTGGGGTGTCCTGAAGATATGAAAGACGCTACATAAATGGAAGTTTGTTCTTTCTTCTTCTCTACCTCAAGAACTCTGCAATACTTCAGACTTCAGCATGAGCCAACCCACTTGGAACTCTTTCTCCATTCCCCAACAGAGTTACTAATTACAGGTTGTGCTCCGTGTCACTGAGGACCAGTGAACAATTTCAAACAGCCAGTGATTCATGGGAAAGTAGTTCCAATCAGGCTTTAAGATTTGGAATAGATTTCTTAACCCAAACATGGGAGACAACTACTTAACACAAAGTTATTGGGGTCTTATACTTTTTTCTGGATCAGGAGATTTTTAAATTTTCTCTGCATCGGTGCTCACATTTCTAAAAAAAAAAGTGGTCCACCCACTCATCTTAACATGAGTATCTTGCCCCCAGCTTCAAAAGTGGAGCATATGAGTCAGTGTAAGGAGACTCTACCCTGAAAGGTTATATGCAGAACTGTGTTCTGTTGTGCATTCGTAAACATTGTATTTCTTCAGATTCAGTGAGAAATGTTTTCAACAATTTTTTGGAGTCCAATAAAGCACAATTATCATTATCATTTTAGCAAAGGAAATATATGACTAAGCTGCCATACCTAATTTCACGAAGTCCTACTAAATCAATAACTCATCATTACAAATTTGGGTTTGCTGTAGATACCTTCTCAGGTTCAGTGGCGTCAGTCTCTCCCATAAGCAGATCCCATGTCTCTTACATTCCAGAGTTGACGCACACTGCCCAATATCTACCTGTATGATAACATACCCAGGGTCTGTAACAATACATTCTCCTTGACATACAAACTGGATATCTTGTCTCTCGCATGTGCCCTCATGTGTACTTCTCCAATCATTCAGTAGGCACGCTGTTTACACTTTAGTGAGATGACACCGGAATGAACCATTAAGTTGTTTTGTTTCTCATACAGAACAAGAGTTATGATCAGACTCACTTAATTCAATCAGTACAAGTTGTCTTCGTGTAATCATACAAAAAAAGGAACATGCTATGCTTTCCCACATCAATAGGTATCTTGCTTCACTTAAACAAAAAAACAATCTAACTACCCTCCTACACCCTAACCTTCTGAATCTGGGGAAAAGCCTGCTCTAGCAGCTTTCTATTTAAAAATCTGACACTCTCTGCTCGCTCTGTTCCTATTTTATCTCCCTTTGTTCCGAACCAGTGTGGACAGCCTATCCCAGGCAATTCTTGCCAAGCACCTGGGTCCATGGACTTCGTAACATATTGGATGCGAGATGTTTATCATTTACTACGACAGGCTAACAAATTGTTAATTGTTTTTGGTCTCTGTCAAATGACTTCACTATCTAGCTCATTAGCTTTTTAACCACCTTTCATTCAAGTACATTCTTTTTAAAATAAAACGGAATGCTTTTTGTTCGGAAACCCATCATTTAAATTAACCGCTTTCCAAATCTTTTCTGTAGAAAAGTTGTCAAAACAAAAATCCCAAAACCTGATGCTAATGCAGCAACACTGTTAGTCCTGCACTACCATGCAGACCAGAAAAAAGAGATGGTCATAAAGGTGATTTCCCTGGGAAGAAGTAACATCAGGTCTACCACCAGTAATAGCAGTGGAAAATCTGTTACCCAATCTGTGTTTCTCCTCTTGGTAACAAAATAAACATTTAAATGTTCCTTTAAGCATTGCGGATATTTTACTTAGTGGTTGCCTGAGACGTATAAACTGCACTAGTGTCAATTCTTCAACTTTTCATTTTATTTAATTGTTCAAATATTCATGTGCCAAAAAAAATACAAAAACAAGTTTGGAGTTCTGTCTCATCAGGGATAGAGCTGCAGATTGTTTTCATTGAGAGAGGCAGCAAGGTTTGACGTAACGACTATGGTGAGAACAAGGCCAACATTGTGTAACCTTGAAATAAAACCTGAAAATGCTGGAAACACAGCAGGGCCATCAGCATCTGCAGCCAGTCTAGGATTTGGGCATATTCGTGCTGGGGCAGGCTGTCTGGCTACTCCAAAGATGTCCCACTGGCCCTGGCTGTATTCCTGGCTCAGAGGTCATTTACACGTGGAAAGTGGGCTTCCTGGTTTTACCGTGGAGCCACACCAACAGCATGCTATGGCAGGCCTGGGGGCCTACCATAGTAAAAGAGGGGGCAACCAAGCTGCCTAACTTTAAATAAAAATTATATGGTGAAAAATTTGGATAACATTAGTGGACCCTTTACATGGCTGCCCACAGCACCCGTCTCAACTCCTTCTGCCTGCCACACTAAACTTGACTGATATATTGTTAAGGAACAGTCTTGTAAATACTCCCCGCCCAAGCTCCATTCTCTACCTAGAAATGATGAAGTGCCTCTGTGTCAAGGTGGTCCTTGAGGTTTATGCACAGAGAGGAATGGAGTTTCCATATTCATGTAGCCAGATCACCTTCCAGTGAAATAAGTTAGTTATGTCAAGTTCTTGTACTAGGTGCAGAGCAAGCCCCACACTTCTGAATGAAGAATGGCATCATGGACTGCAAATGATCAATGCAGCTTCTAAGCAACGGGTTGGCATGGGCCACAGTGGAAATGACCAGGATCAATTCGATCAAAGTAAGCTGCACCGTGTTTCTACCCATATGCTGTCAATAAAAAAGGAAAGAACGTCACAGAATAATTATTAAAAATTTTCTGGTGTGAGAAGTAACAGACAGATCTTTTGCCAATGACAGAAGAAAAAAGTAAAAGGCACACTTCACAATGAAGCCTTAAAACAGCAGAGTGAAGGGAAGAACAACTGACTGCCCAGATATCAGGTTTCTTAAGGGATAGTAGAGAAGGTGATTTCTCTCTCAGGGATGACAGGAGTTTAAATTTTTATTTGGATGTTAAATGAAAAACAGAGAACATCTGTTTTCGGAGTTACATCAAATAGTTACTGATGAAATGAAAGATACCAAAATAAAATTACAAACTGTACTAAAATGCAATCCCATAAAGGGGACTGGACTTTGTAGTATGTTAACACACTCACCATGCCCAGCATCTTTTCAGCTCATACCATGTCCGTCATTAAAAAAAGAGAAAAAAATTGGCAACACGAAGTCACTTATAAAGTTTATCTGAAACTCAAAGTCTTCAAGTTACTCAAATGAAAATCAATGAACGACTGAGAGCCACCAACCCCATTATACAGTGTGGACTGGATGCAACACACTAACGCTGGAACGTGGGTTTGAATCCAGCTGAAACTGATGGGATGAAAGTTTCCTTGATTTGTTCACTGTAAAGATAACTAAATGACAAGTCTGGTCCATCTCAATCTAGTTTCTAGTGACACTGAGCCTACAACACAAAATTGACCATAAATGGCAATCTTATTCAGAGGTGTAAAAAAAATGGAAAACTTCACACTGCTGCAAGCAGGGCTTCTCTTCCAAGACCAGAGTTGCAGCCGAGTAGAGGGAATACTCCTGCATCTGGTTAAATATCTTGCCAAAGGTGGCTGAATGAGGACACTGGATTCAGAAACTCATTAAATGTTCCTCCCGATGAACACAAAAACTGTACATTTTGTAACACACACCTTCACTTACACCCTCCCAACTGAAGACAGCTAGATTAAATGTTTTAATCAGTGACTCCAAAAATATCAACTATGCACTTAATGTTTTTTTGCAAAACAACAAAAATTCTTGAAAATCCTTCTGCAGGAAACAAATAATTCAGATGTCCTCCATTTTCCTTGTGTATGCATAGAATGAAATGTCTGGGTTAGGAATAAATCACTGAGTAAGTGTATGGAAGCTGAATAAATTCATTCTAACCCACAGAGGAAGCTTTTTCTGCCAACTCCAGTGCACAGAATCCTTTATTAACCACGGTAACATTCCATACAACCAATAATAAAAAAAGACAAAGAATGGCAGAAAAATAATTCCAGAGAGGAAATTAGCTACGATTCCAACTCTAGAGTTGCTAAAGCAATACCTTGAAAATATTTTGAGATTCCTTAAATACTGTGCAGAGAATGCAAAATTCTTAATTTTAGTACACTGGAATGCTAGCGAAATAAAACAGCCAATTAGGTTAGCATACATGCAGCATTAGTATTCTGCAGCATTTACAAGTATCTAATGAAAAAGAAAATAAAAACAAGGACAAAAAAGGAAAAAGGCAAGTACTCTCATCTTTGACAGCAAGCAATAACAAGAGGCCTTATGACCTTTTCATTTGACAGATAATCTGTTAACTCTGAGCCTCTTGCCGGTTTCTGCCATGAAGGTCCCTCAATACCATTATCAAACTTCAAAAGAACAAATGCCCTGAGAGCGCCTACCTGGGGTGGGAGGTTGCTCCCACTTAGCTACCCTGTTGAAGAACGTGCAGACACAGGCAGCTCTGCAGCAAACTGTTCAGTTATGCATCCAGAGTACGCATGCAGTGGGATTGTAACTGGTTTCGCTATCCATTCATGTTACTGGAACTTGCCGTACTCTCAGGGGTTTATACCATAATGAATCACACGGAGAAAAAAAACTCAAGCCCTTTTGAGTCAATCTGTAATTTGTTTGATAAATTTGAATTATCTGTTCAGTGGAAGCTCAGTTATTTGCCATAACAGAGTGCACCCCTTTGACAGATAAGTCCCCAAATTACTGTGCACTGCTGATTGCTCTGCCTCCTTGCAACCACCTGCCTCAGCTCTCTCCAGCAGCACTCACCTCTATTACACTGACTGGCAATATCACCTGATACTGCAAGAGCTGATCAGCCAACTCATAGCTTTTCTCACAAATCCAACCACTGAACTAGCAACAGACCCGAAAGAACCAGCCAAAACTACTCCCCTAATATCAGTTAGAGTGATGAGCGCTAATCAACACAGAATCTACCTGTTTAAAGGTGCTCCTCGCCAATAAAATAACTGTGCGTCTAGCATGCATCCATAGTGGGAAAAATTGTCCGTCACACATGCAATTTTTCACACTTGTAAAATGTCCATCACATTTGCATCCGATCGATTCAAAGAAGTAACCCACACAAAAACAAACTGCTCTTTTTCTGCCAAATTACAAATCAGGCAAGGGCCACAAAATTATCCAATTCAGTCACCAAAACAATTCCAATTTCTTTGAGCAACCATGCTGTTTCCTCAGCTAACAGACTGAAGTGAGTGTTTGCATCCTCTGATTACTTCCAGGCACCACCCCTCTGCAGTTATCCAATATCTCAATCCACCACACGAGTATTACCACATCCCAGCATCCCCTTCTCAACATGGCACAAGTGCTCCCAGATCCTAGCCATCCCCAAAGTCTTTGCAGACACAGTATAACCCCACTGACTGTTCTCAGAACCCAATGTTCCCATACATCATCTTGCATGATTACTCTCAAGACCTTGTCATTCTTTCCAAGGTTGTGGGTCCCTCCACTCACTCCCTTCTCCTCCCCAAGCTACTGCTTCCTTTTGAACCTGGACCCTCTTGACCTGATCCTTACCATATTACAACCCCATCTCATCCCTCACCCAAACATATTGCAGCACCTCTCTGACTGCCATTCTCTGACCAGTCCCACGACTCACCGTCATCCTCCCAGTATAGCCTCCCATTTTGCACCATACCTTAAAGTAGATAGAGTACTTCTGTAAAGCAATTTAGGAGATAAAACAAGTGTTCATAACCTAGGGAATCAGTTTGAACCACTGTTAGATATCAAAACTTGCCCTCTCTTCCAGGAGAATGCCATGAGTAAAGGAGTCCAAAATTAGCTTTCTGTTGAAGGAACCTATAATCTTTGCATTTCTGAAGACAGTTTTTTTTCCCACATTTCTAAAATTCTGTGATAAAAAATTATGCCTAAATTCTTGGTCAGGCCTTTCCTTCTTCCAAATCTCACAATAATATGTTCTTGTTCTATGCTCTACATCTAGTATGAGTTTAATATCTATTTTATCATCTCCCATTATTATTTTAAACAAATATTTAATATCTGTTCCACTTTATTTTAATTTTAGACCTCTTCAATATACCTTTATAGCAATTGAATTTCAATCTGGAATCATCCTAGTTGCTCTGTTGCACTATTTTTCTATTGTTTTCCTCCAGGTAGGAAAACCAAAATTAGATGCATTAGAACGCTTTAGAATACTGTACTAGAGGTATAAAATTACATACCCAATGTTCATTGTATGCAGCTGAAAATTGTATTTACATCATCAATCAAACTGGTAAATTAATTTTGGACAGATTATTTCTACATTCCTCCCAACCCTCTCACCTAATAATGACAGATCCAACGTGCACAGATGATCTTAATGCTGCATGAAATATTCTTTTCAAGTAATCACAAATAATTACTGTTCCATGTTTTCTGAAGTATTACCTATCAACAGCCAAGTTTTCTTATTAGGGATTTGTTTTAATATGTCTTTTACTCTTGCAATTTGAGTGCTGAAATCATACAGTACATCATGGCCACCCATATTGTTATACAGTGCTTCAGATGGTAATAATTAAGAAACATCAAGCAACCATAGCAAAAATTCTATTCTGGCCTCATTCATTCAGACTTTCAAATCTGCAGTATGCAAATTCAGCTGTACCTCTTCAAGGCTGAACAGCTGAACTATACTAACGAATGTATATTGAAGTTATTAACATTATATTATACCAAATCTTTCTCAGTAAATAATACAAGATCTCAACTCAAGATACTGGGTTTAACCAATGCATTTCAACTTTATCAAGTACTAATGTTTAAAGTACCTTAGTACCAATCGTAAGGAGACAAATCTTCTACACAATATTGGACTTTTAACCCTAAAAGGAAGACTTGCACTTATGTAGGACCTCGTCACATCTCTCAAAAATGTCTCAAAGTAGTTCACATAAACAGAATTACTTTGAAGTGCTGTGGCTTTTACATAGGCAAATCCTACTGTACATACAATTACTTAGGACAACTTACTGCAACTCCATTTCTGCATATACATGTCTGCTGCCCCTCTGTGACATCATTTACAGGTACTAAGTTCGGTTTCATACATATGCTGATGGCACCCAGCTCTACTTCTCACCACTACCTTTGATCCCACAACCACTTCTGCAATGTGAAACAGCCTGTGGCATTAAGTTGTGAATGAGTGAAACCTTTCTCCAACTGAGCATTAATAAGACTGATGCCATTGTTTCCGGTCCCAATATATACTTCACTCCCTTGCCACTAATTCCATCCTGTCTCCAGTCAATTGCCCGAGCTGCATCAGGCCATGTGACATTTTGGTGTCCTGTTCAACTCAGAGTATTCATCACCAGGCTACTTACTTCTATCTCTGCAAAGTTGCCCACCTCTGCCCCCATCTCATCCCCACTGCCACAGAAACCCTCATTTACACTTTAGTCACTTCTAGATATGATTTCCACAACATCCTCAATGCTGGCATCCCATCCTCTTCCCTCCATAAACTCCAATTCATCCAAAGCTCACCTGCCCATATCATGCCCTACACCAAGTGCCACTTGTCCATCACCATCATCCATGCTGATATACACTGGCTCCTTGTCCTCCAATACATTGAATTTAAAATCCTCATCTTCAAATCAATTTACAGGCTGCAGTGCCTTTGCAACCTTTTCCAGTCTTGTATTATCTTCTGCACCCTTCAGCACTCAGTTGCTGGTCTTATATGCATTTCCCTCTTCCTTTGCCCCTGCCATTTGAGGCTGCGCCTTCAGCTGCCTCAGTCCCTCTTTCTCTCTCTCTCCACCTTTCAAGTCTTTCTTAAACCCTTTTTTATAACCAAGTTGCAGTCATCTGTCCTAACTCTTGTTGAAAAATCCAACGATGCTGAGGACTATGAGCATTACCAACATCCGTGTCGGAATGCTAAAGATCTGACATGCATAAAGGTATTTAGTGTAATCAGGAAATAAGTTACTCCATCAGCTTCTAAGATTTTCATGCTTCATTTACATGTATATATATCACCAAGAAATGAGTCAAACACTGCACTTGCAATAGTACAGGTCTTATGCATCTGTAGTCATGGTTTTACATTTATACTGTTAGGTATCTGCTGGTCATTATTCACTTACGCAAGCCTTGGTCAACTTAAATTGTACAAATTGTTGTTAATGTTCATTCCATCTCTTTTTAATGGAATCAACACAACTTTACACCAGTCCCAAACCATTTAAGGGAGTCTGACAGATAGGTATGATGTGGGCCGACTGGTATAATGTGGGCCAACCAGGTTATATTAACTGCACATACTGGGTGCTGTGGCTTCCTGCGAAGTAGAAAATTAGCACGTATGTGACAAACGACCAGAAATATACATCCCTACTCCTGAAAAATGGTGGTGAGAGCACACAAATGGTGATAACCAGTATAGCTTGTCTGGTGCGACAGAGCTAGTACTATTTAGCTAGTACTATTCAGCAAGTTAAGTGTAACAAGGGAATTAAGGAGAGTTAAGTATAAGACAGGCAAACTTAAGGAAAAAACATTCCTGTCGACACCTCCTCGGAGAGAAAAACTCTTCTGGGACGAACTTTAGAGCACCTCAAATGAATATTATTCCATTTATATTTTGCAGACAAAAGTTACACTTGCTTTGAAGGTCTAGCCTGGTTTGTAGAAGGAGCAAAAATAAGTGAGAGATGGGGTGCCTTGAAATGTCACTTAAGTAGGACTCCTGAGTAATAAATTTGAGCAATGGACCGTCTTAACTGAAGCAATAAATGCAGGTGAGGGAATAGGTCAAAGAAATTTTAGACCAAGAAAATGACCAAAGATATTTTCTCATCCTCAAATTTCATTTTTATGCTAGAATACTGCATGTGAGCTTTAATGTCACATGAATAAATGGTCTTTGTTTGCCTAGAAATTTATGTAGAAGGTACTGGTTAATTTTTTATGGAAACTTAACATGTAGCAAAGGCAAGGATCTGAAGATAAAGGAGAAATATTTTTATAGCACCTTATCACATCCTCAGGCTATCCCAAAGTGTTTCACATTGAAGTAATTACTTTTGAAGTGCAGTCGCTGGGGGCAAAATTCAACTTCAGTGGGGGCGCAAAAGGGATTGTAGCGGATCAGCCACCTGTTATACAATCTGCCCAATTTTCCTATCCATTGGTGGAACGATAAGTCCATCAACAGCCTATCCACTACTGCCGGTTTTCACACCCGCCGAAGTTGATATTGCATCCCCAGTTATTATGTAGGCAGAGACAACTGCCAAATTGCACACAGCAACATCACACAAACAAACAGCAAGTTGACCTGTTTTTTTTCTGTTAGGGTTGGTTGAACAAGGATTGTTGCCAGGATGGCTGACAAATACAGTACTTCCTCAATACTGCAGTGAAAAGTCATCTTAGATAATGTGCTGAAGTCCTAGAGTGGGTTTTAAACCTATGGTCTTCTGAAGCAAGAGTGCTATCAAGTAAGCCAAACTGACACTTAAGAAATAAGAGAAAGAAAAATCAGCAGTAAGTAATCCCATAAAACGTATGCAGCTGTTTCTAAGGAGTGTACGCTGTATTGTTGGTTATTTGATTTATATTGCATTTGAAATTAAACTTAGTTGGTTTTAAAAGGAACTGGGTAAAATAAATAAAGGAGCTGAAAGTGGAGTAACAACAGTGTTCAGATTGGCAAACTCTCTTTGCATGCTTGCTAAACATTTCCCTTTATTAAAACTGAATAGTTCAGTAAAAAATAATTCAGAGGGAAACATTGTACCTCAGAGATAGTAATGGAATATAAAGGTTTAACAACTGTAATTCAACGAGAGAAAATATTACATTCAGTTACAGTATTCTTTTTATCTTTGAATTGTGTTATCCTCTACCTACCACACACTACCGCAAGTAAAAAAAAAGAATCTAAGGTAGGAATTACTAGTGATGTCTGCTCTTCTAGGAAAATTTCCAATCTGCACTACATTACTGCCCCATCTCAGACCTTTTATATAGACCCCTTTGTAACTTTTAGTTGCATTCCACCCATCACAGAAGCTAAGAAATATATGTTTATGTAATGAACCCCAAATAGAGAATGATTTTTACAAAACTAATTCTCAACATACAAACCCAAAATGAAAGAGATTTGTAATGAACTAAGATTTTATTAATTACTATATATTTATTTTTTGCCATGCAGGTACAGCATAACAAAAAATCCAGACAAAAGAAACTCAACCCCATTGCATAGAAAGGTCCAAGAAAGAAAAAAATCTGATGAGTGAAGTATGATGAATGAGAAATACCATACATTAAGGAAGACAAATCTATTTTTCTTTTTTCCTCATTATTCTCTAAATAGCATGAGTTATTCCATCTGTGTCAGCTATTCACATTTCAGAAAGGTACTACCGGACTATTGATGTCATCCTTCTTTGCACAGTTTAAAATTATTTTGTACTTAAAACGATTGGAAGGAAGCACATAATCTATGTAAGTACAGATATACAATGCGAAAGAGATATAAATGAAATCCTGAGAGATTAAAAACAAATGAATCCATAGTTAAGAATACAAGATTGAAAAAATGATAAAAAGCCATTCAGCACATTGATCTAACTCAATCATCCATGTCCTTTTCAATGCCAAGGAGTCATCAACCAGGCTAATGAAAGAGAAAGGGGGAACAATTTTGATTGAGAGTCACATCAAAAACTTTAAACTTTTCTTCCATTCAGCTGCTGTTTGACCAACTTTCTGTTTAAATTCCTATTTTCAGCATTCTCAGTTTTGTTCTTCCTAAACAGGCTAATCGTGCTGGGATACATTGCATTTTACACATCAAAACAAGTTATTCTGACTGTGTGCAGATCACTGGTAAGGCCACATGTGCAATATTACGTGCAAGCATTATGACAATCCAAGGCAGTGGGGGGCTCAAAAGACATGGTTGAGAGGTAGAACTGGGTGTTGTCAACCTACATATGGAAACTGACCCCATATCTGGGGATGATGTTGTATGTAGATGAGGAGGAGGAGAGGGCCAAGGATAGATCCTTGGGGGACTCCAGAGCAACGGTGTGGGGGTGAGAAGAGAAGCCGTTGCTGGACATGCTCTGGTGACAATTGGATAGATGAGAGGAACCAAGCGATGGCAATCCCACTGAGCTGGACAATGGAAGAAAGGCACTGGAACAAGATTGTGTGGTTGTACGTCATATTTCTGCAATTATCTTATATTAAATAAACCAGTACATCTCCCACCGTATTTGTAAACTGAGCCCATCAAGTTCTCACAGCAACCTTCGCTGCTCTTCCAAACAAAGCCACAGATCAGTGAAATGAACACTATTAAAAAGTGCTTGCCTCTTTAATAAAAAAGCTGACAGAAATAGCTGATCTGCTTATTGGGAAGGAAACAAAGATGGTGTTACCAGTGTTTTCCCAATGGGAACACACATAACTGCTGCAACCAGGAGCTTTCCAGTCAAAACCTACTGCACTTCTGCAGTTGGTGACCCAAAAGGGAGATCAAGGCAGAGGTTTAGTCAACTGGGCACCGGTAGCTTGGAAATATTTTTGGTGGAATATGATCAATTTTATTAGAATGTGACTGCTTGGCATTTAAAACAAAGAGAAAAATTACGCGAGAGACAAAAAATTATGCAGACAGATCTGTAGGTGGCTCTTTTGTTTTAAAGTAAAATTGATGCATGTTAAAACGTGTTACAGTTTTGGTAACACAGGAGAGTATGAATGGACGTACTCAAGATTTGGGTCTCCATTTTGCTCATGCTGTGAGATGGGGAAGCTCAACTTAAGAAGGTAGACCAGAAGATTTTGAGCATTCAAAGATCTATGAAGGAAAGACTAAAGTCATGCCAGACTGCATACATCATTCTAAATTTTATTGAGAAAATTTTATTGAAACTCATATCAAGCCCTTTTCTGCCTTTTTCAGTGTCTCACATCTTTACACTTGAACTGCAGGACTAGTATTGAGATATGATGTCCCATGCTCTCTTCCTTTTTCACACTTACTGTAATTTAATTGCAGACACAAGTATCAAATTTGGTTTTGGTTTATATTCTTAAAGTCTGACACCAGTGTGAATACAATGTCCCAGTCCAACCACAAGCTAATTCAAGCACCATCCACCTGGTTTAATCAACTGAACATGTAATTGAGCTCATACTGTACAATAAGACAATGCACACTTCTAAAGAGAACCAGTAAAGACACAGTAAACAAATTGAGGAATTACTCCATTTCAAGGACATGATAGAGCATTCAGCAAGAACACACAATGCCTACAGAAAGCAAGCATTCCTGCAAGTTCAAAGTTTGCAGGAAGAAATTTATAGTGGTGCCTATTACTTCTGTATTGAAGAATTTTCTTATCAAGAGCAAGAGACTCAGCTTTCATGGTAAAATACAGTACATCTGTTGGGAGATTCTTTTCTTGTTCTATACTTAAGGTTTCCTATCTTGTTGTGATAGTTCTAATCAGGGGAACTCTAGCTTGCTATCTTAATTACATTTAAAGAGATCGAGATTAATTTAATTAAGTCAAGTGGAGACTTTCCCAGTTGACTATGCATAACTGCATCTGTAACATGCAAGTAAACAGCATAAATGGCAACAGAGAAAACAGACTGTTGCCAACACACCATATCGATAATGACACGTTTTTAAAATAATGACACGTTTTTAAAATGCTATGCACTGCATTTTGATTTCTTGTATTTACTGAAGGCTTGTACATGTATTCTCAGTCTCCCCCCATCCTTTCTGGAAACATAGGCATTCAATTTTCTCTCCATCCTCTCAGCGAGTCATATTACCTCCTTTATCAGACTCCATTAGTTCATATAATCAGTTACAAAAAGACTTCCTGAACTGCAAAATGTATGACAAATCCCAATACAATTAAAAAGGGGAAAATGTTGGATTAATAGATGTGAAATCAAAACTTATTTATAAATGAAAATTCATGGTATGTTCAAAGTTTGGCATACAGATGATAATGAATTTAGCATTAACTTGCTACGTGTGCTCTAATTCTAAAATTTAGATAAAACAGTTGGCTATCTTTGGGGCTCATGAAAAAAGAGAAAAATTAAATTATGTGTGCATTCCTCTCTTCTGACAAAAAGAAACAGTGTGCTTGCCTCCTACTCCATAATTCCACATCTCCCTCTCTTTCTGCCTTCCAGTCTGTTTCCCTCTTTCTCTCTATGACTCTAAGGCACATTCCATAATTGTTTTCTCTTTGGCTTTCTGTGTCCAAGCCTCTCACTTCTTCTGCAAGTTTGTCCTTTTCCTTTCCCTCCCATATCGCCCACTCTCTGATTTGTCAGTCAGTCAGTTTTTCTCTTTGTATCGGTGTATGTCTGTCTCTTTCTTTCTCTATGTCTAATAGTCCATACGCTTATCGGAAATTTTCTTCACTCTTCTAACGGTTTTAATCTTTTGAATTTTTTTTTGTGTGTTTCTTTTCCTCTCTTGAATCATCCCAACTTCTTGTAAACCTGCTTCTGTAATTTTCTATTTAAATATACTTTTTATGTTTAATTTCTCGAGCCCAGTTACACAACCATGCTTGATGGGAATATTCAGCTTAATAAGGGAAACACTGAACGAGCCAGGGCCTCTGCATGTGGCCGTGTTGCGAGAAGCGATTAGTATTGGCCACAGCAGAGAACCTGAATGGTTCAGGACTTAGCTGTAGAGGGGGTGAGAGGAGAATTTTTTTTAAAAATGTGACTACTGGAAACAATTTTTAAAATAGTTAAAAATAAAATCAAGTAAATATATCAATAAATGAAGTAGAGTTTTTAAGAAAGTATGAGGAAGAGTGAAAACCGAAAAAAAATTGCTGTCTTGTGTGCTTATGAAATTCATCATCAGGATGTAATTGATTCCTAGCGGCTACATTATCATGTGGTTAGCATGGACCAATCAGCAACGCTGCAGGAATTCCACAAGCGTATGATATATTCCCAAACTTTTAATAATATAGCTAAGTTATAGGATATTTTACATTATTGGAAAGGCTGACAAGATTTCCTAAACAACTGTAACCATGCTGTTATGCCAAGACCGCATACACTAAGATGCTCCAGCAGGAAAATTCACTTTGAATAAAAGGAGAAATAGGCAAATTTGTATGAAAAGATTTAATTATTTTATTTTCATAAAATGATGACAAGTCATTGTGTGACAAATTATGACAGTAAGCATCATACTGCTGCACTACAATATATCGAGACTAATACGCACTCTTCAATTTGCAGGTCAGAAGCCTTTACTGTAGATGTTCACTCAATGTTTTCATACATGAATCATTTTAATAATCAAAGAAAATGCTTAAAAAGTGACACTGAAAATATTACCTGTGTTATCTGGAGAGCTCATGATTCACCTGGTCTAGCTGGAAGCACCTGCCACACAATGTCTGTTCGTTTGTTCACAACACACAAACCAATAGACTGCTGAGATTCAGGATGGTGCAGATACTGCTGGTTTTCTACATTAGGTTGGCATCCCTTCCCACATCAGGCACAAATAATTCTTCCCAAGCGTAGTGCTATATATCAAAAGAGAAACAAAAACATAAATGTATTTTGTATGGTAGCATTTAGCCCTTGCAGATAAACAAATAGTTTACTGCAGTTACAAAAGAACAGTTACAAATCACTTTGAGATATACTTTAATTGATAAAATGTATGAAAGATAAGACATCTAAATGAAAACTAGTGTTCAACTTGTATTTTTCTATATGCAACTTATGAACGCCACAATATTTAAGTGTTTAAATGTACTCATCTATATCTATAGATTAAAAATCTTACATCTACATGCATGCAGTTTCATTTTTTCCATTATAAATTCCTATGTCCACATTTATAATGGAAATGTTTATGTAAACTTGTCATGCTGTAATCAAACCCCATCAGTGGTGACACTGTAGCATCGCAGTTTTGCATCGACTAGCCCTTCAACCGTTACTGCCGAGAAACTCGTAACCAACTTTATTTCTCTGCTTCCCAAATTGCTCCATTTTGGTATTCAGCTATCAATAAGATAAAATCAAATTATGTAAAATTAGGACATAATTTAAAATGGAGACTGATGTCTGCACACTGTGGCGCAATTCTCCTACGCCCTCTAAACCCACTTCACCTAATTTTACCTGTGCAACACCATGAGAGATCAATATATAAAAAATCTTGAGTACAGCATACAGTTCCTTTAAGTGTTGCTCTTACTTTGTGTAAAACTTTCCCCACCACACTTTTGATTTAACATAACAGAATCAGACTTATTCATTTATCCTCTGACTCATTGTGAGCAATACCATCAGTGATCTGCTAATACACAAAAACTCACTGCAAAATGTACTAAATGGAAAGCCATAGAAAACTAGGAAGATTCCAGGCTCCATTCTTCTTTGTTAACCAGGACTTCTGATTCCTACCCAGCTGCGAGTGAATCCTTCCATATGTATGAACATCAGGCAAGGACAGGGTCACAGCTGGAGTCTTCTACCTGTTGAGCCTGCCAACACTCACTACCCATTCTCACAGATGAAGAATGACTAGTGCATACAATAATGAGAGTCACCCCAGTGAAACTCTGCATCAGCATGAAATCTAACTGGCAATCAGTGCTGCATTTTAAAAAAAAATGTTACTAAGTGTGAATTATGGACATTTAACAATGCACAGCTATTTTATTTGAAATAACCATTCCAGCAGCAATAACTTGCACATCCATAGCACTTTTAGCATTACAAGACTTCCCAAGGTGCTCACATATTGGCTAATTAGAGCAAGAAATGGAAGAAAAGGTTAAGCGGGATGACCAAAGACATGGTCAAAGAGTTACATTTTCAGGAGGTACTGCTGGCAGAAAAACTAACTTCTCACCCCCATCTTTGACTGTTACGCTAACTCAGCTGTCTTCAATTCATCTGATTTAGGCTGGATTATTAAATGAAATATGGTCTGTGGAGTGCAGCAATCCAAATTAATTGGGAAGAAATGACAAAAGCAATGTTGCCTGATCACAGGATGGCATAAATGGCAGCTGTACTAAAAACACTGTTTAACCTTCCCAAATCAAATGGAGCAGCAGGAGCCTGAGACACAACAAATGCTGGAAAACACATCGAACAAAACCAAATGACATGGAATACCTCTTTAAAGCTAACTATAGCATAACTTACCTATGATTCCTTTCTACTGCAAATACTAGGATTTGACACGGTCACTTATTTTAGAGCAACAAGTTGCCAGCACTGAGTTGTACCACTGGCTTCACACTGCATTATGCTCAGACAAAGGTCATGTTAACTGCTATATACCGGCCCATTAGAGTTGTACTATTCTACAGTAACAACATTTAACTAAAAACAAGTGCAGAGTTCACAATATTTCAGCCCCTCTCATACACAAAATTAATGGCATCAATAAAGTTGCATAAACTATTGAAAGTCAAAATATCACAGGAAAATAATTAGTCATGTAAATTTAGTGACTAATTTTCAAAAATGGACCTTTTTTTAAATTACATTTTTAGCTATTTTAAATTTTTTTTACACTAATGTTAAGCGCTTGCCATTTTGACATGGTGCAAATCTGGTTTCTTGCTCAAGCCATACTTTTAAAAACAGATAATGTTTTCAACATTGTAATTTTACAGAAATGACCTGTGTAACTAATAAGCAACAACATTTTGAGTAAGGTATACAGCTCTATTTCACAAGTGGAATAATCAATGTATCAAACAACATCATGATGTATCCTCTCCTTATAGGTTGTTTGTGTGCATTTTTTGTGTGATATGGTTTAACGCAGAATTTTTTTTTGGAAACATGAGTAGAATTCCAATTTATTATAATTTTATCATCAAAGGGTGCAGAGTCTGACAAGGAATGTTTAGGAGCGGTAAACACTGCATTGCTCATGATGGCATCAGCTGAAGGGTCACCTTTGGGTCAGAGGTTGCAGTGAAGAAATCAACATTTAAAAAAATCAATTCTGGGGATATAGGCATCGCTAACAAGGCCAGCATTTATTGTCCATTCCTAGTTGTCCTTATGGAGGTGGTGGTGAGCTTTCTTCTTGAACCGCTGCAGTCTGTGTGGTGAAGGTACTCCCACAATGCTGTTAGGCAGGGAGATCCAAGAGTTCGACCCAACGACCGTGAAGGAACGGCGATATATGTCTAAGTCGGGATGGTGTGTGACTTGGAGGGGAATGTCCGAGGTGATAGAATCATACAATGGTTACAGCACAGAAGGGGGCCATTCGGCCCATCGAGCCGATGCCGGCTCTCTGCAAGAGCTTATCCAATTCCCTTTTGAAAGCCAGGATTAAATCTGCCTCCTCCACCGTCTCAAGCAGTGCTGTCCCGATCATAACCACTCGGTGCGTAAAAAAGTTTTCCCTCATGTCACCTTTGGTTCTTTTACCAATCACCTTATGTAAACAATTTTACAACACCAAGTTATAGTCCAGCAATTTTATTTTAAATTCACAAGCTTTCGGAGGCTACCTCCTTCCTCAGGTGAACGATTTGGAAACGATTTTCCAAATCGTTCACCTGAGGAAGGAGGTAGCCTCCGAAAGCTTGTGAATTTAAAATAAAATTGCTGGACTATAACTTGGTGTTGTAAAATTGTTTACAATTGTCAACCCCAGTCCATCACCGGCATCTCCACATAATCACCTTATAAACTGTGTCCTCTGGTTCTCGACCCTGCCGCCAACGGGAATGGTTTCTCTCTATCTACTTTGTCTAGACCCCTCATGATTTTGTAAACCTATCAAATCTCCTCTCAACCTTCTCTGCTCTAAGGAGAACAACCCCAGCTTCTCCAGTCTATCCACATAACTGAAGTCCCTCATTCCTGGAACCATTCTAGTAAATATTTTCTGCACCCTCTCTAAGGCCTTCACATCATTCTTAAGGTGCAGTGCCCAGAATTGGACACAATACTCCAGTTGCAGCCAAACCAGTGTTTTACAAAGGTTCATCATAACCCCCTTGGCTTTTGTACTCTATGCCTCTATTTATAAAGCCCAGGATCCCATATGCTTTTTTAAACTGCTTTCTCAGCCTGCCCTGCCAACTTCAACAACCTGTGCACATATAGCCGCAGGTCTCTGTTCCTGCACCCACTTTAGAATTGTACCCTTTAGTTTATATTGCCTCGTTCTTCCTACTAAAATATATCACTTCGCACTTCTCTGCATTAAATGTCATCTGCCACGTGTCCGCCCATTCCACCAGTCTGTCTATGTCCTCTTGACGTCTATCACTATCCTCCTCACTGTTCACTACACTTGATGGTACCAGGCCCCTGCTGCCCTTATCCTTGTAGGTGGCAGAGGTCGTGTGTTTGGGAGGTGCTATTGAAGAAGCCTTGGTGAGTTGCTGCAGTGCATCCTGTAGATATTACACACTGCAACCATGGTGCGTCTATGGTGGAGGGAGTGGCTGTTTAAGCTGGTGGATGGGCTGCTGATCAAGTGGACTGCTTTGTCCTGGATACTGTCAAGCTTCTTGAGTGTTGTTGCAGCTGCAACCATCCAGTCAACTGGAGAGTATTGCATCACATTCCTGATTTGTGTCTTGTAGGTGGTGGAGAGGTTTTGGGGAGTCAGGAGGTGAGCCACTTGCCACAGAATACCCAGCCCAACCTGCTCAGTAGCCACAGCATTTATGTGGCTGGTCCAGTAGACTTTCTGGTTAATGGCTATCCCAGGATGTTGTTGGTGGGGGATTCAGCAATGGTAATTGCCATTTAATGTCATGTGGAGGTGGTTAGACAGTCTCTTGTTGGAGATGGCAATTGCCTGTCACTGGTGTGGCACAAATGTTATTTACCACTTATCAGCCCAAGCCTGGATGTTGTCCAGGTTTTGTTGCATGTGGGCATGAACTGCTTCATTATCTGAGGAATTGTGAATGGAGCTGAACACTGTGCAATCATCAGCAGCAATTCCATTTCTGATCTTATGATGGAGTAAAGTTGCTGTTTGCCTGAGAGTGCACACTATCGTCGCCCTAAGGTACACCCCACGTGCCTCAGTCCAGTGCATTTTGCCACAGATTTGCAACAGCCAAGGCTTAGATGTACACAGGGGTACTGCTGGAGTTTAACTAGCTAAAACTGTGCAGCTTACCAGCAGAGAGCGCTGGTAACTTTCCTGCTGCTCGTCCAGCAAGGACAGTCATATCCATTATGGCACTGCTTTGCAGGGTTATCCTGAGCTGAGTGAAAAGAATCCCAGCCAGTATATCCAAGTCCCATTAATGAGCTAGGCTTATCATCAATAGTATCCTACAGTCTGTCAAATGAGACATTAAACCGAAACCCCGTCTGCCCACTCAGGTGAACGTAAAAGATCCCATGGCACTATTTCAAAGACGAGCAGGGGAGTTATCCCCGGTGTCCTAGCCAATATTTATCCCTCAACCAATAAAACTAAAACAGATTATCTGGTCATCACCACATTGCGGTTTGTGGGACCTTACTGTGCGCAAATTGGCTGCCACTTTTCCTACATTGCAACGGTAATGACACTTTCTTTTTAAAAAAGTACTTTGTTGGCTGTAGAGCTTTGGGAGGTCATGAAAGGCACTATATAAATGCAAGTTCTTTCTTTCTTTACTGCCTGGGTCAGATGTCGGATTCCTAAGTTTACTCTTCCATTGCCAGGCATATCATCTTGGAGCCATCTCATCCCCAGAGGGTCACTACTTACCTACCCACTGAAATGTAATAGCCAATAATTGATTATTCAGTGACTGATAAGAGAAGATTTGAGCCCTCACTAGGACAAGAGATACAGGAACTCCTCACAGGCTGCATGGTGAGCAGCACAGCTCACCATAAAATGCCACTGCAGGGCCAACATCCCACCGAGCAAAGCATGAACACACACCATTCTTTATTAGGTGCGTGAGCACACATCCTGGTTATTATGATTTAACTTTGCTCGAGAGATTGGTTTGACTTTATTTTAGAAGTTTGTTGTAGAATATGTAGGTTGTTTTGGGAAGCATTGACTTCTACAATGATGTTCCAGATATTTAGATTGCCATGGTTACAGCTGGTAATGAGAATGAGAAGCACAATGTATTATAATTTTTAAACTGCCAATTGCTTGTGGGGAAGTAATTTCAAATTAGGCTCTCTCACAAACATGGAATAAATTCCATATTCCAGCATATATAACAAACTATCAACAGCAATTTAAATCTACAATTCATCTTATTTAAAAAAGTCAATTTTTCCAAAAATAGGATAGGCAAATAGCAACCACTCATCCTCACTTTGTCCTTAATTTTTAGGGTTTACATTTTAGCATTTAACAGCAGGCTTAGTTATAGCAGCAAAAGTACTCACCTCCTGATTTCCCCAATACCTTCATTTTTGTATTTTGTTTTTCTTTGTTTGGATCTTTTCTTCCATCTGGAAATATATGGGTTAACAATACTGTATATCGTAGTTTTCCTTAGATAAATGCTAGTAGGTTCTAATTCTTAGATTATCCTGTGTTACATAACCAGATTTATGAGCTGGTGAGGAAACACATGACAGGCACTGTTGATAACTGACCAGCCGAGCTCATTAATGGACTTCGATGGGTAAACTTATTTGGGATTCTTTCATTTGTTTCCCAACAACTCTGTAACCCAATGCCATATTTGTTAGGATATTCCTAGCTAGCAAAAACAACGGGTAGCTTATCAGTGGTCTGCATTCAATTTTAGCATGGTGTAAATAAACAAACCAAACTTCTGAAGACATCTTTAACACTGGAAGAGGTTAAATAGAAGAGAATCATCTTTTTATACCTACAAGGTATAAATTATTTTATCATTATTAGTTCAGTGTTTAATCACAAGTTTTTGTAAGGGCTCAATACTATTTAATAAAGCTTTGAGAGAGACACCAAATGATATTTCCACTGTCCTAATTTTCAGAGAGAATTAACTTCCAATCCAGCTGTTTACTTTTTTTTAATTTCCCCATAACTTCCCCATTCTTTGATGGGGTGAGGAAGGGTTGTTCTGCTGGATTTTAAAAAACGGCCAGAAAACTTCTGTACCAGCTACGTGACACCTCTTACTGAGCATCCAAATCAACAGAAAGAATGCTGCTCTGTGCTAGATCCAAAGGATAAGCCCACTTTCAAACTTGTTTCTGATTTCAGCTGAATAAACTTACCGGAGTGCCAGAGATGCAGTATGTCAAGTCTCCATGGAGTTTGGGAGAATTATACAGTTGCAAATATCTCTAAGAGGCACATTTTACATTTTTTTTTATATATACTTAACTGGATGGGAGAAATACTTTTCACTTGAGTACGCTCCACATAATACTATAACAAAACATGAATCCGTGGTATAGTATCTACAAAAGCCGGTGCAATAAATGTATTTTAGTTTTGGCTATGATTTTTCTGTTTAAGTAGCCAACAGGCATAAAATAGGTTTTAAAGCATTTCCATCTACTGTACCATAGTAGCAACGTCGAGGTTTTCTCAGTGGTGGAAAGTACATCTTTGAATCTGTACTCAGTGATGCTTTCTTATATTTCCTTTACCTATGTTTCATTTTAATCCCTGCATTTTTTGAAAAAAGCTGTGCAAGATATACCAGACAAGGGGTGTTTAGCAGTGCTGATGGGGTCATTAGGTTTAGCAGCACCATCAGATATTACAAATCCAACAGGATACAATTTTTAGACAAATAATTTGGGAGATGTACATACATCTTCTGACAGTTTCTTGCATCTATTCTGTGCACAGAATGGCTGGAAAGGCAGCACCAAGACACCACATACTAATCTGAAGAGGTTATGAATATTAATATTCATGAATTGCTGTGCTGTATATTTATGAAAATGCTTTTCCATTCAACAATACAGTTTATATGCTTGCAAATGAAAAGGTAAATGTAGATTCACATTAATATACTTTTAGTTTTGGGTTTCTCTCCCTATGTAGTCACCCACAGGGAGCATCGCTCATGTGCCCCCAAAATTTCCTGCCCTATAGTATGCTTTCCTAGGGTCCTGTGATTACAGAACACACTCAAGTTAGTCTGAAGATGTGGCCCCATTCGTTATTTAATGGAGCTGCTCCAGGATACATTGGGATGCTCCCCACTGGTGACAGAGCAATACCACAGACAGGGAGACCCAACACAAGGTTCTCTATGTGGATAATAAAATTAATGCTTTTGCAAAAGCATCAAGAAAGATTTTTGAGAGTATATTATTTTTCTATATAAAACAGAACAAAAAGCATTCCCCTTAAACTTTTCTTCCACTTTTAACAACCAGAATTTAGTAACATTCCACAAGTATGTGTATGGCAAGTAAAAAGATTTAACATTTAGGTGACATTTACAGTAATTTAATAGATTTAACAAAAATGAACAGTTATAAGGATTGTAAATAGTGATTTTTCACGATAATATTAACCTGCTTCAGAGAAATATACATTGCATATGAGGATGCCATCACAAAACATGAAACTTATAGCACATTGTGATATTTTCTACAATAGTATTACTGCACTAGTTACTACATTTTGAGGGTTAATATTTTGCCTCATCAGTGCAAAATATGACCTTTTTGTCATCAAGCTAAAATACAAGACATTTTGGGTAGGTATGAGAATTCTTGAGATACTTTCTTTAGATTATTTTTCATACATTTATTGAAGAACCTAAGAAATAGGAGCAGGAGTAGGCCATACGGCCCCTCGAACCCGCTCCGCCATTCAATAAGATCATGACTGATGATCTATATCAACTCCACTTTCCTGCTCTATTCCCATATCCCTTGATTCCCTTAGTGTCCAAAAATCTATTGATCTCAGTCTTGAATATACTCAACGACTGAGCAGCCACTGCCCTCTGGGGTAGAGAATTCCAAAGATTCACAACCCTCTAAATTAAGAAATGTTTCCTCTTCTTGGTCCTAAATGACCAACCTCTTATCTTGAGACTATGACCCCTAGTTGTAGACACTCTAGCCAAGTGAAACAGCCTCTCACCGCATCTACCCTGTCAAGCCCTCAAAGAATTTTTATACGTTTCAATGAGACTTGGATGTACAGGGCACAATTTCAAAATTTGCAGATGGCACAAAACTTGGAAGGGTAGTAAACAGTGAGGAGGATAGTGATACACTTCAAGAGGATATAGACAGGCTGGTGGCATGGGCGGACACATGGCAGGTGAAATTTAATGCTGAAAAATGTGAAGTGATACATTTCGGTAGGAAGAACGAGGAGAGGCAATATAAACTAGAGGGCACAACTCTAAAAGGGGTACAGGAGCAGAGAGATCAGAGGGTATATGTGCACAAATCGATGAATGTGGCAGGGCAGGTTGAGAGAGGTTAAAAAAGCATACGTGATCCTGGGCTTTATAAATAGATGGTAGCCATGATGTGGAGATGCCAGTGATGGACTGGGGTTGACAATTGTAAACAATTTTACAACACCAAGTTATAGTCCAGCAATTTTATTTGAAATTCACAAGCTTTCGGAGGCTTCCTCCTTCCTCAGGTGAATGAGTGTCACATTAAAAGCTAAATACAAAAGTCAATATTGAAGCTAACTGGGATTTATCAGTGCACAAAGTAATTCTGCAAGACTAGAACTGAAAATTGTTAACCGTATTTCTTTAGAGGTACTACTTAAAGTTGGTCTGAGGCACTTTTTTGAATTGTCTCTGGTTGCTATGAAACTTTGTCATTTTGATAGCTGGCATGCTGAAGAAAAAAGGAGAAAGGACCAGTGCTTGGGCCTCAGCTGTTTACAATATAAATCAATGACTTAGATGAGGGACCGAGTGTAATATATCCAAGTTTGCTGACGATACAAAGCTAGGTGCCTACAACATTCACCTGAGGAAGGAGGAAGCCTCCGAAAGCTTGTGAATTTCAAATAAAATTGCTGGACTATAACTTGGTGTTGTAAAATTGTTTACAATTTATAAATAGAGGCAGAGAGTACAAAAGTATGGAAGTCACGATGATCCTTCATAAAACACTGGTTCAGCCACAATTGGAGTATTGTGTCTAGTTCTGGGCACCGCACTTCAGGAAAGATGTGAAGGCTTTAGAGAGGGTGCAGAAGAGATTTATTAGAATGATTCCAGGGATGAGGGACTTTAGTTACGTGGATACACTGGAGAAGCTGGGGTTGTTCTCCTTGGAACAGAGAAGGTTGAGAGGAGATTTGATAGAGGTATTCAAAACCATGACGGGTCTAGACAGAGTAGGTAGAGAGAAACCATTCCCATTGGCGGAAGGGTCAAGGACCAGAGGACATAGGTTTAAGATGATTGGCAAAAGAACCAAAGGTGACACGAGGAAAAACTTTACACAGCGAGTGGTTAGGATCTGGAATGCACTGCCTGAGGGGTTGGTGATTCAATCATGGCCTTTTTAAGGGAACTGGATAAGTACTTAAAAGGAAAAAAATTGCAGGGCTATGGGGATAGGGCGGGGGAGTGGGACTTGCTGGATTGCTCTTGCATAGAGCTGGCGTGGGCTCGGTGGGCCAAATGGCCTCCTTCCGTGCTGTAACCTATGATTCTATCTCCTCTCATTCTTCTAAACTCCACAGAATATAGGCCCATTCTATTCAATCTCTCCTCATAGAGCAACCCTCTCATCCCAAGAATCAATCTAGTGAACCTTTGTTGCACTCCCTCAAAGCCAAGTCATATCCTTCTTTAGTTAAGGAGACCAGAACCGTACACATTACTCCAGGTGTGGTCTTACCAGATCCCTATATAATTGCAGCAAGACGTGCCTACTCTTATACTCCAACCCCCTTGCAATAAAGGCTAACTTACCATTTACGTTCCTAATTGCTTGCTGTACCTGCATGTTAACTTTCTGTGATTCGTGTACAAGGACACCCAAATCCCTCTGAATACCAACATTTCTTAGACGCTCACTATTTTAAAAAATATCCTGCTTTTCTATTCTTCCTACCAAAGTGGATAATTTCACATATCCCCACATTATAATCCATCTATCACCTTCTTGCCCACTCACTTAACCTGTCTATATCCCTTTGCAGACTCTTTGTGTCCTCCTCACAGCTTACTTTCCCACCTAGCTTTGTATCATCAGCAAACTTGGATATATTACACTCGGTCCCTCATCTAAGTCATTGATTTATATTGTAAACAGCTGAGGCCCAAGCACTGGTCCTTTCTCCTTTTTTCTTCAGCATGCCAGCTATCAAAATGACAAAGTTTCATAGCAACCAGAGACAATTCAAAAAAGTGCCTCAGACCAACTTTAAGTAGTACCTCTAAAGAAATACGGTTAACAATTTTCAGTTCTAGTCTTGCAGAATTACTTTGTGCACTGATAAATCCCAGTTAGCTTCAATATTGACTTTTGTATTTAGCTTTTAATGTGACACTAAAAAATTCGTTTTACAGTACAAAGTCAAAGTAGCTTCTCTTAAAAATACCACACTTGGACTTAAAGCAGTTGATTTATTAGGCCAGCATATTTGACTCTGGAATCAAGCCAAGTAGAGAGTTCGGCATTAAAACAGTATCCTTAATATGCTAACATTTTAATTGTAAAGTTGTTAGCATTGACGTCTGAATACACTTCCTGGTAACTATTCATGTAGTTATCGATCCACTGAAGCTGGCAAATTGTTTGCTTATCATTTTATTTGTCTGGTTTACAAGAAATGTATTCACTACCTCATCAAGATCCACTAGCTGCAATGGCCGTCTCAACAGGGTGGGGGGGTTGCTTTTTTAATCAGGATCACAGTTCTGCTTTGTTCTGAGAGGATATGGTTCGACACTAACTTCTGGGAGACTACTCTGATGACTTTGAACTATTGTGACTGACAGGTATAACTAATTCACTGTGAAAGATACTTTTTGATATTCCTTTGTCTCAATGCAGTTTTCAAAATAATGAGCAAGCATAATTGGGGTTCCTTGCCATACTTCTACTTAACAGGCTGTTATGAGCAGTGGCTGGGATTTCACAGACAAGCTTTTCCTCAGAAATTCGTTACCAGAAATTGCAGAAGTTGAGACACATTTTTGTTATTTTGGAAACATATCTTATTTAATCAGTCAAAAATGTCATTCAGAAGTTGGAAAAATCTGTATTGATGACTGCTTTAGTTTTCCTTCCTGTCTGTTTCAGAAGTTTTGATTGTTCCTCTGATCTTTCTTGCTCTTCCAAACTGTGCATAAGTTGGCAAATGATACCTGTTTATATGTATCAGTTTATACTTTAAGATACAAACTTTAATGTCCTCCAATTTCCATGCCAATATGAATAGCTTTAGGGTGTGCATCAATGCTTAAATAGCATTATAATTCAGAAGTTAGGTCAGTACGAGAGTTGTGGGAACACATCCATGAGATAGCTTCATACTGCTTGGTCTTTGCACCTGGCGCCACTCAACTCCAATGTGAAGCCACATTTTAATAGTGCCCAGGTCCCTTCTTGCTCTCTCATGACATTATGACAGAAGAGCTCTGTAAATGCTTCCAAACATACATGTGCAGTGCTCCTTTTCCCACCGTGTGACCTGAAGCAGGGTACAGCCAGCATTATAACTCAGTTGTGCCATCCCTAAATTGTGTGTCATGGATGCTGCTCCAGTAAAACGGGAATCTAAAATATTGACCAAAACAATTAGCTTATAGTTAATTTCATCTTATTTCTTCGCAGCAATAAATCTGCCCAATATATTTAATTCTGCTGCAGGAACTTACCCAAGCAGCACTTGCTTCATTAATTAAATTTCAAACTTTTATTGACAAAGGGATAGGGGTGTCACATTTTTCCCCTTCTCATCCCTTATGCCCAGAATACAAAAATATTTTTGATTCACTGAGTTTTGTAAATCACTATCCATTTGTTATATTAAGGCATAATTTCTTTACAGAAAATTTGCCAAGTTAGGATCCCAAGTAGTTCCATAATATTAATTCATATTGGGGGGGGGGGGGGGGTCCCCTCCATTTTCCACCAATCTGTTCTCCTCTTCTCCTGAAGACATTGACTAGTTACTGGAGTACAGTTCCACCAGTGTAGATCACCCTCCAGTACCCCACCCAAGCAGCCACTTTTCATTGTGAACCAACACAGTGGGTGTCGTGTGACTATTCAACTGTGTGGGACATAACAGCCAAGCCCTTTCCTGTCCATACCTACACACTTTCAGCTGTCACTGGACAGTAAACAGGGACACAGATGACAATTGGAGCACCCTAATTAAAACCCCAGCTAAAATCACCTAATTCAGAACAGACTAGAAATCAAACCTGGAACCTTCCCAGTCTGTACGTGTGGTTAAGCTAATCACTGCCTTCACTTGCTGAGTTATCAAGACAGCAATAGTTCGTGGTGTTTTAAAACACATTATATCACAGCCAAAGTCTAATTTTTAGTGGATTGTGAGGAGAAACTATTGGTGTGATTAATATAGCAACAGCTGTCTGCAAGAAGTTGTTTAAATTTAGCTGTCAGCTGGTGGCAGCACGAGCGTTAATTAATGTATTGTTTTGTGATGATGATAGAGAATATTCAAAGCAGAAACAAACAGTCTCTATCAACTATCCGCAAAGTAACACAGCAACTCCAGTAAATGTATTGTGGTTTAATGCCACATCCAAGAAAGGCAAAAAGTACTTCATGGGAATGCTATCACTTCATATAGCATAAATGATGTAGGACAGAAGTCTTGGAAGGCCTCCATATTATTATGTTGCAATGTGATAAAATATTGACACAATAGTCCAGAAACCGCTTTATGCACGAGTAGCATTAAAATAAATCTGATTTTAGAAGCATACATTCAGCTGAGGAAAATGCTTTAAACATTCACCAACTGTCAGTTTTCAAAACCTTATTTGTAATTTTCAATACAATACAAAAGCTGTTCTGGTTTCAAAACTCACTGACTCTCAAAGATCTCTGAATCTTTAGTTTGCCCCTAGCAGAACCTCTAAGGCACTGTGCATGGTTAATCAGAGGCTATGCTGTTGTAAAAGGAGGAGTGCTGGGGTGTTGCAGTAGGGGAGAGCTGCACATCTCTACCTAAAGAATTTGGAATCAAGTTTGAGAGACATTGCCTCAGAGGCACTGAAGTGTTTTTCAATCAAAAGTATTTTTCTTTCTCACTGCAACTTTTTAAACAAATGTGTTCTTCATATCACATATTTACAAATAAATCGAAGCAGCTCTTTACTGTATCTGTTTAGGGTGTGTTTGTCTAACAAAGGCCAAGAAATATTTAAAAACAGATCAAGATAATTTACATCTTTCCTTCTTTATCAAATATTTTTGCAATAATGCTCAGCATTACCAGAAGATTCTGCTTAAATAAACATGCTTAAATTCAGAATTTTAATCCAGAACCTCCCTCCAAACTTGAGTAAATATCTAGTCCTTCCAGAACTTGTCACTGTTCATATGAATCAATTTTTTTTCCTGGTTGTTTTTAAGTTCTGAGAGAAACATAAATAAAATAAATGCAGCTGGGATAATCACAGACTATATTACAAATTGTCAAATCTTGTCCATTACAAATATTTTTCAGAACATGTAACTGATACATGCTGGGAAGTGTAGCCTACTACCTTGCAGAGTCTCTTCAGCTGACAGTTTTTAAAATTTTGTTTAATGGGATGTGGGTATCACGGCAAAGCTACATTTATTGTTTGTCCCTAGTTGCCCAGAGAAGGTGCTGGTGGGCAGTTTCCTTGAACCAGTGCAGTCCTTGTGCTGATGGTGTTCCTACAACGGCATTAGGTAGGCAATTCCGGGATACTGACCAAGTGACAATGAAGGACTGGTGATATATGTCCAAGTTAGGATGGTGAATGACTTGGAGGAAAATCTGGATATAATGGTGTTCCCACAATGTTGCTGCTCTTGATGGTAGAGGTCACAGGGGAAAGAGGCACTGTTGAAATAACCTCAGAGAGCTTGAGCTGAGAGCACAGCAGAGTTGGTAACGGAATGACCTGGGAACAGAAAAACTGGAATTTAGTGAGAGTGGTAATTCAGTGAGAAGAGCAAGAAGAGGCCTAGTAAATGAACTGAGGGTCAAAAGGAAAAAAGAAAAAGGGGAAATTCAAAAAAATCTAAGTGAAGGGAGGTTGCCACTGACTCTTTTTTCTCTTTAGTTTTCTTTTTAACTCAGACAAGCTTAAAAATTTTAAGTTGCACGAGGATGGAATACTTTGTGCATTATAGAAGTTGTGAAATATTTGCCTTCCAAGCCCAGATTCTGGAGGGTGTCATCTGTAACAACTGCAAACTGGTTGATGTACTCAAGGCTGAAGTGGTCAGCCTCAGTGAGCAACTGGTCACGCATCAAAATATATGGGAGGGCAAAGTTTTTAAAGATGAGGTTTTAGAGAAGACCACACTCGGGTCAGAGTAGGAGAGAAGACCCCGGCATTTAGAGAAGGAGGGTTCGTCTCTGTTGGAAAGGGGGCCAGAAGTCGTAGTCAGGTAGTGGTATAGGAGCAATCATCCATGGTACTCTCCAACAGTCTCCACTGGAAAGAGATGCTGTGGAGGCTGAAGAGTTGGCTGTGATAGGCAGGGACGTGTCATGCATTGAAGCAATCCAGCTGCCTGTCAAGGAAGAAGGGAAAAAGAGAAAGTTTAGAAGACAAGTTGTGGTATTAGGTTTACAGAGAGAATTCTGTGCAAATTGGAACCAGAAAAACAAATGTTATGTTTCCTCCCGGGTGCACGGGTTGAGGATCTTATGTGCCTGATTGACAGAATGCTAGAGGAAGCACGTGAGGAATCAGTTGCCGTTGAACAAATAATATCGGTAGAAGTAGTCCAGACGTTCTTCCTTCCTAATGCCCTAAATTTAGCATGAAGATTAAGGGAAGGACCTCAAGTGTATTTTCTGAAATACTACCTGTGCCACGTGTTAGTGAAGAGAGACAGAGGGTAATTAGGCAGATCAAGGCGTGGCTAAGGCTTTGGTGCAGTGAATCGGGGTTTTGTTTCCTCAAACAATGGGACACACCTTTTGGAATGGGGAGCCTGTACAGACTGGATGAGCTCCAGCTAAACAAAAGGTGGGGGGAGAGGGGCGCGGGTAGAGGTGTTGGCAAACAGGATAGATAGAATGGTGGGGGAGTGTTTAAGCTAGATGCGGTAGTGGTTGCAGTAGGTATAAGACAGCAGCCATATCAATTGGAATATACCTTAAGGTGTACCAGTGAAAATATAAATCAAAGTTTAATAAGTCTAATTCCAATGGTAGGAGAAAAACAAAGTAAAAATTTAATAAAGTAAATGTGCTTGCATTAATGCAAGAAGTATGACAAGTAAGATGTGTGACCTACAAGGTCTTGCAAAGGGTGATAGATTGGACATTATTAGCATCAGAGACATGGTGGAATGATTCCAATCAATGGGACACATATCTGGATGGATATAAATTGTTTGGAAGCAACTATAAAGCAAATAAAGGAGGTGGTGTGGCAGTATATATAAACTCCAGTATTGAGGCACAAGTGAGAGAGGATATAAAAACAGAAAGGACTGACACAGAATCACTTTCAGTAGAATTAATAGATGGTACAGAGGTAAACCATTATTGGGGGTAAAGTTATAGGCCTCCACGTCAAGGTGGAAGCTTTGATCTGCAACTGTGGGATGAGATAAGGAAGGTGACTAGTAATGACCAACTATGCAGTTGGAGATTTTAACTTACCAGAAATTGATTGGGACAATAATAGGCCAGAATTTGCTGAAATGGCAATAGTTAGCAACAAATGCCAGAAGTTCGACAATTCTGCTCCCCGATCCCCCAGTGGCGAATTTAAGTCCCAATTTGCTGGAAAAATGATTAGACTATCCCGCAGCGCACATAGTGGCAGATTCAAAGCAACACAGCCAAAAGGATAGTTAAGAATTAATTTTGCTTGTTGATTTCTGAGGGAATTTCAGCTTTGTTCATTTATTTTTATCTGGCAGCAAATTACTGAAACATATAAACAGGAAGAAATATTGAACAAATATTGGCATAAGGACAAAGGTTATTAGGAAAATAATAGTTCCTCTGTAACTCTCAGAATGTATCACAAGGCTATGGCTAGGAGCTGCGGATTTTAAGAGTATTGTACTTTAGTCCTGATTGACATTAGAAAGAGATTTCAGAAGCATTGCAGAAAAAAGTCACCCCAAGAGGAAATTTCAGTGTTTCAAGGATCATCCTTGGATCCCTCCAAGGCCTCACCCCTCCCTATCTCTGTAACCTCCTCCAACCGTACAACCCTCCCACGCCCCCCCCGCCGAGATCACTACTCTCCTCCAATTCTAGCCTCTTCCGCAAACGCCAATTTTCATCGCTCCACCGTTGGCAACTGTGCCTTAAGCTGCCTAGCCCCTAAGCTCTGGAATTCCCTCCCTAAATCTCTCCACCTCACTCTTTTAAGTCGCTCCTTAAAATCTAGCTCTTTGACCAAGCTTTTGGTCACCTGTCCTAATATCTCTATGCAGCTCGGTGTCAAATTTTGTCTGATAACGCTCCTTTGAAGCACCTTGGGATGTTTTTACTACGTTAAAGGCGCTATATAAATGCAAGTTGTTGGTGTTGGTATTCTAGTTATTTTCATTACGATATCTAGCAGTGGGAGAAATGGGTATAAATAACATTTTCATTTGCCATTACAATAAACCTTCAAAAATGTGGGCTCTGCTTTGATCAATCTGATCAAGAAAATTTAAAATCACACAGCAACTGTACCATAATGCCCAAAAGCGATATGGCCCGTTTTAAATCAGTACCTGTTATAATTCCTGTATACTCAGCCCACCAGCGCCATTCTGCAATGGTTGAAGTGGCTGTGGCAATCTTAGTGGCTTCAATTCATCAAATTCAATCTTGTCACTGATTTTATTGTTGGATGGAGCCATGATAATTAGCTGTACAACTGTTTCAGCAAAGGAAATGGCAGAATGGAACAAAAGTGTCAGGAAATTAGGGAGTGGGATAAGTAATGGTTGAAGTTACTGACGCCATAATTGCCTGTGACTTTAGCATCGTAAATGCAACGTTGATGCACCATTACAATAATGCAAATTTCCAGGAAATTCCTGGCTAATATCTCCACCGGTAAGACAGGGAAGCTATTTCTAGAGTTTATGAAAGACTGTTTTATGACTCAGTTTGTAGAAGAGTCAATATGGGGAGAAGACAGCTTAGATTTGATTATGAGTAAAAAGGATGATCAAATCTTCAACACAAAGTGGGGTGAGGTTCTAAGTACCATAATATGATCACATTTAAAATTACAAGGATTGGAGAAGTTATAAAAACCCAAATAACATTGCCAAATTTTGAGGATCGATTTTATGCACTTGTTTCATCAGAGTAGATCTGGCAAGTTTGAATATGACTAGGGGAGAGGAGAAAATACGAAATACCTTTATGCAGATGATTCTGAGTGCAACAGGCCAATGAGTACCCATGCAAAGCAAAGGTAGCAAGCTTAAAAGCTCTCCTGCCTGATTGAACGGGACTATCAAGCAACTTAAAGATGAAATAAAGGCATTTATATATATATATAATGATAGCAACATTTTACCATGTAAAACACAATGTATTATTCTTCTGCTTAAAAGTGCAGGATATGTCCCTTTAAGGCCACAAAGTCTAACTGATATTAAGTAAATACTGGATGAGTTCATGCAATGGTTAATTGCTATTCAGACTGGAAATGAGAATACTGATAACTGTTTGTTGGAAAGTCATTAACAGCATACAAATATTGTAGCTCAGGAATTTCTGTTACGGGAAAGTTTTTCTGTATATTGCAAATGACTGCCCTTGTTTATACAATTTTTTTTTTTAAAAGTGTGGCACATAAATTTATATTAGACAGTGGTGCCTGAAGCATGGCAGATAGTGCATACATAGTTTATAAAATAGGATGGAAAGAAAAAAAAAGGAATACTCAGTAGATTTTGTAAATACCAAAAAATAAACTCAAATCAATATTAGGATATAGTATTTCAGAGATGGCAATCTTGAGGGCAATTAGGGATGGGCAATAAATGCTGGCCTCGCCAGCGACGCCCACATCCCGTGAACGAATAAAAAAAAAGATGACAATAGATCTTATTATTCCAGAGATGAACCTTCCATCTATAAAAATTGATCCCAATAGGATCTAATCTCATGAGAGATTATTTTAAATGTCATGAACTGGATATCTGTTTAAATGCTTTAGCTCAGTTTTGGAGTTTCAACATTTTTAGAATACTAGTTAAACTTAGATGGTAGACTTCCAGACTTGAGGTATTTTGAAGGTGGAACAAATCCAGCAAGGAATCAACCGAAGTTCATCATGGTAGCATGAATGATACTAAGCTGTGCACTCCAGAAACATGCTAGCACAACATCCATAGATGAAGAGCAACATTTCGGAGTGGTGTAATTCTTGAGGTACCATAGTGTAAACACTGTCCTGGTTTCAAGCCACAATCTTGTTCCTGGCAAGCAAAGAGATTGAATTGCAAGGAAGGCACTTAGCAGGGGGACATCAGCTGTTCCTGGTATTAACCTGCTAACATCTATCCATCAGTGCTAAGCCTTGGCACATGCAGATGTTATCAGTGTGAAGTGTACAGCATGATTTTCTTATCTCAGGATTCAAAGTTGACTGTGGTTTCACTCTGGGAATAAATGTAACATTATACGGATTAGAAAGCTCGGTATACAGCAGGATAAAGGAATGCTGTTCTGGCACTAATAAAGCTTCAGTTTAGTATGATGCAGGCACATTTAAGCAGTGAGCATAGTCCTTCTGTTTATGTGATGTACCCAGTGGGGGCAATAGAGCTCAGCAGTAAAATTCAATTCACTTCCCTAATAAATGCCTGCAAAGCAGCCAGATGAATGCCCCAAATAATTTTGGTTTCTTGCATTTTATTGTTCATTCATACAACTGTAAGTGGATCCAAGAAATTCTCTCAAAAGACAGCATGGAACATTTCTATTAAAAAAAAATAAACTGGCATTAAAAAAAATCCAAGGGAATACAGCAAATTTAACCTCTTATTATTCTCTAACTTTGAGATACTCAGCAACAAAAATGTACAAAATTGTTTTTGCAAATGGCAATTGTCAATTCGGCATGTTTATTTTGAATGCTGAAAATTGTCACTCAGTACTCAGAAATTAAATAGATGATACTAAAGTAAACACTCCAGTAACGTGCTACATGCGCATCTAATTCTCAACAAATATCAATAAGTATATAATGTTTACAGTGGAGTATATGATTTTAAATGCCAAGTAGAAAACATCCATACTTGCAAATGGTCCTATATTTCCAATTGTTTGAACAACAAATTCAATATACAAATAGAGGCTTGGAAAAAAAGCTTTACTGTTTAACTTAATGCAATGACAATGGTCTCGAACAGCAACAAAGCAATGCTAAAGTAAACAAAAATGTGCTGCCTCACACTTATCTGAATACACCAAAAAAGCTGAACGTAGCACAAACAGTATTGCTGAAAAACAATACTGTGTTGTTTGGATGTTGAACCCTTTAATCTGGCAATTAAAACATGTAAATAAATTATATTGGTTTGCAAGAATACAAGGTCACAAGTTAATGTATCCATCAAGGAAAGTGTCAACAGTATTGCAAAAACAAAACAAGTTGGTTTACTCGATATTATTAAAACAATACAGTAGGCTAGGGGTTATTCATTTTACTTTACACTCCAAGACGAAGATAAAAATAACTTGATAACCTACTGTACATATATTAGTAATTAAAATGTTGCCTTTAAAGGAATTATTTGGAGGCATTAATAAAAGATGCACATCCTAGTATAACCTTTGAAGACGATCAGAAAAGAAGCCACATGCTGTTTCAGCTTAACCCTTTTGCAGACTGAATCGAAGATATACAAGTTCAAAGAAAATGCCTCAGGATAATATTGTATATGGTATTTGGTGTTGATACAATTTGTAATTTGTGTCAAATTCTACAAATGAAGAGCCCATTAAGCTAGATTTAGTACGACAATCAGATCAGTAGGATAGTTAGATATAGTAAATTGTCAACGACTCCATAAATAGTAAATTTAGTCTTCAGTAAATATTGCATTAAATAGCAAATACACACAATTCATCCTGCAATCGAAAATTGTCTAGTTCCTTTAACTGCACTAAAGAGTGTTACCATTCTTCAGATGAAGATATTAGCATAAATATTCTAAATCTGGGCCGCTGGTGAGATACCTTTCTTATCACCAGCGTGTATTGGAAAATCATGGGGAATGTGCCTACGACTTTCCGACATTTGCTGATGGCAAGTGAGGTACCTTACCGGCAGCCCAGACTTAGATAATTTACCGAAGTTCCGTGGGTGTGGCCCACGGTCAATGATCTAATCAAACACCGCTAAAACAGTAGAACAGTTATTAATTTATCATACTTCATCAACCAAATATAGTGGTTGGAGACAGATATATCACCAATTAGGAAGCAAGGAAAGAGAATGGCACCCAAAGAATGAATTTGAGTACTTCCAACCCTGTACCTCATGGTGCAAGTCCACCATACAAAATGGTCTATATTGTAATAAAAATTGGGACCACACTTCTAAATTCAAGAAAGGGTGCTTAATATGGGAAATTGATAGATTTCAGTGGTGCCATATGGAGTTATTCTTCAGAGGATGAGGTTAAAGCACATCACCTCAGCAGAACTTTTTCAGCTTTGCTCTGTGTCACACCTATGCGATCCTGAACTGGATGCTCAACACCGACAGTGGATGATGAAAGTGAAATGCATTTTATTCCCCAGAATGAACATCTCTTGCCTCAACACGAACAGAAATGTCATCAAAGCATAAATTTAGAAGAAAACTTCTCAGCAGCAAACATAAGGTGTTATATTATCCTGTGTGGAACCCAGTATACAAACCTATTGAGCCGAAACCACCAGTATGCTAAAAATCAAGAAGCCCCTCTCATGTGAAGGGATCAGAAATCATTTGATGTGCCAGTATTAAAATAGATTACATTTTGTGAACTTGGGTCAATACCAAAACTTCAAATGCAATCCAGGAATCTTTAAATAATATTACAGATGGTCTCAAGTCTCATCTTGAAGAGCACAGTCACTTTTTGTATACAGTAATGTTTGCTATATTGTTTGAGCTCTAATCCCCTAATAAATGCCTTTCCCAAATTGAGATTCAGCAGGTATTGATGAATATGGAATCACAGTATCAATATCAGTAACCGTCAGTATAAGCTGATCCTACTTAGCTTAGCTACATTCATAGAATCACGGAATAGTTACAGCACAGGAGGCGGCCATTTGGCCCATTGAGCCCATGCCGGCTCTTTGTAAGAAAATGAAACAACAACTTGCATTGATATAATGCCTTTAACGTAGCAAAAATCCCAAGGCACTTCACAGTAACGGAATCAGACACAAATTGACAGAGCTAAAGGAGACATTAGGACAGGATCTTGGTCAAAGAGGTAGGTTTTAAGGAGCGACTTAAAGAAGGAGAGGTGAAGAAGCGGAGAGGTTTAGGATGGGAATTCCAGAGCTTATGGCCCAGACAGCTGAAGGCATGGTCGTCAATGGTGGGGCAAAGGAAGTGGGGGATGCACAAGAGGCCAGATGTGGAGAAATGCAGATTTCTCAGAGGGGCAAAGAAAGTGTGAGAGAAAAGATTAGCAGGTAATATAAAAGGGAACATTAAAGTCTTATATAAACAAACAGAGTAAAAGGATGGTCAAAGGAAGGGTGGGGCCAATTAGAGACCAAAAAGGAAATCTTCTTGTGGAGACAGAGGGCATGGCTGAGGTACTAAATGAATACTTTGCATCGGTCTTCACAAAAGAGGATGCTGCCAACGTCACTGTAAAGGAGGAGGGGATAGAGACATTGGATCGGATAAAAATAGTTAAAGAGGCGGCACTCAAAATAGAAAAGTCACCTCATCCGGATGGGATACATCCTACGTTGCTGAGGGAATCAAGGGTGGAAATAGCAGAGGCCTTGGCCACACTCTTTCAATTCTCCTTGGATATGGGAGTGGTGCCAGAGGAGTGGGAGGTTGTAAATGTTACATCCCTGTTCAAAAAAAGGGGCGAAGGGTAAATCCGGTAACTACAGGCCAGTCAGCCTAATGTCAGTGATGGGGAATCTTCCATAGACCTGGTTCAAGAGTAGTCCATGGGCAATTTTCTCTCCAATTTTCTCTCTGGTTTGTACCTCTTCTGAAGCTTACCATGTGGGAAGCCACATATATGAAACCATATCCTTTGACGCCTATATTCACTCATATATTGTACACTTCTACATTCTATAGCAGATAGAGTTATAAGCACTGCATTGTTTTTATTTTTAAAATAAAAATTTGTTAAATTATGATATTTGGTGTAATAAAGACCTTTAACAGATAAATATACAAAAGAGTACTAATACAGCTATAGGAAATGGCACATAGCAAAACAGCAAATTAAATGGCCTGAAAGGAGATTCCTTGCTCTTAACATTCTTATAATATAATTTTATAGAAAGTAGTATGAGCTAATTAATACTGATTGAAACAGTCTGAACCATCTCTCAATACACTTCTTCATTTCCACACCTGCCCCACACTACCACCACCCTTTTATTGATATTAGTGGATCCCCTATGGCATTCCTTGTGGGTAGTCTGGGGCCTGCACCATGGTTTTGATGTTTAACTACTAACCTGGCCTGTACCTTCCACTGTTCAAATACTCCTGCGGGAATCCAGGTAATTGTCTCTGCTTGTAAATTACTCAGGACAATTAGAGGCCAGTAATTTGATTATAAATTTCAAGCTCCAGGTCAGTAACTGGCTTGTTCTGCATACATAACAAAATGTGACATCTGGAGTGTGATTGGACAAGCTCTAGGTACAAGCTATGTACATTTGGTTCATTCAAAAAGAAGTCATTTGTATACCTAACAACTACAAACACTTGAATATGGTCTTAGAAAATTAATTCTCATAATTTAAAGCCAAATCATCACCTGGGCACATGTATCAAACATTAGAGTGTTCCACATCAGAAAATAACTTGGAGGTATAGGGTTTATTACAAGTCATATTTCTAACTTGAATTTCATTATGGGGTACTTGCTGCTTCACATAACATCTATCCAGCACTTTCTTACAATCATTTAGGTTCCATGGGGAACTGTGATAAATGAATATTCAACACCAGACTATTTTCAGATACACAGTTAAATAGAATGATGGTTCTCTATGTGCGTTCTCTCAAAATAAACCCAAAGTGGATGGCAGGAAGTCCCTTATCACATTTAGCCAAAATCTGAAGAATAGTTTTTAAAATCGTTAAGGTGAAAATAAAACATTTTTCGAAGTATGAATAGTGCAAAGGTGATTATCAGCAGATTTACTGGGAAACAGAAATGCATCTAATGATGATTGTGAGGATGGCAAATTATTGCTCCAGAACAAGACAGACAACAGGCAATACAATACCATAACATAAATATAGAACATTATCAAATAATACATTGATCCCTGGCAATATGAAAACTTCAACAAAATTCTTTGATCATCTGATTATACACATTACATTGCAGTGTAGTAAAAAAAAGTCAATGCCATAATTGTATACTGCAATGCCTTCAGTTTAATTATTCATTCAACTTGAAGGCTAAATTAAACAGAAGCTGGCAAATGGCCATGCAAGTATCATTAAGAATTTTTTTTAGTGTTGAAGTGCTGTAATGTTGCCTACCTAATGAAAGGTCGTGTGGTTATCATCTACAACATAACGTATATGAGGAGCTGCATTCTCTACCCCCATCAGAAATTATGTTAAAATGTTGTTTTTATTCCTACAAAGCACTGGCTCAACAACAATCGTCCCTACGCTGTTATGAAGGACCGAAAACCTTAAGAATCCATCTGGCTTTGGTACAGTAGGTTAGCACCCTCCTCAATGAGTACAAATAATTACACCAGTTGAAAAGTCAGTGGTGGGAGTGTTTAGAATAAATTAAGATACAAATAAATTAAGGGGTATAAAAGACTATGAGCTTGATTTTAGGAGGGAGGCGGGTTGGCAGCGTGGGTAATGCGCCCAGTGAATTTGGGGTGCTCTGCACGCGATCGCAGCCTGATTGAAGGTACTTACCTTGGCTTCTGGGTTTTGCGCTGGAAAGCTGCACAGCGGGCGGACTGCGCACCCGCATCATAGGCTGTCAGCTGGAGGAGCCCTATTTAAAAGGGGAAATCCTCAACTGACTGATGCTGCAGAAAATAGGAAAAATTACAGCATGGAGCAGCCCAGGGGGACGGCTGCTCCCAGGTTTAATGACGCCTCACTCCAGGTCCTACTGGATGGGGTGAGGAGGAGGGGGAGGACAGAGATCTTCTCCCTGGCGGACGGGAGGAAGTGGCCTGCCTCTGCCACCACGGAGGCCTGGCTCGAGGTGGCAGAGGTCACCAGCACCAACAACATATCCCGCACCTGCATACAGTGCAGGAGGCGCTTCAATGACCTAAGTAGGTCAGCCGAAGTGAGTACACTTACTCATTCCCTTACACTCCAACTGCCACATCACCGCCCCCACCGCACATCTCCTTCTGCACTGCCAACACAACTCTATCACATCACTCCTCACACCCACTCAAAGCTCATCCTGATCTTACCTGCACTTACGCACCTCACCAGTACTCATCCCACCACTATCACTCAACCCAATCCTCATACAATCTCATGACTCTATCTCATACTCACCCTCTCATGCATCTCTTTCACGGTCAGCCTCACTCACCTGCCACTACCTGTGCTGCAGCCACAGGGCATGCATCACATATGTGAAGTAGGAAGCGTAAGGCAAACGTGTTGTGAGCATGGAGGGGATGCACAAGGGTGTTTGAGGGTTTGTCATGGTTTTTACTTATATTTGATTTCTGACCAACTCACATTACATATTATATTGTCACCATTACTGCCACGTCTTTGCAAATCTTGTCTGGTTTGTGCAATAATGCCCTTTCCTGAGGATCACTATGAAGACCCACAACTGATGCCACCCATTGTGTCACTGCAGAGTGGGTGTAGGTGTATTTGCAGGGCTCTTTTGTGCAGACGACTGAGAGACGTCGGCGATGTCCCCGGCGGCACCCTGCAAGGATGCCGAGGAGAAGTTGTTGAGGGCAGTGGTGACTTTGACAGCAACAGGTAAGAAAATGGTGCTCAAGCCAGCCGGGAGCAGCTCAGCATGAGGGAGGCTGCAGATGTTCACGATTACATGTCGAGTGACTCTGTGCCTCCGTATGCACTGCTGCTCAGAGAGGTCCAGGAAGCTGAGCCTCGGTCTGTAGACCCTGTGGCGAGGGTAGTGCCTTCTGCGACGCATCTCTCTCTGCCGTTGCCCTCCCTCCTGCTGTGCAGGTGGATATGTCACAGCACTGTGTTGTGGAGCTCCACGTGTCAGAGATGGACGGCGTGGCCGGCAAGGCTGATGCTGCTTGTCCTCCGAGGAGGTCATGACTGCAGCTATGGCGGCCCCCATCCAGAAGATGCATGTTTGAGGGGGTCCGCAAGGTAGGTAAATGTGTCTGCGCAGCGGGGTTGAGGTTGCAAGTTTGTGAATTTTATTGTTAGGAGGAGGGTGGTGGAGGCCAAACTTTGTCCAGAGTGACAGAGTGGCCTCCTGCTATGAGTGAGGGTCTCCCCCACCCCACCCGCCCTCACCTGTCAAATGGACCTTTGCAGCTGCCACAGGTTGGTGGCTGCAACACCTCCATTTCAACTGGGAGTGTTTCCCCCAGTACGGGAAAGAGTCTCAGTTGAGTTGAAAATCCCACCCCTTCTAAAATATCATGTCAATCAGGTCTGCTAACACCTGAAGTATCTACTTAATTAGTTTAAGTGGCATCCCGCCAGCTTTAATTGCCGGTGGGAGTCCCGCATGCGGGGGCTGCGCGCATCTAAGCGCGTCACTGGGGAACCCAGAAGTGGGCGGATTGGAGCCGGGCTCCGGACCCGCCCCGGGAATTCCCGATTTTCGGAGCCCCCCCGCCACGAACCCACCAGCTCGGAGGTCCGAAAATCGAGCCCGATGTCTTCCTTTATTTTTCTGCAATGATCATTTCTTTCTAGCTAAGTGAACATGTACATCTTTCAGACACATCGATGAAGCAATTCTTCAAATCAGGCTAAATTCTGCAACAAGTAGGCTTCTTGAGGGCTTAAATAGATATTTTTTAAACAATGAAATCACACAACAGCAGTACCAGGAGATAACAAATGTTACTGGTCTGATGTAAAAACTTGTTTGCCAACACAATATAGAAAATAAAACTGTACTGACATTGGTAATTGTCAGAAGCATTTTGTGAACATTTGATGAAAACCTTGCAGTGGCCATTCACTGATATCAGAATGGATTTAGCAATCCCTAGACTAATCACTTTCTCACTGACCCATTGAAGAAATGTACTGATCTTGATTTAATCAAGTAAATCTGCATTAATTTCAAGCCTCATAATTATGAAAAATCAACAGAATATGGGGCAAAAAAACCATACCAAACCCTTTGACTACAAAGCAGTTACTGGCAGATGACTTGTCCAGCATCAAGCAGTGGATGGAGCCAGTAATTTCTCTAAATGAACAGAGAAGACTGAAACCATTCTATTCCATCATCCTCACCAGCTGCTTACTCAGGCTGAACCAGATGAGGAACAACTTTGTCCTGTTAAACCCCAAGCTGAACTTCAAACCCCACATGCTATTCATCGCCAAGACCACACCTCTGCAACACTGCCCAACTCCACCCTTACCTCACCACCAATAAAATCCTTATCCATGCCTCTATTGCCTCCAGACTTGATATCTCCAAAGACTTCTTTGTCAGTCTCCCAAGTTCTGCCCTACACAAACTCATTCAAAGCTGAACCGCCCATATTCTGTCCCGTTCACCCGTCATGGATGCCCTAGTAAACCTCCAATAGCTCCCCATCCTCTAATGCGCTAAAATGAAAATCTATGTGTTTTCATCCCACGTTACAACCTCCTCCAATCCTTCATCTTAGTCCATGCCAGGGGTGTCAAACATATGGCCCACGGGCCGGATCCAGCCCATGGTGCGTTTGAGGTTGGCGTGTGCCCTGAAATGGAACATGAATCGCCCAGGCATTACTTTTAAGAGCCCAGGAGAATTGCGCCTTTTAAACTTTGCACCGCAGCATCAGCCCCCATTCCCCACCAGCACACACAGAACATTAAGATCAGGACTCGGGTCAGAACACTGAGATTGCGATTTTATCGACCGCTGTAGAACGGTTAAAAACTAGTCGGAGCTTGCATGGTGCATACTCCACTTAGTTTCTCACAGATTTTGCAGAAGGGTCCTGAAATAGGCACAAGATGCTTCTTTGTGTATTTAAGTTGATCCAACACTGATTTCAGGCAGCCGCCAGGTCCACCTTAATACAATGGGGACCAATATGGCACACATTAGGTGCAGGACCTCGCGCACGTTTTACACCCAAAAAATGGGTGATACGCATACCAATTTCTACCCCCAGTGTGCCCAAATAACTTGCTGAATGTGACCCATGCCAAGTGAGTGTCGAATCAGGCCCGCCATGTAAATTTTATTTGACACCCCTGGTCTATGCCCTTTGGCTTTCCAATGCTGGCCTCGTGTGCATTCCATCTTCCGCTGTTCCACCATCAAAGGCAGAGTTTTCAGCTAACTCTCTAAACCACTTCTTTCCTAACTTTTCTACTACTACCTACCATCTGCTTCTACTCTGCACCCCTTTGGAATGTTTACCATTTTAAAACAAAGTTGTATTTTACATCAAATTACAGAATTACTACAAATGCAATTTTGTTGTACTGTGATGCTGACCAACGTGTTACAGTGAACAGTTACATGCAATGAAAAGGCTATATTTTACCAACCAAAATACAAACCAAATTCAGGAAATTATCACAACAGTATAAACCTAGATAACAGATTTCCAAATAACTGACTTCAAAGTATCCAAATTTCACTATTAAGTGAACCATTTCTTATGTTCCCCAAGCCATTTTGTGATATCAACTTTTGGTTATCCAAATTCACAATTATTCAATCAAATCGAGTCTTCACATCAGTGTGGTTAATCATAAATGTACTAAAAATACTTATATATTTGAAAAGAAAATATCTAATTTCAGTTTCAAATTTTGGAACACGGAATAAAATTCATATGATTATTATTGTCTGGCCTCGTATTTCAGACAAATGCAGCTATAAGCATCGTCATCACTGGCTTGTGTAGGCAACTTATTACCATGACTTACACATCTGTAAAACCATCACATCAGACAAAAGTATTCTCTCTATATGTACACCTTAGATATAAAAATAACAGATGATCAGGGTGGATTATAAAGGCATATGCGATTTTTTTTTGTGCGTGTACATAGGGTACAGTTTTGCACCACACACTTTTGTCTTTTGCTCTTAACTACTCAATACAGAACTAAATTTGTCTCAAGTAGCTAAAAAATCAATTTCAGGCTCCTTATAATAGAAATTGAATTGCGGCCAAACTTTAGCATTTTTTCCATTAATAGTTTAATGATTGTCCTTTTGTGGACCTACAACACACAGTACTACAATAACATGATGTTCAAATTTCTTTATTTACTTCATTCTAATAATTTGCAGATTTCCCACCCCAAAAAGCAAGAGATGGCAACTGGCAGATATCATTGAGGGTACAAACTGGGTAGTCCTTTCACTAGGACAAGGACAGGGAAAATCACTAAAACTGAAACAAATGGTGCCTTTTTCCTGGAGACATTGGAAAAGGCCTTTTAAATAGTATTAATATTTAATTTCTGTGTCCCTTCCCCAAAAAGTTCAAAGTGAGAAAACTGAAGATTGCCCCCATTTGCTCTCCTGGGATGATCACTTTCTGAAAATTAAAACTGACAGCTGTACAGTAACCTATTTACTAAGAGTCCTATTTCAGAATCAGCCTGAGATTACAGTTTAAAGAATCCAGAAACTCATGACACTAATGAATGCTGTCAACTACTGGACAAGAGTCAGAGATACTGCAACTTTAATATTACATTAAACAAACAACACACTCTGATCCATCTTCAAAATGGGTTTAAGACTGTCTTGCTGTAAAAGCCACTTCCTTTGTACCCTATTTTCTTCTATAAATTTCTGTATCAGACTATATTTATTGTACTATCCACAGTTCATTGTTTCTTTACTCCCTTCTCTATTTCCATCCCACCACAGACTCACTATGACGAAGATCATCACAGTAGTAAATGTTTCCATAACTCCTCCTCATACTAAGTTATTTATTTCCACTTCTTTGGAAGATGTTTTTCATTTCACTTCAAAACATGTTTCAACCCCAAAACAGATATTTCCAAATACGTTCAAAAACAAGACTGTTACTAAATATTAACAAAGCAGATAATCCAAAAATTGTGTCAGTTGAATTCTTTGTTTAAGATAAGATCATTCTTTGAAAGAATTGAATGAAAAGAAAACAACAGTTCCTAATTCCTATCCCTTGGCCTCCATTTCTCTTCCACCCACAACTCCCCCGCACCCCCCCCCCCCACCCCCTCGATTCCCACCACAAAGTGGGTCCAACATAAGAACTTTAAAAATTGCATTGCAAATAGAAAAGACTACATTTTATTCCCACAATTTACATTGATGTTAAAGCTGATAATCAGGTTAACATCCTGCACTGCCATGTTAAAACTGATCAAAATTAAAAATGTTTGGTGTTCCATACAAAGAAATATTTCGACCAAACCTGTGGATTAGAAAATGGTTTACTTTTCTGGCTGGCCTATTTTTTAACATTCTTGCACCTTCATGACAAGTTCAGATCCTCACTTGGTTCCACATTGTTAGAACATTCATGGTGGTGAAGGGGGGGGAAGCAGACAATACAATCTCAATAAGCTCTTCCCGCACAGGAAGCAGGGAGGTTAAAAAAAAATCAGAGGGGAGTCAACTCTCATATCTCCTCAGTTGGTGGCAACAAAGTACTAAAAGAGAACAGAAAACATATCAGGTTCATGCCCTCTGGGTCTACAGATAGCAGGTACACTATAGTGAAGGGGGAAAACTGAACAGATACTCCGCACCGGTATTCGATAATACCAATTATCAAATGGTACAGAATATGCTTTCAGTGCACTTTATTAAATATAAAATTTATCTTCAAACTTACTGTTCAAAATATCAAGAATAATAAAGCTGAATGGAATGTGGAATTTCCCAGTAACCAACAGCTGATAATTTCCTTAATAAGCCTGCAGCAATTGTGTCTCATTAATATTTGGGTCATCTCACACCAATGAATATTGAGTGCATTGACAGCTGATGTCCATTTTGCCAGACAATGTCAGTTAAAAAAAATGAATAAATCCTTTAAATAAAAATTAAAAATAGTAAATACATTAAAATACTAATAGCTCAGTGAGTGCTTTGTGGCTTTTATCTAATTTCAGGTTCCCATACTGATCAGGAAAGTCCTTAGTTCAACGTCCATGAAACTATCTCAATGTGATTCACCAATGTCAGAAAGCAAATTTAAAAAAAACTCGTATCTGGTCAACTGCCTGTTACAATAATGTTGCACTGCAACCCCTTTCCTGTCAAATAGCAGAGAACCACACAGCAAAACCTGGGAACTACCATACCAACAGTCAATAGGAGTAATGGGAGGTTACAAATTTCAACAGGAACACTTCAACAGGAAAGTTCCATAAAGATCAGAAACATGGAAAACATGACATCTGGGAGCATGTTTGAGGCTGTAACACAGTCTTAGGGTTCAGACTGCATGAATTAGTCAAACCTCGCCTTTGCAATTTAGGACATAAAATAAATCCACCATTCCTGAATGGACAGTTCCAGCTGACAGGTATTGCCAAGGTTAAAACAGTATATCGTTGCACATACAAGGGTCACCTCCAATCAGGATGATGATCTGATCTAAAATCTGTACTACGCGTTGGCAAGTAATCAGAGATTCCTAGTCAGCTATATTCTATTTTATAGAACTGATTAAATGTCATATATACTTGTAAGAAAGATGAACATTTTAGGTCACTGTTAAATGGGTTATCTTATATGTAAATTTCCAACTGCTTTCCCCTGCCCTCATACTTTCTTGTCCTGGTCTCTGGCTGTTTTGATGTGAAGTGGCAGTAACACCTAGAACAGTCAGCACTTACATTAATTCAAATTTCCCATTCTATGTGAAGTCACCCTATCAGTCACCATGATTCTGGGATGAGTGGGAAATTTAATTTTAACGTGCGTGCTGATTGTGCAAAGTCGCAAGTGCTTGAAACATGGAGCAGGAGATTGATTCTAATCCTGTGGCACCACACCAGTGCCCCATGACAGCCCTGCAATTTTCTCTGTAGTCCTTTAGACACCCAAGCATATGCTACCTGACCCAAAGGATTTGCTACTCTTTTTAAGTCCCTTTAACTTATCAAGTACTTCTGCCACATTGACCTGTAAATCCTCCAGGATTTGGAATGCATCTTCCAGTATAGAGTATCTGCTGCCACATTGATTTTAAAATCCTATAGGATATTAAATGTATGTCACATATGGAGTACGTATAGTCATTTAACAAGTAGGTCTAGGGTGTGCTTAGAGTTTACTAAGTGGTCTGCAGACTCTTTCTATGGAGGTAGTAAATGTGAGTTAGCCAACTTTTGAAACCCCCATTAGTCATGTTAAATTGTACTGAAACTTACAAAAGTGTTTTCAAGAGTCACACATTTGAATCTAGTTTCAAATACATTCAATGAATTGTTTATTTGCAATAATCTTGAAATGTAATTGATCCATATTTTTAAGATCAAGAATGATTTGGGAATACTAGTCTCCTGCACTAAATGCAACCAAATTTTTATTGCAGTTTAAGAATCGCTAGTAAGTGGACATTCCTAACAAGTCTATTGTACTGTACTTTACACTTAAAATTCCACTGCACACTATTTTAAAGCAGAATACTCAAATCAGTTTTAACATTTATCTTCTTTTTCTGCAATAAATCAATCAATATTGTTGTACACATTACTGAGCGAAAGGAATTCTAGAATCTGGATACTTTTCTTTTTGGCACACTATCATATTGACTGCCCATATAAAGCGACCCAAGTATAAGTTGATCCATTTTTCCTAGCCAAAAAAAACCCAGCAGATTCAGACTTCTGAGAAGCTCTCATTTCCCCATAGTCACCAAGTATTCCCCCCCCCGCCCTAACTCTCCCACTGCCTCTTCTTCCTCCAACCAATCTCTCCATGCTCTCTCTCTCTTTCTTATACATTTCCCAAAGTAACTACAGCACTATTAACCAGTGGATAACAGATAATATAACAGAAACTATTCTGAGAGGCAGGCTAAAGAAATAACTGTACAGCAATAACAACAGCCTGTAGGAATTCAGAAACTAAAGATCCTGCCCAACAAACCTCCTTCGCTTATTGAGGGTCTAATCACAAAAAAAACGGGTAACTCCCTATGATATAACACATCTGCAGAATCAAAAAGCTTGTGACAAAGTAGCATATGAAAACATTCCAATGAAACTAAAAAAACCACATCAATCAGGTAAGAACATGAGACTGGGTAAGAAGTTGGTTAAAAAAGTAGGAAAGAGAGAGTGTGCTCATGAGAAATATAAAATAAAAGTAGAGAGAAGTCCCACAGTGTTTGTACTCCTTGCTGTTCCCAATCAACATTAATGAGCTGGATATGGAAGCCAAATGTTATCTTGTCAAATTTACAGATAATATTGAAATAGGGAGAGCAGTAGGACTAAAGGATGCAGCAAAAAAAATTGTGTAGTGATTTAAATTGATTACAAAACTGGGGAGACCTGGCAAATGAAATTTAATACTGACAAATATAAGAATGGTAATAAACTAGCATTGAGATACTTAGAAGGAGACCTAGGAGAAACAATAGACGTGTCACTTTCAATGTCCAATGCGTTAAAGCAATTAAGAAAAGTTATAGAATACAGATATATAGCCAGCACTGTAGACTACAAGCATTCTAAGGCTATGCTGAGACTTTACAATGCACTGGTCCACATGTACAGCACAGTGCTCGATTCTAAGTACCACAAAACATATACATGCATTGGTGTGAGTAGAGAGAAAAGCAACAAGAATGACCCTAAGTGTAAAAGGAATGAACTATGATGAAAAATTAGAGGAGCTCAAGCCAGTCCAAAAGAAAGGCAGTTAAGGAAGGGGATGGGCTCATCGATTTACACAATATTAAGTAGCATACGTATGTAAATCTAAAATATTACAAGATTTTAAAAAAATATTTAAAAGACCATACAGCTCATCTTAATTCATCCAGCCATAAAGACCCTAAAATCCCCGCATTGCAGTATCCAATTAGTTTTTAAATTATTCCAGCATTTGTCCCTCCACTATTCTTCCTGGGAATCCATTCTATTTAGTGATCATTTGTTATGTGAAGGACATCTTCCTGACATTAGTCCTAAATTTGCCTTTTACTAGTTTGAACCTGTGTACCCTTGTCCTGCTCTTGCATAATTTTCCAGATTGACCTTTTATCATACTATTATATCTTGTATACCTCTACAATCACTTCACAGAAGCCTCCTTTCAAGACTGCAAAGACCAGATTTCTGCAAACTTTCCTCTGACATGAGAGATCAACCCCATAACTCTTGTCTGCACTTTCTCCAGCGCTTGAATATCTCTTGTAACCAAACTGGGCACAATACTGAAGGTGTGATCTGACCAGATTATACAGATTAATCATGGCTTACTCTGACTTGTACTGCTTTGTATAGTTTAGCTTTCTATTGGCTTTGTTCAATGTTGCTCTGCAATGGTTGGACATGTTGAGGTCACAGTTACTAAGGCTCTTAGGTTTTTCTCAACTTCATTCTTAGCTATTTCATACCATTCGTGGCATATGTGTCTTGCTCATTTTTCCTTCCAATCTGCAATAATTTACACTTGTCCACATTGTTTCATGTGCCATTGTTCTGCCAACGTACAAATTTTGTCCCACTTGTTTTGCGATTTCTGAGCCGCATACTCCTCCTCTCACCCCCCACAACCCCCACCCCCCATTTTGGCATAATCTGCAAAAGATCAGTGTGCACTGAGTTTCTGAATCCAAATCATTGGCGTAACTTAGGAATAGTAGTGGTCCAAACATCAATCCCTGGAGCACCTCACTAAATACTTCCTTCCCCTCACTTCAACATAATCCCTCTAACAAGTTCCAATTTTCAGCCAATTTCTTTTTCATTCACCCTGAATCACCAAAGCTATGAGCTTAACTAATCAGCTTTTTTGTGGAACTTTGTCAAATGTCTTTTGGAAGTCTAGGTACAACATATAGGGCTTTTCACAGTCCACTCGGTCTTCAGTGCCTCAAGTAAGTTAAGCAGATTAGTCAGACAGGAGATTCCTCTTCTAAATCCTTGTTGACTGCTATTTACTAGCAGTAAATAATTCTCCATTTTACTCTTAATAATTAATTCCATTATTTTGCACAGAATTCAACACTGTGATCTGTTATTAATTATTATTATTAATTAGCTTATGCAGATTCTCCCTGCAGAATTTCTAGAGGCCAGTTTTCCTCTTTATTTCCCTTTTGATTAGTTAGGGTCATACTTGTTTAGTCTGAGCTTGCTGATTTCAAGTATGCATTTATCCCACATGCTCAGCATCATGCCTTTAAAGGTGATCCATTTGTCCTCTACTGAAGTGCTGTTGAGCAACTTCCACCAATCAATTTGCTCAGATTGTTCCCTGATTTCTTTGAATTTAGCCTTTTTAAAAATATATAGCTGGGTCCTGGTCTTTGATATTTCTGAATCCCAGATCACGTTGAACTTGATCATTCTGTAGTTGCTGTCTCCCCCAAGGGTGCCACAACTTGCCATTTCCTGTACGTTGTCTGTGTCATTTACAAATACCAGGTCAAGATGAGCACTGCCTTTCTCGGCTTCCCTGATACAGCGTCATGAAGCAGTCAGGCATTCCATTTACCAACTGTAACTCTAAACAATTTTGGTTTAGCAATTTATATTTGGTTGACTGAAATTGTCCATTAAAATAACTTTTTTGCTCTCACATACCTTTCCTATCTCTTCCTAGAGGAAACTGTCTTCCTTCTTATGTTTACCTGTGGTCTCCAGCATACTCCTGATATTATCTTTGCTTTTTCACTTTACATGTCTAACTAGAGAAGTTCACCATGTAGTTTTCCATTTCCCACAGGATCAACTTCATATATATCCCACATGTCCTTGACATTTAGGGCTATATCACCTTTTTGATCACCTTATCTTTTCTGAACACACTTACCACCAATCTCTCCTGTACCAATCCTTCTTGTTCTAAAAGTTTTCCACAACATCTACCATATTGACCGTCCATATATTTACATCAGATTGCCAGGCACTCATTTGCATGCTCAATTTTCTTGGTGGATTCTCCTCCTTTCCCAAAAGCAGAAGTATCAGAAAACATTACTTGTCACCCCTTTCTTTGAGATTTTAGGTGATCTTCCTGTATGTAACTTTTAAGGTTCCTATATTATTTCTTCCTATGTAGACCATCACTAGATCCCTCCCTTTCCCCTACAGTATGCATTATAACATCTCCTTAATATGTACTGCTCTAGCTCCAGCTAAAGAACTCGCCATCCTATATGGATTGTCTTTATGAAACACATGGCTATCCATCTTCCTGAGCGAAGAGTCCCCTAAATCTAAACCTTCTCTGACTTGCAAATGGTAACTTTGTCCAAGTTAGATCATCAGGCCTTTTAGTTATCTCTTCAAAGGCTTTATTACCTCTCTTGCCACTTTTACCACCCCTAATTCATCCATTCCGTGGATTCCATCATCACTTGTCGCCATTTCACATCAACTCTGTCCCTGGTTGTAACAGTCTCCAGCTCTGATCCCTCCTGAATCCCTCTCCAGGACCAACGCTAACCCAACCCATGATGTCTCACTTACCCACTCTAGTACTACCAACTCACCCTCGATGATCCCCTCACTTTTTTCTGCCCTTGTACTTTTCTGGCTTACTTTGAAGTAGAGTCAAAGAACATAAATTTAAATTAGTGACAAGTAAATTTAAAACACATATTAGGAAGAACCTTTTTTTAAACTTAGAGCAAGAAATATTTGGAATAATCTGCAGGCAGGGTAGTAAAGAAAAAACATTAGGGATGTTCAAAATGTAACAAGGCTAAAGATCTGAATTTCATTGGACATTACAGCCTTTTCTTGTGCTCTTATTTTTTCTCCTCGCTGGACACTTTCTGCAGTGCCCATTTCTTAAGGGAACCAAAAAGATTACTGAAAAGCATTTAAAGGTAAAACTGGTTGCAAAAAGGCAAATTTTGCTTTTAAATTACAAAATATAGCTTCATTAGAATAATGATCTGACCATTTTTTTCCCTCACTGTGGTATCATATATAACAAATTTACTAATGAATTTAGAATCTTGCTATTCATGGTGCAAGTCTGCTCATGCAATTTGCTACTCAAGCAACTCTTTAACCAATTTCAGATTCTCCCTGAGCTGTCAGCGAAGAGAACGAGTACAGACTGAACATTCCTTCACATGGAAGGAGGAAGAAATCAGGAAGTGAGTCAAACAGCCAACAATATGGGAAATGGTCCAGAGGGAGGGGTCTCTGGAGATGAGGTTTGAGATTGTTTGGGCAAAGTGGAAGGAGGTACTCTACACCTGACCGATGTCATAGCCAACCCAGGGGTGCTTATGCTGGAATTGAGTCCCAAAAGTGGAACAGTGCTTCATTCTCCAGGTGAACAACTTCACTCCAGAATACGAAATTCATCAAAAGAACAGAATTTTGTAAAGATGAAGTCAATAGGTTACTTGCTCTGCCATAATAAGGGCAATTATTTCACCTTCTAGGTTTCACTGCCATTATCCACCGAATCCTGGATGTTGTGTTTACAATGATAGCCTGACACTAAATGAGATTGTGGCTAGGGGTAGATTAAAACCATGCAACTGAAAACTAAGAGCAAAAAATTCAGAGGTAGGTTAATAAGAAGCTCTGAGTTTTCAGTTTCAGATCCCATGGAAAGAATTAAATGTCTTAGGTTCAGCACTTTAACTGTTCTCCTTCCTACCACCCTACAACTACAATTTTGCTGAGTGATTCAGGATGAAACTCTGGAAACTAAATGGTACATCATTTCATATAGAGCACAAGATACAGCATTTTTAAAAAAAAAGTAACTGTTTATACTTCTGAAGAGTACCAATGAGTATTTCTGTAAGCCGCAGTTCACCTGTACAAGGGGTACACAAATTACTTTGGTTAGGAAACAACTATCTTAAAAGGAGTTGTGGTTCACTTCTATAATACACATATAAATAGCCAATTGTGAACAAATGATTCATTATTATAATAACTTAAGTTACACTAACAGCAATTTTTGAAAATTAGTGTCTGATGCACCGATCAGTTCTGAATTCTAATAAGTACTTCCATGAAAATTTCACAAAGCTTTTTAATCAGAATAAGAATTGCAGTAAATTGCGCTATGCTTTAGGTATACAAAGTGAATCTTCCTTTGAATAAAATATAAACACACTTGAGATGCTGCTGTGGCACAGAAACAGACTTATCAAGTCACAGGTACTTTGCTGTGTATGTGACTCATACAATATGTTGTTACTGCTGGGCATATTTAAATACATTGACAGCTCTTTCACACACCTCAGTAGCAAATCTCACAAACAGAAACACACTAATGAGGCTGATATGTCTCTAAAAATTCTTCTGTGAGCATTAGTCACGGTACAAAGTGTTAGTTTAAGTATCTCTCCCTTTTAAATAAAAAACCCTTCTGTGTCAATGGTATAATTTTTAGTGGTCAGCAATGAAAGGCAAATGGAAGGCTGGGATTTAAGCTCATTAATGAATCAGAAGGCTACTGAATATTAATGTTATCTTTGATCTTATTTTGAGTAGCTATGTTTTTTTTAAATTTCTCACAAATAATATAAAATCTGATGGCTTCTCAAAGTTCACTTTGCTCCCTAACAATAACTACACAATTGGTCTCATCGATACCACCAAGACCCCTGAGGTTTATTTAATGTTAACTGTTAGCTGTTTTCCATAGAGAGTTTAATATGCATAATGCATTATTTTTCATCCATAATATAAAGATAGTTAAGTGTTCTGTTCTGGACAAAGTTTTAAAACATTATTATCCAAGTATTCACAAATTACTTGAATTAATTTTCTACTGCGCACCATGTCACTACAAGCATTAGCACTTTATAATAACAGTAGACACAATGACTGTAATAAAAGATTAAATATATACACACTGTATAAGTTCTATGGTTGAGGCTACATTCTTAGTCAAATATTCTGTCTTTCTCATCAGTCAAACAACATCTACCTTTCACTGCCTACCATGTAATAATGATCGTTACTCTATTAAGGAAACATACATTTCCAATTGTCTAGGTTTTAAACTGAAAAGCAGAGTGATGTAATTTAGGTAGTGAGATATTATACTTAATACAAAAATACAGTACCAGTTTTGTTCATGTGTCGTATCATGTCCACAATGCATAGGATCATATAATTAAATCACACAATATGATAATAAAAGGCACATTATTTTCCTGTACCAAACAAAGAAAACTTTATTTCACTTTAAATCACTTGGCATACTTACAATTCCAATCTGTAACTCCAAATTTATCACTCAATTCTATTCTTCAGAACATTCTCATCCAGGTAGCATTTTTATTTGTGTATATACATTTATGAGGAACAACAAATATTTTGGCAGTATGGTTCAAGGTAATAATACATCTCAGATTAAGATGCTGATTTGCTTTATCCAAACATCTCAATAGGTTGCTGTATTACAATATTCATTGGTATCAAATCTATCTGTACAGTATTTTATAAGCTATTGCATGGGGGAAGCTAATGTAGATCATTGCATTTTCACTGTGGCAGAATTTACACAATAGATTAAACTATTAGTGGGGCGAGCAGAGCTTTGTGCAATCTTTCAATCATGTTTTACACATCAATCTTTCACACGTCAATAACCAAAGAATGATTGGAACATTTCAATCCGTAATAAATTACTTGTTGCACAGTTATTTGCTTCACATTTACAGCAGATAACTGTGCAACATGAACTATCGGTGTGACAAGCTCAATCCAAACTGCACGCAATACTTATCAAAAAAAAATATTGCTGCAAAAGAGCAAACAAAAGAGCCCTCCCTGCAATAAAAATCGCTGTACAGGAAACTTTGTCTTTTTACAATTTCTCTGGCTAGAATGCTAAATTTTTACCCTCCAGTGCCACTATACAACAACATACAATACAAAATACAAATAGGCTTTGAAAACGCATTTTAAATACACCCTCCCACTCCAGATAAAATCCAAATAATTTCCTTTAATTTATTGTGTAATTCTTTGCAGTCCTTTTAGTGGCCTCGACTGGAAGCATCTTCCCCCTTTCACTAGTATAAAACTCCTACCCTTCAGCGCCATATTATTGAGACATCTCTCCTTTTGTACGTTGGTTAAAAAAAAAATTGGTTTTGTTTTCTTTCAGTGGTACCTTGACTGTCCGTCGATGTCCACTATGCCGGTCGTGTGACGGTTACTGTTTAATTCCCCGCTGCCCGCACTCACTCGCTCGCTCGCTCCCCTGTCAAACTCCACACTCCGCCATCTTCCACCGCCGCCGCACAACAACATCCCGCCACGTGACCCTCCCCCCCCTCCCCTCAACGCTCCCCGGGCCGGCCAACCGCGCGCCGTCCCAGCTTCAGTCTAAAAATAACCTCTTTAGATCAGCGCAGTATGAATAATGCAAGAGCATGTGGTTCAGTGAAGAGCAGCAGATGCAGATTGTGAATGAGAGCTCGATAGAATGGATGCAACATCCTTTTGCAAAATCATATTTTATCATATCGAAAAATCAGTGCGATTAAAGTCTATATATATTTATGAAAACCTGGTAATTCCCAACAAAAGACCCACCATTTGGAGTCAGAGTCACTGATTTTTTTTTTGATGTCACCTATTTTGGCACATTTTAAAAATAAACACAGCTCCATTTGTTTAAATAGATTTGCAACCTGCCTCGCTCATTTTGGTCATAAATCTCATTCCTAATATTCCTCCATGTTGACAGCCCTGCAAAATCCGGAAATATAGCGTTTTTTCCAAACTCCGAATTTGTCATTCTGCCTGGTGCACCCCAACATTAGTGAAACAGGGGAAGAAAGCCCCTTAAAGCAAACACCTCCTTGACACGCAAACAACTTTTTATCCAATATGCAACCCCATTAAAAGTATGTCATAATCTCCCAAATAACAATTCATAAGTGTCCCCGTGCCATCTGCAACATGCTTGTCTACTTTGTTTTTCAGGACAGAGCCAATTCTTACCCTCCCTGCTCGGATTTTGGCTGTCTGCCGTTATATTCAGAATGCAGTTTGCATGTGTGACTTTCAGTTTTCAAAAAATGGAATAAAGCGACCATTTGGGCTCCACTCACCTCCCATAGAAGACATTGTCGCCGATTTACTGACGCCGCAGCACGTTATTACTTATCATCTCATCGGCCATGCTTCTGCCGTGTTATTGCTCCTGCATCTGCCTGGTCAGGAAAAAATGTTCACATTTTGGTTGAATATTAAAAAAAAGGATGAGAAGTGAACATTTGACTCATTGAAACGGATTCATCTTTACATTAAGAGTGCAGTATAATTCACTTTTGTATTCCCATGAAGTGGTGTCAGCGCATCAATGCGAAATTGGCAGTATAATTTAAGAATTTAGTCTCAATCTGGTAGATTATTCCAAACATTTCTCACTTTTTAAATTAAAAAGTTTTTCCAAACATTGGTTCTAAATGCCCTTTTTACTAAATTCCATTTATGTTCTCTGGTCCTACTTTTTTGGCTTACTTTTAAGAATGATTTGAATTTACCTTATCTATATCATTTAATAGCTTGAATGTTCCAATGAGGTACCACTTTAACTTCTCTTACCTTACATTACATTTAGGATCAGTCCCACTGGTTCTTTCTCTGTGCCATTTCATCTATGTCATGCATAACTCAACACAGTATTTGAAGTGTGGTCTAACCAGTGCATTTTGGCCTTACACTGGAACTTGCCTAAAGGGGGATGTGGAAAATTTGGCCAGAAACTCAAGTTTAAATCCACTTAAAGGTAGCTTTGTTTTAGCATTTATAATGGATTTTAAATATTTGCCAGCATTTGCCAAGGCTGAGAAGAATAAAGAAATGCCAGGCAAAAATCATGTGAAAGAAAACCCAACGTGGAAGCACAAAATGAAGTCTGTGGCCAAAATGAAGAGTGGCACTGCACCCAACTTCCTGCTTGATTGCTGGAAAAATGACACGCTGCAGCATAAGGTAGGTTTGAGGAGGCTTGACCTTTTTGGCACTTCAGCACACTTTCTCCAGAGGAGATGGCAGCCAACCTGAACAGTGCATGCAAAATATGAGGACAATCTAGAATACTCTGCAATCTTGGTAACACTGCCAGTCAGGAAAACCTCTGTGCCCAATTGAGCTGTTGCCTCCCTCCTAGAGAAAGTGATGAATTTGTTGCCCCTTGCAAACATGGCTTCTTGATGCATTGTGGGCAGCCAACTAACTAATTTGGCACTTGTCACTGGTGCTGGTTTGGAACAATCAGGTGGCATAAAAGTTTAATGTAATATTGATCTTCACCTATGATAAGAGTTGGTCGAGTGATACAAGTTGACTACACATCAGCCTTCAGAAAATGACATATGTAGCAGCATCTTTTATGAATGAAGACACCAAAAATTGGTCTCCTCTGACATGCGGCAGTGGTGAGCGAACCAACACAAGGGAAAAAACTTACTTGATCTCGTCCTCACCAAACTACCTGTCGCAAATGCATCTGTCCATGACAGTATTGGTAGGAGTGACCACCGCACAGTCCTCATGGAGACCAAGTCCCATCTTCGCACCGAGGACACCATCCAACGTGTTGTGTGGCACTATCATCATGCTAAATGGGATAGATTCAGAACAGATCTAGCAGCTCAAAACTGGGCATCCATGAGGCACTGTGGGCCATCAGCAGCAGCAGAACTGTACTCCAGCACAATCTGTAACCTCATGGCCCGGCATATTCCTCACTCTACCATTACCAACAAGCCAGGGGATCAACCCTGGTTCAACAAGGAGTGTAGAAGAGCATGCCAGGAGCAGTACTAGGTGTACCTAAAAATTAGGTGCCAACCTGGTGAAGCTACAACTCAGGACTACATGCATGCTAAACGGCAGAAGCAACATGCTATGGGAGCTAAGCGATTCCACAACCAACAGATCAAATCAAAGCTCTGCAGTCGCGCCACATCCAGTTGTGAATGGTGGTGGACAATTAAACAACTAACGGGAGGAGGAGGCTCTGCAAACATCCCATCCTCAATGATGGCGGAGTCCAGCACATGAGTGCAAAGGACAAGGCTGAAGCGTTTGCAACCATCTTCAGCCAGAAGTGCCGAGTGGATGATCCATCTCGGCCTCCTCACTATATCCCCACCATCACAGAAGCCAGTCTTCAGCTAATTCGATTCACTCCACGTGATATCAAGAAACGGCTGAGTGCACTAGATACAGCAAAGGCTATGGGCCCTGACAACATCCCGGCTGTAGTGCTGAAGACTTGTGCTCCAGAACTAGTTGCACCTCTAGCCAAGCTGTTCCAGTACAGCTACAACACTGGCATCTACCCGGCAATGTGGAAAATTGCCCAGGTATGTCCTGTCCACAAAAAGCAGGACAAATCCAATACAGCCTGACATAGCCATACTCACAGAATCATACCTTTCAGCCAATGTCCCAGACTCTTCCATCACCATCCCTGGGTATGTCCTGTCCCACTGGCAAGACAGACCGACCAGAGGTGGCAGTACAGTGATATACAGTCAGGAGGTAGTGGCCCTGGGAGTCCTCAACATTGACTCTGGACCCCATGAAATCTCATGGCATCAGGCCAAACATGGGCAAGGAAACCTCCTGCTGATTACCACCTACCGCCCTCCCTCAGCTGATGAATCAGTCCTCCTCCATGTTGAACACGACTTGGAGGAAGCACTGAGGGTAGCAAGGGCACAGAATGTACTCTGGGTGGGGGACTTCAATGTCCATCATCAAGAGTGGCTCGGTAGCACCACTACTGACCGAGCTGGCCGAGTCCTGAAGGACATAGCTGCCAGACTGGGCCTGCGGCAGGTGGTGAACGAACCAACACGAGGGAAAAACTTACTTGACCTCGTCCTCACCAGATGTCGCAAATGCATCTGTCCATGATAGTATTGGTAGGAGTGACCACCGCACAGTCCTCATGGAGACGAAGTCCCGTCTTCGCATTGAGGACACCATCCAACGTGTTGTGTGGCACTACCCGTGCTAAATGGGATAGATTCAGAACAGATCCAGCAGCTCAAAACTGGGCACCATGAGGCGCTGTGGGCCATCAGCAGCAACAGAATTGTATTCCAGCACAATCTGTAACCTCATGGCCCAGCATATTCTTCACTCTACCATTACCAACAAGCCAGGGGATCAACCCTGGTTCAGTGAGTGTAGAAGAGCATGCCAGGAGCAGCACCAGGCATACCTAAAAATGAGGTGCCAACCTGGTGAAGCTACAACTCAGGACTACATGCATGCTAAACAGCGGAAGGAACATGCTATAGACAGAGCTAAGCGATTCCACAACCAACGGATTAGATCAAAGCTCTGCAGTCGCACCACATCCAGTCATGAATGGTGGTGGACAATTAAACAACTAACGGGAGGAGGAGGCGCTGCAAACATCCCCATCCTCAATGATGGCGGAGTCCAGCACATGAGTGCAAAAGACAAGGCTGAAGAGTTTGCAACCATCTTCAGGCAGAAGTGCCGAGTGGATCATCCATCTTGGCCTCCTCCCGATATCCCCACCATCACAGAAGCCAGTCTTCAGCCAATTCGATTCACTCCACGTAATATCAAGAAACGGCTGAGTGCACTGGATACAGCAAAGGCTATGGTCCCCGACAACATCCCGGCTGTAGTACTGAAGACTTGTGCTCCAGAACTAGCCGTGCCTCTAGCCAAGCTGTTCCAGTAAAGCTACAACACTGGCAATGTGGAAAATTGTCCAGGTATGTCCTGTCCACAAAAAGCAGGACAAATCCAATCCGGCCAGTTACCACCCCATCAGTCTACTCTCGATCATCAGCAAAGTGATGGAAGGTGTTGTCGACAGTGCTATGAAGCGGCACTTACTCACCAATAACCTGCTCACCGATGCTCAGTTTGGGTTCCGCCAGGACCACTCGGCTCCAGACCTCATTACAGCCTTGGTCCAAACATGGAGAAAAGAGCTGAATTCCAGAGGTGAGGTGAGAGTGACTGCCCTTGTCATCAAGGCAGCATTTGACCGAGTGTGGCACCAAGGAGCCCTAGTAAAATTGAAGTCAATGGGAATCAGGGGGAAAACTCTCCAGTGGCTGGAGTCATACCTAGCACAAAGGAAGATGGTAGTGGTTGTTGGAGGCCAATCATCTCAGCCCCAGAGCATTACTGCAGGAGTTCCTCAGGGCAGTGTCCTAGGCCCAACCATCTTCAGCTGCTTCATCAATGACCTTCCCTCCATCGTATGGTCAGAAATGGGGATGTTCGCTGATGATTGCACAGTGTTCAGTTCCATTCGCAACCCCTCAAATAATGAAGCAGTCCAAGCCCGCATGCAACAAGACCTGGACAACATCCAGGCTTGGGCTCATAAGTGGCACGTAACATTCACGCCAGACAAGTGCCAGGCAATGACCATCTCCAACAAGAGAGAGTCTAACCACCTCCCCTTGACATTCAACAGCATTACCATCGCCGAATCCCCCATCATCAACATCCTGGGGGTCACCGTTGACCAGAAACTTAACTGGACCAGCCATATAAATACTGTGGCTTCAAAAGCAGGTCAGAGGCTGGGTATTCTGCGGCGAGTGACTCATCTCCTGACTCCCCAAAGCCTTTCCACCATCTACAAGGCACAAGTTAGGAGTGTGATGGAATACTCTCCACTTGCCTGGATGAGTGTAGCTCCAACAACACTCAAGAAGCTCAATACCATCCAGGACAAAGCAGCCCGCTTGATTGGCACTCCATCCACCACCCTAAACATTCACTCCCTTCACCACCGGCGCACAGTGGCTGCAGTGTGTACCATCCACATGATGCACTGCAGCAACTCGCCAAGGCTTCTTCGACAGTACCTCCCAAACCCATGACCTCCACCACCTAGAAGGACAAGAGCAGCAGGTACATGGGAACAACACCATCTGCACGTTCCCCTCCAAGTCACACACCATCCCGACTTGGAAATATATCGCCATTCCTTCATCATCGCTGGGCCAAAATCCTGGAACTCCCTTCCTAACAGCACTGTGGGAGAACCTTCACCACATGGACTGCAGCAGTTCAAGAAGGCGGCTCACCACCACCTTCTCAAGGGCAATTAGGAATGGGCAATAAATGCCAGCCTCACCAGCAACGCCCACATCCCATGAACGAATAAAAAAAATGCTGAGGAACAGCAGCTGGAATGAAGATGGCAATAAAAAACAGAGTTCGAAATAAAAAACTTGCAATGCAAAAAAATTAGGTCCAAATAGCAACAAAGTCAATGCCTCAATGAACATGCAGATAAAACAATATAAGTAAAAAAAAATCAAAATTTCCAACCAACAATTACTAAGTGATTCTCAAGTTTAATAAATTTACTCCGACAAACCAGATTATCCACACGCTGCCACACTTGCATATGGGCAATGCTACTGGCAAGAAAGTAGCAAGAAAGCCACTAAATCTAATGTGGAACATGTTGACATCAGCAGCACAGCCTCAGTATTTTCCTGGCCCAATTTCACATCCTGCGGAATCTCGCAAAGACAGGGCAATAATCTATTGTTCTGGTTATAAATCCTAGCATTCAGTTATCTTTGTTTAACTGTCTGGACGTTGAATGTGAAGTGTCTGCCTTCACTTCTCAGTGCTATTTTTAAATCTCCGGGGGTAATTTCAACTTTTGCCGATGGTATAAAACAGGCAATATTGGATTGGCGGTCTGTCATACACCTCGCTCGATTTTCCTTTCCATCAAAGTCAAGGAAAATTGGGCGTGGCGTATATTAGGCGGCCAATCTAATATCGCTCATTTTACAGTATCGCTAAAAATTAAAATTACCCCCTCCCTGTGTTAATTCAATACCCTTAATTCAATACTTAAGTCCATTTTTTTCAACCAACATGTAATACTTTACATTTATATCAGTATTAAATTTAATTTGTCATATGACTGCCCAATTACATAACTGATTCAATTTTTTTTTAAATCCTCTGCTGCATCTCTGTGAGCATCACTTTCCTTATTTTAAAGTAATCAGCAAACTTGACTAGCTTCACTTGGTTTTGGTATCAAGATCATATATGTAGATTAGAAACAAAAAGGCCAAGTGTAAACCTGACTTTTCTCTTTTCAGAAACTGGCAGATCTGCTGTGTATTTCCAACATTTCCACCCTTTGTTTTATGAATCCACTATATATTATTCCACATTTGGAATTTACACAATGCAGTTTATTCTGTGTTTTTGATCTTTGTGCCTGCCTTTTTTGTGTGTGACAATGATGTTGATGAAATTCAGTATCAATATTCACTCCACTGAAAATATTCTATATTTCAACTGATGTGGAAAATATCAGCACCATAATGATTTAACATTGAACCACTGTCTCTTCCTCACCATTCATGAATCATAGAAATAAAGAAAATGAATGGCATAATTAATTTTTATAACAGGTAAAATAAACAGAACAGAAGAGGGAAAATGTCAAAGGTTATCACAATGGTAGTGGGTCATGGCTATGTTTATTTCAAAGTTTAAAAGACTTACATTTTCTGAATTATAAAACATTTGTCCTGAGTGACAAAACCTATTAATGCACCATGAATACTCTATTCTATGTAATTATTATTTTTCTCAATAAAGACAAACATTAATATTTCTTTTTAAAAATGCACCCACTGCTTCCTGAGGGTTTGCACTCCTGTTCGTTGCCAATTCTTCCTTTAATGTCATTGAGGCACTGTGGCCAACACTTAGTACATTTGCACTTGTATAATCTCTTTTTAATTTTTGTTGCTATGGATGTGAAAAAAGCAATACTATTCACATGATATGTACAGATATCACACCTTGTATCATCTATTTTTTTCTCACCTTATCGTGCTGCTATCTTATTTTGATTCTTTTATGTCTCACTCAGCAAGAGTTGCACAATTATGTGGTAAAACAAACAAGGTCAGTCTTTCATGATCAACTGCACCAAACTAGCAGCCTATCAAAACGTCCACTGGGGCTTTAGGACAACAAAATAAAATTGTCCTAGCCTACTATTTTGGAATAAACATGCCTACATTTCACCATTCCATGCACACAAATATACACACACATTCCCACCAACAAAATTTGGTCTGGTTAAGAACAGAAAAATAATCGATCACATCTATCGGTGGATGGAATATTGACATCAACCTATTATTTTAGATGTGGAGATGCCGGTGATGGACTGGGGTTGACAATTGTAAACAATTTTACAACACCAAGTTATAGTCCAGCAATTTTATTTTAAATTCACAAGCTTTCGGAGGCTTCCTCCTTCGTCAGGTAAATGTTACCTGACGAAGGAGGAAGCCTCCGAAAGCTTGTGAATTTAAAATAAAATTGCTGGACTATAACTTGGTGTTGTAAAATTGTTTACAATTATTATTTTAGAAGAATGGAGCTAAATATTTCAATCTTGATTAACCACTATGTTAGTAGATTGGCACCGGGAAATGAAAATGACCTGTTATCTAGCCCATATCCCTCAACTCACTGTGGAATCAAGAGTTTAACCATTTCCTCTTTAAATGTTACAGTTAAATCAGCATTAAGTGCTGTAAGGTGGTAGCCTATTTCATAAATTTGTAACTCTAAGTATCATTATGAGGGTAATTTTCACCTTCGCTGCCTGGGTCGTAATCTGGCAAAGCAGATCACCTGACCATTTTAGAACATGTCCGATTTGCATCCTTTTGAAATGAAAGGGATAAAAATCGTGCGGCTTCCACAACGGGCAGGTGATCTTCACCAGATTATCACCCAGCTGGTGAAAATGGAAATGAATCCCTATATCTCTTCAGTTACACCCAATTGATGACTTGCTTGGTTTATATTCATGTCCTCTAGTTTTCTTTCCTGGTTCCATGCAAATGAATCTCTATATCTGTCATATTGATTCCCTTTGTTACTTAAAAACTTAGGTGGCAGTCCTTCCTCCATTTTATTCCACTGAGAACTAATATGTTATTCCATTATTTCTGTTCATCGCTCAGTGATGCTCTGCTACCACCCTTGTTGCATATTTCTGAATCCTTTCCACTACTTCTTTCTGTTAATTTGATGACCTATGGTTTTATTACTGCTTTGTAGAGCGTCTTTCTTAGATTATCATTTCTCAGGCCTTATAATCTATGGAAAAAGTAAGTTACACTAAAAATCACAAATTATCTTTTAGTGCAATCAACTCTTAGTTAGGCAGCATCACCAGCTCCTACAACCACCCAGGTGAAAGCTTGTTGTCACTTTCCCTTTACAAAATGTTATTTCAACTGTAAGATGACTATAATTCCCAAAACTATCAAAGTTTTAAGATGCCAAACTGGCACAGAGACAAACTGCAAACTTTTGCTTTCAGGGCTTCTAAAAATTGAGTTTTTAAAAAAATATAGCACTCTATTTTTACACACCAGTGAATCTCCTATGATGATGTTCACAGATGAAGGATATCAAGGAACAAATGGTAGGTAAGGTAGGTAGGGTCAGATCCAGAGTCAGGGCGAGTGTGCGTAGAGTTGGTAGGTAAGTTGTTTTATAGATGTTTCTCAGATACTGTAGGAACTTAATGTAAAAATGGCTGGGAACTCTGATGGCTGCTTTCTGTCTAACCTGATTGGTGAGTGATAACACCATGTAGTTAGCATGAACCAATCCAAAAGAAAACATGGGATAGAAATTCAACTCAAGACCACCCATTTTGTGCCTGAAAAACAGGCAGCCAGCAGTTGAAACTGGAGGGGGCAGCTTGGCTGCCCCTTTGATGCCCAAGGCCAGCATAATGTAATATTCAGGCGAACCTGTAAAGGAACGAGGAGCTCGCACCCTGAAACAGGCATAAGGCTGCTTAAATCTGCAAATAAGGGTCCTATGCCAATTTTAGGACCCCGATTGCAAAATTCAGGAACAAATGAGCCGTGCATGCTCCGCCTAGCTTTTGCAGGCATTAAGCAGCCTAACCAGCAATCATTAAAAGGGACTGCTGGAGGCCGCTCAAATAATGGTCCAGAAAATTTTGAGTTTTTATTTTTCTGGGCCCTGGAGAAGCAGGCGTGCTCCTCCTTAGGCCCACAAAAAAACTTTGGCTTGCTGCCAACCTATTCGAAGACCCCTCCCCCTGGAATGCTTCCCCCCCCCAGACCCAACCCGGCCACAGGCTCAGTTTGGGAGCCGGCCAATTTTCCACCATCTCACAACTGGTGAGCTGCAGCAGGGAGCCCATTTGGTGCCCGCAGCTTGCTGGTAGCATTTAAATTAGGCCTGAATTTGGTTTGGGCCTCCATGCCAGCATGAACTGGCGCACGGAACAGCTTCTGTTTTGGGCGGAAGTCGAATTTCTCGGCCAGCGACTTAACAGTCCTATATTCATTAATTTTAACAATTAGCAATATAATACTGATAGATCTCCAGTAGCATTGCACACAGGAAGTCAAGACCAACTGTATTATTCAGGTAAAGCAGAGTTAGAGGGCACTGAATGGGCTTTACATATATACTCATTATGTAATATTATACAATATGTTGGTTCTGATCCCTATTGCATTGGCCATTTCTCACAAACAACTGCTTAATGATATTTAACAATATCTTGAGATGTGTTACAAAGTGCTGAAATATAAACAAATTAATTTTTGTTAAAGGATTTAAAGTTTAATATCAGACATCATGCAATCACAGTCTCTGATTTTACCATTATCATTGTGGATTGTAGTAATTTTCAAGTGAGATGCATAGCCAGAGTCCCACCAAGCAGAAAGAGTAATATTAACAAACATAATACAAAGAACGAGATTGACAATTCTATCCTTCATGTCTCATAAAAATATGCCTCCTGCTGGACAAAGCATACAGCTGTAATGGCTTCAGAGAATGTGAAGAAGTCTCCATTCAACTTGTTTTCCTGGCTGGAGGGGATTAGGCACTACAAGGTAGGAATATTAAAAAGAAACACCAAGAATTTGATGAAATGCTGCATTAGAACTGCCTTTGTTGATTAAGTTAAAAAGAATACATTGACAGTTAAAATTTTATGGTGGAGTAAGATTGACTGCTAATGGTTGTTTAATCCAGTCAATAGGCAAAGTGTAGTGTTTCTATTCATGGTAGAAATTCAAAACAATGGTCGCACTTTTAAACATAACACTGCATTTGGAAGGATAGACTGTGCAATTTATTTCACAGTGTGTCTGAATAATAAAAAACTATCCTGTGAAGAAAAGTAATGGTTGATTTAAGACTGTGGAACAATGACCTTCTTTCAAAAATATATTCCCAAATCTAAGACTAAAATAATGCTAAAATACAGAAAATAAATGTAGCTTGTCTTTGTATTTGTCTACAATTTTTAGATTTTAAATTTTAAATTATGCAACAAAAGCAAACTATTCCTTTAACAGAGGTGTGAAAGTCATTCAGTAATATCTATATTATGTTTTCATAGGATCCAAAGGTTGTGAAAAATTACTTGTTTTTTACATTATAAATTATTTTTGCTTTTAGCTATTCTCCTCTCATGTTTATGAGTGATGGAAATAATTGCACTTTCTATTGATTTTATCTTTGGGGAATTTTTAAATGGCTTTTCATTTGCATCATTGAAATGAGTAAAATTAGTTTTAATGTACTATTTTTGATAATGCTTACCTCTGAAAGCCCCTCAGCAAACCACAAGCAAATTTTCCACTTCCTTATGATTTGTTTTCTCTCTTTCAAAATATTCAGTGATGTATCACTCATTTTTAACATAGGAAAAAAGATAAAGTACAGATATAACTAACAAATCTGCTCTGCAGCCAGCTGTGTACCATATCGTAGTCCCATTCATAAATCTCATCTCATGCATTGTACTTCCCAAATCATTCATTTTTTCTTAGGCTTACACAACAATTCCTTCTCTTTTTATTAATAGGCATGAGCAATTCTTATCTGTAAGTTAACATGGTAGATGACAAAGCGATTTGGCCTGAAACAAGGCAAAAATATAAGGAAGCATGAAATAATTAAACATCTAAAAGATACACCATAATTTAGCTTGTGTTATTTGTAGAATATACTGTGCTTTTCATTGATCCTAAATATCAATCACTTAATAGATTTCAACATTTAATTGATTGTAACAGGACGCCAAACAGAACTGAAAAGGTAAAGAACAACATGTCGAAATGCTATATTTAGCTTCATCTTATCACAATGCCAGTCATGTCAGCAGTCCAGCCGTATCCATGGCAACCAATTTCTACCAATCCATAATAATATTTTTTAGCTTCTCCTCACACAAATCTGGCAGCTCACTACTTGGGCTTGAGTCTCAAAGACTATTATGTAAATTCTTCAGTGCAGCACATATGTGCTCATGGCAAATGCCAGAACTATTCAGATGTGCAGACATGCTGGGGGAAAAATAGGATAGGGCCTGTTTTTAGGCGGAGGTAGCGCGATCTGCTATTACCCCACGCCCAACGGCCTCTGCGCAGGCAGGACAAGACTTTCGTCAGGCCTGAGGACTTACCTGCAATCAGCAATGAAGGAGGATTCCATGCAATTTGCACTTTCCATCAGCAGGGGGAGCTCCAATCTCTTAAAGGCAGGCTGTCTTAAAAATCGCAAAGGTAGTTGGTACCTGTTATTTGCTGAAAATAACAGTGCTGTCCGCATGGAGTCTGAACAGAGATCAGACATCACACACGTAAAACACAGATGCAGCTCCTGACCCTATGTTTGCAAACTGATGAGTTACGTTTAAACATCGAATAAAGATTGCGCACTACTAAATCCCATATCCTCCAATCTGCATGCCAGACCTCACCAATCTGCCGATCTGAGCTTGTACCAGGCCTGCGAGAGTGCATGCACCAAGGTTCTCTGCTGGTGCTGGAGCACAAGAGACCTTGGTGCAAGAGGTGGACAGAAGGAGGGACATCTTATATCCGCGGGGGGAGGGCAAGGGCAAGAGGCCCTCCAGACATATACCCAAAAGGCAGTGGGTGGCAGTGGGGGACGAAGTCAATGCTAGGCGCACAGCATCATGAACATGGATGCAGTGCAGGAAGTAGTTCAATGCTTTGACATGAGTCAAAGGTGAGTGAGGTCAAATGTCAAGTGGCACCTCCTACCAACTGCACCACTAGCTGCATCCACTGCTCCACGCACTACACCCCCATCAACCACATACCAACAAACTCTTTCCATCAGTACTCAACTCTTCTAATCAGATGCTTCCTCTCACCCTTACACATTATCACTGTTGCAAGCCGCCCACCCACAACTCACAGGCCACACACACTGGCAGCCATTCAACCATGATAGGCACATCACTCAGACACAAGTCCCGCTTTCTTGCAGGAGAAGGTGGCACATATCAGGAGGCAGCAAGTGGCAGTGGCATTTAGCCTCTCGAGCCTGTTCCACTATTCAATGAGATCATGGTGGACCTGTGACCTAACTCCATATACCCGCCTTAGCCCCATATCCCTTAATACCCTTGGTTCACAGAAATCTATCAATCTCAGATTTAGAATTCACAATTGAGCTAGCATCACCTGCCATTTGCAGAAGAGCGTTCCAAACTTCTCCCACCCTTTACATGTAGAGCATTTCCTAACTTCACTTCTACATGTCCTGGCTCTAAATGTTAGGCTATGTCCCCTAGCCCTAATATTCAAGTAAAGGAGGCCTCCAAAAACAGTTATAAATGTCTCGGCAGCCAGAAGCAATAATCCAGCCACTAACCTGTAAATCCTGCATAGTTCCTTTAAATAGTGCTGGTGGGGGTCCTCCTGGCACTCTAAGACACATTCAGATGGTCAGGGTTAAGACTGTATGTTGAGATGAGCGTTAGACACCATTTTGGGACTTATCACTTCAAATCAGCATTGCACACTGATTCTATCCATTTTCTCCTTACTTTACATGCTTCTGGCATTCATTACCTGTGCCCGCGCTAACTCCTATACCACGGGCGCTACACGGCCCAATTTAGCGTCCGCTATATCCAAGCATTTTACATAACAATTTTCAAGACTAAGACCTCTAGTTTTGAAGCTTATTCCTCAACTCAAGCAAAATATTTGGGGATCTTTTTCAGTACTGACATTTTGCTTCATTTGTATGCCTGTGCTTCCATTAGCATTAGAGTAATTGGTCAATAATATTGTTTCATATTTTGTAACTATACATAAATTAAACCAAGTATTGAGCACTGAAAGTATTGAATGGCGCCAAAGCACAAATATGCTAATATTGATAAAGTAAATATTTGGTGAATAGCTTTATATCTTCACTGTAATTTTCTGAACAGCTGTGTCAATACAATGTTTGCCAATAGCCCAGTAAACCAACTTTAAATCCTTCCTCTTTCTCTGCCTTCTCTGCGAATCTCTTGGCAAAAACGTGCACCATTCCGAAATAAATTTATTGGCATTAATTTTAATAAAGAGCTTTTGTGACAATAGAGCCCTTCATTAAACAGTAAAGGATTTCTACTGTAAATATTGCAAAACTCTGGTTGCATATTTCATACCAAAGAAATATTCACCTTTTTTGAGACTGTGCTGTTAAACCAGCATGAACCCCATTGAACTACTGAATTCTATTCAGAGTCCTCTAGCCATGTTTCACACGCTTAGCTCTGCCTCCTCCCCCATAGTGCATCTTGTCCACATAAAATGGGAGCATGGCTGTTTGGCTGTCCTGGCTGTCAAAATTTGACTTCCTAAAGATGTGTTGGAATTTTCAGTGGTTGTTAGAAACTTTGGGAGAATTTTAACTGCCACCTGGTTTCCGGTCCACTGTTTCGGTTAGGTTCCCACCCCATCTTGGCAGAATGAGGCTTCATTAACATGTTGCCGGCTGACTTCCTGCTTGAAACAGGTGGGAAGTGGGCAGGAGGCAGCTGACAGCCTGTGGAAATTTGGGCTTGGCTGCCCACCGGCATTCAGGTAAGTGTGGGACCAGGGGTCCTGGCAGGGTGGCGGTGGGGGAGGGAGGCAGTGGGAGTCCGGGCCACTGGACTTTCCACGGCTGAAACTTTCCTTATGGGGCCTAGAGGAGCACTCCTGCTCTTCCTGGCCTCACATAGGAAAGTAAAAAACTTACCTTGAATGGCCTCTTTTACGTCCAACTGGGAAGGAAGACGGGGCCTCGGTTAAATGTCTCATCCGAAATACGGCACCTCCAATAATACAGTACTCCCTCAGTACTGTACTGAAGTGTCAGCCTAGATTATGTGCTCAAGTCTCTGGAGTGAGTCTTGAACCCACAACCTTCTGACTCAGAGGTAAGAGTGCTCAGTAGTACCACTCGTCATCATTGGTGCTGCTGGCTCCTCAGAAACCTTTGTGGAATCACCAAAAGGAACAAGTTTTACACTGGTGTCAGAAACACACCCCTTCTAACATAGTTAATATGGATTATATGACATGCTAAAATGCTGTGGTACATGTGAAGTTTGGGAAGGAGGGAGTGTCTGCGTGTATGACTGAGTATGGGAGGAAGAATAAGCATCCTGCTCCCAGGATAGGCTGGGTGACTCACTTTCTGATTTTAACTCCATCCCTCTCTTGCCCTTAGTGGTATGATTGTGACTGGGACCTCACTATGAGGGAAAGATCGCGGGGTGATAAATTGTAGCCAAAAAACAAAGTTACAGTATATCATTTGAATGATTTAACTTGTAAATTGCTTTGTAATTTTTGTTAACTTTCAGTTCTTTCATTTCTTTGTTGCAATAATAGATGCCATCGTTAGTTATTGGGCACGGCCACAATTAATGGGCTTGACATTTAGGAGAATATTTGCCTCATGATGTAAAATGTTATGAGAAAGGTCAAGTGCATAAACTGGTGAGTTTTGCTGATAGTATTTGTAAATTTTGTGGCAACTGTGTTTTCCTCCCTACAGATAATTTCCTCCCATTTGTAAAATATAGAAATATGAAGATAAAAGCAGGGAAAGAAAAGCTTTTTTTAGGTCTTATTGATGATTGCTTTAAAGAGCACAATGATGAATTTTTTGCTAACAGGTTAACCAGTGCACGACGAAAGGAAATTAAATTTCTTCATGTTTTCCTCATGGTTGAAGCAATTTAAATAAATTGATATTCTCGTTCAGTAAGACCTGCAATTATGTTTTGAACAGAGTTGAAACTGTAAAATGTGATTGTTATTTCTGACCCAGTCTGATCCCTGTCCTCACATATAGCTCGCTGCTGTCTATCATGGCTTCTGCTGTCAAACCCAAACTTTGCTTCCATTGTCAGACCCAACCTAGCTCAATAGAGCTGTGGCTTTAATATGAAATATATAAGACTCTGTATGGTATTTTCTTCAGTCAAGTTTCTTTTTCAATAAAATGACAGAAAGTAACTTGCACTGAAAATGTATGGTGGTGTCTAGGTCTATTTTATGTGTTTGATAATGTCTATGTGCATATAGTCACTGAGGACATATGAGTTAGCTGTTCAGTGTTTTCCCCTAGTATGATTATTAGCACCAGTGAGTCTGGCACTTCCACATGTGCATATTGTCCCTGATCATGATCTACATGCTCCCCTAGCTGAGGCCATAAGTTGGTGTCCACTGTTGCTCCTGAGATTTAGTGAGCCCTCTTTTTGGAGTGACAATTACTGATGCATCAATTCCAGGAGGCTCCTATGCTTGGATGTCTCTGCTTTCAGAGAAGGCCCTGGGGCCTGCTGCTGGCACAAAAGAGTCCCACTCAGCTGCTGCTGTGCATGTAATAATCCTTTAATGGAATCTGTGCTGTGGTTATTAAGGTGGCAGCTGCAGATGCAATTGGTATTGTCCTATCTAGAGAGGGCAACGTTGAAAATGTCAAACTATCAGAGCCTAAGTTTCTCATGGGTTCAGCTGGTCTCGCATCCGACATCCAGTGGGAGACCGGTGGCCTGAAACTTGGCTCTATCTCCTTTCAGGCATGATTCAGTGTTGACCTATAGGGATGGTACAGTAGAGTGGTTCAGAAGGCAACTGTCCTTACACTCACCTCATGCAGCACTTCACTTCAGCAGCAATTAGATAAAGGGTTGCTGCAGGATTGCTCAGTCACTTATCTGCAGACGTATGACTGCACCTTCAGTTTCCTTTATGTTCATATTTATTGCACAGTTTTTGCATGGCAAGATTTAACAGACTTGTGAATGTGAATCTGACCAGAGGAAACCCAGATACAGCCAGAGGTTTGATGGAAAGTGCTACTTAGGATCAGAGATGAGTGAATTTTAATACTTATTTCTAACAGAGCAAAATATACTCCTTAATTTTTCTCCATCTTAAAATGACGTGCAGCTGTACAGGATAGTGCAGAACTTCTCCAGAGTAGCATTACACTATCTTGTGCTGCTATGTTCTTTTCTGTGCTGTAAACATAATCTCAGTTTATTGTATGAATATAAGTACAAGGAATGCAGTTCAATACTGACTTTTAAGAAAAATCAATAAAAAATTAGTTGCAAACAAAACAAGAAAGTTCTAGTTTGAATTTTACAGCATTTGGAATTTAAGATTGTTAAAAAGCACATGGAGCTCGTTGAAAGGAACAAAGAGATGAATTAAAACAGAAAATGCTGGAAATACTCAGCAAGTCAGGCAGCATCTGTGGAGAAAGAAACAGAGTTAATGGGCTTGATTTTCGCACCCCCGAGCAGGTGCGTTCGTGGCGGGGGAGCTGCGAAAATCGGGGATTCCCAGGGCAGGTCGGGAGCCCGGCTCCAACCCGCCCACTTCCGGGTTCCCCAGTGACGCGCTGACATGCACGCGCAGCCCCCGCATGTGGGACTCCCGCCGGCAATTAAAGCTGGCGGGGTACCACTTAAAGTAATTATTTAGGTATTTCAGGTCGTTTAGAGACTTGATTGACATGATATTTTAGGAGGGGTGGGATTTTGCAAACAACTGGGACTGTTTCCTGTACTGGGGTAAACATTCCCAGTTCAAATGGACGTGTTGCAGCCATCAGCCTGTGGCAGCTGCTAAGGTCCATTTGACAGGTGGGGGGCGGGGAGACCCTCACTCATAGCAGGAGGCCACTCTGTCACTTTGGACAAAGTTTGGCGTTTGGCCTCCACCACCCTCCTCCTAACAATAAAATTCACCAACTTGCACACTTACCCCGATGTCCAGACACATGTACCTACCTTGCGGACCCCCTCAGATGTACATCTTCCGGATGGGTGCCGCCGTAGCTGCAGTCATGACCTCCTCGGAGGGCGAACAGCAACACCAGCCTCGCCGTCCACCTCTGACACGTGGAGCCCCACAACACAGTGCTGTGACACATCCACCTGCACAGCAGGAGGGAGGGCAACGGCAGAGAGAGATGCGTTGCAGAAGGCACTACCCTCGCCACAGGGTCTACAGACCGAGGCTCAGCTTCCTGGACCTCTCTGAGCAGCAGTGCATACGGAGGCTCAGAGTCACTCGACATGTAGTCGTGGACATCTGCAGCCTCCTTCATGCCGAGCTGCTCCCGGTTGGCCCGAGCACCATCTTCTTACCTGTCGCTGTCAAAGTCACCACTGCCCTCAACAACTTCTCCTCCGCATCCTTGCAGGGTGCCACCGGGGACATCGCCGACGTCTCTCAGTCATCTGCACAAAAGTGCCCTGCAAACACACCTACACCCACTCTGCAGTGACACAATGGGTGGCATCAGTTGTGGGTCTTCATGGTGATCCTCAGGAAAGGGCATTATTGCACAAACCAGACAAGATTTGCAAAGACGTGGCAGTAGTGGTGACAATATAATATGTTACGTGAGTTGATCAGAAATTAAATATAAGTAAAAACCATGACAAAACTTCAAACACCCTTGTGCATCCCCTTCATGCTAATGACACATTTGCCTTACGCTTCCTACTGCACATATATGATGCATGCCCTGTGGCTGTAGCACAGGTAGTGGCAGGTTGAGTGAGGCTGACCATGAAAGAGATGCATGAGAGGGTGAGTATAAGATAGAGCCATGAGATTGTATGAGGATTGGGTTGAGTGGTAGTGGTGGGAGAGTACTGGCGAGGTGAGTAAGTGCAGGTAAGACGAGGATGAGCTTTGAGTGGGTGTGAGGTATGATGTGATAGAGTAGTGTTGGCAGTGCAGAAGGAGATGTGGGGTGGGGGCGGTGATGTGGCAGATGGAGTGTAGGGGAATGAGTAAGTGTACTCACTTTGGCCGACCTACTGAGGTCATTGAAGCGCCTCCTGCACTCTATGCAGGTGCGCGATATGTTGGTGGTGCAGATGACCTCCTCTGCCACCTCGAGCCAGGCCTTCTTGGTGGCAGAGGCAGGCCGCTTCCTCCCGGCTGCCGGGGGAAAGATCTCTGTCCTCCCCCCTCCTCCTCACCCCATCCAATAATACCTGGAGTGAGACATCATTAAACCTGGGAGCAGCCTTCCCCCTGGGCTGCTCCATGCTGAAATTTTTCCTATTTTCTGCAGCATCAGTCAGTGGAGGACTGTCCCTTTAAATAGGGCTCCTCCAGCTGACAGCCTATGCTGCACATGCGCAGTCCGCCCGCTGCGCAGCTTTCCAGCGCGAAACCCGGAAGCACAGGTAAGTGGCTGCAATTGCGTGCGGAGCACCCCGATTTCACTGGGCGAGTCACCCACACGCCCACTCGACCCCCCGCTGCGAGCCCGCCGCCCTCCTAATATTGGGCCCAATGTTTCAGGTTGTTAACTTCAGAACTGGAAGAAGTTAAAGATTTAACAGTTTTTAAGCAAGTACAAAGGCAGGGAAAGGTTGGGGTTGAGGGTGGGGGAGAAGGGGAGGGGAGGAAAGAACAAAAGGGTGGAAGGCAGGCGTGATTAAGTGACAAAAGGGATGATGGTGCAAGGTAAGGAGGGTAGTGATGGGACAAGTTAAGAAACAAAAGATGGGTCTGGAGGAGCTGTAAATGGCAACAGCAGAACCATTACCAGCACCTGCTGTCTGAAAAAATGGGAGCAGTGGTTATGATCTGAAGTTATTGAAATCAATATTGAGTCCGGAAGGTTGTAAAGTGCCTAATCAGAAGATGAGGTGCTGTTCCTCAAGATGAATTTTGCATTTGCATCATGGGTTGTATTCGGGCTGTGACTCATTGAAAACAGATACAACTGATCTGACCTTCCAGAGTCAGTTGTTTGCACATATACATTCATGTGCACAGGGTGATGTATGTACATATGTAAGACCCGTGAAGTGTGTCTAATCACAGAGTAAATATATGTGCAAACAGAAAGAATTGAGTTAGCATCTATTTGCTGAATCCATTTTATCAAATGCCAAATAATTAACTGTTCTATTGGAGAGGAAGTTGAATTGTCAATTACTTTTATTTATGAACCCCAGATTAGATTAATATTTGTAAAATTTCTACCCACTGTTACTTTTTCATTGACAACTACCAATAAAAAATATTGCAAATATATTTTGCTGTAAAAATGACATAACACAAAAATAAATTTGAGATCCATTAATTTCAAAAAGAAAAAAAAATGCCAGTGCTTTGGCCTTTCGGTGAAGTTATATTGAATTCCATTAAATATTTCAATTAAGAAGACGGGAAGGGGGTACATTAATATTGTAACAAGAGTTCCATTGTTTAAATCTATTAGAAAGAAATAACTTGCATTTATTTAACACCTTTCACACCCTCAGGATGTCCCAAAGCACTTTGCAGTGAATGAAGTACTTTTGAAGTGTAGTCACTGATGTAATGTGCGGTAACACGACAACCAATTTGCGCACAGCAAAATCCCATAAACAGTAGTGAGGTAATGACCAGATAATCTGTTTTTAGTGACATTGGTTGAGGGATAAATATTGGCCATTACACCAGGAGAATTCCTCTGCTCTTCCTCGAATAGTGCCATGGGATCTTTTATGTCCACCTGAGAGGGCAGACAAGGCCTTGTTTCCTTTCTATTCACAAAAATATTAAGAGGAAAATTTAGAAACATTGGCCTCGATTCTGCTTCCGCCCTTCGGCTAGCTGCCGCTTCCTGCTAATTCTGGATGGGCAACTGACCGGGGGCATGCAGATGAGGCACGGGAGTTCTAATTGCCAGAGCCTCATGCGGCCTCATGCTGCACTGGTCGGCTGCCCATTCTGGTGATGAAGCGGCTCCCATAATTTTGAGGCCCTGACCTCGTTTACATTTGTTAAGTGAGCTACATGTGGCGTCAAATAGGCCTCCCAATGAGGCTCACCAGATTCAGCACAGGAAAATGGGCCAGTGCTGCAGCCAGGAGGGCCTCCAGAGGAGGCCCACAAAAATTTGGCACGAATTGACATTAAAACTGACAGTCTCATTTATTAGCTGGTGTGGGAAATGAAAAATAAATTACATTGGTACACGCAGCTTGGTGTTCTGAGGTTGGAGCTAAAGTACATTGATGGGGGATGTAGGCGGCTTTTGATCGCATCTGACCCTGTCATACATGAGCTGGGAGTACTTGTTGCTGTCACAAGGTACAAGGAGTAGGCAAAGTGTTCCAATCCCAGCATACACATCCTTCATTTGAGTATAATTCACCAAATCCCCACCACTACTCCCAGGGAGGAAAAAAAATTATCTTTTAAAATATTAATGAAAGATGAGTATTTTCATATGTGGGGCTTTATGCCTTTGGCATTTGGCAAAAATTACATTTTTGTAACAATTATCTACTAGACATGTATCTACTCGATGTCACTTGCTTATTTTTTTAGCACAGCAGAGGCATTTAGTGATAGGGAATTGTTGGATCCTTTGCACAGGTTCTAATGTCAGCAGTCCCAACATATTCAGATTTTTCCTTAAACTCTCTTCTCTGTGGTAGAGAATTAATCACTAACAGCTGTTTGATGAAACAGTTATTTAAAATATGGAATAATTTCAAATGTACTTTTAAAGGAGTGAAATAAATACTTCTGTGTTAATTTGTCAAATTCACACCTGATTACTGCCTTCAGTAGCAAATCAAAAAGGCAACATCTGTTCAGACCAGTGCTGGTCACTATTTATATATGCCATAGATCAGAGGTGCCCAACCAGTAGCCCTAGGGCTACATATAACCCCAGAGCCTGGTCAATCCAACCCTCAAAGCCTGGGTAACTCAGTCCTATTTGTGCTTATATTTTGTATATGCTGGTTCATCTGGTTTGAATTTTGTATGTTTGTAAAGGACAATTTTCAACGCTGTTGTCTCATTTTTGGCTAAATCCTAGATCAGAACACCAAGATCTGTTAGTATCAGCAACATGAGATATATGCAAATTAATGGAAGCACGGATTTAAAGACAAAGGTTTGGACACCCGTCCCACAGGTCAAAGGCTTTGACGGTGTAGCTGAAGTAGGCAGCAGAGTGTCTCTAACTGTATTAGCATAATGTTTTCACTTCCTACATCCTATATCCTTAACTTGTTAATAAAACGAGACTCTGAGCTCTCTTTTGAATCTTGGTCTCAAGAAGGCAAGGATGGTGACTAATACATTTTTTTTGCAGCAGTACAACCATGTGACGCCATTTTAAAAGAGCAATATCTGCTTGAAAAAGTGTCTGGCAAGCCACTTTTGTTTACACGCATATAATGCAATGAAATAAATTAATTTGAAATACACATCCTAAACCTGCGATCTCCGCTACTGAGAAGGTCAAGAGCATCAGGTGAATGGGAAAGCCACCACCTCCAAATCAGACTTGGACATAAATCGCCGTTCCTTCATCATCACTGGCTTACATTCCTGGAACTCCCTACCCAGCAGATCGAGGCAGTGCCTTCACCACAGGACTGCAGTGGTTCAAGAAGGCAGCCCGCCACCACCTTCTCAAGGCAACTAGGGATGGACAATAAATTTCAGCCATGTCAGCGATGGCTACATCCTGAGAATGTAATAATCCAAGTAGCATTAACTACTTCAATATGATTGAGATAGAAATCCTAGAAAGACTAATAGCGCTCAAAACAAATAAATCTCAGGGATGGATGGTAATTATCTCTGAGTACTGAGAGAGATAAGGGATGAGATTTGTGAAGCATTAACATTCATTGTGAGGGAGTCAATGAACAGTTGAAGGTCCAAGAGATTGAAAACAGGCTAACATGGTGGCTATTCTCAAAAAGGGTTACTAAACATATGCAAATAGCTACAGACCCAACAATCTTACAGCAATATCTGGCAAAATAATGGAATCAATTAATAGGAGTAAACTTGAGAATTATCTGCATGATAATAACCTACTAAAGTACAGCCAACAAGGTATCAGAAAGGGGATATCCAATCTGACAAAATTCCTTGACATTTTTGAGGAAGTAACATCCAAAGTGTTTTTTTTAGAAAGCTTTTCATAGTGATGCACCTCGATTTCCAAAAAGCATTTCACAAAGTTCTGCAGAAAAAGCTACTGTTTAATCTTTGAATGGTGGGGATTACTGGCAGATCCTAGGAGTAGAGAAGATTTTGGCTGAAGAGTAGGAAACAGTGCTGGAGGACTTATGTTGAGTGAGGAAGTGCTGAATGGGATGCCCCAGGGATTGGTGTTGGGACTCCTACTGTTTATAATTTACATTAATAACTTGGATTTTGGAAGCTCAATGAAAACTGATCAAATTCTCAGGTGATACTAAATTAGGAGGGGCAGGTGAATATGACTACTTATTTTCGGGACCAGCGCCTGTGCCCCAAGGGAAGCTGAAGAATGTGCCACTCAAAATTGGGTTGGGCCATTTTTCAGGCTTCCCTGGTGGCCACCTAAAACAGGCGTTAAGCTCCTTGGATATGTAAATGAGGGGCCTGCCCCGCTCAGGATTCTTCACTGGTTGCTGCGGTTGCCAATGAAAGGTAAGTTTTGAAAAGAAAAATAATTTAAAAAAACATTTGTGTGGAGCGAGGAGGAGCAGGAGCGATCATCCTCCTCTTGCTATCCTCCCCCCTTCCCGGGACTTACCTGACTGACAAAGTAGCCAACCCAAAATTCAATTCATCATTTGGGCGAGCGCCCTGTGGAGATACGGCCTGATTATTTAGATGAGGCCTGAGGCCCAATGCAGTTGAACACTAAGTCCCCAAATTTCCTCGGGTCTTGGAATGCACATCAGGCATAAAATGGCTGGGAAAGGAATGGAAGGGCAGAAAACTGGGCAGGACTTGGAAATGTTGGGTCTCTGTTACAACGACCCTTGAAAAGATATTCCTACTGGGAGCTGCTGAGGCAAGCAGAAGTTCTGTTGCTTCATACAAGGCCATGATGTCAGGAAGGAGGAGAGCCTCTTAAGATGGCCTCCCCCATGCAATTCCCATGGCTTCCACTTTATGAGTACCCAACGATTTGGTCTCTGGAAAGAAAATGACATCCAGGTCACATGAGATGCAAAGTGGGGAATATTGGGATGTCCAGGCCTGGATTCTGGCCTGGAACACTTCAGAAGACTGCAACCAGCATCAGGAAAATTGGCTCTCTTACAAAGGGGGCCAATTGCTATTTTTTATAATACCTTTGAGCCTGTCATGTTGGCTTGCCTCTCCAAGCAGCTAGTCAACACTGCATCTTCCTTCCCCACCTTCCAGTGGGCTCCCAAGTTGTGCCCATATTGGTGCGGGCACCTGCTGAAAATATTTAAATTAGCTGACCCTAGATAATTCAGAGGGATCAGAAGCAGAGATCATGGGTGCAGTGGGATTCCTGCTCAGCTGCACTTATGGTGACAGAGCAGGTCTAAGGATTTTCAACCCTTAAGATGAGAGAGTTAGAGTACTTGAGAGGTGAGCTTCAGTGAACTAGATGGAATTTTCATATCCTTGATTTTTCTCACATTCATATATAGGGTAAAGGGCAATGCTAATATTATATGCATGCTCAGAGTAGAGGGGCTGCTGGATACAGGCAACAGGGAGTTAGTAGCTGGCTATGATGGAGGGTGCAGGCATCGGGAGTTGAATGTGTTAATTAAAACTCATTTTCTCATTACTGCACATGTGTGAATCAGATTCAAAGAACCCACAACACCACACAAAAGACGTGGAGCAAAACGGTACCAGATGTTTCTATTTTGGTAGACTGGGAAATTGGTTTGTTCTTCACTCGTTCATCACTTCAATTTCCTGTGCAACATAAAAGGTTTGTTGCTTTGGTGCAGCAAAACAATTTCACTGTCAAAGTTTTTCTAGAATGTTAAAAAATCATGTTAAGTAAATATTTTATTTCAACTATTTACCTCTACAAAAAATGAAATTTCAATAGGAGGCTAGATTTTAACAAAATGAATTAGCGGATATCATGAAATAACACTTTTGTATAAACTATTTTTTGGGATCCCGCTCACATGCGTGGGACCGTGTACACACTTATGTGTTTATGGCCTGATCAAGTAGTTGGTCTGGCAGGGGGTAATGGATTTGGTACATCTGTGCCTGAAGTAGGACATGGCAGACCATGTTCAGGAAGGCTGCCCAGGAGTGTAACTTCTGTTACACGTTCTTCTAAAGTTTACTAAATTGTCAACTTTTAGTCATTAAGGGAAAAGCATTTCTCTGCTTGTTAGAAGTAGAAACATGGCATAAATTTTAAAAATGTCAGATTTCCAGCACTTTGCAGTAAGAACTGAAAATGCTGGAAATACACAGCAGGTCTGTCAGCATTCATAGAGAGAGAAGACGAATTGACATTTCAGGTATACACTCTGTCAGAACTGGAGTGAATGGAGTTAAAATAAAAGTTGTTCAGGATGAGAACAAGTATGTTTTTCTCCACTTTAATGAACTGCTAACATAATTGTGGGTAATCTCGGTTTTCCAATGTGTGATTTGTGAGCATGAGAATGTGTAAGCCGCAATGAGAAAGTTATCAGCCATTCTCAGTGTACCTGCAAAAATAATTCTTTAACGTTTCTCAACACTTAACAAGCCACTTAACCAGTATAGCTGTTGAAAAATTTGATAATCCTGCTTTTGGGGGAAATTCTGAATGTCAACAGAGAAAAAGCTGATTTAACAATGAGGCCTTATTTGTATTGACAATCACAGTAATGGAGTGACAACAGCACATTTATGGTGGGGGAGGTTAGTGCCCAGCATCAAAATAAAACAGGAAGCATGGGAATATGTGACAGGGTGAACAGTGTCTCCATGATTTGGAAGACCTGGCCAGTGGTCCAGAAGAAGATGCATGACATAAAGAAGAGCACAAAAAGGTTAAGCATGAATAATACTATAACGTAACAAAGGACGTATATGGACATGAAGGAAAACAGTAGTTAAATTCAAAAATGCTGTACTAATGCAGAGAAATGATAACAAGTAAGAAATGAAAATAGAAGGATTATGAAAAGTACAGAGAATATATTGCAGTGAAGAACTTCCATGGGCTAAATCACCTTGGCTCAAACCAAATGCTTTTATGTTTAAAGACAGTACTTGAACATAATAGGTTGGCATGGCATGCAACAGGGGGTAGAGTCCCAGATATTAAGAAACCCACTCTATCTGAGGAAGCTATGGTCAATTTGTTTGGAAGGGAGTACGCTCAAATAAAGCCAATTAGTGTACTCACACCAGGAAACTTGCTCCTTATTTCAAAAAAGTGGTGGCAACTAGTGTTGAAGAAAATAACCTTTCAAAAAAGCCAGACATGTACCAAAAAGTTCTTTTGAGGAAAATTTTGAAAATTTTAAAAATTGTACCTTCTCAGCTGATTTGTCATATACAACTTCTTTGCAGAAGCGAACATACAAGTAACTATGGGTCTCAGAAACTAACAGCTCATCTTCAAACCTTTCTGCATCGAATTAATGTGCAAACAGTGGGAGATTGCCTGGGATTTCACCACATGCACTGGTGGTAAGTTAAGTTCCGAGCCAGGAGTATTTTCAGGAAATTGGCCATTCTGTGTAACAAAATCCAATCTCTGTCCTTTGTCTTTATTAAGCTCATTATGACCAAAATAGTCATCTTTTTCAGCTCCTCTGAAGCATATCTAAAACCCTCTGTAGTTGCATTAGGACTGGAGGACCTTGGGCTTTGGTCATAATGTATACAGAGTAGGGTCTGGAGCAGAGCATAGTTGGTTGTATTAAGCCTTGTATAAGAACAACAAACACTCAGATTTGTTTAGAACTTTTAACGTAGGAAACCATCTTCACAAAGGCAAAAGGAAAAATGGATGCTCAGCTAAAGATAGAGAGATGATGAGGGGTGACCAAAAGTTTGATCAATGAGGTGGATTTTAAGGAAGTTCTTAAAGGAGAGAGAAATGGAAAGTATGGGGCCTAGGCAGCTGAAGGTACGGCTACAAATGGTGGGGCAAAAAGAGGTGGGATGCACAGGTGGCCAGATTCAGAAAACAGGGTGGGGTGGGGTGGGGGGGGGGGAAAGAGTTGTAGGCTGGAGGAGGCTACAGAGATGGGGAGGGGCAAGGCCATGAGCGATTTAAACACAAGGATGAGAATTTTAAATTTGCTGCACTGGCGGACTGTGAGCAAATGTAGACCTGTGAGGACAAGATGATGAGCAAACGAGGGCTTAGAGGTATGGAATAGAGAGTTCTTCCAACTGATGAAGTTCATGTACACATGCTTAACACATTTCCATGTGAGTTATTTTTATGCAGCTGTTAACCTGTTTATTTTAGGCTAAAACTGCTGGCTTAAAGCAGGAAGTCAGAGATAATACAATTAGATGGTTGGACTCCTGCTGAATGAGAGTTAGCTATGACTGAATGTTCAGATGAAGTTAAAAGCAAGCCAGATGATTTTGGAAAGCTTGTTTATTGTTGTAGTCAAATGTTGTAATTTGCTTTATCAAAGAACCCCACACATTAAACTGTTTCCTGTTAATTTCTTGGTATCTAAAACAATTTTATGTGATCCTGTTCAGTGTCATATATTTTGCTGCTTCACGAGCCACCAGCTTGTAGTGGACAAGCATACCAGACATCTTTTATTCAAATGTTGGCACTGAGTGACTTCTCTTGTCATTACCCCATGAGTATATTAGCAAACAAATATTCTTTACATAATCATTTCATCTTTTCGGCACTTTTTGAAACACTTCAACAATCTCCTCTTTCCTACGAATGTTATCTTTTCACAATACCTCTGACTGTTCTATCATTTGCAGTGCTGTTTATTTCATTTTTGATGTATTTCTACCATATATTAAAAGTCCAGTCAATATGATTAGTCAGAAGGATTCAATCTATTGCACTGAAAGTAATTCATCACAGTGATGTAATGTGAGACTCTGAAAAGAGGGAGGAACAACTTGAAATGCACTGAGGTGTAGCAATATGTGTGGAGGTCAAAAGCGCCATCAGCACAACACAGATATGGATTGTAACATAATGTTAGTGCTGTTCAGAATTAATATTATTACACAATGCAGCAGTAGATTACATAACATCAACAGGCATCTGAAAGAGCTTGCTGTAGCTTCAGGGGAAGTTGTAGTATTCACATATTACTAGTTTGTGTGTTAGTCATTCAATCAATAAAACTGAAAAAGGAGACTAAGCAAAACTCTCAAGGGTCCACCAACATCATATTATGTTTGTACTTCTTTTCTCATGGGCAATAGGCCCACTCCATCTGTTCATCTGGTTCCAATTTTAAACCAGCTTTTGAAGAACTTCTGACTTCATGCCAGCTTTCTCAATAACCTGATGACGATAATAGTTCAAATCTGCTTTTCCATAGGTCCACATGAGTCAGACCATACTTGTTTTTTTAAGGAATTGCATATTTATTACAAAGCTCATGCAAATCTGTCTAAAATACGTCACACGGTTTTCATGTGCACTTCTTTTGTAAAAGAAGAGTAGGGAATCTTATTGTTAGGACTCTAAAACGTTCAGAAATTGTATTTTAAAAAGGGGGCTAAGTGGCTTTGTAGTCATTGGAAGACTTCTTTGTCTAAAAATTGTAAAGATATCTTGGAGTCATTCATTTATATGCTCGAAACATTCAATGACTCTTGAACTGAAGATGCAATGAAAGCAAAAAGTGTAATGTGTCTCAAAGACTCTGGAGATAATTTTGACTTTGTGCACTAGTGTAAAACGGGTGATAGTGAATTGGCAGCCCGTTTTAAATCTATTTTATGGAAATAAAAATCCGGAGAGATGTAAACGGGGGGTGTCGATTCGCTATCACCCATTTTACACTATCGCACAAAGTCAAAATTACCCTTTACTGACTCTAGATGAGGGAGCTAGAGCTATCAGTAATTTTATTTCTCATTTACTATCAACATCAAATATTAGATCTACAATTATAAGTATAGGAGCTCTGTTTAAAACTCATACTTATAAAACAAGTTGGTAAGAGATCCTACAATACCAGTGGATTGCAAACAAAAATTCACATTGGTATTTACAGAGGCGTCCTTAATTTTATTTTACTATTTTACCCATTAATATGGAATAATTGTGAAGTCCACTATAGGCCTTTTTTTTTACAAGTCTATTTTGTCGGCAGGTGGCCTCACCTGGGGGTGGGGGATGCAGGTGGGTATGGGTGGGAGCTAGTTTGGCACTTGTTCTGCTGCCACCTGTTCACTTGAAACCCACCGCCACCCCCACCGTTTTCACTAAAATTAGTTAAAATATGGTCTTGATGTTAATGTTGTGTGGTTTATTCCCTGATAGATTACATTTTAAAATTGTCACTCCCCCAAAAAGCTGTTGAGGCTAAGTTAATTGACAATTTCAAAACTGAGATTGATAGATTTTTGTTAGGCAAGGGTATTAAGGGTTACAGAACTAAGACGGGTGGATGGAGTCAAGATCAGCCATGATTTAATTGAATGGCGGAACAGGCTTGAGGGGCTGAATGGCCTACTCCTGTTCGTATGTACATAATCGTTTCTTTGTCTTTATTTCCTAATCCACTATTATGTACCTTACACACAGCCTAATCCATTAAGTAGCTGATTGTAGAAAAGTGTACGCTGAATATTTATCTCTGAGTGATGTACAATTCTCAGCATCCTCCTTTTTTTTTAAAAAAGAAATTTTATGTTTGAATACTTTGTGAGTACCTGTCAATTTTTACAATTGTCACAAGCAATTTTATGGCACGAGCATTGAAAGCTATGCAGAGCATGGCTGAAAGTGTAGACTAGATTACACATACTAAATCTGGCTGTACACAATACCCAAGGGAACCAGAAATCAATATTTAGTGGCATTATTCAAAGAATCTATGGGTGTTCGTAATTCTGTTACCACTGCCAGGACTGACGTAATTTGCAGAGTAACAATAACTGCTCTCTACCAACTTCATGCTGACAGATAGATAATGCATTTATATTACATTTTAAAATTGTCACTCTCTTAAAAAGTCTTCCTCTTAGAAGGGGCCGAATAGAAAGAGAAGAGAATCTGATAGAAACAGATGGCAATACTGCTCTAAGTGTAAGTACAGTCATGCCCACAAGCACCATGTAATCAAAATGTACAACAGCTTCATAAAATATGTGTGAATGTAAGGGGAGCTTTTCCTGGATCTGTGCCCGGGCACACTGCATTACCTAGGAATATCGGAAAATTGGGCAGGGCGGAGCTGTAAAGGAACTCAGCTGATTTTCCTCCATATAAATGAATGGAAGGAAAAACAGGCAGTTTTCTTTACACGTGTGTGTTCCAACCCACTCGGTTTTCCAGTATTCGCTGTGCCCAGGCAAATCAAAGCATCCGGGCGCAGACCCAGGAAAATCACCCCCGCAAACTCTGGAGAATTCCATTTTTAAAAAAATTACATCAAAAAAAATGAAAGCAGCTAAAGATCAGCAGCAGCAAGTGACTGTGACATCATCAATATTATCAATTCTCCAAATTTTGTTGGTGATTTATTAAATTTGTTCTTTTGTTTTAATATATGTCATGATAAAACAGAGAGAGAAACATTTTGATCTCAGCGTGGGTGGGCTTGTGTTGGCAATAGTGAGGGCTAGCTTTGCTGAGTTTCTTGAGGCTTGCCCCTCTTCCTAAACTTATTCGGCTCCTTGTACATGAAAACTTTGTGTCAGAAACCTTGCCAGCAGCACAATTAGCATGGAGAGATGGCCGTTCTGCCTTTCAAGTGACTCCAGTCCCACAATATGTGGTTGACTTCTAATGCCCTCTGCAGTGACCGAGCAAGCCATTCAAGTTGTAAAGCAATTGCTGCAAAACAAAATCAGAAGAATTCCCTACTTAACACTATCGTGGGAGCACTATCAGCATAAGGATGGCAGCAGTTCAAGGAGAAGGCCCACCATCACCTTCTCAAAGCATCTAGGGATGGGCAATAATTGTTGTCTTGCCAACATTGCTCAATTCCTGAGAAATTTTTAAAAACTTGTTAATGCCACCCTTAAAATAATGCAGATTGTAAAATCCAGGTTATTTTTTCTGCATTGTAGTCAGTGCGATTTTTAAAAAATTGGTTGAAATTTATAAACTAACGAGAAATAAAAAAAGTTTAGTGAACTGAATGTTTTTAATAAGTCTTTGTTTGATGCTTATTATTTTATAAGACTGTGCTAACTGATGCAAAATGCGAAAGACTATTTACTGCAACAAATGTTTCTGCTCTACTTAGGTTTCTAGCAGCAGATGCCACATACTGTCAATGCAGCACATATCTTGCTGAATTTACACAAGCCTTAGGGCTGAAAAAAAGGTGGGAACTCACTTCAGCTACATTTCTAACTCTGTTTGACACACATATTAAATTAAATGTATCTGATTAGCTTAAACGTTTTCTTATGTGGCTTACAAAATCATAAAAGTCCTGAAATTCTGCCAGGATTCTACCAGCCTCCAACCTAAACCCTGGATGGAGACTGGGGAGACCCTCTCGGAAATAGCGGAAAAATGTAGTTTCTACCATTTCACTGGGGATTCTGCCGGTGTCCTACCAGAGGTATAGGAGACCAGTCAAACCCCTGTGGAATTTCAGGGCCAAAACGACTATCAAATTATGTAAACATTACATCAAATTGTATAAACTCAACAAACCTATTAAGTTTCAAATACTAAATTAATGTTAATAGGATAGAAATTGGACCCTGTTGCACTCGTTTTTTGGGCACAGCACAGGGGGCAATTAGCACCAATTTCCCTGTCCTGTCTCTTGCTCCCCAAGGATGCCTGGAATATGTCCGATGCCATATTGTGTCGAGCAATACTCAGGCTTCCCTGGCGGCCACGTAAAACAGATGATAGGCCCCTTGCATATGTTAATGAGGGGTATAATGCTTGCTTCAAGACCTCTTCCAGAAATTCATTAAGACTGGGTGGAGCATGCGCCAGGTATGCTTTGCTCAGGTCTTAAGGTTGTTCTGTGACCTAACCAGCGATTTTTAAAAGGACCGCCGGAGGCCACCACCAAATAGGTAAGTATTTCCTTTAAACTTACCTCCATTTGGTGCTAGGGGGAGCAGGACTGGTCCTCCTGACTCCACACCACCACTGCTGGCCCGCGCTAGCCCCTCCCTGTTTTCCTCCCCACCCCCTCCCCCAGGACTTACCTGCGGGTCACTGCCAGCGAGGCAGCTGGCCCAAATTTTCAAACCGGCGAGTTGCCTCTGGATGCCCAATTGAAATCTGCAGTTCGCCAGAAATATGCCGATAAGGCCCATGGCCTAATTTGGGATGAGCCTTGGGCTTCTGGGTTCCAGGACACGTCACCGATTTTAGGTCCAATAAAGGACCTAAACCAAACTTTTTTTTTCCCTAATTTCAATGAGTTACTTGTGTCTTGTGAGTCTTTTGTGAAATTAGCTCCAATTTTCCAATGGAGGCAAAACTGGGGGGCCAGGCCTGATGCCAACAAGAGCGGACTTGCGCTGACAATGGAAAGGGCTGGCCTTGCTGAGTTTTTGTGAGGCTAGCTTATTCTCCTAATTTTAATAGTTGACTGTGCATGATAAACAGATGCAGGGAGCTTAGTTAGCAGCGCAATTGGCTGGGAGGGGAGAGGGAGCAAGGAGGCAGCTCCTAATAGGCTGTTGTTTGCCATTAAAAGGATGGAGCTTTTCTGATCTGGCAAAAAAAATTCTCAGTGCAAGAAGTGGTGATTGCTTTTTCGAACGTTCATAAAGTCTACCGTGGCGAAATGTTATAAACAGGTACGTTGGGACTAAATGAGGAAAAAGTTTTCTGATATCAGGAAGATTGCTAAGGTAAGTGCACTCACCTTCACACACATTGCGGTAAAAAAATTGCTTCTATCTCTCAGCATATGCCAGGAACGCCTATTGCAATATTATCCAGTCCCAGCCTTAAAATGAATGGGCTGGGAGTCTAAAGGTTTGTGATATGGGCTCCTGACATGCACCAGAAACACAGAAGTGAAATTTTTATTTCATTATTACTATGGGGACACAGTTCCCATGGCACAAATAAAACTTGAGAGCTGCAGCAACCTTCAGGGATGTGGCATCAAAACATGGAGACAACCTTTTCCCTTTACCTGCACACTTTTTTTATTGCAGAAAAGTTGTAGGACATCATTTTTGAGGGGCACACAAGTAACTTGCACTTGACGGATAGATGTTGAATGGTGTGTTCTGACCAGTAGTGTCACCAGAAACTACATGCAGGCTGCATTGGAACACACTCACACAAGGAGAAATGTGGACAGTCCCCGATGATAGCTGCCGAAGTGACCTGGCAATTTTTAAAATCCAGATGTGCTTCCTGGAAAAAGTTGCTCCTAACCACAGGGAGTGCATGTGCACTGGTGGGAGACCAGCAAATTTGCAAGAGCTGTCCTGATTTGAAGAGATGTTGCTCATAATTATTGATTCAAAAGTCTGTGACTGGAGTAGGGGAGGGAGAGTGCACCCGACAAGTATCCTCCTTGTATTAGTCTCATTCTTATCCTCATACTCTCACTCAATAACAGGGAGGCATATTTTGTATAACAGCAGCATGGCAGACAATATATTGGCTTTTTCCCTCGGTTCAAAGGCATTCCATCCTGCAATCATTGTAACAAGTCTTTCCTCTTCTTAAAGAGTCTTCCCAAGATGAGACAGCATCAACTAGCGGGAGGAGGAGGCTCTATAAACATCCCCATCCTCAATGATGGCGGAGTCCAGCGTGTGAGTGCAAAGGACAAGGCTGAAGCGTTTGCAAACATCTTCAGCCGGAAGTGCCGAATGGATGATCCATCTCGGCCTCCTCACGATATCCCCACCATCACAGAAGCCAGTCTTCAGCCAATTCGATTCACTCCACGTGATATCAAGAAATGGCTGAGTGCACTGGATACAGCAAAGGCTATGGGCCCCGACAACATCCTGGCTGTACTGCTGAAGACTTGTGCTCCAGAACTAGCCGCGCCTCTAGCCAAACTGTTCCAGTACAGCTACAACACTGACATCTATCCGACAATGTGGAAAATTGGCCAGGTATGTCCTGTCAACAAAAAGCAGGACAAATCCAATCCGGCCAATTACCGCCCCATTGGTCTACTCTCAATCATCAGCAAAATGATGGAAGGTGTCGTCGACAGTGCTATCAAGCAGCACTTACTCACCAATAACCTGCTCATCGACACTCAGTTTGGGTTCCGCCAGGACCACTCGGCTCCAGACCTCATTACAGCCTTGATTCAAACATGGACAAAAGAGCTGAATTCCAAAGGTGAGGTGAGAGTGACTGCCCTTGACATCAAGGCAGCATTTGACCGAGTATGGCACCAAGGAACCCTAGTAAAATTGAAGTCAATGGGAATCAGGGGGAAAACTCTCCAGTGGCTGGAGTCATATCTAGCACAAAGGAAGATGGCAGTGATTGTTGGAGGCCAATCATCTCAGCCCCAGGACATTGCTGCAAGAGTTCCTCAGGGCAGTGTCCTAGGCCCAACCATCTTCAGATACTTCATCAATGACTTTCCCTCCATCAAAAGGTCAGTAATGGAGATGTTCGCTGATGATTGCACTGTGTTCAGTTCCATTCGCAACCCCTCAGATAATGAAGCAGTCTGTGCCCGCATGCAGCAAGACCTGGACAACATCCAGGCTTGGGCTGATAAGTGGCAAGTAACATTCGCGCCAGATAAGTGTCAGGCAACGACCATCTCCAACAAGAGAGAGTCTAACCACCTCCCCTTGACATTCAACGGCATTACCATCGCCGAATCCCCCACCATCAACATCCTGGGGGTCACCACTGACCAGAAACGTAACTGGACCAGCCATATAAATACTGTGGCTAGAAGAGCAGGTCGGAGGCTGGGTATTCTGCGGCGAGTGACTCACCTCCTGACTCCCCAAAGCCTTTCCACCATCTACAATGCACAAGCCAGGAGTGTGATGGAATACTCTCCACTTGCCTGGATGAGTGCAGCTCCAACAATACTCAAGAAGCTCAACACCATCCAGGACAAAGCAGCCCACTTGATTGGCACCCCATCCACCACCCTAAACATTCACTCCCTTCACCGCCAGCGCACTGTGGCAACAGGATGCACTGCAGCAACTCGCCAAGGCTTCTTCGACAGCACCTCCCAAACCCGCGACCTCTACCACCTAGAAGGACAAGGGCAGCAGGCACATGGGAACAACACCACCTGCACGTTCCCCTCCAAGTCACACACCATCCCGACTTGGAAATATATCGCTGTTCCTTCATCGTCGCTGGGTCAAAATCCTGGAACTCCCTTCCTAACAGCACTGTGGCAGAACCTTCACCACACGGACTGCAGCGGTTCAAGAAGGCGGCTCACCACCACCTTCTCAAGGGCAATTAGGGATGGGCAATAAATGCCGGCCTCACCAGCAACGCCCACATCCCATGAACGAATAAAAAAAATATACCCAGTTTCTGAGCACTGAACAGAATGTTGCATCATGCACTCCATCTGGTACAAGTACAACACAGATCTAAATACTGAAGGCATTTAAGTAGTGAGTTGTAGGAGGGAGCACTGAGTAAAGCAACAATCACAATTGAGGAGGAGCAAGTGGAGAAGGTATTTGAGGAGCAGGAGGCAGCTGCCCTCTGCTGTATGGGCTAGCAATTGGTGTTCCTCTGCTGTATGGGCCAGCAATTGGTACCTCACTGGGCCTGTCTTCAGAGGGGAGCTCATCAATAAGCAAAATGCCTTTATGATATCCTTTGAGACAGTTGAACACCCTACAAGGGATGTTTGAGAATGCTCCTCTGACTTCTCAACAGCAATGCATGATGGATTTGCAGCCTTGCCCCAGGGACAGAGGAACCAAGGCCCTATCCAGATATGTTGTAGCCATGCAGGTCGTGTGCCCATCCCCTAGTCAAAGAGGGACAAAAAAAGACCTGAAATCAATTTAGGAAAAACTCTGGGAAATTCCTCTCCAACCCCCAAAGCAAGCTCCAGGAGACTGCATTAACTCATGAGTGTAGCTAATTCCAGTTACCCCATAATTTATCTTCTATAATTCTAAATGCTCTCCTCCCTCAGGAACTTGCCCAGTTCTCCTGTGAAGATGTGCAGTGAACCCATACTTATCACACACCAGTAATTTCTTCCAGAAAAAAATAATAATTTCATTAATAACAATTAATTTATTGAGCATTGTTGATGTCAGAAAGGCACCTCAAGATACTTTACAGTGCAGAAAATAAAACAAAAATGGATACCAAGTGAGAGAAATCAGAAGGGACCTTATAAAGGCAGAAAGATTTATGGTTGGAGTTCCAGAGAGCAGGAACGTGGTTGTTGAAAGAGCAGCCACCAACAGTGGGGAATGAGAAACAAGGAGCATAACAGTGTCAGAAGAGTATGACCACATACCTATCGCTGAAAAAGGCTGGGTGATGACATGGTGGCATTTGAAGGTAAACTGTCAAAGGATTAAATATCCTATTTACTTAAAAGTTGCTTGTCATTATAACACTCCCTAATGAATTATTCCTTTCTGCATCATTAATGTTGAGGTGTCAAGATTGCGATTTTCTCCCAATACCTTTACCTTACGTTTACAACAAAAAGGCAGTTTCCATAAGCTGACCGAATCTTTTATGAACCAAAACTTGCACCCTTATGCACGTGGTGAACAGGGTAGCATACCACTGGGATAATAATTATCTTTTTATTACAGTATAATATATCAGAGACCAGAGGGGCGATTTTAACTCCCTCCGCCCACTGGAAATGGCGTGGTAGTGGAGTTAAAATCGAGTTGGTCAACTTATTGGTCTGTTTCTGCCATTTTAACTTGGGTTCTTCCTCTGGACAGTCCAGGCACCTGCCTGAACTATGATGTAGGCTAATGAACGGAATCTGCAAATGCGGATGGGTTCAACTCAGGTGACCGCCTTCAGGTGCACTCCGCCTGACTAGTGCCCAGGTGTCAAGGAAGAAAATCAGCCTCTAAATATCTTCAATATGAATTTCTTACACAGTCTAATAATCTGCAAGATTTTAGGAGGAAACAACCTTTTATAGATTTCCTAATGCAATGTTGATACGTGGGTGAGGTGATATTCCTTCCAGCTGCATGGAGTGTAAAAGTGTCAAATACCAAAATTGAAACAGAATTGAAACTGCACTTGAAACTTGAGTACTGATCAGGGGTTCCTAAAAGTGTGAAAGTGCTTTCGTTAAAATAAATCTTCAACAATGATTCCTTTAACCTTTCCTGGTGCCTGAGGGCATTTCTTTCCTGACAGAGAATTGTAATTCCTGCCAGTCAACATGGATCCCTGTCACAACCATACTTAAACTAACTAACGTCCACGTACATCTCATATGCAAGCCAGGACTTTCAATGTACATAATGGAAAGTCATACATATATGTCTGAGTGTTATTGAGCACATCGTTAATGTATAAGGCCAAGAGAACATACAGATATCTGATCACAGCCAGCAATATCATCCATTCCCCTTATATTTTATACTGTGTAAAGATTTATTTTTCTCAACAAACAAAAAATCACCTTCTACATCCCAGTTTTGCATCCCAGGACTGCAGAGGCCGAGACTTTTCTTGTGGAGCCTGGAGGAGCAATCCTACTCCTCCTGGTGCCACAAAGCAGAGTTTAACACTTACCTCTTGTGGCCTCTTCGGAGCCACTTTCACTGAGCAGAGCATAATTCAAAAGAGAGTATTTAACTCCTGGTCAGACCTGCAATTAGTAAACTCAAAAAAGGGCAAGCTTTTAAAGTATTGGGAAGGTAAGCAAGAGGTGAAAAGTCAGACAGAAGACTATAAATCATCTAGTCAGCTCATTTGAAAGAATATAAGGTTTTGGAATTTTACAAGTACTGTGATGCCCACAAATGTGCTGCCTGTACTGTAATGGTATAAAGTTGAATTGAGCATGGCAACCGGGCTGACCTCATCCCAACACCCATCCCAATCCATCCTCCCTCCATACAGACCAAGCTTCAACAACCCCCCCACCACCCCCCCCCCCCGGGCAATGACTAGGATGGGGAAACCCCAAGACAGGATCATGCAGCTACACTACAATATTTGCTTATTAGCATTCAAGATAGAAAATTTTGTTTCAAGTTAGCGAACAAAAACATGCCAATCATTGAGTTTGAATATGAGTTTAAGACAGTTAAATATACACAGCTATCTCTTTAATAAAGCCAAGAATAATTCTTATATCAGAAGTATCTTGGGAATTTGGTTCAGATTAGGGTTTCGATGTAATTTACCATCCAGCTTGTATACAAAAGTCTTGCATCTAGCACATCAGCCACACTTCAGACATATCACCTGAAACAGGCAAGTGCTTTGGATACCTCGCAGTGGGCCCCTTTCAAAATGGATCCAGCAGAGTTTAGTATCAAAATGTTTATTTTCTAAATAGTGTGCCCATTTGATGGATGGAAAATATAACCCTGAGATACAGGCCTGTATACTGAAAAAAATGATGCAAATGCTATAAAGTCACAAATCAGAGCACCCACGTCAAATACCAGTCTCGTAGTGTAGAGAATAACATTTAGTAATACAATGTTTAAAGCATCGAGCAGTTTTAATAGTTTAATATGGGATCAGACTAATAGCAAATTAAAAGTTTGTGTAATGCATTTGCTTTGGCGAGTCTCTACTTCTCGTATTCCCTAAATGTTCTAACATGGATCGCAAATGAGTTTCTCTTAAAATCATTAATGTCCGATGCAGGACTATGATCTAAAGGCTGTACCAAAGACTATGGTCTACTTTTTAAAAAACAGTCACTCTTTTGTCATGGTTCAGGGTTCTATGGCCATTTTCCATGAATAAAGGCTTGGATTGGGTATCAGCCATGGCTCAGTGGCAGTACCCTGCAAGCTATGATGGCTAGTAGTACCACTGAGCACTCTTATCTCTGAGTCAGAAGGTTGGGGTTCAAGTCCCACTCCAGGGACTTGAGCACAAAATCTAGACAGGCATTCCAGTGCAGCACTGAGGGATGGCATGAGGCGCTAAACAGAGGCCCGTCTGTCCTCTCAGGTGGATGTAAAAGATCCCATGGCACTATTTCGAAGAAGAGCAGGGGAGTTCTCCTCAGTCTTGGCCAATATTTATTCCTCAACCAACACCTAAAAATAAATTATCTCGTCATTATCACGTTGCTGTTTCTGGGACCTTGCTGTGTCCAAATTCGCTGCCAAGTTTCCTACATTTCAACAGTGACTACACTTCAAAAAAAAGTACTTAATTGGCTGTAAAACACTTTGGGACGTCCTGAGGTTGTGAAAGGAACTATATAAGTGCAAGTTGTTCTTTTTTGACATAAATGATTTTAATAAGTGTTTTGGGAAAAAGCTGGCCTGACATTAAACAGTTTCCCCAGGCCACTACATGCCAGGTTGGCCACAGAGATTACACTTCAAAAGCACTTCATTGGCTATAAAGCACTCTGGGACGTCCTGAGGTTGAGAAAGGTGCTATATAAATACAAGTTCTTTCTTTTATTTCTGTCTTTAGGCAAACGATGGTCCCGTGAGAATTAATGGATAGTTGTTGGGAGATTAGGTTTACCCTTTGTAGTCATGGCTGAAGACCACAATTAAAAATCCTGACACAGCAGCACAGTACAGATACATTGAGGTCCACATGCCACCACCCAAGTTACTGTCCAGCACACCACAGGGATGCTGAAGCAGTGATTCCATTGTTTAGACTGTTCTGGTAGAGTGCTGCTCTACAGTTCAGCTAAAGTCTCCAAAATTTATCACCATCTGTTGCATGCTGCAAAATTTAACATCCAAAGAGGAGTCATCAGGCGCACAGGAAGAGGATGAGGAAAAGGAGGAAGATGACATTGATGCAAATTATGCTCAGGCAAGGAGATTGGTATGGAACTCACTAATTGAGAACTACTTCCAGTAATACACACCTGCCAGTGACCAACTTTTCCAAAAGAGTCTCACACATGGCACACATTCCTTATACTCAAACTGAACTTGTTATCAGCACATTACTTATCCACTGCCCTACCCAACTAGTGCTGTCCATACAAAGGAGAAACAAAAAGATCTGAATTTATTTTGTGATATTTAAAATTGGTTATAATGTCCATAGCTCTATGTCTCTATTTCCTCTATGTGACCCTATAAGGTGTGCTTATCCTGCTTCTTAACTTAATGCTGTGCTTGTGTGCTCCCTGAATGGGAGGAACAACTGCGGTTGAGCTCCCCAAGGTCCAGACCATAATTGATGACACCAATGTGGCCCAATGCACTTCTGGATTCACTGTGTATTCATGAACTACAAGAGCTTTCATTCCATCCGTATGCAGCTCATCTGTGACCATCAACACAGAATCATACAAGAAAACCCACCTCCCATTGAGGAATTTATTTTAAAGGAATCCACTGTGTTTCCATTATTTGTGATGTGGAGATGCCGGTGATGGACTGGGGTTGACAATTGTAAACAATTTTACAACACCAAGTTATAGTCCAGCAATTTTATTTTAAAATCACAAGCTTTCGGAGGCTTCCCCCTTCGTCAGGTCAACGATGTGAAAATCGTTCACCTGACGAAGGGGGAAGCCTCCGAAAGCTTGTGAATTTAAAATAAAATTGCTGGACTATAACTTGGTGTTGTAAAATTGTTTACAATTTCCATTATTTGACAGTTGCAATCACAGGTACAATGAGATGCATACATCTTACGGAATCATCATAGAATACACATCAGCATGTTAAAGCAACAATTCCGATACCACACAGATCCAGCCCAGATAAAGTTTCCCAGATTATTGTAGTTTGCAGCATGCTCCACAATTTCAACATCCAATGAGGAATTAATTGGGAACACTAGGAGTAAAAAGGCAATGAACAGGAGCAAGAAGATAACCTTAGATAGCAAGAGGAGGCTGAAGATGTATCTGCTGAAGCACTTTGACCAGCTGATAGTTATTTGCAAGGATTTTATTGAGCAAACCTTCACATTAGTCCTCCCTACATCTTCACCAGTCTCTTTACAAATCACCCCACCTACATTTGACAAGGCCAACACTCCCTGCTGCAGGCTAGTACAGGCCCGATTTTGCCAGATTCAGAAAACTGGGGATTAGGAAAACGTATCGTGAGAACCAAAGAAAGTAGGTGAGTCCTAGAAAAGGAAGAAAGGCAAGTTGATTGAAATAATTAGTTCCAACCATTGCCAAAAAGCCAAGCCAACGGGCAAATGGAATAGATCAAGATTTGAAACAGAACAGCTATCTACAAGTTTATTCATGGTTTTTTAAAAATTCATTCTTGGAATATGTTTGTCACTAGCGAGGTCAGCATCACATTTCAATAGATGTGGTGTAAGATTCATACGTTAAACAATAGTTAAGAGTGGGAGACCCTATAACCAGTTGTCTAAATTATACCACAGTGACACTGTTAAATGAAATATGACTAGCATTAGTTATATTAGCAAGTACTGACAAATTTGAATAAGTATTAAAATTGAAAATGCATTGCATTCAGGAAGCAGTGTGTTATATTGTCAGGTATACCAGCTCCACCTGATTGAACCCTGTGCTGGAACAAAGGGCTTATAGGTAGATTTCAGCAGAAGAGCACAATTAATTGGTGAGGAAATAGGTACAACATAACAATGCATTTCTGCACAGTTTTAATATGTGCTGGTACAGAATCAGCATCAGTATTAGCAAATAATCAATCTCCTAATTGAAACTAGAAAATTTTATCAGTATTGCATATAAAATAGAGTCAGGATCACCTAGTTAAAAACTACCTGGGACTAGACTAAAGCCCAAATCATCAGTAAATATGAAAAGTCCACGTATGAAAATACAGATTTCACATGAGGTGGTTGGAGTTGAGAAGTTCTAAATGAGAAAAAACAATCCTTTTAAGTTTTTGTATTGGTAAACATGAGGAAAAACAGATGTTTCGTGCTTTAAAAGATTAGATATTGCAGATGAATCAACTCAAATAATTATGCCTATGGAATCTGAAAAAGTAACAGGTGTTTTGAACTCTGCATTTATTCACATCTGACTGCTCTAATTTGCCAAATTAGAGAAAGTCATTATCTGTTCTATTTTAATCTTTTAATGGAGTTGAGAACATTAGGATGAAATGGGTTTGAATACATAACTCACAGGTGCAAAAGGTGTTTCTTCCTAACAAATCTACAAGGAGAGATTAAAATAGCTTATTAAGACATAACCTCCATTTGGCAGGAGTCTACAAGGGGAATTTTCTTACATTTTGGTATTAAAGCACTTTTGGAGATAAATAATTGGTAACTAAAGAAAGAATTTCCATTCGTATAGCACCTTGTCAGATCCTCAGAACAGTCCAATGCACTTTTGAATGCAATGCACTGTCACATAGGCAAACTCAGGAGCCAATTTGCAAACAGCAAGGTGCCACAAAAAGCAAATGAATGAATGACCTGATGATGGTTGAGGGAGAAATGTCAGGCAGGACATGAGGAGTACTCCTTGTTTTTCTTCGAAGAGTGTCACGGGATCTTTTATGTCTACCTGAACAGGCAGACGGCCTCAGTTTAACATTTTTCATCTGAAAGACGACACCTCCAACAGTGCAGCTTTCCCTTAGTACTGCATTGAAGTGTCATCTTAGATTATAACTTCAAGGCTGTAGCATACTTGAACCCACAGCCTTCTGACTCAAAGGTAAGAATGCTAACAGCTGAGCTGACATTTAATATGTAGCTTTATCATTGAGCCATACAATTGCCATTTTCTGCTTAATTGCATGGTAATTTACCACTGATAGTAAATTAAGGAGGTTGAGGTTTACATTTTGGTAAGTATACTTTTTTAAAATTACACTATGAGGTCTCAGCAATGAATATGTCAACAGTTTTTAATTGTCAAATTCCCAAAATTAAATAGAATTTCCAGAGATGAAAAGAACCATTATACATGCATTGATGACTGAAAAGGGTAGCCTGGATGAGAGATGTGCTGCAATGAAAAGGTAGCAGTTTGGTGTTAATAATATAGACTCAACTGCCAAACCTAGATTACAGCACAGGGATTTCTGCATAAACAATAATAATTTAGAAACTGGTGCCTCCAGTGAAGCACTGAGAGATGAATTCCCAACATCAGGTGTAAAGGCTCTTTAGACAGTTTTCTACCAGGAAACGCGAGCACTTACTACATCAAATTGCAATATAAACATCCTCTTACCAGCAGAAAGTTAAGACAGCCAAAAAGTTTGATGGAATGTTCCAAATCTACTACCTTAATGAACAAAAATGAACAACTTTTTTCTACATTGAAATATGCCAACAAATGCTAATACAATGTATCATATATTGGTGATGGCAAAGATCACAAAATCGAGTCGAAGATCAAACTGAAATGGTAATCACGATATATGAAATCAAAAATGTTTATACTAGTGAAATAACTATCTATAGTATATTAAAGGATTAGTGTATAGCACTTCCCGTGTGTCACACCAGACATCATACTTTGTTGATTGGCTCAAAATAAAAAAGCAGCATCAGAATTGAAGAGCTAGGAAATGCCTGAATCAAAAGCAAAGAAAGCAGCTCAAACTATAGTGATCTTGGGAACACATTGTGCATTTAATGGCATAACACTCCTATTGTTAAAAAACAGCTCCTCCTCTACTCATCATGAGTAACACCAGAAGATCTGCTCTTGGTGTATTAAGCACAAAGGCATAGACCCTGACATTACGCAGGGCTACCACCAGTCCCTTGCTGTAACTTCCTTGGGCGACCAGCTGAAATGCCAGAGAATGTTGTAAATGGTAATATGAGCTGTTCATGCCATTTCTCTGGGTTTCCCCTAGTCTCCTGATGCGGTAGAACAGAATTTTAGGGGTGTATTCTTTGGAAATTGGTATTTTTCACTTTAGAACAGCTAAGACAGCAACATTTCCAAAATGCTTCAGTATGATCCCACAAGGATTCTGGCTTTGTAAATTCAGAAATGCACATCAATAAAGTACTTAATAAATATTACTCAAACATTGTGGAAACGTTTAACATAAACATAGGGGCTGAACTTCCTCGGGACATGATCCCAGTGGTTATGAAGGGATCATGCCCACTGATACCTTCCAGTGCTGACTCCATTGGAGTTTGTGGGGTCACTGGAAAGGGCATCTAATTTGCATCAGGCAGGTGGGCGCAAATGCTACGATAGGCACATAGCTGATATCCACCTGCCCCATGTGGCCACAATCCAGCGTCTGCCAACTTTTTGGAGTGTTGCCAAATCCCCTCCCCTCCCCCCCAACCTCATTTACTTTCCTCTTGGCCCGCTGAAAAATTATTTTAAGAAACACACAAATTTCTTCAGGAGTCCAGACAGCTGGGGCCCACATCCACCCAAATGGGAGCTGGTAATCCTCACCTCACTAGGCACACTAACCTCTACTGATATCCTGGTCCTGAATGAGTCAAAGGAGTGGGAACTCCCGACGTAGGGAGAACCCAGCCTTGACTCCACACTTTGCCATCATTTGTCTTGTAAGGGGCGGACGGGTTTTATCCCTTACGCGGCAAAGAAGAAACTCCCAGAAACAGCAGCGACCCGGTGCAATTGGGTCTCTGCCATTTTCGGAGGCTTTTCTGCTGGTCTCCCGTCAGAATTATGGTGGGAGACTGGTGGAACCCCCAAGGAATTTTGGCCTTGTATACTTTATCTTTTGCTCATACAATATTCAATGTGTGCATTCAGAATAATGTACCAATTAATGCCAATGCCAAAATGTTTCTTTGTAAATATTGCACTACATAACAGTACTGGAGGAAATCATATGTGCTGAGTATGATGCCTGCATATAGATCAGTAGTTTATACATTATACACTACCTTTAACTGATACATTTTGAAAAATATTTTTAGATGACTTCCATTAATTCATCTTTAATCAAGTGGTATAGATTGAGGCTTGGCCCAAATGTGATTTACACACTGCAGTAGAATATACCAAATAACCACAAAATTTGCAGTGTGAATAAAATAATTATATCCATGCTATCCCAATTCCCTCCCCACTGGTTGAATTTATGTTTTTATTTCTCTGTTGTAAAAGTTTCACCAGTGTTATAAACCTATGTTGGAATGTGGACTCGCATAAGAACTGCTCAAACAAATTTAATGGTCAGACTGCAGTTTACCGCACATTGGTGAAATTACTACCAGGCAGGGAGCTACTCACTTAATTAGCGCTGCAGTTATTATATTTTTTTAATTCATTCTCAGGATTTGGATGTCACTGGCAAGGCCAGCATTTACTGCCCATGCCTAACAACTGAGCGGTTTGTGAGACCATTTCAGAGGGCAGTTAAGGCTGTAGTCGCATTTAGGCGACACCAAGTAAGCACAGCAGGTTTCCTTCCCTAAAGGACATTGATGAACCAGTTGGCTTTTTACAACAATCTGACAGCATCATGGTCACCTTTATTGATGCAAGTTTTTTATTTCCAGGTTATTTTTTTAAAACTGAATTCAAATTCTCATGTGGGGATTTGAACTCGCGTTCTACTGGATTCTTGGTCCAGGCCTTGGGATTACTAGTCCAGTAATATAACAACTATGCTAGTTTACCCAACTACTTGTCTCAGAGTACGATGTACAGGTAGAACCATAGAACTGTAGAAAAGATACAGCACAGAAGGGGGCCATTCGGCCCATCGTGTCTGAGCCGGCTCGAAGAACAACCAGGTGCTCATTCTAATCCCACCTTCCAGCACCCGGTCCGTAGCCCTGCAGCTTACAGCACTTTAGGTGCAGGTCTGGGTAGTTTTTAAAAGAGTTGAGGGTCCCTGCCTCTACCACCAATTCGGGCAGCGAATTCCATACACCCATCACCCTCTGGGTGTAAAAGTTTTTCCTCATGTCCCCTCTAATCCTTCCGCCAATCAGCTTAAATCTATGTCCTCTAGTTCTTGTACTCTCCGCTGGGGGAAACAGGTACCTCCTGTCTACTCTAGCTGGGCCCCTCATAATTTTGTACACCTCAATCAAGTCTCCTCTCAGCCTCTTCTGCTCCAAGGAAACAACTGCAGCCTATCCTATCTCCACGTAGCTGCAATTTTCAATCCCTGGCAACATTCTTGTAAATCTTCTCTGCACTCTCTCCAGAGCAATTACGTCCTTCCTGTAACGTGGTGACCAGAACTGCGCACAATACTCCAGCTGTGGCCTTATCAGCGTTTTATACAGTTCCATCATTACATCCCTGCTTTTGTATTCTATACCTTGGCTAATAACGGAGAGCATTCCGTATGCCTTCTTCACAACCTTATCTACCTGTACTGCCACCTTCAGAGACCTGTGTAAATGCACTCCAAGGTCTCTCACTTCTTCTACCCCTCTCAATATATTCCCATTTACTGTGTATTCCCTTTTACTGTTTGCCCTCCCTAAGTGCATTACCTCACACTTTTCCGCCCACTCCACCAACCCATTGATATCTTCTTGGAGTCTACAGCTATCCTCTTCACTATCAACTACATGGCCAATTTTTGTGTCATCTTCAAATTTGCCAATCATGCCCCCTACATTCAAGTCCAAATCATTAATATATACCACAAACAGCAAGGGACCCATCATTGAGCCCTGTGACACACCACTGGAAATGGATTTCCATTCACAAAGACATCCATCGACTTTTACCCTTTGTTTCCTGTTACTGAGCCAATTTTGGATCCAATTCACCACATTTCCCTGTATCCCATGGGCTTTTACCTTTCTGACCAGACTGCCATGTGCGACCTTGTCAAATGCTTTACTAAAATCCATGTAGACAACATCCACTCCACTACCCACATCAATCCTCCTTGTCACTTCCTCAAAGAATTCAATCAGATTTGTAAGGCATGACCTTCCCTGAACAAATCCATGCTGACTATCCCTGATTAAACCATGCCTTTCCAAGTGACAGTTTATCCTATCTCTCAGTATTGATTCGTATAGTTTGCCCACCACTGAGGTAAGACTGACCGGCCTATAATAGTTCGGCCTTTCCCTCGAACCCTTTTTAAACAATGGTACTACGGTTGCAGTCTTACAGTCCTCCGGTACCTCCCTTGTATCTAGTGCGGATTGGAAAATGATCCTCAGAGCATTCTCTATTTTCTCCCTGGCTTCCTTCAATAGCCTAGGAAACAATTCATCCGGCCCTGGTGACTTATCAACTTTCAAGGATTCCAGTCCCTCTAGAACTTCCTCTCTCGTGTTTACCTTATCCAATATTTCACACCTCTCCTCTTTAACTACTACATCCGGATCATCCCTTTCCTTTGTGAGTACGGAAACAAAATATTTGTTTAAAACCCGACCCACAGCCTCTGCTTCTACACACAAGTTACCCTTATCATCCCTGATAGGTCCCATTTTTTCCTTAGCTATCCTCTTGTTCTTAATGTACTGATAAAACATCTTTGGGTTTTCTTTAATCTTACTAGCTAATATTTTTTCATGCCCTCTCTTTGATCTCCTTATTTCCTTTTTACGTCATCCCTGTACTTTCTATACTCCTCTAGGCTTTCTGCAGTATTTAGTTTTCTGTGACAGTCATAAGCTTTCTTTTTCTGCTTTATCTTGCCCCATATACTTCGAGACAACCAGGGGGCTCTAAATTTGGCAGTGCCACCCTTTTTCTTTGAGGGGACGTGTCTGCATTGTACCCGTAGAATTTCACTTTTTAGTGCCTCCCACTGGCTTGCCACTGATTTCTCCTCAAGTAGTTGTGTCCAGTCCACTTCTGCCAAATTACCTCTTAGTTCTGTAAAATTTGCCTTCCCCAATTTAAAACATTTACTCCTGATTTAACTCTGTCCTTTTCCATAATAATACTAAAGTTAGTAGATATGCACTGAACACTGAGCTTTGCTTTTCTGGTGGCTAATTTTTAACTTTTGAACAGTGACGGTGGGAGCATCTATGTTTTCCTAACATTAAAAAAATAGGTTTCTAATGCTACACCCTATGTGCAGTTGAAACAGTGTAAAACTATCTACTTGAGGTGGCCTCATGACTCTCACTTTAATGCACTCTGCAGTTCGGTTGTCGACTTGTTCCTGAGTTATACACCCATTTTCGCATTGTGCTGCACTTGAAACCACTTTGCATCAACACAAAACTGATAGTATAATAGCAGCCTTAATTGCAAATTCTAAAAATATCCATTCATATTCAGAGACAAATAGAGTAGGTGTTTTGTATGGTGCAACATCCCCCAAAAAATCCCACAAGCATGATTTCCTGTCTGAGTAACTCAATTTTTCATAAAAAGTCCCAGAGGCAGTGAGAATACTGGTTTCTGAGTGGATCTTGTCTCAGTGATCGGAAACAATCAGTTTCAGGATCTGAACTTTATGAATTTCAGGTCAGCCTAACAAGTTGAAGAATCAAAGAATGTAAATCATTCTTTGGATTGGAGTCTTTCAATCATTCTTTGAATCAATGTTGAGTATGCAGAAATTTCAACTTGAGTTGACTTTACTGTGACTGAACTTGAACTTGCCGCTTTTAGCATTTCATCGAACTGTTAGTTCAATCAGTAAGCTCTAATACAGTGAAGCTCCTGGTGCTACTAACATTTTATTGTGACAAACTACCGTATGCTTAATTATAAAAGTGTTCACTACAATTAAGGTGCAAAACCAATATTACTGAAACTTGTATTTTTCCTTTTAAGGCACTAGTTCCATTGTGCATGATAGTTCTGTCATATCTGTTGTTGTGCAATGACAGTTACACGTACAGCATGGTCGTGGAACATTTCCATTGTGCATTGGGGTGTCAAGAATCACTGAAACATTTTCACAAGTCAATTCTTTTCAACTTTAGTAGTTGTGCAATATTCATTGACATTATAAATAGTTTGATTGTATCGCTAGGATTCAAAATTTCTTAGTTTATTCCGACTCTCCCCTACTCTATTTGTTCCAATGGGCATCTTTTGGGGTCATGATGACCTCTGCCAAGTGAAATGAGAAGGCTATCCCTTGCATGGTAATGATTGCCTGAGGCACTCAGTCTGAAAACAGAATTTGATGAGTACATTATGTTCTGATCTAATTTTTATTTACTGCATGTGGAATGCACTGCAGTCACAGAGACTAAAATTATTGTATAATACCAGGAATTAAACAGTGGTTTACAGGACTGGTGTTGCCATATTAGGCAATATTTGGCCATGGTTCTGTTGCTGGAACATTACAAAACAGTGGACAGCCTGCTCCATAATCTCAGCTGTGGTGTTATCATTTTGGAAACTTAAATGAGCTTGTTCTACAGCAGATGCTATCTTAAAAAGAATACTTCAATGTGATAGAATTTAGAGGAGGTATAAAATAAAGTTGAAAGAAGTAAAGAGTAAATTGAAATGTAACATTCCAGAGAGTAAACAGCAGAAACTGGTGAAACATGTTTAGCAGCACAATTGGTTCTATTAATGGGCTGGAAATTGCTTAAAAAAGAACGATGAGCTCAACAGCACTCACCGTTGTTAGTGGCCAAATCGAGGAACAAGTTCCGGCATTCGCACATGTGTAGGCAAACGTGGAAATCCAGAACTTGCTCTTCTGGTTCACCGATGATCTGTCAGCTTCGGCTTAAAGGGACATTGCTGGCTGCAATCAACAGAATCAATGGACCAGTGCCAACTTGCTCTTCTGTCCAGCTGGAAAGTAACTAATATTGCCACAAAACAGGCACGCTTAAAAATACCAGGTCTAAATTAAATTTTAACAGCGCAGTAAGTCTTAATGACTGCCAAACAACTAAAATTTAACTTTTAAAAATATGGAGTCTCATTACTCCTTATTTTAATAGTTTTTGGTCATTAAAACTTTTTTTTTAAATTAAAAAATTTAAAAAAAATTTTAAATTCTTCCTTCTGTCTCTTTTATTTAATTCAATTATTTCTTATCCTCTCTTTTTTCGCTGTCTATAGCTGTTTTTACAAATGATTTTATTGATGCAGTTTTCACTTCCTGGTTCTTACAAAGCAGCTTGTTTTGACTCTTCGCGGCTTTTCAAGGTTGCTGCAATCCGATTGGTCGAGGGGAGAGATCGATCCTCTCGCTTCTCCCATGGGTCCTAGCTTCACTGGAGCTAACGCTGGGCTCTTCTCAGCTTCCTATTAGAGGAAATGCCCGCAGTAAAGATCGCGGTAAGTTAGTGGGTTAGTATAAATCTATGGAGTGGCGAGCACTGTTGGAGCAATTTCTGGCCCATTATGAATATCATTATCATGCCCTGCAATATGCGTTAATAAATTACTAACTGAACCAAACCTTTAGGAATATAATTTTTATAGTGGTTAGGGGATGTCAAAGGATCAGTTCCTTTGAATTGAACTGATTGCTTGACTGACCTCCATAGAACATTATCAGCATCACTCAAGCATGGAAGCACATTTTGTAAGTATTCATGAATTTGTGCCAGTTCGGCAGTTGAATCAGATTGACAGAGGGTCAATCAAAATGTTTTAAATTCTTGATTTGTCATTGGGCAGTGGAGACATTAGAGACGTAGAATTTCTCTCATATATTCGTTTTCAATCCAAATCATTCTTGCAATTAAACTGGCCATTGGACATCTCTTCAGCCTGTGGGTCAGATAACCCAAAGTCCCCTCCTTACCACCATGATAAACCACCAAGATAGTTGTGCTCACTTGTTGTTTTTGCTAGGTAAAAGATGCACAACCCCCCTCTTTCTCCTTGAGGCAAAAACAGAAGTATCACCATGAAGAATTGCTTTGGCATTTTTCGGTAATGGGATCAGAGAAGTCCTCATCATCTTCGTCCTCTCTGTAGCCTTTGACATAGTCAACCACACCATCCTCCTCCAACACCTCTCCTATGTGTCCAGCTCAGTTGGACTGCCCTTGGTTGGTTCCATTTTTACCTATCCAATCAAAGCCAGAGCATCGCCATCAGTATCGTCTCTTCCTGCCCCCACATCATTAGCTCTGGAGTCCCTCCAAGCATCTATCCTTGGCTCCCTCTCCTTTCTCATCTACATGCTGCTCCTTGGAGACATCATCCGAAGACAGGGGGTTAGCTTCCACACTTAAGCTGAGAACAACCAGAACTACCTCACCACCACCTTTCTCGACCTCTCTACTGCCTCTGTGATGTCAAACAGGCTTGTCTCAGATGAGCCACAATTTCCTCCAGTTAAACATTTAAACATTGGAAAGACTGAAGCCATCATCTTTGTCCTCCATCACAAATTGCCACTGATTCCATCCTCCTCCACAGTCACTGTCCCAGGTTGAACCAGACTGTTTGCAATCGTGGTGTCTTACTCAACTTTGAGCTGAGCTTCCAACCCCATATACTCTCCATTACAAAAAACACCAACTTCCACCTCCATAACATTGCCCGCCTCCACCCCACCTCAGCTCATCTGCTGCGGAAACTCTCATCGTGCTTTTGTCATCTCCAGACTCGATTATTCCAATGCACTCCTGGGAGGATTCTATCTTCCATGCGGCATAAACGTCAGCTCATCCAAAACTCTGCTGCCCGTATCTTATCCTGCACTAAGTCCTGCTCACCCATCACTCCTGTTCTTGCTGACCTATGTTGGTAGGTCCTCAAATGCCTCCAATTTAAAATTCTTATTCTTGTATTACAATCCCTTCAAGGTCTCATCTGTCCCTATCTCTGTATCTTTTTCCAGCACTATAACCCCCCCCAGAACTCTCCATTCCACTGACTGTAGCCCCTTGTGCATCCTTCCCCCTCACTCCATTCGCCCCACCATGGGCGACCACACCTTCAACCATTTAGGACCCACACACTGGAATTGCCTCACTAAATCCTTCTGCCTCTCCACTACCCTCTCTTCCTTTAAAACCCTCCTTATTATTCACCTCTTTCACCAAGTTTTACCCCCTCTCCGGCTTGGCATCCAGTTTTGTCTGATTGAGCATCTGTGATGTGTGGGATGTTTATCTACGTTAAAGGTGCTATATAAATGCAAGTTATTGTTGTTGTTGTGTCTGGTGATCTGGAATTGATTATTATGGGGAAAATCTTTGGGGCCCGATATTGGGAGGGAGGCGGGTTACCAGCGGGGGGTCGACTGGGCACGTGGGTAACCCACCCAGTAAAATCAATGGGTTCCCCACGCGATCGCAAGTAAATTGAAACCACTTACCTTGGCTTCCGGGTTTCACGCTGGAAAGCTGTGCAGTGGGCGGACTGCGCAGCCGCATCATAGGCTGTCAGCTGGAGGAGCCCTATTTAAAGGGGCAGTCCTCCACTGACTGATGCTGCAGAAAGGAGCAGCCCAGGGGGAAGGCTGCTCCCAGGTTTAATGATGCCTCACTCCAGGTCCTACTGGATGGGGTGAGGAGGAGGGGGAGGACAGAGATCTTCTCCCCGGCGGACGGGAGGAAGTGGCCTGCCTCTGCCACCACGAAGGCCTGGCTCAAGGTGGCAGAGGAGGTCACCAGCACCACCAACATATCACACACCTGCAAACAGTGCAGGAGGCGCTTCAATGACCTAAGTAGGTCAGCCGAAGTGAGTACACTTACTCATTCCCCTAAACTCCGTCTGCACTTCCCACCCTACTCTATCACATCATTCCTCACACCCACTCAAACCTCATCCTCATCTTATCTGCACTTACTCACCTCGCCAGACGGTGTGAGTGTGAGGGGGTCCACAATGTAGGTAAGTGTGTTTGGACTGCAGAGTTTAGGGTATGATTTAATAATTTGGAGTGTGGAGACAATGGTGTGGCAGGCAAAACTTTGTTTGAGGTGACAGAGTGCCCTGCTGCAATGAATGAGGGTTTACCCCGCACCTGTTAAATGGACCTTTGCAGCTGCCACTGGCTGCTGGCTGCAACACATCTGTTTAAACAGGGAGTGTTTCCCCCAGCATGGGAAACACGCTCTGGGTAGTCCAAAATCCGAATCCTCCTAAAATCTCCAACTAATGAGATCTGTAAACGACTCAAGTACCCAGATAATGATCTTAAGTGGGATCCCGCTGGCTTTGATTGCCGGTGGGAGTCCCGCATGCGGGGGCTGCGTGCGCACCGAATCGTGTCATTGGGGAACCCGGAAATGGGCAGGTTCGAGCCAGGCTCCGGACCCGCTCCGGGAATCCCCAATTTTAGGAGCCCCCCCCGACACAAACACACCCGCTCGGCCATCCAAAAATTGACCCCATGGTCTTTCACAAGGGATTTATTAAATCTTCAGTGACCGGCTCCCTGTAATAAACCATCATCAAAAGTACAACTAAAGGAGGATCCAATAGTTGAGTTGAGACTAATTTACAATTAACTGAAGAAATGGTAGAAAAACAAACTATTGACAAAAGGACTCATAAAGGTTAGAACAGAAGATAAAATCTGGCGTTGAATCCAGTTTTTCCAAAAATGCACCACATGTGACTATTTACAGTGCACAGAAAGGGCTCTGACCATGGTCCATGATTGTATGTAACTACTCATTTCCTTATCAGTCTTTGCAGTATGAACACAAATAAAGTTTGCAGCATTGGGATGATAAGTAACAAGAATACCCCAGTAACAAAGCTGAGTGAGATATCATACCATTTAAGCTGGGTGACTTTCTTTTGCCAATAATGTGGGCAGTACAAAACAACCCCGATCATTTACTATTGCAATGGTGGGATTTGAAGTAGAGGGTGATCAGGTAGCTTTGTGCTGCCCACATTACAGGCAAAAGAAAATTACCACTCCTGTCACCCATTGTTTAAAGGGGAGGAATAATGGATCTGGCCAAATAGGCAACAACATTACTTAACACATTCTGCAGTACTTAAATGGTTATCCTGAAAAAAATGCAATATCGGTGCATTTTCTGAAAAGCTGGGCAATGATTTTTTTAATATCTTTAAGTTGGTGGTTCAATGCCTATACTTAAAGGTGTTATTAATAGCTGACATGGTTTAGTTGCTTGAACAATGATAGAAGTACAAAGGAGAGAGAACCAAATAGCAATTAATCTTAAGATATGAACACTCTTAATGTGGGTTTCATATTTTTAATCTTAGTTTTTATTATTAAAAATAAGACATTTATAGTGCTGGATTTGATCAGCAATGTGATATTATCAACATGTTGTCAATCATATCATCTGGCTTTCTCTAGACAGGCGTCATGAACTCTTTCCAACATGGTGATACTGCCCCTTTAAAGATCATGATCCACAACACCTCAGGTATCTCAAGTGGTCAATGTGATGAAACTGGATTTTTAAAAACACAGTGAAGGTGTGGTAGGTGCGTGAGATTGAGACAAAGATGCTTATATCAACACTGGTGTAAATAATAAGTGGCATAACTTTTTCAAGGCTGTGCTACAAATAAATTGGGTTTGTAAAGATTTACATGGATAGGAAAATATTTTCACGGTTAAATTTGCACAAAAATATGTTTTCTTGCAATTTTCTTATTGATAACCCCCTCAAGTTGTGTCCAGCTTGTTTCTGAACTTTAGGATTTGTAAATGAAGATTCATTTTAGTGCCCTTCAGGGCTCACTAAAAAGAAATATGTGAAGGTGGCAGTAAAGTGAGATGAAACATAAGTTTCAGAAATTGTTCTTAACCTTTTCAGACTCCCAGTTTGAGTCTACCTCATTAAAAGTTCACCTAGTCCAAAATAGTGCAATGAAATCTGAGAGTTCAGATTCCCAGCCGGCCAGTATAATAAAATTACCTATTACTAAGCAGCTTTAGCTTGCTGAAGTCTGCACTGGAAGTGCAAAATTAAATTTTTATGTAACTGCTGTGAAGGGTGCTGTTTTGAGCGCTGGCTTAAGAATACATGCCTGAAGTAACACCGCAGTGTCCTGGAGTGTTTTTGGCTTGCGTGTTACTTGAGATGGAAGAACTATGCTTAGTGCTCTCAGGAGAGACAGAAGAGGAAGTTCATTTATACTGAAATACAGTCACCTTCACCACATCAGAATTTTTAGAGCAAAGAAAGACCAGAACATATGTTTAGAGAAGGTTGTGTAGTTAAAGTAGTTAGAAAAATATTCTTACATTGTGTACGTTGTAGTCCATTAAAAGTTTTGTGATTAAAAATAATTGAAACAAAACTTGCATTTATATAGTCCCTTTAAGTTAGAAAAATATCCCCAGATGTGACACAGAAGTGCAATCAGACAAAAATTGATGCTGAGCCAAAGGAGGAGATATTAGGAAGGGAGACTAAAAGCTTTTTAAAAAGATGGGTTTTAAAGAAGATCTTAAAGGAAGAGAGGGAGGTGGAGAGCTGAAGAGGTTTAGGGAGGGAATTCCAGAGCTTAGGGCCACGACAGCTGAAGACACGGCTACCAATAGTGGGTGAAGAGAGTGTGGGAGGTACGGAGAGTATTCGGAGGGTTGTCGGGCTGGAGAAGGTTTCAGAGATGTGGAGTGGCTAGGCCATGAAGAGAATTAAACACGAGGATGAGAATATTAAAATGGAGGCATTGGGGGACCAGGAGCCAATGTAGGTCAGGAATGATGGGTGAGCAGGATTTGGTGCGGGTTAGGATATGGCCAGCAGAACTTTGGATAAGCTAAAGTTTATGAAGGGTCAAGGATGGAAGGTCAGGCAGGAGTGCATTGGAATAGTCGAGTCTGGAGGTGACAAAGGCAGCGGTGAGGGTATTGGCAACAGATGAGTTGAGGCAGGGAAGGAGGCCTTTAGTTGAAACAAGAGCACCACTTGACTAATTATAGTAGGCAGCTTGATATTGCTAATGAAATCAGATTTTAAATATTTATTGATTTGCTATTTTGGGCCAAATAAGCTGTTATACGAATGGAAGTACTGGCAAAAAAACCTTTTAAAAAATGAATGAACTGACAAAGAGGCCAGATGACACAGTGAGCTAATGAAATCAAGGCCATACAATTTTAAATAGTGAATTGCTGTATTTTGTAAAATACTACAGTAAGATCTCATTTTATCTATTCAAATCATGCTGTAATGGAAAAAAAGCCATTTAAAATGCAGGAATTGTGGGGGAGGTTTGTTTACAATCAGCAGGATGTTTGCATTAAGTTCAACTCCCACTCCTGCAACAAAGTACGGTGTGTGAACAGAATCTTATGCTTAACTTTGTTACCTGCAAAGTTCCAATCCTTTTCCAACAGATCAAGTTTTATTGTTTAAAACCCAGTGGAGCAGTTTAATGATAAGTTTAGCTGTAGAATTCTGCAGGCTTCAGTCATTCAACAGCCTGTGTATTAACAGATTAGTGCTGGCAGAATGATGTTTTACGCAAGTAACTTGTCACTAGCTGCTCCGCTGGGTATTAAGCTGTAAAATGTATTTTATAAGGGATCAGAGCTGACTGAATGTTAATGCTGTGAAATTTGCGATAGTATTGGCGCTTGAGTGTTTAGTGTATTTAATATTTAAAGGCATGTGGATATACAGAAAGACATGCATTAAAAACAGTGGCCATTATCTAATGCCTGCTGCTGTGGCATTTACATCAAATCAACAAAACTAACCAGGGAAAGATTTCCTCAGTGCTCCAGGTGTAATTACTTCCATTATAAACAGGTTAACAATTTTGCTGCATCAAACAAATTTTCCCTCATTATATGGAATAGATCCCTTCTATGCTAATGTTCTCTTTTTAAACAATTGACCAGAATGTCTATACATCACAAATTGTACAACTTGTAATGTCCGTTTTTAATGTGTATGAAAAATCACCAGCAGCATTCTCCCCAAACAAGGGTTAAAAGGTGATTTTACTTTCTATTTTAAAGAGAGGGCACTTGCCTTTGCTCTTGTGAACTACAGTGTTTAGTTAGAATACAATTCACCAGAATAAAACAAGAACATGGCCTCGAAATTCGGCCATGCAGTACCTGTGTTTAGGGCACTAAACAGCCACCCAAGCCTCCAATATGGTGGGCAGGAAGCGCGCACATTTCCAGCCAGAAATGCATGTCCATCATATTGGATAATGATTGTGCTTGTGCTGGTGTCAGGAGCGCAAGTCGGGAACATTCAAAGGTGTAAATAATTTATTTAAATTAGAGTCCTGGGCTTCTTGCTGGATCCGTTCTTGATTTCTGAATGTCCCGGCGCTTCACACGCCATGTGCTGAACTCACACAGCGCAACGTGGCGCTAACCAGCAGGACGGCCCCCATACTTACCTGAACGTAGAACTGGGAGAAGCAGGAGTACTTCTCCCGACCCCACATTGAAAGAATGTGAGCCACTCCCTCTCCCCCCACCCACCGCCAATACCCCCAACCTGGCCACCGATTGCTCCCCATTTAATTTCCAGTGATAGGTAAATGATACTTTAAAATTTGATTATAATCTTTTTTTATTGTGTAAGTACATAGCCTCTAGCCCTGCTGAATGCCTCCACCCCCTCCCCCCCCCCCTCAATAACAATGTAACTCATATTGAGAGAAATCCACTAGCTATGGAAGATCCACTAGATACATTACATTTATGTTTTATCATTTGTCTACTCATTTCATGCTGTTCTACCAGGAGGTTCCAGACTTCACAATGCTGGTCCTGAGGCTATTAAATGGTTAAAGCATGTATAATGTCTATCTAAGCCCTTTGACATTATTGACATCTTTGACATTTTTGACTTATAGTTTATCTTCTGAATTTCTAGGCCTCCATTGCATTCACACCTGGTTCAAAGCACTTTTAATTTAAATGACCTTCTGATGAAAAACAAACCGTTTTCTTCTCACAGCATGCCATGATGGGATTACAGGAAGTGTTTTTGTGCTACATTGCCTCCCACCAACTTTGCAATCAAAATATTAGCAAGTCAAAATAATTTGTCTACTTCAGTAAACAAGACATCTTGTGGCACCCATTCATAGCCAACGCATGGAAAATCTAGCTCTGCATCATGAGTAAATGTGGTGACTTTTATGAAGGTGTAACTTTCATTTTGAGTGTGGTATCTAAATTGATATCTAAAACCAACCAAAAGCTGAAACAATGGACAAACATTCCACTTTTGTTCATAGGGTTTCTTTCCCTTCTAGAGTGTTCTAGGACGTTCCCAGTAGGTAACGTCGCCATTACAAACAGCAGTGGGCACAACAACGAATCATTTTGAGGGCTGTTCCCCAGTTGCCCGCCTCCCAGAAATTATGCTATCAGCTGGAAATGCAGATTTACCAATCCTAGGTGCAGTTTCCTGGGGTCAGTTGGCTCCTGAGTGGCTCTCAAGATGGTTTGCAGTCACAGATCCCACTGCTAACAATGGAGCTGCTCTGGAATATACAAGGATGTTCCACATAATCGGAGTGGCCTAAAAAGTAGGGTGACCCTACTTCATGTTAACTGGCAAATTGATGATTTTAAAACCAAGTCAAAAAATTTTAGGTAAGTTTATAATTTTCTTCTCTATAAGTGGAATATTTTAAATAAAATACACTCTCCTAAACTTTCTTTCCCCTTTAAGTACATAGGAAGCCATTTCCTCTATGGACCATGTACAAAGTTTCTTTTCATGGGCTGCATGCAACCCACTAAGTCTCCTGAGGGAGGTAACCAACCACTAGTAAACTGTAAGAAGATAAAGCTTTGTGAAGTTTCTCTCCATTCCCCAAAGATGATCAAACAAAACTCAGTATTATTAATCATAGAATGATAGAAAGATACAGCACTGAAGGAGGTCATTCGGCCCATCATGTCTGTGTCGGCTCTTTGAAAGAGCTATCCAATTAGTCCCACTCCCCTGCTCTTTCCCTGTAGCTCTGCAATTTTTTCCCTTTCAAGTATTTATCCAATTCCCTTTTGAAAGTTGTTATTGAATCTGCTTCCACCACCCTTTCAGGCAGTGCATTCCAGATCATAACAATTTGCTGTGTAAATATTTTTTCCACATTTCGCCTCTGGTTCTTTTGCCAATTACCTTAAATCTGTGTCCTCTGGTTACTGATCCTTCCGCCACTGGAAACAGTTTCTCCTTATTTACTTTATCAAAACCTTTCATGATTTTGAACACCACTATTAAATCTCCCCTTAACCTTCTCTGCTCTAAGGAGAGCAACCCAAGTTTCTCTCGTCTCTCAATGTAACTGAAGTCTTTCATCCCTGATACCATTCTAGTTAATCTCCCCTGGACCCTTTCAAAGGCCTTGGCATCCTTCCTAAAGTGTGGTGCCCAGAATTGGCCACAATACTCCTGCTGGGGCCTAACCAGTGTTTTATAAAGGTTTAGCGTAACTTCCTTGCTTTTGTACTCTCTGCCTCTATTTATAAAGTCAAGGATCCCATATGCCTTTTTAACAGCCTTCTCAACTTGTCCTGCCACTTTCAAAGACTTGTGTACGTACACCCCCCGTGATCCAATCGCACATTTCATACTTTCAACTGTGACCATTTCATTTTCCCAGCAAACTCATCCTCGCTCCCACCAGCACAAGAAACATCACATTCCACAGTGTCTATCTGTACCCTTATCATTTCAGTCCTATTTTTTTCAGTTAAACATTGATACTTAGACGAATGATGGAAAAGAACATGGTTGAAGTTACATCATGCCCAAGTGTGAGTACGGAACTGCACTGGCAAGGAGCCAAAGGGAGAAATGGAGAACTGCAGATAACAAAAGCAAAAGACAGGTGAGCGAGAAGCCTCATGGTGGACTAATGCCAACTTAAATTGTCGAATGTATCTTAGGTAGACCACTAAAATGGTTCACGGCCTCTTTAGGCACAACAAACCAATTTTTAAAACTGGCAAGTTCAAATATAAGATGCAGAATTTTTTTTCTTTCTTGAGATGTGGGCACAACTGACAAGGTCAGCATTTATTGTTCATCCCTTGTTGCCCTAGAGAAGGCAATGGTGGGCCTTCTTTTTGAACCACTTCATTCTATGTGGTGAAGGTTCTCCCACAATGCTTCTAGGTAGGGAGGATTTCGGTTCCAGGATTTTGACCCAACAACAATGAAGGAACTTCCTACCTGACAATATGCTGAATTATTTTAGAATTTCCTCTTGAATCATAATTCTAATGGATACTTTTCATTTTTATTGATCCAAAACAATAGCATTCTGCATTGGCTAATTTTAGACTAGAATTCAGGGTACAAGGTTTCACTTTGACATCTTCACTGATAGATGACAGCTGAAGTTCCACGACACAAGTGTTAGATGAAAGTAAGTTTCCATGGAAACGCTGTGCTTTTCATGCCAAACTGAAAGGCTGTGTTCTGACAGAAGACAAAGGTAGTTGATCAATTTGATCATAATAGTGATTCCTTAATCCTCTGAACACTAATCTTTTTTATTTTACAGCAGTGATGCATTTTGTACTTTGAAAACACCGCCTAGTTAAAAATATCACCATGAATATTAATAATTCGACAGAAGATATTAGATAATGAGTTTCCCATCACTGCCGTCATAGCTTATGCAAGTGGCCAATTTCTCAATGAGGTATTGCATTACAAATGATAACCACTGTATTTTTAACAATATTTAACGTGTTACAGCTACTGAGTCATTGACTGAGTAGGAACTACATTGGAATAGGGCACAGAGAGTTGATTAAAGCATGAAGAATAACCAAGAATTTTAATTAGCTTTGCAGAATGGAACTTACTCATACACTAGTATTGGTTGATGATTCATGGAAAATAAACATTATGCTGATTTTGGATCAATTAATAGGGCCTAATTATACTTTTCCCAGTCTTAAGATACCACCTGGATGCAAAGTTGTGGATGAGTAGGCCTGAATCGTAATAATATGCAAAAAAATACTACTTTGCTATCTGCAATGGAGGTCTAGACCTCAGAATTTTTAAAAAACTAATTATGCAAATTAAGTGAACATTTAATGGCACAGATGGAAATACTGAGGTCTAGACTGGCATTGAAGATAAAACTTCTTTTATGCTCTGCAAACATTTTGGCTGTTATACACAGTGAGCCCAATGTTTGTCGAGCACAGATACTGAAGACAAAAAATAACGTCCTTTATCACATGAATCTTAGAGAGCCTGATTGGCTTTTGGTTCAAAGATGTTGCTTGACTCATTTTGGAATAAATCCTTTTGCCAATTGTATCCCTAACAACAGATTGTGTGGGAGAGGGACTGTAGTCAGTTCAGAGAAGGTTCACTCGGTTGATTCCGGGTATGGGAGGGTTGTCTTATGAGGAAAGATTGAACAGGTTGGGTCTATACTCATTGGAGTTTAGAAGAATTAGAGGGGAACTTATTGAAATATACAAGATTCTGAGGGGACTCGATAGGGTAGATGCTGAGAGGATGTTACCCATCATGGGGAAATCTAAAACTAGGGGGCATAGTCTCAGAATAAGGGATCGGCCGGTTAAGACGGAAATTAGGAGGAATTTCTTCTCCCAGAGGGTCATGATTCTTTGGAATTCTTCACCCCAAAAAGCTGCGGAGGCTGAGTCATTGAATACATTCAAGGCTGAGTTAGACAAATTTTTGATCAGCAAGGGAGTCAGAGGATATGGGGAAAATGCGGGAAAGTGGAGTTGAGGTAAAAATCAGATCAGCCATGATCTCATTGAATGGCGGAGCAGGCTCGAGGGGCCGAATGACCTAGTCCTGCTCCTATCTCTTATGGTCTTATAGTCCAGTTTTTTTTTAAAAGACATCACCTCTGGAGAATCCTTTTACTCCATAGAGTGCTTTTGATTTAGGAGGTACCTTATGAAGCTACAGTGTCAAGAGACCCAATACTAGGTTGAGTTACCAAAGAGATTCCATAAAAGAAAAAGGACTGCAACAGGAGTAGGGTGTCAAATTGGATACAGGTAGAGCCATTCTTAATTTAAAGTTAACTATCACTTCACTATTAATTCACTGGCATCAGACAATAGAAGATTACACATGGGGGGTGATTTTAAACCCCAAGAACAGGTGGGTTGGGGGCAGGTGGGAGTTGAAAATAGTTGTTTTTTTGGGTTGGACCGCAAAATTTTTGGACTTGGCATTCCCAGCGGGAAGCCTGTACTTTTCCGTGCCAACGTTAAACCCGGAAATAAAGCCGGGTTGCAGTCGCGACCCAAAAAACAGTGATTTTCAACTCCCACCCGCCCCCAACCCATCTGTTCTTGGGGTTTAAAATCACCCCCAAGGTGTTGAAAGCTGAGGTTTAGTCACAAAAGAATAGTGAGGATTTATGGATGCGTGTTTGTACATGTAGCTATTGAGATATGTGCCTGTGATTGCCAACTGCATTATTCAATGTCGCTGAGAAACTTTTGACAACCAGACCAGTTACTTTCTTCAACAAAAAAAAAGCTTTTAGCTGTCTTGGACAAGGTGATGGTCTTGCAAGAAAAGTTGATTGCCAGCTTGGAGTGGCTGATGGCCTCTGTGCTATAAATGACCGTGCATGGTGGTCAACCAAAAGAAGGATATTGCCAACCATAAAGCCTGGAAATTAGATAGTGCAGGCTCAACAGTCAATGACACGGCCAATGATTTTCTTGCCTCTGCAGCTAAAGTCACAAACATACTGAAGCAAGGGCCTGCTAGCCGCTCATCCATTAAGCTGGATACTGTTAATATAATTACAACGATAAGGAGAGTTATTGGACAAAAGCCGTACCTGAAATCTTTTGGAGCATTCGAGAGCTGCTTCAAAGGTAGATGGTAATGCAGCCATGAGGTTAAAAGGGTCATTAGGAAGATGGGGGCAAGAACAGGTGGGTAACGATAATAGTCTTGGAGGTCAATACCACTTGTCTTGGAGTGTTTGAGGTATGCACACCCTCGGTGCCCTTCAGCTCAGTTGTGATTTCTATCCATAAGAAATGGTAACCTTGTGTGATGGAAAACTACTGACAATCCTTAGCTTCTTGCCCAGTTCATGCTCTGCTTCAATCCATGCCGACACTCTTCTTCTTCTTGCTCCCCAGTTCAAGTTGGCGGATTTCTTTTTCTTCCCCAGTTCATGCTGGCACTCTTTTTCTTCAACTTCTCCTCTCTCCTGGTTCACAATGGCACTGTTCCTCCCTGATTCTCCCTTCACCCCAATCTGAAACCGTTCCTCCATGGATCAATACTGTCACACTCAGTGGGTGGTATTTTGCAAGACAATGCAATTTCAAATCATTGTGTAGCAGAAATTCAATCCCCTGGAACACTCTTCAGATCAGGGTGAGGAAAGAATCAAGAAGTGCCACTGAATTCCATCTGTAAATGCAGGCAATGGGCAGTAAGTCCAAAAGTCTGATTCTCCATGAAAAATGCTGATGGTTGGCATGTGTGTACAAGGAGATGCTTAGAGCAAGTTTTATTTATTTTTGCCCCTCTCTCATAGATTATTTGAGCACCTTTTCTTTGCTTAGTGCCCCATCTCCAGCTTTTTTTCTCATAGAAAAACCAAAGTCCAATTCCATGCCTCTGTCATTCCACCCCATGCAAAAGAATCCTGATGCCTGGGTTTTAGTGAAAAAAATATAGCCTTGGGAAGCTGCTGGAATCTTTATTGTTTCTCAATAAAAATAGGATTTGTGTCTAAGAAGAAGAACAACACACATTGGGGGAAAACAGTAGGTCGAAAAAAACAAAGGAAAAGAGAATGAGAAGTCTTTAAAAATATGGATTTGATTTTCTCATCAAATGCATCTACTGAGTCCATGAAGGAAAGGAAGTGAAGGTCTGGTGAGTGTAGATCTGCTAAAGGACTGTGCTGAAGGCCCTTAGCTGCTCTGAAACATTCTGGAAACTCAAAGCCTCAGCCTGCAATCTAATCCCCTCAGGTTCTGGTGTTCTCCTGTACTTAATTTTATTCATGATGTGGAGATGCCGGTGATGGACTGGGGTTGACAAATGTAAGGAATCTTACAACACCAGGTTATAGTCCAACTGTTTTATTTGAAAATCACAAGCTTTCGGAGGCTTTCTCCTCCGAGAGGAGGAGAAAGGAGAAATCCTCCGAAAGCTTGTGATTTTCAAATAAAACAGTTGGACTATAACCTGGTGTTGTAAGATTCCTTACATTAATTTTATTCAACATTTTCTCCAGGATCTGGTAGCTAATCGTGCGGACACATATATGCCAATTATTTCCAGCCCTCTGTTTGTGCTGTTCATCAAGAGACTTGGAAAACAGCTGATTTTGGCTGTCAGACATCAACTTATCATTCACAATGGCTGGTTGGCAAATATGGTAATAGTAACTTCAACACTTACTCTAATATGCTACTTATACATTTCAAATTCCAACTATAAAGCATTAGCTAGCCATCCACTTCAAGGTGTATTTCTCAGGTCACTGCTACATCAGCTTCATTTAGCCCCACAACAGCAGATGAGAACCAAACAGGAGCTGGTTGAAATTACTAAATTCTCCAACACATGAGGGTATTTTGTCATCTACTCCTATATGCATCTTCACTGAATTAAATAGTTTTCAAAAGCAGAGAATAAAATTCACACAGATGGTAAATGGTATTATTATCACAAGCATGTTTACCAACCTCCCAGGTTCAAGCCACAGGTTGCAGGGCTGGGAGGTGCTGTTGAACATTAATCATAGAATTTTAAATCATACATAAACAGTTGAATTGGATACCAGGAGATGCATTTTACTTACATCTTGGATCACCAAGAAAAGGATTATCCTTGTGCACAAGGACTGGCATTCAATTAGAAGCTGTTACAAAGAAGGAGAAAGTACATTAATATATGGCTGAAAAGGTTAACTCCATCCAACAGGTAAGAGGTCCTTAAAATATATAGAAAAATAAATGTTTTTTCAACAAAATAATATGAAAGATTTGACTTCATTTACAACCAAAGGAGCCAATATAAATACAGTGATATAGATACTTTTCTGTCTAAATATACCTGTAAAATTGTTCATAATTCTGTTATGTTTGATATGTGAGGGGTCTCTATTCTTATATTTAGGCATATGTTGACACTCCTCTTTGTACATCTGACACAGTGCTGCAGCATCTGCTGTGCCTGAGGTGGGTTCTTATATATTGATGTGTAGGCAGTGAAGTAGTGTGAAAAAGCAAGGGTGAGGCCTCTATTCATTGGCAAGAGCAAGCTCCTTAAACCCTTCCAAAATATTATCCCTTATATTCTCATTTCTTTCATTGCTTTTCCCATGTCCTGAATATTATCGCAAATCCTCTCTAATTCTCTTTGTTATATATCTAGAAGGTTTATTTACATGCTGAACTTTAGCTTTACAAAAGGTAACTTTTTCACTAAAATTAGTGAACAAAGGAAAATATACCCCTTAGTTGTGTAATCCATAGCCATTAAGTGAGTGTTACAGTCAGGAGCTATTTAATATACCTCTAAGCTGCTGTTGCCATCTTGTGGTCTTTTAAAAATAACATTTACCTCCTTAGTAACTATGAGGTGACTTTCTGCCTTCTAGCAATTTTAATGGCGATTTATCGTCACAAGTAAAACATTAGGCTAGTTGTTAAATTGCATTTGGGTGATATACTTTTCTCAAATTCTGACAAGGATTTAACATGGCATTATATCTTTAACTCCAGTGGAGTAAACACAGCAACTGGGTTAGTTGGGAGGGGTGGGTTGCGGTGGTGGTGGAATGTCATTTGTAGACGTGCTGCCAATTCTGAATAGTTGCTTATTCTACTGGAGAGATAAGTCACACTTAGATTAGGCTTTAGCACATACAGATGGAGTAAAGCTAGTACAACAGAAGTTGACTTTTTTGATGTTTCAGAATATACGTACATACGAACATAGGAATTAAGAGCAGGAGTAGGCCATTCGACCCCTCAAGCCTGCTCTGCCATTTGATAAGATCATGGCTGATTGCGACCTCAACCCGACATTCCAGTCTACCTACTATAAGCTTTGACTCCCTTGTTAATCAGGAATCTATCTGATTCAACCTTAAAAATATTCAATGACCCTGCCTCCACCGCTCTCTGGGGAAGGGAGTTCCACAGACTCATGACCCTCTGAGAGAAAAAATTTCTCCTCATCTCTGTCTTAAATGGGAGACCCCTTATTTTTAAACTGTGGCCCCTTGTTCTAGTCTCTCCCACAAAGGGAAGCATCCTCTCAGCATCTACCCCTTCTAGTCCCTATATAACTGTACACTGCAGTTATACAGGGCCTTGGTGAGGTCACACCTGGAGTATTGTGTGCAGTTTTGATCTCCTTACCTAAGAAAGGATATACTTGCCATAGAGGGAGTGCAGCGAAGGTTCACCAGACTGATCCCTGGGATGGCAGGACTGTCGTATGAGGAGAGATTGGGTCAACTCGGCCTGTATTCACCTGAGTTTAGAAGAATGAGAGGGGATCTCATTCAAATGTATAAAATCCTGACGGGGCTAGACAGACTGGATGCAGGGAGGATGTTTCCCCTGGCTGGGGGGTCCAGAACGAGGGGTCACAGTCTCAGGATATGGGGTAGGACATTTAGGACTGAGATGAGGAGAAATTTCTTCACTCAGAGAGTGGTGAACCTGTGGAATTCTCTACCACAGAAGGCTGTGGAGGCCAAGTCATTGAATATATTTAAGAAGGAGCTAGATAGATTTCTAGACACAAAAGGCATCAAGGGGTATGGGGAGACAGCGGGAATATGGTATTGAGATAGAGGATCAGTCATGATCACATTGAATGGCGGAGCAGGCTCGAAGGGACGAATGGCCCACTCCTGCTCCTATTTTCTATGTTTCTATATCCCCTCGGGATCTTATATGTTTCAATAAGATCACCTCTCATTATTCTAAACTCCATTGTATAATAGGCCCAACTTGTCCAACCTTTCCTCATAAGATAACCCCCTCATCCCAGGAATAAGTAGAGTGAAGCTTCTCTGAACCGCCTCTAAAGCAATTATGTCCTTTCTTAAATAAGGAGACCAAAACTGCACACAGTATTCTAGATGTGGTCTTACCAATGCCCTGTAGAACTGTAGCAAAACATCTCTACTTTTATATTCCATTCCCCTTGCAATGAATGACAACATTCCATTTGCCTTCCTAATCACTTGCTGTACCTGCATACTAACTTTTTGTAATTCATGTACTAGGATACCCAGATCCCTCTGTACCTCAGAGTTCTGCAATATTTCTCCATTTAAATAATATACTGCTTTTCTATTCCTTCTGCCAAAGTGGGCAAGTTCACATTTTACCACATTATACTCCATCTGCCAAATTTTTGCCCACTCACTTAACCTATCTCTATCCCTTTGCAGACTTCTTATGTCCTCTTCACAACTTACTTTCCTACCTACCTTTGTGTCATCAGCAAATTTAGCAACCATACATTCGGTCCCTACATCCAAGTCGTGGATATAGATTATACATAGTTGAGGCCCAAGCACTGATCCCTGTGGCACTCCACTCATTACATCTTGCCAATCTGAAAATGACCCATTTATGCCAAATCTCTGTTTCCTATTAGTTAACCAATCCTTTATCCATGCTAATATGTTGCCCCCTACACCATGAGCTCTTATTTTGTGTAGTAGCCTTTGATGTGGCACCTTGTCAAAAACCTTCTGGAAATCCAAGTACACCACATCCACAGGATTCCCTTTATCCACATTGCTTGTTACTTCCTCAAAGAACTCTAATAAATTAGTCAAACACGATTTCCCTTTCACAAAGCCGTGTTGACTCTGCCTGATTGCGTTGAGATTTTCTAAGTGGCCTGCTATAACCTCCTTAATAATAGATTCTAGCATTTTCACTATAACAGATGTTAAGATAACTGGCCTGTAGTTTCCTGTTTTCTGTCTCCCTCCTTTCTTGAATAGAAGAGTTACATTCGCTATTTTCCAATCTGATGGGACCCTTCCAGAATCTAGGGAATTTTGGAAAATTAATACTAATGCATCTACTATCTCTGCAGCCACTTCTTTTAAGTCATATGTCAGTCGAAAGAGGCTTGTATACCTTTCTGGGGAAAGATATCTTCTGATTGCTATGTATTTCACTGACATCATAAACACAGAGGGAAGATTTCTGTAAGAACTAACATAAGCCAAAATATCTTTGATATAACATATAACACATTGTCAGCAGGATTCACAGGATAAAAAAGTGGTGCTTATCACTGACAATTCTATAAACTATTACAGTCACACCCAGGAATTTAAACAGCAACCTAATGGTTCAGCTACTGTAGCCAGTGAGTAGCTGAGCCATACAGACTAAGCAGGTCCCAGATTCGCTCTCTCGTTAGTGCTGTTAGCTGGTCTCAGTTGGGGCAATGGTAGGGCACTATATTTACCTTCAGTGTTCCAGGTTAGGGAGGGACAAAATTGGTCAGGGTCCCTGCTCCTTTTTGCTAATCAATGACACCTGGTGCAAGTATGCATTTGTGGACAATGATCGTTCCCAGGTCTTTTTATCCCCTTTTCAACCTCTGCCATGAAGACCCTTTCATGTCAGACAAATGTTTACCTTCATCTGTTTCCAATATGCATTACCCAACATTTACTCACATTAAAATCCATTTGCCATATCCGAGTCCATCTATATAGTTGGTCCAAATTTCTCTGAAGATTATCAGTCTCTGTTCTGCTCTTTGCCATTGCTTTGTGTCATTAGCAAATTTAATAATACTGCACAGACACCCTGTTCAGGGGTACCAGAACAGACCCCTGTGGAATATCACTGGTCATTTTTCCTAGGAAAGGCATTTCTATTTATAATCACCCTCTGTCTAATGCTGTTAAGCCAATGCTCAATCCATGTACAAAATGTGTTACCAGCCTTAACTTGTGCTACTAGTTTCACATGTGCAACTTTGTTGAATGCCTTTTGAAAATCTAGGTAAGGTACTATGAGAACAAATTTGAATATTTTGTCCATGGTTTTGAAAATAATCTTTAACATTTCTCTTAGTTTAAAATAATTCTAAAACATCACACTCAAAATGGAAATTACACATTCATTTAGAAGTCAAAATATTGGCTAGAGAGATGAGAGGTTTACAGTAACCCTTCCAAGGATTGAAATGTCCTTAATTTGTGTATACTGTATTTTAATTACAAAATTCACCAAGATAAACAATCATTATAATCCAATCAAGGAAACTGCTCTTGCCCTAATCCAAAGTGGATCAACTGAGTTAATGACGCTTTGATCCAGGTGTCATCAAATTCTATCAATGGCCTAAAATGTAGATGTTGTACATTCACAATTTACTTCAAACGTCACATGTTGCTAGTACCTGTCTTCAAAGTGTTTTATGTGTATAAAAATCCCACACATTTCATGTAGCAGCAACTGGGCACGAGGCATGGGGATGGAATGCAAGCTTTGGGCATTGACCTATGTAAATCAATGTTAATCTTCAAAGATTGTATTCTGTTGGAGAATCAGATTGCTGATTTTCCCCACTATGAATGTTAGACTAACTGGCCTATAACTATTAGATTCATGCTTTAGTCCTTTCTTGGAATACAGAAAATACATTTTTTATCCTCCACTCCTCAGGTAATATTCCAGTGTTTATGGAACTCTGAAAAATATCAACCAAAGTATGGGGTAGATGCTAAACGTGACATTCCACTATTTTAACACAGGTGTTAATCTGTTTATTTTAACAGCTCTGATAAAATAGCAGTCACATGAACACCATACAAAGGTGTGAAGCATTAATACTCCAATATTTCTATGGTAGTGGTTAGCCTTTAATTCCTTGAGGATTCTATGATGTATCCTTTTCATCCCAGGAGCCTAGTGGATATTTAATCCTTCCAGATTCTGCATAACACATTCTTGATTAATTTCTATATGTGTTAAGGATTACTTTGCCTCATTTACTACGACCGTAATTTCTCTACATATTATTATCGTTTTTAATTCAATGCATATCTACTAACAAGCTATTTTAGGAACATTATTGGCTGCTGCCAGTTATTACTACACTGAGGTTGCCTGGAGTTAATGGTCTCCAAGATTTGTTAGACTGGGTCATTAGATTAGAAATGTTCACAACTACAGTTAATGGAAACATTTCAAATTGTAGTTCTAGAGCCTTCAGTTTTGTCCTTCCTTGTTTAATGTGAGATGGTGTGAGCTGTAACAATCACACTGAATGACTGTCAATAAAACGTTAGTTGCAATAATCTTCAATAATCATTTAAAGTAGCAAAGAGCCACTTTGGGCTTTAGTAGGTGTATGATAAGGCCAGCTCTGATCACTTCCTTGCCCACCTCAAAAGACTCATCTCCAATCCCACTTAGCACTGGCAAGACTATCCTGCTTGGCTATCTCACCTAAATTCTATGATCTTGCCGCTAATTTAGTACCCCTCCCTGGCTGCTCACTCAGGCTGAACCTGACTGTGCACAATCTTGGTGTCTCCGTTGACTTGGAGCTGAGTTTCAAACCCCATACCCTTTACAAACACCATTACTTCCACTTCTACAAAATCATCCACCTGAGCCCTTACCTCATCACTGCTACTGCTGAATCCCTTGTCCATGTTTTCATTATCTCCAGTTGACTTCTCCAATGTTCTCCATACTAGCCTCCTGTCTTCCAAACTCCATAAATTCCAATTTGTTCAAAATTCTGCCACCTGCATCTGTCCTGAACTACATCATATTCACCCACCACCCCTGTCCTCACCAATCTTCACTGGCTTCCCATCCCCTAACATATTGAATTTAAAATCGTCACCTTAATTTACAAATTCTTGCATGCCCTCACCACACTCTATCTTTGTAAACTTTCATATCGCTAAATCCTGGGGTATGGCCACTGGATGGCTGGCCTCCTGCATATCCCCCCCTCACTTTGCTCCACCATCAGTGATGAAATCTTCAGCCATCTCACCCTTATTCTCTGGAACTCTCTTCCTAAGCCTCTTCACTTTCTTACCTCTTTCCCCATCTTCAAAAACCTCCTCAAAACTCATCTCTTTGACAATGCCTTCTGTATCTCCCTGGTTCTTCACGTATTACCACTCAGCATGTTTCTCCTCTGTGAAGTGCCTTTGGACAATTATTATGTTTACTATGTTATTTAAAATCAAGTTGTGCTGTTGTTATTACATTCTCACATCAATGTATATTTCAACTTATCTTCAACATTCAATGATTATCTATCTTTTTCCTTATAAGTGCATGTATCAAAGTATTTGTTGAATGTTTTCCACCAATTATTCAATATGGGCTATTTGAGAGTTTACTAAGATGTTGACATTTAGACTTCACTACATTGCTATTATTATTTATCAATGTTTGCAAAACATTTGCCTGCCAACGACAAAATGGTCAACAAATCAACAATTGAAATTTTCCTCGTGTTGGCGTGTGCATCAATTAATAAGCAGGCTATCCATCCCATACATCAAGATTTATTTTTTAAATTGTGATGCACTTCACAGTCTTGGTCACACTGATGCCAGACACATTGATATCTGACAGTACCATGTAAATCTCCTGAATAATCAGTAATCATAGCATTGGTTTCCAGACCAGATGGTTATGGGTTCAGTTCTCATGGTAGCCTGCCATTTGAATGTGTCTCTCAAAGCATGGATGAATTTCATCAATCTAGTCAGGCTGTTTGGTGAACTACTTTGGTACTGTGGAATATTTAACTCAAGCTGATTAAATCTTACATTGTCCATTTCATCCCATTCCAACCTTCAGTGCAGTGGGTGAACTGTAGAGTCGTCCACAAGTTGAGCTGTAATATTCTGACAGTGAAAAGAAATACGGGTTAATTGAGGTATTTGTTTTGCATCCAGGGTATACAAGACAATAGATTAATGAAATGGAAAATAAATATTGCATGCTAAATATTCCAGTAACTTTATGAATATAATAATGTATCTTGAGAGGAAGCAAATGCATAAATACAAGTACCAGAATGCAGGAAAATATTGTAGTGTAAATGGTAGACCACTGCATCACTGCATGCTACAATTTGTGCTTTCTTGGTGCCTTTGTTACACAACAACAAAAGCAATTACTCTGGAATTCAGTAAAAGCTGTTATTGGTAGTGATTGTGCCTTTGTCAACTATAGAGGTTTTCAACAGAAATTGAAGTGGATGATTGTACTTAATGGCTCAGAGATTATTTACAGCAAGAACAAGGCTCTGCAATTATTCCCAGCCACAATATTGTGACCACTGAACCCCAGAGGCTATTATTTTTTCTCAGAGATGTATGATTCATACCTGGTTATTAGGTGACTCAGTTTTCAAACATTCCCAAAAGCTGACTGACTCAAATGTCAGCATCCTCCCTTGGGACAGAAAAACAATTGAACAAACAAATTTAGCCTACACAAGCCATAAAGCCAGTTCATGCCACAACTAATGATAATGTTCCTAGGAAGCCATCCTTAGACACTGCAAATGACTGACTAATGAAATGCACAGTCAATGATGATATGTTTGGGTAGGTTTTAGATGCACATTGTAAATCCTGGTGTATGAATTACACTGTCATACCTGGTTTTATCCTCAATGATTTGACTTACGTGCTTGTGCAACTTTCATTTTTTTAAACCAAAATGTCAACCATAAAAACAAAGAAATGACCTATAAATTGGATATAAGCCTGGGGCACAATCAAAACAGTACAAACGATTTACAGCATTTGTCTTTCTTTTTTCTCCTCTAATTTTCTTCCCATACACCTTCCCCCAAAGTAAAGCACTAATGCTGGGGGATAGGCCCACACAAGGCACCAGCTACAGTTCCTAGTATAAGTGGCATTCTTCAACTGTGAGCTTGGATATTGAGCATTAAGGGGTTACCCCTACCTGATTGATTGATTTTAATTTTTATGGTCCCTAACTTCTGAGGTCTGCTTTGTTGCTGATTTATGAATATAAAATTTGAGGCAATTAGAAAGTATGAGGCCAAATCGTAACACCCAAAGTGAGGCACAGGAAGTGTGATGTGACTGAGAGGAAATGCTCACTGTGATACTATTGTTATTATAATGTTACTAACGGATATCTCGTGGCACTGCTCACCGTAAGTCAGAAGATAGACTGTTTTATAAGGAGAGAAGCATTACACTATGTAACACACGAGGAATTATTCTGCTTCTAAAGTGTAAAACAATTACACTTTAAAGTGTGTCACTTTAAAGCTATAAGATCTTTTGAATGAGATGTTATACTAATACCCCATCTGTCAGTTCAGGTGGCAGTCAAAGATCCCACTGTACTATTCAAAGAAGAGCAGTTATGCTCTTGAGCTATGTTAGTTAGCTCAAGTATTTGCCTACATAACAACAGTGACTATGCTTTCAGAATAATTTATTGCATGAGGAGCACTTTTGAATATCCTGATCACGTATTAAAAGTGCTTTATAAGTGCTTTGCAAAGTTGAAATCAATGCCTGAGTCAGTTACAAGTCAGACATTGTTTCTTTCCCTCTTTCCCTGTTTTGGTGATATTGGTTGAGGGGGGGGAATGTTGGCCAGGATACCTGGGGAACTCACTGCTGTTCTTTGAATAGTACAGTGGGATCTTTGACTGCCACCTGAACTGACAGATGGGGTATTAGTATAACATCTCATTCAAAAGATCGTATAGCTTTAAAGTGACACACTTTAAAGTGTAATTGTTTTACACTTCAGAAGCAGAATAATTCCTCGTGTTTTTGAATGAACAGTCTTGGATCAATCGGTGTTTAGTGTTGTTTGGTCAAGGAACTTTACAGATTGGAAAGTGCTAGTCAGTTTCAGACCGCAGATGAGAAGCAGCCAGCATTAAATCACTGCTTTTGTTTAAGGTTGTTGTGCCTCTCTAACAAGGTGTGGCAATGGCATGTGCTGGACGTACCATTTAAAATATTTAATTGCTAGCTGACCTCTCTTGGTATTACAAAACATCTAATTTAGCATGTGTAAGTACAAGAGTGTAATAATACTAGTGCAAAATGTCTTATTTTGCTAAGTTGAATCTGTGTCCCTTTAAGGCAGAAAGAAATAAAAGGATATGTTGATCGGGTGAGATGAAATAGAGTGGGAGGAGGCTCGTATGGAGCATAAACATGAGCACAGGGCTGAATGGCCTGTTTCTGTGCTGTAAATTCTATGTAATTCTATGTAAGGTCACAAAATCTAAAGCCCCGAAATTGCAGGTCCCATCTCTGCTGACGGAATTGCAGTGGCTTGGGACTCCTGTGAGCCGACACAAAAGAATGCAGAGCTTGTCCCAAATCCCAGGAAATGGGGTCCTTTAATTGGACAGAGTGGGTGGCCTGCTCCAGTAAGAGCGCTTTGGAGGCAACTGCCCATGGAAGTTGGAGGTAGCACACAGCTGCTGTGACGGGGGACTCCAGGTGATGTGAGCACTCGATGCTCTTTCTGGCCCCAGGAATTTCAGGCCTTAATTGTTCTTAAATAAACACAGGCTCATATCAAGTAGAAATATAGATAGATAGATGGAGAGATGCTTACTTCACACATTAACAAACAAAAACAATTTTATTTGTATATTTATACACAATACATACTCAAAATCAATTTTTCTTTCAGTTACTAACTAACCTCGTTTCATTTCCAACATTTTCTGTAATCTACTTTTCTATTACGTTAATTAGTTGCAAGTATTCACTATTCCTTCAACTCTCCAGAAACTGCATTAGAAATCACTCCAAAAAGTGACTGATTTGTTTCAGAGTTCATTAGCTGCAAAATATTTATCTTATGCTAAATGTTTCTTTCAGGACAACTAGATCAGATTGGAGAAAGTGCTATAACATAAGCAAAAACATCGTATTTCCATTAAATATGTTTCACATTTCATAGAATTGCATCACAATCTAATTAGTGGAACTTTTTCCTTTGAAAACCCTTTTGAAGAAAATATTCAGAACATAAACACAGATTGGACAACAGTTGCCAAATTAGCCCACATATTGCATCCAGAAGCATGGACTCAAATCATGAATCATTAATCTATTTCTTAATTCTACGTAATTTATTTGAATAATGTTCAATGGATGGTATAAACAGAATGCATTATGAAGTCCCATAGGATAAGACTCATGGCACAGACCAGAACTCACAAGCAGGTCAGCAAACTTCTGAGAAATAAATCATGGGGGTGATTTTAAACCCCAAGAACGGGTGGGTTGGGGGTGGGTGGGAGTTGAAAATAGTTGGTTTTTTGGGTCGCAACTGCAACCCGGCTTTATTTCCGGGTTTAACTTGGGCGCGTTAAAGTACAGGCTTCCCACTGGGAATGCCAAGTCCAAAAATTTTGCAGTTGCGACCCAAAAAAACAAATATTCTCAACTCCCACCCGCCCCCAACCCACCCGTTCTTGGGGGTTAAAATCACCCCCCACATCTCATAAGTCTTCAGAATGCAGTGTCTATTTCACTTGCCAATTCAATGTGATGCTAGCAAATCCATTGTAACCAATGGGTGACTTATGTATTTTTGGTTATTAATGGTGCCATTGTCTATGCTGCCATAGTAACAGTTTCATGCAGGAGAATACCTTCTGTCCAATTAACCCAACTATCCACAGTATTATCTTGGTTTATTTCTGATAACCCTGAATCTCATTTGTTGACAAGGATCTGTCCAGTCCCTGCATTTCCTATTTTCTTTTGTTGTCCTTCAATTGTAAATATGATCCCTTGTGCTTAAATTCTGTACATTGCAGAAAAGCTTACTTGGATCCAATTTGTCCAAACATTTCATAATTCTAAAGAACTTCTCTAGTTGAAACCTGTGTTCCCCAGTTCTCTTCAAATTAAAATGCAGGAAGTAATGTTCTGGCTTAATTTATTTCTATACACTTAATGATCATATGTACATCTATAAGATCACCTCTCAACCATCTCCTTCCCAGGCTGAAAAGTCCAAGTTTCTCTGTTCTTTTCTCATAACTCAGCCCCCTGACATTGGGGATCACATCTTTGTATTACTTCCAGCAATTGAATGTCTCGTTTCTTGGCGATCAGAACTGGGAATGTAGTATTCAAGGTGCACCTGACTAGAGCACTGTACTTTTGATCATTCCTTCCTCTGACTCACATTCTACTGTTTTGGCTATTCCAATGTTCTCCTGGCTGGCCTCCCACCTTGCACCCTCCGTAAACTTGAGATCATCCAAAACTCTGCTGTCCGTATCCTAACTTGCACCAAGTCCCGTTCACCCATCACCCGTGTGCTCGCTGACCTCCATTGGCTCCCGATCTGGCAATGCCTTGATTTTAAAATTCTCATCCTTGTTTTTAAATCCCTCCATGGACTCACCCCTCCATATTCTGTAACCTCCTCCAGCCCGACAACCCTCTGAGATCTCTGCCCTGTTCCAATTCTGGCCCCTTGCATATCTCTGATTTTAACTGCTGCACCATTGGCGTTCGTGCCTTCAGCTGCCTAGGCCCTAAGGTCTGGAATTCCCTCCCTTAACTCTCTGCCTCTCTCTCCTCCTTTCAGACGCTCCTTAAATCCTACTGCTTTGATAAAGCTTTTGATCACCTGTCCTAATATCTCCTTACATGGCTCAGTGTCAAATTTTGTTTGAAAATGTTCCTGTGAAGTGCCTTGGGGCGTTTCACCATGTTAACTGTGCTATATAAACGCAAGTTGTTGTTGGTGGTGGCTATATAATTCAGTATCCTATTAGCTTTGTTGATTGCTGTTCTGCATTGATTGGACATGGTTAATGTCGAGTCTAAGACTCTTAGGTCTCTTTCAATTTTATCCTTAGCTATTTCAAACCATTCATGGAGTATGGATGTCATCTTGGAACATAGGAACAGGAGTAGGCTATTTAGTCCCTCAAGCCTGTTCTGCCATTCAATGAGATCATGGCTGATCCATATACTAACTCCATATACCCGCCTTAGCCCTATATCCCTTAATACCTTTGGTTAACAAAAATCTATCAATCTCAGTTAAAATTAACAATTGAGCTAGCATTAACTGCCATTTGCGGAAAAGAGTTCCAAACTTCTACCACCCTTTGCATGTAGAAGTGTTTCCTAACTTCACTCCTGAAAGTCTTGGCTCTAATTTTTAGGCTGTGTCCCCTCGTCGTAGACTCCCCAACCAGCGGAAATAGTTTCTATCTACCTTGTCAGTTCCCCTTAATATCTTGAAAACTTTGATCAAATCACCCCTTTATCTTCTAAATTCCAGGGAATACAACCCTAGTTTGTGTAATCTCTCCTCGTAATCTCTCCATGACATTTTAATGATCTATGTAAATGGACCCCAAAGTCTCTTTGGATCTCCACTGTCTCGAGCTTTTCACCATTTAGAAAGTACTCTGATCTATCTTTTTTAGGTCGAAAGTGGATGATCTCACACTTGCCTACAGTGAAATCTATTTGCCACAGTTTTGCCCATTCACTTAATCTATTAATCTCTCCGTAATTTTATGCTTCCATCTACACTGTTTACAATGCTACCTATCTTTGTGTCATCGGCAAACTTGGATATGTGGCTCTCTATGTCGTTAATAAATACAATGAATAGTTGAGGTCCCAACACAGATCCCTGTGGGACACCACTCGTCACATCCTGCCAATTTGAGTACCTGCCCATTATCCCAAATCTCTGTCTCCTGCCGCTCAGCCAATTTCCTATCCAGGTCAATAATTTGCCCTCAATTCCATGAGCTTCAACTTTACCTAAATCTCTTATGAGGGACTTTATCAAATGCCATCTGGAAGTCCATATCAACAATGTCCATAGACATTCCCCTGTCCACTACTTTAATCACCTCTTCAAAAAATTCAATCAGGTTTGTCTGTTTTTACTTCTTATGTGTAGCACTTTACATTTGTCTTCATTAATTTTCACCTGCTATTGTTCTGCTCTGTCCACATGTATATATTTTGTTCAACTCATTCAGTAATTTCTGAGCTGCCTCTTCCAATTCCATTGCCCCTCTTGGTTTGGCATCATCTGCAAATTTGACCACTATGCATTGCGTTTCTGAATCCAGGTAATTTACATAAGTTCAAAACATTAGTGGCCCCAGCACTAAGCCCTGAGGTACCGCACTCAGAACTTCTATTCACTCTGACATAAGCTCTTTAACAAGTACTCATTATTTCCTACCCTTCAACCAGTTTCTTATCCTTTACTAGAGTTTAGCCTGAATCCCCAGAACTTTGAATTTAGTTAATAGCCTTTTGTGTGGAACTTTGTTAAAAGCCTTTTGAAAGTCTAGACACACCAAGCAATAAAGCTTACCACAGTCCACTTGTGTTGTCACTTCCTCGAAGAAGTCGAGGAGCTTGGTCAGACAGGATCTTCACCTTCTCAAAAGCTATTAACGAGGTTAATGTTGTACAGATAATCCTCAAGCTTATTTCTGACAATTCCATTATTTTACATGGAATGGAAGTAAGACTAATGGGTCTGTAGTTACCTGTATCTGTTTTGTTACAATCAGCTTATCGCAGAATTTATGCAACACTTTTGTAGCCAGATCTGGCTTGATCATGTTAAGCAACGTCATGTTTTCCTCTCCACAGCAAAATCCTCCTACTATTCTAGGATCATGCTCAAAGGCAAGCAGAGTCCAAGAATCTTTTTCACAATGACCAACCTCCTCTGCCATCCCTCTGCCCCTGCAATCTCCATCCTCACCTGCACTGCCAAGTATCAGGAGCTTATGCATTTCTTCATCTCCATAATTAGGATTGTCCATGTGGGTTGCCTCGGATGCCATTGCCTCCCTTTTCCCTGTTGCTTCCCCAACTTCTTCCCCACTCCAGCTACCAAACCAATATCACTTTCCAGCTTCTTCCCATCTCCCTGAACCTCACCGTGCTCATTTCTTCCATGAGATCTACCTACTGCTCTCTCAATCTCCACACCCCCTGCGCCGCCCCCCGCCCCCACAATAATCCCACCCACTGATTGCCAACATCATAATTGGCTTCTTTACTATTCCCTCCATTTCCCTCCCCTTCAAAACTATCATCAACATACCCTTGATTTCTTTGCCCTCATTAAATGTCATCCCATCTTTAACCTCCTCTCCTCTGCAAAGTCCTTGAATGTGTTGATACCACCCAGTTCTCCCATAACTCCCTCTTGAAATTCCTTCAATCCTTTCGGGAGTTCGACCTTGCCCACAGCACCAAGATTGTTTAATCAAAGCCATCAACAACATCCTCTATGACTGCAATCATGGCGCATTATCCCTCCTTGGCGTGTTCAACCTCGGCTAAGTTTCAAACCTATATCCTATCCATCATCAAGATCACTTACTTCGACCTCCGCAACATTCCACCCTCACTGCTACTAGAAATTTTATTTGCATTTTAATTTTCATTCAAATTATTACAACAAATAACTTATAACACCATGTTGTATCAATACACCCTCTTGAAAAAAATGGTCTGCACAGAACAAATATTGGTACCAACTGCTGCAAATGCTTTTCTTGTTTGAGGTTAAAGGGCCTATGCTGAATTATTTCTCTAGTCCCTAGGCATAATTCACTGTAATCTTGTTTAACAAGTCACTTTACCATGTGACAACATTCATTAAAATATATTTATATATACACAAACACATTTCCATTAAAAACAGTGGATTTGTTGATCCATTTTTGAATAATTTTGGAGTAAAAGATTTAATTCAGATACTCAGCAATGAAATACTGACTGTACAGCGCAGAATTCCAACAGAAACCCCAGGGGAGCCATCCTTCCTCAGCTCCTCCACCCCACAGAATTGTGACCTGCTCGGCGGAACATTTGCCCAGACGTCGGGCTCCGGGGAGGGAGCGCAGAGTGACACACAGTGTGTTGTGAGGGAGGAGGGTTTGAACAGGCCGCCGCCGGATTTAAAAAAGCACCATTTTAAAGAGCTGGAGCATGAGCGAGGCGGACATCAAGCCGCTGGTGCGCGGCGGTTACTGCTGTTCACTGTGCGATGTCCGTGTCCCGAACAGTAAGTGGCGAGAAGGCCTGAGCCTGGGACCGCGGTGCCGAGGCCTCTAGAGCAGGGAAATAACTGGCTCCCAGCCCCGCGGCGCAATTCACCAGTTCAGGCGATTCATCAGATCATTTTTAGTGGGAACAAAGTTGGAGCCAGTTGTTGCTGAGCTGTGTCCGCCCCCCAGACTCCATGGGCTTTACCCATTTGTTTTGACGGCGTGGCCCTGTTTACGGTGCTGTTATATTGTGACGGGAGAGTCTGACTGAACTGTTCACACTCCCAACTGCACGGTTAACGTGAAGCTGTTTGATTTGCAATCACGGTGTAAATACAGCCTGAGTCTGGCATCAGGGTCCGACCTGTCTCCCTGGAGGAGATCATCCAACTCTGTTTGGCTTGGAATCAGTTTGACACAGCTTGGTACCTAATTTATACTTTTGTGGTTTTGTCTTTTACACCGACGTTAAACGTGTGTGTGCGTGGAAAAGTACCAGCCACCTCCAGGAGGCAGTCTCATGTCTGTGCTTCACATTTGCCGATCTGGGCGTGCCATTTTTATTTTAGAAAAGTTACATGTGGCCCATTGGATTACTTGGGAACTTAGTTTTAATGTTGGGAGACAGTGGATGCTTACACGGAATCTGTTCTTGCATTATACCATCATAGGAAGGAGGCCATTCGGCCCATCGAGTCCGTGCCGCCTCTATTGCAAGAGCAATCCAGCTAGTCCCACTCCCTAGAATCATAGAATGCTTACAGCACAGAAGGAGGCTGTTCGGCCCATGGAGTCCACACTGGCTCTATGCAAGAGCAATCCAGCTAGTCCCACTCCCCTGCCCTATCCCTGTAGCCCTGCAATTTCTTTTAGTTTCAAGTAGTTATCCAGTTCCTTTTTGAAGGCCATGATTGAACCCCCTCAGACAGTGCTTTCCAGACCCTAACCACTTGCTGTGTTAAAAAAGTTTTTCCTCATATCACTTTTGGTTCTTTTGCCAATCACCTTAAATCTATGCCCCCTGGTTCTTGACCCTTCTGCCAATTAAATGTATACAGCTCCTTGTCACTTGGCAAAAATGCAACAGGTAGCGAAAAGGTACCAAGAAAGTTAGGACTGCCAGCTGCATAACTCAGTGCATTGTACTCTGCAGGTGCTGGTTTGAAACCTGGAGTATAACATCTCTGATATATCTCGCCTTAAAAAAAATACTAAACAAAACTCCATAGTGAGTTTGTGATCTCTTAATTACATCTGTGACGAGAGAAATGGAGTTAATGTTTCAGCTCGATGATCTTTCGTCAAAACTGGTAGAAGTTAGAGATTTAACAGTTTATAAGCAAGTGCAGACGCAGGTGGAGGAAAGAACAAAAGGAAGGTCTGTGATAGGGAGGAGGAGGGCATGACTCATTAAATGACAAAAGGGATGATGGTGCAAGGCAAAAGGGAGTGGTAATGGGACAAGTGAAGAAGCAAAAAATGGTTCTAGAGTAGCTGTAAATGGCAACAGCAGAACCATTACCAGCATCTGCTGTCTGGAAAAAATGGAAGCAGAGGTTATGATCTGACGTTGAAATCAATGTTGAGGCTGGAAGGTTGTAGAAGTGCCTAATCGAAAGTTGAGGTGCTGTTCCTCAAGCCTCGGTTGTGGTCAGAGTGGGACGGAGAATTAAAATAGCAAGTGACCAGAAGCTCAGGGTCACGCTTGCGGTCTGAGTGGTTCAGCAAACAGAAAAACTGTTACGTAATAATAAAGGCAGTTGCTTTTTGTGATCCTCTGGACAGAAGACTGAAGAGCTGCTTAACTGAAGCAATATAAAAGATTAGAAGTAGTTGAAAACATGTTTGAATAATTGCTATTGAAAATTTCATAGTTTTTAGGAGAAAAAATACTTGATATTCAGTTAAAATGAAGGATATATATTATATATACACACACCTACTCATCATTTAGGTGTAAGTTCTTCAACTTTACTGGTTTGAGTAGGAATAGACTGAGGAGAATGAGTCAGGGGCACTGTTCTGAACAATGGTGGTAAATCAGTACTCCTTGTATTGAGAAGCTGCTGAGGAACAGAAACCAATTGGCCCAATTTCTCTATGGTTTCCAGTTGTGAACCAGAAAAAATACTTCTAAATCACAGATATCAGATTTTTAATCCAGAGTAAAGTAAGTAATTATAGTTGTTGAAACAAAGTCTATAAATTCTTTTAAAAGGGAATTAGTTGCTTGAAAAAGAGGAATATTAAAGGGTTTGGTTGCACATACAAGAGTTGGATTAGACAAAGTGTCTTATAGAAACATATAGCACAAAAGGAGGCCATTCAGCTCATCGTGCCTGTGCTGCTTTTTGAAAGAGCTATTCAATTAGTCCCACTCCTCTGCTCTTTCGCCATAGCCCTGCACTTTTTCCCATCCAATTCCCTTTTGAAAGGTACTGTTGAATCTATTTCCAGCACCTTTTCAGGTAGTGCATTCCAGATCATAACAACTTGCTGCGTCAAAAAATTCTCCTCACCTCCCCGCTGGTTCTTTTGCCAGTTACTTAAAACCTGTGTCCTCTGGTTACCGACCCTCCTGCCAATGCTTCTCTAGTCTCTCCACATAACTGAAGTCCCTCATCCCTGGTATAATTCTAGTAAATCTGCTCTGCACCCTCTCCAAGGCCTTGACATCCTTCCTAAAGGGTGGTGCCCATAGTTGGACAAAATGCTCTAGCTGAGGCATAACCAATGATTTATAAAGGTTTATCATAATTTCCTTGCTTTTGTACTCTATGCTTCTGTTTATAAAGCCAAGGATCCCTTATGCTTTTTTAACAGCTGTATCAACTTGTCCTGCCACCTTCAAAGATTTGTGTAGGTAAAACCCCTAGGTCTCTTTGTTCCTGCACCCCATTTACAATTGTACCATTTAGTTTATATTGCCTCTCCTCAGTCTTCCAAAATGCATTACTTCACACCTCTCTGCATTAAATTGCTTCTGCCCATTTCACCAGCCTGTCTATGTCCTCCTGAAGTCTGCTGTTGTCTTTCTCACTGTTAACTACAGTGTCATCTGCAAACTTTGAAATTATGCCCAAGTCCATGTCATTGATATATTTCAAAAAGAGCAGTGGTCCTAATACCGACCCCCTGGGGGACACCGCTGTATACTTCCCTCCAGTCTGAAAAACATCTGACCACCGCTACTCTGCTTTCTATCTCTTAGCCAATTTCGTTGCTACACTGTCACTGCTCCTTTAATCCCATGGGCTCCAATTTTGCCAACAAGTCAATTACGTGGTACTCTATCAGATGTCTTTTGAAAGTCCACATACACAACATCAACCGCCCTACCTTCATCAACCATCTCCGTTACTTCATCAAAAAACTCAATCAAATTTGACAGACATAATTTGCCTTTAACAAATCAGTGTTAGTTGTCATTTATTAACCCATGTTTTTCCAAGTGACAATTCATTTTGTCTGGGATTATTATCTCTAGAAGTTTCCCCACCACCGACGTTCGGCTGACTGGCCTGTGGTTATTGGATTTATTCCTCTCCCCCTTTTTGAAAAGGGGTGTAACATTTGCAGCTCTCCAGTCCTCTGGCGCTACTCTCATATCCAAATAGGATTGGAAGATTGTGGCCAGAGACTCCGCTATCTCCCCTTACTTCCCTCAGCAACCCAGGATGCGTCCCATCTGGACCGGGTGACGTTTCTACTTTGAGTGCTGCCAACCTTTTAAGTAACTCCTCTTTATTCTTATCCTATCCAATTTCCCCACTACCTCCTCCTTTACTGTGACATTGGCGGCATCCTCTTCTTTTGCAAATATAGATACAAAGTACTCATTTAGTACTTCAGCCATGCCTTCTGCCTCCACATCTTTTTTTTGGTCCCTAATCGGCCCACCCTTCCTCTGACTATTCTTTTACTATTTATATGTTTATAAAAGATTTTAGTGTTCCCTTTTATGTTACTTGCTAATCTTTTCTCATACACTCTGTTTGCCCTTCTTATTTTCTTTTTCAGTTCTCCCCTGTACTTTTTGTATTCTGCTTGATTCTCTTCTATATTATGAACCTGATATTTATCTTGAGCCTCCTTTTTCTGTTTCGTTTTAATCTCTATATCTTTAGTCATCCAGGGAGCTCTAACTTGGGATGCCCTTCCTTTCCCCCTCATAAGAATGTGTCTAGTCTGTAGCCGAACTATCTCCTTTGAAGGCTTCCCATTGCTTATTTACTGTTATACCTGCCAGTCTTTGTTTCCAATCCACCTGGGCCAGATCCCTTTTCAGGTCACTGAAATCAGCCCTTTTGTGGTTGAGTATCTTCACCTTTGATTGTTCCTCCTCCTTTTCCATAACTCATTTGGAGAAAAGCACTAGCATACATTTGATGGGCCAAATGACTTGTTCCTGTGCAGTGACATTCTATAGTTTTCCTGTTTTTTTTAAAGAAAACTGCCCTGGGGTGACAGCTAGTGTCTGAATTTCAGAATCCTTGATGCTTTGTTAGAAAATTCCTTAAAATCAAAAAGTAAACGTACACTAAAAATAGATCTAGTCTAAATTTGTTTAAAGTATATACTCTGGCAAAGCGGGGGGATAGGTGGTTGCCTTCTTTTTACAGTTCATGCACTTTTTATGTTTTTAGGTCCCAGCTTAAATGATCACCTTAAAGGAAAGAAACATCAAAAACTTCTGAGTGTGAGAACTACCAGGAAATCCCAGCAAGAGAAGAGTGTGTTTGTGAGTGGTTTCCATAAAGGCACATCCAAACTGGAGATCACTGATTACTTCCAGAATTTTGGCACAGTTGCAAGTGTGATAATGGACAAAGACAAAGTAAGTCCAATGCCAGATGACCTCAGTATGGTTATCAATTCAATCTGAATGCTGTGGAGCAGATAAAAAATTTGGAGGGAAAATAGTGGGATGGAATCTTTGAAGTAAATTGAAAAGTTTCCTGCCACTAGAGTGAGCTCTAATTACACAACTTTATTGAGGGCCTCTAATAGTAAATGCATCTATAAATTACATTGAAATGCTCATTGAAATCTTGTTTATAGCTGCAAATAAATGAAAAAAAATTGGATAGCTTGGTTATTGTTTGCCACAGTAAGCATCACAAATTTAGAGAAGTCAGATTAAACAAAACTCAACCCCAAGCTCTCTGGTGCTTCAGCTGGTTAATGTGCGGAGTAGGGTTACCAACTCTGGTAGGGGGCATTCTTGGAGATTTGATCAAGTGACAATCAGACCACATGGCGTCTGATCACACGATGTCTGCAGATGTTATTGCATTTACTGGCTGAAAGGTGGGTCCCTGTAGTTGAGTATCTTTGCTCGTGATTTTGTGCCGGCAGTTGTTGTGCGAGAAGTTCAGAGGCCACGCCCCAGCAGGCAAAGATGGGAAACCGAGGGCAGGGAAGAGGAGAAGCTGAAGGTGGGAGGAATTTTGATTCCACCAGTAACTAATATTAACTCACCAAAATTGTGCTGATAACTAATAGTGGTACTGGTAACATTCAGATCCACCTCATAACCAATAACAATACAATAACTCATTGATAGTCTATATGTAACTCGTAGGAATAGGTGTAATGCCCCAATATTCGATATGTAACTAGTAGTAATTCTGTAACCTGCTGATACTCTGGAACCACAGCTAGAATCCCCCTGCGCTGCACAAGGTGCGGTCCAGTTCCCCGGTTGATGCCACTTTTAATCTTTCTCCCTATCTCCTTGGACTCTGGTTTGGATTCCAGTTCTGTGTGAAGGTGAATACTCTGGCTCTGACTGAGGCTCCCAGTTCAATCTGTAGTTGGACTTCACACCTCAATATTGGCCGGCACAGACCGACCTGAACCAAACCTGAAAAGCCCAGGACATCCATGCCTCATTCCAGGAGACTACTGGGCAATCTGGGAGGACAGGCAACCCATTTAGTGAGTAGTTGAGCCATGCAGGTGAGGAAGGTCTTGTTTGATCCCTAGTTTATGCTTTTACTTGCTCCTGCAGCCTAGTTAGACACTAAAGGGAACTTTATTGGTAACCTTATCTTTGTTCTGATACACCAGATGATATGATACAGTTGCCTATTTAAGAAATTTGTGATTGATTAGAAATTGAACCAATTCACTGATTTGAATGTAACTTATTAATGGCTTCTATATAAGGTTACTATGAAGCTACTTTTTATTTATAAAAACCTTTTTGTAATTTATTAGTCTTGAATGTGATTGCACAATATTGTACTTCCATCTGCAGGGTCTATATGCAATTATAGAGATGGAAAGTACTGAGGAAGTGGAAAAAGTGCTGTCTTTTGCACAACACACTATGAATGGTCAGAAACTACGAGTGAAGCACAGAGAGAATAAGGAGTTCAAATATATTCCAAAGAAGAAGCAGGACCCTGGGAAAAAACAGTTGATTGATTTTGAAGAACTATCACAGGCTCTCTGTCAAGCAGTTGATGTAAGTACTTTGGAGATGCTACCAGTTAATTAAAATAATGGTTTAAGATTTTTAGCATGTATTGATGCAGCTTGAAGGTGGAGTCCATTAGCCTACCCCAGAGATGTATTTACTCCATTTTCTGACCTCAAGATGTTGGAGAGGCTTAGGGAGGGAAAGAAGATTGGAAGACAAGTCACCGAAGGCACTCTTGTTCATCCTCGAGTCGTGAAGACCTTGGAGCAGGTGGTGTGAATGCTGTCTTGGTTAGAGGGAATAAAAGAGGGAAGAAAATGCATTTAAAAGGGGTTTTCAAATATAAATTTGCAGAAATAAAATGCAGTAATCCACCGGGAATTTCCTTGGGTATTCTCCTGATCGGCTGTAACGGGATTTCTGTCGAGGAAATTAATGGTGATCATGTTAATCTGTCTGCTGTCGTGGTGCGATGCTGAGCATAGGTGTGTTCTGTTTAGATTATATTCTCTGGGTGAGTGTAATTTTGATCAAACACGGAAATACATTTTATCCATAATTTGCTAATATTAATTCCATACCGTTTTCATCTGCTGTGGCTAGCATTTTAAGGATTAAGAGCAGTAAGGGTTGATGATTCACTGAATACTTGAATGTGCAGATGCTTCAGGTGAGACTTTAAAAATGCCCCATGTCTTTTGGAGGTTCATTGATGTGAAACATTTATTCTGATATTAGAGATTAAAGGTTGCATTAGGCTCGGATGAAGTGATCAGCAATTTCCATTTTTTGTCTGCTGCTTTTTTTGCATAGACTAATGCTATATTTTTGATGAGTACATGTCTGGCTGTTCCAATCTTTTGCTGGTTAAGACAATGGACAGATGCATTGACTGCAAAATGTGATTGAAACAACCAATATGTTCCAAGTTAACCTTGTTCATAACTGTGTATGATCATGTGTTGTGATCACTGGAATCAGCCCAATTTGGAATATTGATTATAAAAATAATTGGCACAAGCTGTTCCATACATAAATGTGTTGGATAATGAAGGATAACATGTTGTCAAATTGTAATCTAAAGATGATGTGATCAGATAAAACCTGAGCAAGCCTTTTTTTTGTTGAGTTTATATTCTTGGACCTTCAAGTTTAATAATCAAATTTGTTCCTCGAGCTGCTTTTGCTCGTAATCACTAACTCGAGCCAAGAGCAATATTAGCATTACAAATTTTTGCTGTCAGAAAATACACCTTATGGTATTTTTTAGAGTGTGGATTTAACTGAGAGCTAAAAATACTGCAAAAGGGAATGGTGGGAGATGTTACCTCTGAGGTGAGAGCAACTTGCTGTCAAATTCACTTAATTTCAAGTGGTGTTTCTTTGCAATAGGAAACTGCATATCTAAACGTCTTATATCTGAACAGATAAGTCTGTCCATGGTTTATGCAGCCAAAGTGGACTGGGCTTTATTTTTGTTTTAAATACCATCACTAGTTTATTCAAACAAAATCATTTGTTTAGTGTCCAAAACCATCTGCAGCTATTATGTTGTAACATTGCACACAAAGAGCTCCATTGCTTCTCCTTCGCCCAGTGAATTTGGCGATGATTCATCCTGTCGTAATTTTTGCTTTACGGTTTTCAGTATAATTTTAATTTAAGGGAATGGTATACTTTCTAAGAGTTAAGTAAACAGCTTATTCTAATCAAAGTACTTTAATAGGACAGAATCTTGCCACGCACAGGTAATTTAGCTGATGCCTCTCATCAAGAACTTATTATTGATGTGCAGCATTCATCACTCTATTGGAGAAAAGGCAAGCAAATTAGATAGCAATTCCAAATGAGATTTTGTGGTGTGGGATGAGGCAAATAATGAATAGTTTATTCATTACCATAAGGAGAGAAAGTAACGTTAGTTTTGAAAAGTGCATCTTAGCATCTACCGTGTGAATTGGGAGGAAAACATTCAGAATCGTCTTCAGTGATATGGAGCAGATGCAGAATGTCTCTTTGTCTTATGCTATGCTAGCATGTCTGCATCGTTAATGGGTGGATATTGAGATCCATGGACAGCCTATAATTAAGATAGTTTTTTTTTAAAGTTGGAGAGAAATTATACAAAGGAAAGTAAATGCCTCAATGTAGTTCCCTCTTCAAATAAATTCCTTGTTAGCTGACATCATAGCTGCCTCACATTCGTGAGAGCTAACCTATTCATTATTTGCCTCATCCCACACCACAAAATCTCATTTGGAATTGCTAACCTATCTCTGGCATCAGCCCACGCTACACAATCAGATCTAATAAAATTTACCTACGTGGCCATGTCAAGGGTTATGCAAAAACTATTCGAACAAGCATTCTATTTTTTATTTCAGCTACTCATAGAAAACTTACTGCTGAATCATCACAAAAGATCATAGCATTTGGGTATCTATGTACAAGTAAAACTGTTGATTACTGCTCTTGATTGGAGTGATTAAATCATAGCAATACTTTCTTGTGTGACAGGTTGATGAACAACTGAAGCAGTTATTGCAGCTGTTTGAGTTTACAGACAGTGAGAAAATGCTGAGGAAGCTGATTGTGTCGCTGATAGAGGAGGTCTTCCTAGAATTCTTCCCAAGTAAGTGGTCTTAATTTATTGCTTGAATGTTAACAATTGTGTTACACTACAAATATGAAATGGACCAACGTTAACTGTAGGGCCTGCTGTTCAAAATGTATATGTAGGGGCCAGCAAAAAAAAAATTCTCACCATGTCCTTGTTGCAATATCGTTTTTCCCGTAGATGAAATCACTCTTTAAGGCTTTTGGAGCAACTGTCAATTAGACTAAAGATTGTAGTAAATTTCTGCTCAGTAGATTTTTTTATTTTTGTGTTTCGTGCTCATCATTTTAGATATTAGTGCTGAGAAATGAAACACTTTTCGCACTTTGGGAATCTGGTATGAACACCAGGCACTCATTGCACAGGGTGCTGAAGTCCAAAGTTCTGTCTACCCTGCAGTAACAACGTGCCACAACACCAGCCCTAGACAAGCACCTACTACTGCACAAGAATCTCCCACAGTCGGAGTCCCAACTTTGTGCCTAATTAGGGATAGTTTTTACACCATGGCTTCGTGGGCAACATCAATTCACATTGGACCCAATAGACAGAAGAGACTTTCATCCCATCAACCTGGGTTGGATTCAAACCTATGTTTGAGTTGAAAGGCTGGCACTTAACCCCCTGCACCATACAGTTCTTCTCAGCAGGCATTATTTCAATCATATGTTGGTAGAACTTATTTCAGACAAGGAATGGTTTCTCTTTAGGTTTTCTAAAGCATTTCTGTCTTTTGATCTACTGACAGTTGAACATGGGGCCATAGTGGCAAGTAGCTTAATGTGTTTTTGTATTTAGGTTGTAAAATCTTGCCCTTTGGATCATCAGTGAATGCGTTCGATATCCATGGCTGCGACATGGATTTGTTTCTGGATCTTGAAAACACAAAGACTTTCCAGGCTAATGCCAGTGCCACAGCTGAAACCGAAGTACATTTTACATTTTTTCTTTGAGGGATCCGGTAGTATCTGCACAACGTTCAAAAATATCGCAAGATTAGAATTTCTCCAGCTGTTGTGTATATTCTGTCACTGCATACCGAATGCTGTTTTAAAGAGCTGAGCATCCCCAAGAGAGTATTAAACATTCCAATTTGAACATGCATTAAAGAAACACCCCAGAAAGATGTTTAGAAAACAGGCCCACGCACCTTCCATAAATTCATTTTAGATGGAACATGGTCAGTTTCTAGCTGTTCCATTGGAAAAAAAATTGGAATTGACCATGCCTGACCTCCCACTCTGCACTGTTTCCTGAATTAGAGCAACTTCTGGATAAGTGTAGATGCTTTGAAATGACGCACTTGTTATTTTTCAGTTTTAGAAAACTAGCTTGCTTTACTAGAAAATGCCCGTAACAGCCTTTGAATGATGGAAAGAGACGAATGTATCCACTTTTATTAATAGATTTTGCCATGCAGTTATTTAGCAACAGATTTCCTAAGTCTAGCCTGCATAATCTGTCTGCTGTAACCCATCAGTTCTTCTGTTGGGAACTCTTAGAGTAACCTTAATATTGGTGTTAAGTAATTTCTGAGAAGACAGAGTCTCACTCCATTTTGCTCTGAAGTCCTGACTCTGGATTTCCACTATAACCTTAATGTCTGTTTTGTAGCTCTGTTCAAGTTGTAGTAAATGCACCCTAAATCCTACCCATGAAGGTTTTTTAAAATTGAGAAACCTGGTGAAGGGTGAAGAGACAAAAGGTGAAAGTTAAGAAGAGTAATACAGCGGATCCAAATAACATGCTTTACACTATTACAGGAGGTTAAAGGAAATAAACAAGATGCTCAATCTGAAACTCAATCTGAGGACTCAATCTTGTCTGACATAGACCTAGAAACTTCAACAACAGCTGAGATGCTTCAACTTGTAGCGACTGTGTTGCAGAAGTGTGTTCCAGGTGTTCACAAAGTTCAAGCTGTCACCACTGCCAGGCTACCTGTGGTGAAATTTATCCATAAGGAATCAGGATTGCAAGGAGACATCTCTATTAATAATAGGTACTGAATACATGAAAATAAAATAGTGGTTTGTGTTTGGAAATTGTATATATCTGGACTGTTCTGGAGAGCAAAGATAACTTCTCCACTACCAACAGTTTCCATATACCTCTCTGTCTCCTCCACCCTCGCCTTCCAACAAGTGCGAGAAGCTTATGGACTCCTCTGTCACTACGATTGAGATTGTTCATTCAGCTGGCTTTGCTGCTTCCCCAGCATCTTCGTCCTGAACCCACGTCTCTCTCCTAGTTTCTCTCCCATCTCCCTGATATCCTCTCTGAGCTCAACTTGTCCATGAGCCCTACCTCCTACTTCCTTGACTCCATTGCTACTAAACTGCTGACCACCCAACTTCCCTTCCTCCCCTCCATTCTAGATAACATTAGAAATGGTTTCCTCTCCTCAGCTACTATCCTCCTCAAAAAACCCACCCTTGACCCTGCTTGCCTTGCAAACTACCATCCCATCTCCATATTCCCTTTCCTCTCCAAAGTCCTTGAATATGTTGTCGCCTCCAAACCCGTGCCTATCTTTCCTGCAACTCCTTGGTTGAATCTCTTCCATCAGGTTACCATCCCTGCCACACCACTGAATTGGCCCTTACCAAAGTTGCAAATGACATTCTCTGTGACTCTGACTGTGGTGCATTGTCACTCCTGACTCACCTGCAGCCTCTGACATGGGGTCAACCACACCATTCTCCAATGCCACTCCTTTTGTTCTTGTCTTGCTCAGTGGGACTGCCCTTGCTTGCTTCCACTCTTGCCTATTCGATTGTAGCCAGAGCATCTCCAACAATGGCTTCTCTCCCCATCCCTCCACCATTATCTCTGGAGTCCTGCAAAGATCCATTCTTGGCATCCTCCTTTTCCTCATCTACATCCTGTCCGTTGGCAACATACACATACAAGGAGTCAGCTTCCTGATGTTTGCTGATGACGCCCAGCTGTACCTCTCTTTGGACCCCTTCACTGCCTCCATATTGTCAGACTACTTGTCCAACGTCCAGTTTTGGATGAGTTGCAATTTCCTCCAGCTAAACATTGGGAAGACGGAAGCCATTGTCTTTGGCCTGGCCACAAACTCTGTACCCTTGTCGCCAGTTCCATCCCCCTCCTTGGTCACTGTCTCAGGCTGAACCAGACGGTTGGCTACTTCGACATCCAATTTGATCCCAAACTGAACTTAGGACACCATATCCTCTCCAACAAAAAGAGTGTGTCTACTTTCATTTCCATAACATGGCTAACTGCAATCCCTCCTTCAGACGATCTGCTGCTGAAACCACATCAACGGCTTTGTTGCCTCCAGTGCTCTCCTGGCCCAGCTCTCATCCATAATGCAGCTCATTCAAAATCCTGCTATCCGTACCTATCACGTACTAAGTCCCGCTCACCCATCACCCCGTTTTCGCAGACCTACTTGGCGCCCAGCCGCCAACAACTCAAATTTAAAATTCATCCTTGTGTTTAAATCCCACCATGGCCTTGCTCCTCCCTATCTCTGTAATCTCTTCTAACCTAGAACTCTATGTTCCTCTGACTCTGGCCTCTTGTGCATCACCCCCCCAACCCTGGTCCATTCATCCCACCATTGGCGGCCGTGCCTCCAGCTGTAATTTGCTCACTAAAGCTCGCTGCCTCTCCACCTTCTCATTCTTTAAGACCTTCCTTAGACTCCGTATCTTTGACCAAACTTTTGGTCACCCCTCTGAATATTTTCTTCTTTGGCTTGGCATCCTCTGTGATACGCCTTGGGATGTTTTCTACATTAAGGGGCAGCAGTGTAATTGCTACATTTGGCTCCAGTGCCCCTAGTAATTCACTTTTTTGCTCTTTTTATCATTCATAAACATGCTCATAAACAGGTCCATCATGTGACACATACTGTAGTACATAAGTAACATTGTAAAGTCAGATGCAACTTGATACAATGTTACTTGTGCACTACAGTCTATATCACCGAGATGGACTTCTCTATAAACCAGTGACCTTCAATACAATTTGTGACAATTTTAGTTATCTATGCATTTTCCATGCACAAGAAAGTAAAATAAATGTTTTTGATCGCTTGTTTGAAATTACTACAAAAATAATAGGAAGGTCTGTTTTTATAGGTTGGCTGTACGCAACACAACATTTCTTCAATTATGTGCTTCAATGGATCAAAGAGTGAGGCCTCTGGTTTATGCTGTTCGCTACTGGGCAAAACAAAAGCAACTAGCTGGTAAGAAAAGCTCCCTTAGCTGCAGTTCAGTGTATGTAGCCTTGAAGACTATCCGTATGGAGTAATAACCTAACCAGAGATAATTAGTTGAGGATGGAGACTGTCGAAACTTAACACTATACCAATGCACTAACACACTCAGACCAGTATCACAAAGGGAAAAGTTTTACTTTAATTGACTTATATGCAAGGGAAGCTGTACTCTGAACAATGGTCAGAATAACCTCTTCACTGAACAAAGGAAACAGTTCACATTTATACAGTTTAATTAGCAATGTCCACCTGTCATAGAATATGGGCGTACATGTACATTCTTTATTGGTTCAGGTAGTTGGTCAATCAAGTAGTGAGCCTGCCCCCTCTGGACGTCCATAGCTCATTCCTGTTTTGGCACGTAGGCCTCGTAGGCCTGAGCACATTATCCTCCCTACATTGTAAAGCTGGTTATCAGTAGGGCTGAAGTCAGTCTCAAGGCCACATGGCCTCTCAAGAAACTGTATTCTCATTATATTTTATAGTCAGCAATACCCTTATCTGCTCGGGGGGGCCAGACAGTACTAAGCACCTGCACAGCCAACTTAATTATCAACATACCAAGGCTTAAACGTAATTACACAATTGTGTCTTTCTCTGTGTGTGTGCTGTAGCTACCCCATTATGTGAGCCAAAGAGCTAACATGGTCAAATATCCATCATGCATTTCTTCTTTACTATGGTCAAGTAACTGTTCACGTATTTCTACATTAATGTGGTCAGGTATCTCTTTATGGATTTCTACAAGACTTCAGACTGAAAGAGGAGTTTAACCTAATTGAAAGACCATCTAATGTTACTATCCATGTAACTGCTTGGATACAACATATCTAGCAATATTATAATGTGATTGGGCAATTTGCTTTTCCAATTTGAAAGAACCAAATCTCCTTGTTTTTAATCTGACGATATATCTAATTTGACTTACCCCAAAGATATATATTTTAGTAAATATTTTGTAATGACTTGCAGAAAATAAAAGGAAGAATGTATTAAAAGGTGTATAGCAAGTATAATTGTTGGTATAATACCAGCGACTTAGCTAAAATTTCTTTAGCACAGAGGAGTTTGCTATAATGAAATCCAAAAAGCTGTAAATTGACTGGTTTGATTTTCTTCATGATTGCATATGCTTTTTCTTGTATTATTTCACTAACCTCTATATCTGCTGTACCTATTGTTAGAGATGCTTTTTCAGAAAAGCTTGAAAGTAAGGAAGGAAGAATTTATCAGGTGGCCTGAATGGTGCAGTGGGCTAGTACGTTATCCTGTCACCTTTTGTGACCTGGGTTTTGAATCCAGCCACAAATGATGGAGCAAGTTTTATCTGCAATGAGTTTGAGAGGTGCCAACCCACTTCAGGGTGCACAACACAAAATTGAGTATAATTTTACACTACTTTTTCTCTGAATTGCCAGCCTGGGCAAAAGGGACCATAATTATAAATAAGGACAGAAATGGAGAGAATTCGCACAAGGGGTTGCTCGTCTGAGTTTGTAGTTAAGGCACCATATTGGAACAGAACAGAGGCAGGTTTGCTACTTGTGTGACCTTTGCTATACCTGACGTGGAGTAATCAGAGAAGTGTTCAGTTTCCCAGCTGTGATATTCCTCGCCTTGAAAGACATAAAGATTCACCCAACAATGTGAATTTAAATAGATAGTGCTGGGAGTCGGCAGGTCTGTTATTGTTTATGAAGAGAAAAGATTGGTTAATCTTTCATCAGAACTAGAAGCTGGGAGATAAGTAAGCTCCTTTATATGACTGATCAAATGAAGAAGGAATGGTCGAACAGGTTAAGAATAAGGTGTACTAACTATAAGTAGTTTTCACCTCGAAAGAGGTCAAAAAATGGTGACTGGCATACTGCTTAGTCAGTCAGTGAAAAGACATTGGAAAGACAAAAAAGGTGAAAATAGTCCCAAAACAGAAGGGAATGAAGGGGAGAAACAGGTGCGAAAATGAAGAAGATACTTAAAATTTGAACATTAATTTCAACTTCAGACCAGAATGCTACAACATTCCAAGGAGAAAGAGGAAATACTGGAACAGTTTAGGAGGATAAACACAAATGTAACTTTAAATGAAGAGTTGTCCACATTAATTTTTTGGTTTAGATTAAACCTGCTTATTCCAGTTGTCCTGATAGCTAAGTGGGTAAATGTACTATGTAGTACAGCATTGAGCCATGCAAAACTACGAGCTCGAGCTTAACCCTTGGTCTGTGCTGAAAAAGAGGAAGCAGCTGGAATGGCCTCCGTGAATGAATGGCACATCAGTATTTACTGTTCGCACATGAAAAATCACCTCTGGGGTGATGGATCACAGGGCTGATGCACTCATTTAGCTATATTTTAGTTGGAGTCACTGCCTTCAACAGAGGTATTAAGGAAGAAAATCGGAGGAAAAATTGGAGGAGGGATAAATGCTCTCATCAGTTCTTTAAGCACATTTTCCATTAACTTGTCAATATACTAAATGTAAAAAAAAAAGTTAAACTGTGTATGTATATATATAAAAAATATATAATATGTATGTATATGTATGTGTGTATATATATATAAAAAATATATTTGTAAATTGTGCACATGTTTATATTTAGATATAATTCTTTGTAACAATGTTATATTTCTGTTGTTTTTCTTTTGTCATTACCTAGTTATACTGATTCCATTCTGCCCCGTAGTATATATGTGAAGTTTGCACTTAGTGGCTTGCCTGAGAATGTCCAATCAACACCACCTGTCAAGCAGATGCGACTGCCATTACTGGGAATTAAACCAGAAACCACACCTGTATGGAGGAACTACCTTAAAGCTGCAGTACCAGCTCGCTAACTTCAGGTTTAGCTTTAGTCAGTATGTTCCAAGGACTGATCTTCTAATGTGAAATTTACCATAATCTCTGAAAGAGAATTGAAGAAGCAGTATTTGTGGCATCAACATTGACAGAAATAATCTGCAATTGAATATATGAAAATTGCAGGTTCAGTTTATATTGTAAAATCTGATTTTTCATTGTTAGTGAACTAATAACATTGTGGCTGCTATTTAACTTCTTAAATCGTGGTTTGACTAAAAATGTTTACACCTCTTTGGCTATATAATTTATTTTTTACTTTTATCTCAGGAAATCCTTTTGGAGGGGGGCCATTGATGAATAATTATGCAGTGACTCTCTTAGTTGTGTTCTTCCTTCAGAACAGGACACCTCCAGTTCTCCCTACTGTGAACCATTTAAAAGAACTTGCAGGTACAGATAAAAAAAGTAGAACTGCTGCGCAAAACTTCTGCTAAAATATAGTTAAAAGACAAGTTGTAAATTTTGCAACAGGTCAGCAAAAGGTTTTTTAGTGGGGGTTAACCAAACAAATTTCAAAATTTCCTAACCATTAGAAGTTACTTCAGTTGAGTGAAATTCTAGAGGACAGTGAATTTCATTTCTTCTTCCTCATGTTTTACTTGGTACTTTCAAGAACCCAGTACCGCTTCTTCAAATGCACTGTTAAACTTGCACTTTATAGTTTTGCTCAACTAAAGCAATTTTTATAAGGTATAACCAGTATCATTTTCTGGTAGAAATATAGTATTACAAGAACAACAAAGTTGTGCTTGAGCACTGTCCTTTCAGTTCGGGGATGGATTTGAATTCAGCTCAGACTGATGGGCTGAAAGCCTTCTCCTCAAGGGTCCTACATGAAATGAGATTGAGCAGTTTCAATCCAGCACAAAAATGCATATTAGACAGTACTAATTGGGCACTAGAGTGGTTACAACAAAGTGGAAGTGTGGGTAAAGCATATTGTTGGGGCAATGTAGGGGGAGCTTTCCCTAACCTTAAGGGTGCTTGTTATTATCAATAGGTGCAAAAACTAAGCAATAGGTTGCATACCCCAGCACTAACATTCCTTACCTGAATGAGCGCAAAATTTAACCTCTCCAAAAAAGTTAAAAACCGGAAGTACAAAAAAAGAACCAAAGCAAAATACTGTGGATGCTGGAAATCTGAAATGAAAACAGAAAATGCTGGAAACACTCAGCAGGTCAGGCAGCATCTGTGGAGAGAGAAACCAAGTTAAGGTTTCAGGTCGATGACCTGCCATCAGAACTCAGAGTTTGTTCTCTCACCGTGGCTTTAAAACTTCTTTAGTGCCATGGGGTGGAAAGGCACAAGTTTGATTCTCCACTTTCCAGAGTTGCTGTTGTGCTGCATGGTGGAGCTGCTGACTGGAAACTTAGATGGAAATCCTCCAATGGACTGCTGTCTTGTACCATCTGTGTGGTAAGCTAAGAATGGCATTAGCAGTGAGCTGGGAGCAGACTGGCTGCCATAACTTGCCCTCTTAGCCATAGGAGCTGCATTGCTTGAGCATTGTTTGAAAGGGGAGATGATGAGTGGGTAAAATACGGTGTTTTCTGCAGAAGAGGATGCCTACCCCCAAAGTTCTCCTAACTCCATAAAGTATGTGGAACTTTTTGATAAGGCTGGGATAGCACAACAGCTTGTAACTCACTCAAAAAAAAAAACCTGTCTTATGATTGCATTGATGAGTTATGTAGATTCTCCGTCAGGCATTGGAGACTGGCACCAACAATCTTTTTGTGGCTGGTAAAATGGAAATGCTCGTCCAAGCTCTTTATTCTTGAAATAAACCAAACTGGAGCACCTTTATTTTGACAGGCATGCATTGGGGAAAGTTAACACTTGGTGGGTTAGTCCCTGATGATACCCCTAGCTTCAGTAGATAATTGATCTTGGAGAAATGTATATTGCATCTTGCAACTTGTAATACCTTGTAGGTAATACAAGTTTTAACTTTAGTCATTATACTTTTCATGTCTATATTTCAAAAATGGTAAGGTATGTACAACTTTTTAGTGAAGTGGAAATTAATATGAGGATCTTTTTATTAAGATGAGGACGACCAGTGTATAATTGATGGCTGGGACTGCACGTTTCCAAGTGATGGCTCTAAAATTGAACCCAGTGCAAATTCTGAAAGCTTATGTAAGTATTTAGTTGATACTAATTTTTATTTTTAATACAAATTTTTTATAATTTTTAATGCAGTGTATTAGTTACATAATTATGTGCGTATATAATGAAAAGTACTGTATGCTTGTTTTGCAAAACTTTAAAATTAAGGGGACTGGGTAGTGCAGTGAATTAAATACTGGCCTTTCAGTTCTGCGACATGGGTTTGACTCCAGTCCAGACTGATCGGATGAAATTCTGCTCTGTCTGTTGGCTGTCAGGGTCCTGTGTGAAATGTGTTTAGGCAATCTTAGTCCCGCCCTAGGACAAAAGTGCTAGTTTTGAACTAATTTCCAATCTTACTCGGAACAACCATAGAATGATAGGTATAGAAAATGGAGGAATGTCACACTGGTGCAGTGGGGAATGATCTTCTGAAGTTGGAGCAGATAGAGTCATAGAGTTATACAGCACGGATAGAGGCCCTTCGGCCCATCGTGTCCGCGCCGGCCATCAGCCCTGTCTACTCTAATCCCATATTCCAGCATTTGGTCCGTAGCCTTGTATGCTATGGCATTTCAAGTGCTCATCCAAATGCTTCTTGAATGTTGTGAGGGTTCCTGCCTCCACAACCCTTTCAGGCAGTGAGTTCCAGACTCCAACCACCCTCTGGGTGAAAAAGTTCTTTCTCAAATCCCCTCTAAACCTCCCGCCTTTTACCTTGAATCTATGTCCCCTTGTTATAGTACCCTCAACGAAGGGAAAAAGCTCCTTAGTATCCATCCTATCTGTGCCCCTCATAATTTTGTACACCTCAATCATGTCCCCCCTCAGCCTCCTCTGCTCCAAGGAAAACAAACCCAATCTTCCCAGTCTCTCTTCATAGCTGAAGCGCTCCAGCCCTGGTAACATCCTGGTGAATCTCCTCTGCACCCTCTCCAAAGCGATCACATCCTTCCTGTAGTGTGGCGACCAGAACTGCACACAGTACTCCAGCTGTGGCCTAACCAGTGTTTTATACAGCTCCATCATAACCTCCTTGCTCTTATATTCTATGCCTCGGCTAATAAAGGCAAGTATCCCATATGCCTTCTTTACCACCTTATCTACCTGTTCCGCCGCCTTCAGGGATCTGTGAACTTGCACACCAAGATCCCTCTGACCCTCTGTCTTGCCTAGGGTCCTCCCATTCATTGTGTATTCCCTTGCCTTGTTAGTCCCTCCAAAGTGCATCACCTCGCACTTTTCCGGGTTAAATTCCATTTGCCACTGTTCCGCCCATCTGACCAACCCATCTATATCGTCCTGCAGACTGAGGCTATCCTCCTTGCTATCAGATTAGAGGCAACTTCACTCTGCATCTAACTGCTTCATCTGACTTGTGTTTGTTGCTGACAGTGGGTGCCTGAAATGGAAACTTTTCATTCCCCAGCACTTGAAACCTTCATCATGAAATGGGCAATTTTTTTTTGACAAGTTAAAATTTTGCTGAATTTGTTAATCTGTCCCTGGAAGTCTAACAATTTATATTTTAATGACAGGTGTGCTTCTGACAGAGTTCTATAAATTTTATGCACAGTTTGACTTTGCTGGAACTGTCATTTCACTGAAGGAAGGTAAAGTTCATCTTGTAACTGACTTTATTGGTCCTGAATCAGACAAAAAACTCAGACTTGGGCCAATTAATATCCAGGATCCGTTCGAACTGAGTCACAATGTTTCTGGAAACATTAATGAAAGGACAGGACAAAAGATTAAGCGACAATTGGATGAAGCCTCCAAGTACTGCCGTAGCTTGCAGTATCAGAAAAAATCCAACAAAGGGAAGATCTGGGGCATAGTCAGATTGTTTCAACCTCTGAGTGGTACTGACTGTTCCCCTGCACCTTCTCCAGCAGTGGATCATAGTCCAGGCAAAGAATTGAGCCATGGTGAGAATATGATAACTATTCCCTTCAAGCTGTCGTTTCTTTCAGAGCAAACAAGGAAAAGACTGCATGGATCTCCAGATTTCAGAGAAGTCTGGTTTGACAAAGTGTGTCACGCTGTTCTATACGTGATGGAGTCTGTCCTTAAATGTAGTTGTTCATGTACTGAGGGAAATAATGTACAAACCGATGAGGGCAACGATGCTGGTGTAAAGAACAATAGCTTTGGTGGAACTAGAAGCAAAGAGGAAGAGAAGGACCACTTCGGATTGAAGAGACCGTATCCTGTGGAAGAGATAGCAGAAACATCAAGCACCAAAAAAGCAAGGATCGAAGCCCCACAGTACCAGAGAGAAGTAACATGGCACTGTGCTGTTTGGAACAGAGTATGGGTCGGACGGAGAAAAATGAGACGTCAGCTCCATTATAGAGCAAATGAACCTGATGCAGACAATAGCATGAATATCAGTTCCTTGGAAATTCAAATAAAAGTTACTGAAGCTATATTGCAGCAGGAAGGGAATGAGGATAAATCTAGCCCATTAATGATGTTTACACTCAGTGCCTTTCTGGTTGGAGGTAATGAAGACACAAGAACTATGATCAGAGTTACCCCCATTCAACACACTACTTTATTCCTGGAATTCTTTCATTTCCTAGAATCATTTGTTCCTAAGATGACTGAAAAATGCTTTGAGAAATCTGACTAAAACATCAAGGATGTGGCATTGATGTGGTTACATTTGATATGTCCGCATTCTTAATAGCTTTATTTTTTCATAAAATAGTGAACTGACTTCTGAAGTATGACAAAAGTTTTTTTTTCTCTAATGTACAATGAGGTTGTGTATTTCTTAGATCGACTCAGATTTACTCAATTTTTTTCTATCATATAAATAGTATAACTATTAAATCATGGATCAAAATATGCCAAAAATGCAGTGGGGTAACCGTGACGAAACTCATTATTACACCAACTTTCTGCAGCAAAGAGTGACGATATGTGGCTTCTTCTCTTTGTACAGTGAGCTCCTGATCTGAGCTGAAGTTATCTGGGGAGAAACCTAGTGGAGGTGTTTCCTCTAGTGGAGGGAAATGTCGGAGAACAAAAGATTTCTACATTGACTTGCTTATTTTACTGACTTGGCAAGTTTGAGTTAATGGGGATCTCAAGCTTATTTAACATACTAAATTTCAATACGTTATTTAAAAATGGAATCTTCTCTCCGGTTTATGGACATGTGTTTGTTACACTGCGCTCAGGGATTCTGTTATATTTTGGGTGATAATCCAGCACATGACTATGAACTCCAATCTTACTATGCAATGTTGTTACTAATTGTAACTCAATTCGTTTTAGATAGTTACTAGTTTTGATCAAAATTGCAAATGTATACTGAACTTTTGCATCAACAGTGACTTTTGTCCTTAAGTTCGTTTTTGTGGGCACTGTAAATGCTCTTTCTATCACTAGCCGTCTATTTTTGTTGTACTGTTGATCATCTGGTTCTTTGTACTGATTGGTTTGCTTTTGTTCTATTATAGTGATCTAACAAGGAAAGTTTTCCTCTGACTCTTGTACTTTTGCATCAATAAAAAGATTCGAGGGATACATACCAAAGTAGTTAAGTTTTCGAATATTGCCAAGAGAAAATTGGATTTTGGATTTTGCCTGTAAACAGATCTTTGGCTGATATTCACGATCTGAACTTTTTTTTGATGCATAAGTACAACAATGCAGGAGAAAGTTAATCTTGTAATACAGCCCAAACTATTAGGGATAATGAAGAGATGTGTGGCCTTCCTTCCTCCCTCTTCCTGCCCCTCACCCCCCCCCCCCGGTGGTGTTGTGATGAATATTAATTTACACGCAAACAAATTTTTTTTTAGAGATAGGAAGAATGCAGTATTTTTTAAATAGGGCTAAATACAAAAGAACATGAATGCCGTAAGATTTTGAATTGTAATTATTTCTCAAACTTGCAATAATTATCACTATCATTAATTCTTCAGTGTGAATGACCTTCATCAAAAACATTGGAGTGTGGGGGTAGTCATCCATGTTAAAAGATACTGTCAGTGTGGAATGGGCAATAAACTGCTGCATAAACTTGATGTGGCTATAATCTAGTTTGAAGGGTCCGATGGCAGTTATTGTGAGTGTGTTAGAGCAGGGGGGGGATCCCTTTCTAATTGGAGGAGGTTGATTGGATGCAGATGGCCAATATTACAAGGAGGGGAGGAATCTTACTGAATATCAGCATTCCACTAAAAAAAAATTTAATTTTAAATGTTGTTTAGGATTGCAATTATCACCATTTTTCATACTTGCTGATTGCACATGGTTAGGAAAAAAATTGTAACAAACTTAATTAACACCTTTTGAAATATAGTGCATGAAACACAAATGGAATTTGATAAATCTATAATGTGTTTCCTGGACTTGTGCAGCAATTTTAATTTTGAACTTTCCCATCCTCACAACTATATTTTAGATCTGATGACTTTTTAATCACATTGTGTTGAGCATTCCAGGCCCCATCGTATATACATCTTTGAAATGAAATGATTAGTTTTAAAATAAACATATACTAGTAGATATCCTGTGGTATTGCCCCTGATAAGTTTGATAAGCTGTTTTGTAATGAAAGGTGGTTATACCAATTATCTTGCAATGCATGTTAAAGTGGAGGTATGTTTAAGGTAGCCTGTGCCTTTAAGGCACAAAATCCTAATTGCTGTTTGGTAAGGGAAGTTTGCAGATCAGAAGGAGTGTGTATATTTTCGACACCATGTCAGAATAAAAGAGCATGAACATCTCGCTCTCGCACTCTTGTGTTTTTGACACTTGGAAGTGTGACATTTGAAATGTGTGGATGCTCTCAAAACTTTTGTGTGAGCATTTTTATAGTTTGAATGTGTTAGATTTTTACAAAGTATGTTTGTTTTAAATTGCTTAATTGTTAATTCTGAAAATAAAGTTATTTTTTAGTTTATTGTTTGGTATTGGCAGAATTTTATTCTGTGTCATTGAGTTGCATGATGCTAATGGTATTTAGTGAAGTCTACACTGAGACAGGCCACATATTGCAGCTCCTGCTTGATATTTATGGCACTGGTAATTTACTTACCCAGCCATTAAATGTTGCTAAACAAGGCTGCACTGATCAAAACATTTAGCTTCTACCTGGCTGACCACAGTATTGCTCTTATCCTGATATCACAGAATACCGCTTGCAGTAGTATACAGCGAAATACTGAGAGATAATTTCCTTCAACTTGTTCATCTTGAAAAGATGCGACTGCTCGCAAATATGATTTTCCCTAAACTGAAAAAAGCAATGAATGATGAAAGTCCCTACTGGCCTTACCTCTCCCTATCTCTGTAACCTCCTCGAGTCCTATAACCACCCCACTGAACTCTGCATTCTCTGGCCTCTTGTGCATCCCCCTCTCCATTTGACCCATCTTTGGAAGCTGTGCCTTTAGCCACCTAGGCCCTGTGCTCTGGAATTCTTTCCCTAAAGCCCTCTGCCTCTTTACCTTTCTTTCCTTTAAGACCCTCCTTAAAACCTCTTTGACCACGCTTTTGATCATCCCTCTTAATATCTCATTTGGCCCAGCATCCATTTTACATGATTATGTCTCTGAAGCACCTTGGGATGTTTTTCTATGTTAAAGGCATTATATAAATGCAACTTTTGACTTTACAGCTGAGATACCTGTAAGAGAATTTAATGAGGTTTTTGATGTTTAGTAAATAGGGCTTAATAACAGCTGAGCTCAAATTCTACTGTACACTTGTGTGGTGACTCAATACCCATCTCCCTTTCCAACCCCCCTCCCCACCCCCCCCCCCCCAAAAAAAAAATGTGCTATTTAATTTGTCAGGGGCCACATATCTGGAATTCAGAATTTGCTGGCCTACAATTTTCAGTACATTAAAATTAATTGATGGAAGATCATGGGCTTGTGAATCAGCCATGTGCCCAACAAAATGTACATTCCTAATGCTAAAGATGCAAATTTACCCCTACATTTCTTGTAAATTAGAGCTATGTGTAAGAGTTGATACCAATAGAATGCAAAGATTTTATATACATTAACCTTTGTGTTTATAATTGTGCTTATACGTATTTCCTTACAGGTGATAGTAAGATTTGAAAATCAGTTCCTTCAGCCTGTGTCCAGCTGAATTGACTGCATTTGCCTGTGCAATTCTATACATCTCCAGTAGGAGATGCCTGAGAGTAGCTTTGAGGTAACTCACCGGTTACTTTTTCCATAATTCTACTGAAGTGCTTAACCTCTGAAGCTTCCCTTTTATGGCCTGGCTGAGACCAGCAATTTGATGGCTTATCATTGCTGTAGACTCAATTTGTACACAAGCAAGCTGCTTCAAAGCATCAATAATGAACTTGCCTTCTTGAATACCTTAACATTCTGGAGTGTAACTCTTTGCATAATAATCCACATAAAGACTGGTGCAGAACTTGAATATGCGATTGAAGGAGCTTTGTGAAGAATTGAAAAACAAAGTTTGCATTGCTTCATCAAAAGGTATAGAGATCAAAATGTGATTCAGCCTTTCAACTATGAAATAAATGAAGATTTTGTGTACTGATGATGTCTAGACTGAAAGATGGCAACAAATGTGGAGTGGAATCAACAGAAGAGTACAATGAATAAATCAAATCACTGATTTTGAAGAAGACACTGAGTGAGAGAAGACATAGGGGCAAAGAACTGTCCTCCAGTTGGAAGAAAATGTGAGCTGAAATTGCAAGTTACCTCTTTTGGAAAACTGGCAACTGAAACCATCAAGATGTAAGAAGTGTGGATTTATGTACATTTGAAAATACATTTGCAGTATCTAATTGTTAAATTATTCCAGGCTTTTTGCTTCCAGTATATCTAGAAATCTATTTCGTGTTGGCCACTCTGAAGAAAAACTTCCTGTTATCAGTCTTAAATTTATGTTTTGTTGAATCAGTGTTCCCATGATCTCACAATAGAATGTAATATTCTGAATTTACCTTTTCCATACTCTTATCTGCCTTGTATACCTCCCTTATTGCCTCCTTTACAGGCTGAAAAGCCCAAGTTTCTCTAGTCTTTCCTCATAACTAGGATCAGCTCTTCTCTGCACAGTGCTTGAATCACTCTCTTGGTTCTCAGTAATCAGAACTCAAACTACTGTCTGACTAAAGCACTGTACCATTTAATCAAGACCTTCTCTAACTTATACTCTACTGTTTCAGCTACGCAGTTTAACATTCTGTTGGCTTTACTAATTGCTGCTATGCATTGGTTGGACATGTTAAGCATCAAATCTACTAAACCAGTTCTTGAGTCTCTCTCCACCTCATCCTTAGCTATTTCAACACCGTTCATGGAGTACGTGTGTTGCCCATTATTCCTTCCTGAGTGCAGTAATTTAGACCTGTCTGCATTAAATTCATTTGTCATTTTTCTGCCCATGTATATATTTTGTCCAACTGAATTCTGTAATTTCTGAACTGCATCTTTCAATTCCACTGCCCCTCTGGTTTTGGTATCATTGGCAAATTGGATGAGTTAAAAATCAGAAGACTTACTCAAACTAGTTGAGCAATTATAGTAATGCCAGCATTACTATACACCTTGGGGTAGAGTTTCCGCTTTGGGCGCAATCGGGAGATTACAGCTCAAATTTCTGAAAATTCAATTGCAAAATCAAACCTAAAATCTTCAATGAACCAGCGCAATTGGGCAGTGTAATAGAACGTAATTGTTGCTATTTTTTTCTTTCCATTTAAAAAGTATTCCTTGATATATTTAAGCGTGGTAACCTGGTGCCGTTTTATTAATACAGATGAAAATGGATTTATCACCAAAAATAAGCATTTTTGATAAGGATTTCTAATCCTCCACCTGTGAGTATCTGAGCACCCGAGAATAAAATCACTGAAAATGACTTTAAAAAGACTATACTGAACCATTATTAGTTTCATTGGTGTACACTAGTCAGTTTCTTAGTAAATTAAATATCTTGTATATGAAAAACTTGTGCCTGTGCGCCTAATAAAATGAGCGCAATTTGAAGAGCCTTCCCGAACAAGCGCAATTGTGGCCAGTTTTGTGGGCGGGGTCTGATCCGGGCAAATTGAATCTTGAACCAGTTTAAAAGATTGCGGAAAACACAAACGTAAGTGGTTTAAGGTGTAACTCACTTGTGTTTAAAATTGCCCGATCTTTTGCGCTGGTTTGGCCGATTCCGCTCAGATTTCACTGATATTACTGATATTAACGAGTGGAAACTCTACCCCTTAGTATTTTAAGGTGGAAAGCTTACTTAAAAGAAGGATCTAACAGAGTATTGGGAGACAGATAGCTTTATTGATTTTAAGTCCCAACATGCATTTGCAATGTTCCTGTAGAAAGCTGTTATTTGCAGCAATAATTTTTCAGCATTTCAATTTAGTGTTAGAAAAATACTCCTGACCAACTATGTTATCATTGATTACTTTCCATGGATGCACAATATCCATCAAAGTGGTTTCCTCGGCACACTGAACAGAAAGCTTCATAGCTGACTGTTGAAACCTTATTTTCTCATTGATATCCCCTCTTTTAGTGTTAAATGATTAAGAAAGTGTTTGCAGATATGTTTTTAAAACATGTAGAGGATTTTTTAAAGTTAATTTAGAGGTCAGAGCTATTAACATTATACATAAAGAGTCTGGGTTTTGATTTTTTTTTTGCCAGGTTAAAATCTAGTAGCTTGAACATCCTGACCCTCAGCTGAAAATGTGGCATCAACCAATCATAGACCAATACTTGTTGCTGTAGCTCCCAGCTCCAGAATGGAGTTTGGGACCAAGGAGGCAAAGGAAAGAGTTAAATAAATATTTAAACAGGATATTATAAATAATGTAAAATCATTGAAAATATGGGGAGAAAAGAATGAAGGGGCAAAAGTAGTGTTTTTTAAATTTTATTTAAATTTGTATATATATATTTTAGTAGAATAATGTTATGGCAGTAAAGCTAGCCCTAGCATTTGAGTAGTATTATAGCTGTGATAATCAGAGAATTTTCAGTATCAAAATATACGAGCTGAAATTTTAAATACTTGCTGACCTAGTGAGCTCAAAGTTAACTGGAGCTGCTGGGTTACTAATAATTGAATCCTAAACAAAGTTAATATTTTTTAGATTGTAGAATAAAATTTGATTTTTTTTTTGAATTACTTGAAGGAAGCAAGGACACAGAACTGACCTGAACATGAAAACTAATCTGGTCATATTTGCCGATATAAAAACACTGCTACTGTTCCCACCACATATAGTGGGCGCATTTGTTCTAATGCGATTTGCCCACTATAAGTGGTGGACGGTAAAACCATCTGAATGAAGTTGCCCAAAGTCTCCACCTTCTGACTGCCTCCCGTAGTTGCTAACAGTGCGAACAGTTGATTGAAGACAGTAAATACTTAACTGCATGAAATGGCCAGCATGTGTAATATGTTTTAAGGAGTGCCTTTGTAATTGATGCCTATGGTGATGACAAATGGTTAGTGATATTTGCCCAATAAAGGTGACTGTCTGATAAGCATGGATGGTGTAAATGGTGGGGACTGTAAATCTAAGTGGGTGGAAAAAATATAGTAAGTATATTTGCAATGAATGGAATTGCATTAGTACAGGGTAGCTTGGAATGGAGCCAAGGAGTCATAGTGAAGGTACTATTTTCAATGAATAGATCATGTGAAAAAGCAATTACATATTGGGATTAAAGATTTGGAGACTCCACTTCTGGTGCAGAGTTTCACCAATGTGAGTGTAAATTGTACACCGGTAAGCTTGCCCAATCTGACTTTCAGGTCATTATTTTCAGTAACTGGACAATTAAGAGGGTTGCGAATTGGACACTCTTCTCCCCGCCAGATTTCCTCCTTGATACTTCTATCGAGTGTTGGCAGTGGAGTTCTGTTGATATTTGTTAGAACACACTGTGCTCAGTTTAGGTCACTGTGCCACAAAAAATATACTTGAATCACTTCCATCTCAACTAGGGATGGGCAATAAATGCAGCCAGATCTTAAGAACAAATTTTTTAAAACTTAAATTAGAAAGGGTACGGAAAACAGCAACAAAACAGATCCCAACTGTAAATGGGATAAAATATGAGGAAAGATTCAAGAAGTTTAAAGTTTAACATTGTAAAAGGAAAGCAGTTAAGTAGAATCTCATCAAAATATATAAAATATTAAATGGTATATGTAAAGTAAACCCAGATTATTGGTTTAAATTACGCAAGAAAATTGGCAGAGCTAATAAATGGAAACTAGTGAAAATAAATATAGAATGGATATGTCAAAAAAACTCCCTTATTCAAAGAATAAGTGGTTGAAATAATTACCAAACAATAAAGTCAAAAACATCAGAGTTATTCAAAATACAATTACATACAATGATGGGAGGGTTAGGGTTCATTTACAACAGTGGGTCAATGTAAAATGGTTTCACTTGGCACCAATGCTATAGCGATAGCATAAATGCAGCCTTAATCTGGAGTCAGCCTAACCTACGACCAAAGTGAACCTGAGTGTTCTTCGGAGGGTGACTCATTCTATTTTGCTTTGGAGTGAGGTCTGGCCTTAAAATCCAATTAATACTGCACAAGCTTAGTGTTGGAGCAAAGTAAAAAACACATCACTGCCAATACACTTGTACTATAAATGCACATTTAATGTAGTAGAAAGATGGATTTTCAGAAGGCACTTGATAAAGTGCCTCATACGCTTGTTGTAAAACTTCAGGCATATATGAAAAGTGCAGTAAAATGAATAGAAAGTTGGGTGAAAGACAGGAATCGAAGATAGATGATTCAGACACTTGCGTATAGAGTGCACTGTATTGATATTTTCTGGCAACAAAAACTAGGTGGGTTGGCAAATAGTGAGCAGGACTGTAAAAGACTTCAGGAGAACACAGACAAGTTAGTGGAATGGGCACGGGAGAAAGATGCAATTTAATGTGGAGAAGTAAGGTAATGTATTTTGGAAGGAAAAACTATAATTGGAGTGTAAACTCAATGGAAAGATGCTACATAGTGTAGATAAACAGAAGAACCCCATTTGCAACCCCTCAGATAATGAAGCAGTCCGTGCCCGCATGTAGCAAGACCTGGACAACATCCAGGCTTGGGCTGATAAGTGGCAAGTAACATTCGTGCCAGATAAGTGCCAGGCAATGACCATCTCCAACAAGAGAGAGTCTAACCACCTCTCCTTGACATTCAACGGCAGTGTGATGGAATACTCTCCACTTGCCTGGATTAATGCAGCTCCAACAACACTCAAAAAGCTCGACACTATCCAGGACACAGCAGCCCGCTTGATTGGCACCCCATCCACCATCCTAAACATTCACTCCCTTCACCACCGGCACACCGTGGCTGCAGTGTATACCATCTACAGGATGCACTGCAGCAACTCACCAAGGCTTCTTCGACAGCACCTCCCAAACCCATGGCTCTATCACCTAGAAGGACAAGGGCAGCAGGCACCTGCACATTCCCCTCCAAGTCACACACCTTCCCAACTTGGAAATATATCGCCGTTCCTTCATTGTCGCTGGGTCAAAATCCTGGAACTCCCTACCTAACAGCACTGTGGGAGAACCTTCACCACATGGACTGCAGCGGTTCAAGAAGGCAGCTCATCACCACCTTCTCAAGGGCAATTAGAGATGGGCAATAAATGCTGGCCTTGCCAGCAACACCCACATCCCATGAATGAATTAAAAAACAGAACCTAGGGGTTCAAATACATTATTTCTTTAAAGTGCAAATGCAGGTAGATAAAGCCATAAAAAAGACCAGTGGCATTTCATGTTTTTTAGATAGGGTCATAGAGTACAAAAGGCACGAAGTAATTATGAATTTGTACAAGGTATTGCTTACGCCACTGTTGGAACACTAACTCAAAAGCAAAATACTGTGGATGCTGAAAATCTGAAATAAAAACAGAAAATGCCGGAGAAGCTCAGCAAGTCAGGCAGCATCTGTGGAGAAAGAAACAGTTAACGTTTCAGGTCAGAACTGGAAGATGTTAAAGTTTTTAAGCAAGTACAGAGCCAGGGAAAGCGGGGGTGGGTGGGTGGGGGGGGGGTGTTGTGGGGGAGAGGGAAGAACAAAAGGGAAGGTCTGTGATAGTGTAGTGGGCACGAGTGATTAAATGACAAAAGGGATGATGGTGCAAGACAAGGAAGGTGGTAATGGGACAGATTAAAGAACAAAAGATTGATCAGGAGTAGCTGTAAATGGCAGGAGCAGAACCATTTCCAGAATGAGCTGACCGAAAAAATGGGAGCAGTGGTTATGATCTGAAGTTATTGAAATCAATGTTGAGTCTGGAAGGTTGTAAAGTGAATACTAACTGTTTTGGGCCTCCATTTATGGAAAGGAAATTAAAACCATAAAGCATATGCAGAGTAGATGCACCATGATGATGCCAGGGATGAGAACCTATAGTTAAGAGGAGATATTTGAGATACTGGGACTATTTCCACTAGAGCAGAGAATGCTGAGGAGATTTAATAGAAGTTTTTAAAATTATGAAGATTTTTGATAAGTCTTTCAACATTCATCCTGTTTCCTCTGGTTTGAGAGTTGGTGACAAGTCATCAATTTAAAAATGGTACTGAGAGTGAAATAAGATTTTTTTATGCAGAGAATTATTAGAGCATGGAATGCTTTGCCACAGGGAATAGTTGAGTAGATAAACATTCGAAACAGAGGAAGATACAGGCTTATAGGGTGAGATCAGGGCAGTGGGATTAATTTTGGATTGCTTTAACAAAGAGCCAGGACAGATGTGATTGGCCGAATGGCCTTCTCCTATGTTGTAACCTTCTATGGTTATATGGGTCAGCATTCTCTTTCCTGTTCTTTCCCCCACCCCCCAAGTCCTTTTGTTCAGTCCTATTATGAGGCTTGTTTATCTTCCAGTTTCCTCATCTGATTAAAAAAATCTGCTCCTGAAATGTTAACATCTCTTTTCAAATGTTGACAGACTCCTATACATTTCTAATATTTTCCGTTTGTACTTTCTGGGAGTCTCTTGCATATATGCACAACATAATTTTCAAATGAAACAACTTGCTTGCATCAATATCTATGTCTCAGTATTTTCCAAAGCTGGATGATGTCCCCTATCAATCTTCTTCCTTCTAATGAAAACAAGTTTAGATTTGCATATCTCTTTAATACTGTGAAGCTCCAGCATCATCCTTGTCCTTCTTCTCCATCCTCCAATGCATCTGGCACGGGCTTGATGGGCTGAATGGCCTCCTTCTATGCTGTAACCATTCTATGATCAGTGTCCTTTTGAAAATCGAGTGACCACATTTTCACACAATAAACTAATCCTAACTAAAATTGATATTGTTAACTTCAGATCATAACCACTGCTCCCATTTTTTCTGACAGCAGTGCTGGTAATGATTCTGCTATTGCCATTTACAGGTCCTCGAGACCCATCTTTTGTTTCTTTACGTGTCCCATTACCATCCCTTTGCCTTGCATCATCATCCTTTCAGTCATTTAATCATTCCTGCCCTCCACCCTATCACAGACCTTCCCTTTTTTTCTTTCCTCCCCATCTCCACCGCCCCCCCCGCAACTTCCCTGGCTCTGTACTTGCTTAAAAACTGTTAAATCTTTACTACTTCCAGTACTGACGAAAGGTCATCGACCTGAAACTTTAACTCTGTTTCTCCACAGATGCTGCCTGACCCGCTGAGTATTTCCAGCATTTTCTGTTTTTATTTCAGATTTCCAGCATCTGCAGTATTTTGCTTTTGATCCAGCTAAAATTATATTTTTTTGTTACATGAAAAGTCTTTTGTGTTATGCGGTTGATCTGAAAACATTAAAGGAAGTATATACGATAAAACATGTCTATTATTTCACCAGCCAGACTACCTGCAAATTTGGAAAGATGTCTGCCCATTTTTAGTCAATGGACAGAAAATCTAGCATGTTATGGTTTACTAAGATAAATATCTATGCACATAGATAGACAAACTTGATCAAAACCTGATTAGTCCCAGCCAGAGCCACTAGTGTAAACATACAGATAACATGATTGAAATTACCTGGGTGAGCCACCCTTGCCAATCGAGGATCAAATTCAACATTCCATACTTTGTGTCCTGGCCAGAAAAAAATTCACAACAACACTGGTCACCACACAATTTGGAAACCCGTTCAGTGCGTGAAAACTGCCAAACTGAGAAACAAGCAATCCCCATCATCAGTTGCTTTCTTATACCACAGCTTAAACTGGAATTGACTCCCACTCACAGACGCACCAACCTAAGGAAAATTATATTGTTATTTGAAAAATGGTACATATATTTTTTTCTCAGCTTTTTCATACTATGAAGATGATTTTAAAATATTAGAAGAATTATAGTCTAGATATTATGGTGGGATTGTAATGTCAGTTTTGTGATTTTAATGGAAGTAGTTACCAACTAAAATAGGGGCTAATATCTGCAAAATAGCAGACAAAATCATTTCATATAAAAATGTTAACATTCATATGCTAATATAGCAGCAACAATAACTAGGCTATGTGCTAGAAAGAAAGCCATTAAAATTTTAACATCCATACCCTACCTTAACAAATTGCTTTTTCGACCGTTGATCTTTATCAAAATATGCTAGTTAGTGTTTATTCTATAGTGATTTATAATTTGCCTTTAGGAATTCCTCATACCATTCATAAGATTGTCCTATGTTTGAACTGAACAGGTATTATAGCCAAAAGACTTTATGATTGTTCCTCTGTGCCAGGACCATTCTGTCCTTTACAATTTACATGTAATTTTTGTGCCGAATGAAGCTAATAGCAGATAATGACAAACATCTTGGGTCGGATTTTGCTGTGAGCGGTGAACGAATGGGGCCAGTCGTTCGTTAGACTTACATTTGCCCGTAGACTTTCTACGGGGTTTTACATGGCAAGTTCCTGTAAATGAGAGAACCATTCAGCGTGGCGCCCTCTATAGGGCATCTGGGACCTGTGTGAACAGAGCAAGGAGCAGTGTCTCCCCTTAACCAATCAGATTGAAGAATTGTTAATGAGCAGTGCAAGGACTGAACCAGGAAGTGTAAGCTAGAATAGTGAATTCAATGTCAAATCAGGTACAGTAAACAAAATAAAGTAAGGGAAAGAAAGATTAGATTAAGAAACAGATGTGGGGGTAGAAATTGCTCGGGGTGGTGAACCAACACTGCTCACCGCTCCATGGATTTTACTAACCCCTAACTTAATGTGGTCTTTTCGTCGGCCACTACCTCGAATAGGAAGCGGAGAAGACCCAGCGTCAGTTCAGGTGAAGGTAGGACCCTGGGAGAAGTGAGTGGTCGAGGGGAGAGATCGATTCTATCAGATTGCAGCATTTTTGACAGCTGTGTTACCTCTCCTTGCAGCATTAAATCAGGCAGTGAAAGGTACAACATTTTAAATCAATGTAAAAACAGTTACAGACAGCAAAAAAAAGAGGGTAACAAATAGTTGAATTAAATAAAAGAGACAGAAGGGAAAAGTAAAAAAAATTAAACTTTTTAATTTTTAAAATTTTTTTAATGACCAAGAACTATTAAAATAAGGATTAATGAGATTCCATGTTTTTAAAAGTTAATTTTTAGTTGTTTGGCCGTCATTAAGACTTACTATGCTGTTAAAACATAGTTTAGACCTGGTATTTTTAAGCGTACCTGTTTGGTGGCGTAATTAATTACTTTCCAGCTGGGCAGATAAGCAAGTTGGTGATTTTTCAAAGATTTTTCTGATTACAGCATGCGATGGCCCTTTAATTTGAAGCTGTCATATTACCAGTAAACCACAAGGAGCAAGTTCCGGGTTCACTGCGTATATGTGAATGCCGGAACTTGCTCCTCCATTTCGCCACTAAGGTCGGAGAGCGCTGGTGAGCTCTCCATTATTTCGGGAGCAATTTCTGCCCCAAGGGACAGAAAGAAAAAAATTATTTAATTTTTAAAAAAATGTCCAACAATAATTAATACCTGAAGGAATGAGACTCCACACTTGTAAAAGTTAATTTTCAGTGCCGGAGAGGTTGTTTGGCAGTAATTAAGACTTACCATGCTGTTAAAATGGTACTTACACTGGAATAGACTAGTCCTAACTTTTTTTGATGTGGAGATGCCGGTGATGGACTGGGGTTGACAATTGTAAACAATTTTACTACACTAAGTTATAGTCCAGCAATTTTATTTTAAATTCACAAGCTTTCGGAGGCTTCCTCCTTCCTCAGGTAAATGTTTACCTGAGGAAGGAGGAAGCCTCCGAAAGCTTGTGAATTTAAAATAAAATTGCTGGACTATAACTTGGTGTTGTAAAATTGTTTACAACTAACTTTTTTTGGCGAGTTTAGTCCGTATCTATTATGTAAGTACAGGAACTTTACGCCGCTATGGGGAGCCAGATGGCGAGATGCCATTTTCGTGCAGCTTTTGGAGGAGCAGGGTATCTCAAACAGCAATTTTAGGATTTCCGTGTTTAACTGCGCATGTGCTGGAGGTTACTATCCGATTTGCACATAAATAACGGTGAGCACTGTTAACCTCACTGTTATTTTTACAACAAAATCCAGCCCCATAAAATTGTCTTCACATATTATTCTATTATTCTATTATTGACATAGGCTTACAAGGTAATGCTGTACAAACTTGCTTTTTAAGCATGTTTGCGGAAATATGCATCACATTCGTGAGTTAAGGTGTTAATGACGTAAATAGAGAAGGCAAGTGGCAATGGTGGCATTTGCACTTCTACATACATAGGTCAGGTAGGAAATATGATTTCTCTATCTTGTAAAAAGTAGCCACCTCATCCCTTCCCCTCCCCAACATGGCTACGAAAGTGATCCCTTACCACATCCAAGTTTGTTTTCTCCAGTACATCTACCAGCTTTTCCAGTTTTGTTTTTTCTGTGAATAAAAAATCCTCATCCATCAAAAGAAGGTATTTAGTTGTGACCTGAGAAGCTGCCAAGTTTCTTCCAGCAAACCATCCTGAGAAGAAAAATGGCAAGAAGTTCAAGATCAGTAAATGTGGACAATTTAGTTTCTCTGATTTTCTTTTTGTACTTGCTAAATCACTTGGAATTTTTATATGATAATATAGACAATATATTTTGTTGATTGTTAATTTTAGTGTTAAAATAGATTTATGTATAAAAGAGTGTTTCCTGCTTTATATTCTCATCATTTTTTTTGCTAAAATTAGCGAAAGGCAATATGTTTTGTATATATGAGTGCAAACCTATTATGACAATCAATGAGAATCCATTTGGTTGTTCTTGAGTTTTTTGACAAAAGCAGAAAACAGAATCTGAAAAGCACTGATATAACTATGATTGGGACAGGGGTGCAGTTTTATTAGAGAAAATAGGTTTTGAAGATAAGCCTTCATTGTCAAAGTCAAGAATATTTAACAAAAATGATAATGACTGACCTATATAAAATATGAGTAATATTTTACTACTGTAATTCTTTTGCAGATTGAATATTCAAGATATTTATCAAAATTTACTGTGGGAAGCATTGGAGCTTTGGTTATACTGATTCAATATAGGCTAGAAACCATTAATAGGACCAGAACTTAATTTTGGTTTACATTATCAATGTTGCAAATGATAATGAGCAAAAAAAAAGTTTACTGTACTTTTGCAAATAGCATCATGTATTTTTCGATGTAGGGTCCTTCAATCTTTTCAGGAATTTCACTGTCATCTGCAATGATTATTGTCATGTTTGGAAAAAATTCTGAATGCTATTTAGTAAGATCCGAAGATTATGATATCTTAAGAACATCTTCGTCAGTATTGTAACCAAGGAATTGATGTTACCGTCTGGAATAAGGAGTAAGAAATGAAATTAGTTGTACCAACAAATTGCATTGATATATGTTGATCAAATTCTGACCCAAGAAATGCCACTTATAGAGATTCAATAAAGTTACTGAATTTATTCAAATTTGTTGCAAACCAAGCCCCAGCTCAATACTTACCATTCATAGAATCATAGAATGGTTCAAAAAGGCGGCTCACCACCACCTTCTCAAGGGCAATTAGGGATGGGCAATAAATGCTGGCCTTGCCAGCGATGCCCACGTCCCATGAACTAATAAAAAAAAACAGTACAGAAGGAGACCTTTGAGCCTGTGCCGGCTTTTTGTGAGAGCAATCCGGTTAGTCCCATTCCCCGACTCTTTCCCCGTAGCCCTGCGAATTTCTTTCCTTCGAGTATTTATCCAATTCCTTTTTGAAAGCCATGATTGAATCTGCTTCCACCATCCTTTCAGGCAGCACATTCCAGATCTAACTACTTGCTGCGTAAAAAAGTTTTTCCTCATGTCTCCTTTGGTTCTTTTGCCAATCTCCTTAAATCTGTGTCCTCTGGTTCTTGACCCTTCCACCAATGGGAACAGTTTTTCTTTATTCACTTTATCTAAACCATTCATGATTTTGAACACTTATATCAAATCTTCTCTTACCCTTCTCTGTCATAGTATTAATATGCTTTAAGGAGAACAACCCCAGCTTCTCCAGCCTATCCATATAACTGAAGTCCTTCATCCCTGGAACCATTCTAGTAAATCTTTCCCACACCCTCTCTAAGGCCTTCACATCCTTTCTAAAGTGCGGTGCCCAGAATTGGACACAATACTCCAGTTGTGGCCGAACCAGTGTTTTATAAAAGTTCAACATAACTTCCTTGCTTTTATACTTTTATGCCTCTATTTATAAAGCCCAGGATCTCGTATGCTTTTTTTAACCACTTTCTCAACCTGTCCTGCCACCTTCAAAGATTTATGCTCATAGACCTCCTGGTCTCTCTGTTCCAGCACCCCTTTAGAATTGTACCATTTAGTTTATATTGCCTCTCCTCATGCTTCCTGCCAAAATGTATCACTTCGCAATTCTCTGCATTGAATTTCATCTGACCATAAGAGATAGGAGCAGGAGTAGGCCATTCAGCCCCTCGAGCCTACTCCGCCATTTAATGAGACCATGGCTGATCTGATTTTTACCTCAACTCCACTTTCCCACCTTTTCCCCATATCCTTTCACTCCCTTGCTGATCAAAAAATTGTCTAACTCAGCCTTGAATGTGTTCAATGACTCAGTCTCCACAGCTTTTTGGGGTAAAGAATTCCAAAGATTCACGACCCTCTGGGAGAAGATATTCCTCCTCATTTCCATCTTAAATGGGTGACCCCTTATTCTGAGACTATGCCCCCTAGTTTTAGATTCCCCCATGAGGGGTAACATCCTCTCAGCATCTACCCTATCGAGTCCCCTCAGAATTTGTATGTTTCAATAAGATCTCCTCTCATACTTCTAAACTCCAATGAGTATAGACCCAACCTGTTCAATCTTTCTTCATAAGACAACCCTTCCATACACGGAATCAACCTAGTGAACCTTCTCTGAACTGCCTCCAATGCAAGTGTGTCCTTCCTTAAATAAGGGCAACAGAACTGTATGCAGTACTCCAGGTGTGGTCTCACCAGCACCCTGTACAGTTGTAGCATGACTTCCCTGCTTTTAAACTCCACCCCCCTAGAAATAAAGGCCAATGTTTCATTTGCCTTCCGGATTACCTGCTGCACCTGTATGTTGACTTTTTGTGTTTTATGTACGAGGACACCCAGATCCGTCTGTACCGCAGCATTTTCTAGTATTTCTCCATTCAAATAATATTTTGCTTTTTTATTTTTGCTCCCAAAGTGGATGACTTCACATTTTCCCACATTATATTCCATCTGCCAAATTTTTGCCCGTTCGCTTACCCTGTCAATATCCCTTTGCAGACACTTTGTGTCCTCCTCACAACTTGCTTTTCCACCTATCTTTGAATCAGCAGCAAATTTGGCCACAAGACACTCTGTTCCTTCATCCAAGTCATTGATATATATTGTAAATAGTTCAGGCCCCAGCACTGATCCCTGCAGCACCCCACTAGTTACAGATTGCCATTTTGAAAATGACCCTTTTATCCAGACTCTTTGTTTTCTGTTAGTTAGCCAATCCTCTATCCATGCCAGTATATTACCCCCAACACCATGAGCTCTTATTGTGCAGTAATCTTTTATGTGGCACCTTATCAAATGCCTTTTGGAAATCCAAATATACTGCATCCATTGGTTCCCCTTTATCCACCCTGCCCGTTACTTCCTCAAAGAACTCTAATAAATTTGTCAGACATGATTTCCCCTTCATACAATCAAAGAGAGTCAACATGGTTTTATTATGAGTCTCCAAATGTTCTGCTACTACTTCCTTAATAATGGATTCTGGCATTTTCCCAATGACAGATGTTAGGCTAACTGGTCTATAGTTACCTGCTTTCTGTCTCACTCCCTTCTTAAATGGGGGTGTTACATTTGCGGTTTTCCAATCCGCTGGGACCTTTCCAGAATCTAGTGAATTCTGGAAGATTACAACCAATGCATCCACTATCTCTGTAGCCACTTCCTTTAAGACCCTCGGATCCAAGCCATCAGGTCCAGGGGACTTGTCAGCCTTTAGACCCATTAGTATTAGTTTACCTAGTACTTTTTCTCGAGTGATAGTGATTGTTTTTAGTTCCTCCCTCCCCTTAGCCCCTTGATTTTCTATTATTATTATTATTATTCTACTATTATCTGTCATGTGTCCACCCATTCCATCAGCCTGCCTATGTCCTCTTGAAGTCAATTACTATCCTCCTCACTGTTTACTACAGTTCCAAATTTTGTGTCATCTGCAAATTTTGACATTGTGTCCTGTACACCCAAGTCCAAGTCATTAATATATATCACAAGTTAGCACAGGTAATTCAAGTTATGCCTTAAAAATCAGCTAATCTTTGGCTTTTGTTACTCATTTAATTTTTGTAACCTAAATTCTCATTAAAGTTACCTGGTCCAGGATCAAATAACCGTGGCATTGGGGGCTGCCTAATAATGATTGGAAAAAAGCGGTATGCTCTTCAAACTGAAAATACAGTTTTATAAAAAAGGAAAAAGTTTAATAAATGAATAATAAGCACTGGATAAAACATCTCTGCACAACAAATGTACAAAACTCCAAATGAATAAATTTACTGATAGCTTAAAACAAAATTAGAGGAGTGATAAAGAAGAACTTCTTTTATGGGACAGGAAAATTAATGATTAAAGTTTTTTTTAGAGAAAATTTATTTTATTATGGATCTTAAAAAGCAGCAGATAACCTTACTGAATAGTGATAAGAATTCTGTATTGAAACCCATTACTACAACCATCTTGCTGGTCCTAGTGAACCCTCCATTACATCAGTGGTAAAGGAGCACAAAGAAGAGGCTGTAATAAGAATGAGTTTGCTGGTCACTGTTGCAATTAGCTGTATTTTAAATCAGAATTTCCAACATGATGGATTAGGGCAGTAGGGTGTAATTGGATTACACTCAAGATTCCCCACAGGATGGGGAGATTCAGAGCTGAGACAAGGGGTTTCCCCCCAGGCAGTGGAGTGGAAATAAATAATTCTGAGAAAGTGTAACCTGGGTTGGTGGAGTCGGCGGAAAAGTGGCAAATGGAGTTCAACCCGGAGAAGTGTGAGGTAATGCACTTAGGGAGGGCAAACAGCAAAAGGGAATATGCAGTAAAAGAGAATATATTGAGAGGGGTAGAGGAAGTGAGAGACCTTGGAGTGCATGTGCACAGGTCCCTGAAGGTGGCAGTAAAGGTAGATAAGGTTGTGAAGAAGGCATACGGAATGCTCTCCGTTATTAGCCGAGGTATGGAATACAAAAGCAGAGATGTAATGATGGAACTGTATAAAATGCTGATAAGACCACAGCTGGAGTATTGTGCGTAGTTCTGGTCACCACATTACAGGAAGGACGTAATTGCTCTGGAGAGAGTGCAGAGAAGATTTACAAGAATGTTGCCAGGGCTTGAAAATTGCAGCTACAAGGAGAGACTAGATAGGCTGGGGTTGTTTTCCTTAGAGCAGAGGAGGCTGAGGGGAGACTTGATCGAGGTGTACAAAATTATGAGAGGCCCAGATAGAGTAGACAGGAAGTACCTGTTTCCACTAGCGGAGAGTTCAAGCTGATTGGCGGAAGGATTAGAGGGGACATGAGAAGAAACATTTTTACCTAGAGGGTGGTGGGTGTATGGAATTCACTTCCCGAATTGGCGGTAGAGGCAGGGACCCTCAACTCTTTTAAAAAGTACCTGGACCTGCACCCAAAGTGCTGTAAGCTGCAGGGCTACAGACCGGGTGCTGGAAGGTGGGATTAGAATGGGCACCTGGTTGTTCTTAGAGCCAGCGCAGACACGATGGGCCGAATGGCCCCCTTCTGTGCTGTATCTTTTCTATGGTTCTATGGTTCTCACAGCACTCTCATGAACCTCTAATGGACAGTCAAATTGTGTTACAGGCAGAGATCTGGGAAGAACCCTCATTTTGTTAGATGGGAATGTCTCCTGGCACAGGGAGCAAAAAACAAAATAAACAATCTTTTTGTTTTTCAGCAACAAGTAGTTGCTGTTTCCCACTTTCTCCATTTAGACTTTATTTTAGATTCAGGTTGTATATGTGATCCATAATTTTAGGCTCCGTAGGGACGGAACTAGTGGAGATCAGATTTTTTTGAACTCTGCCCATAATGTGCATCTCCTGCAGGCAAAATGTATGGGAAGCTCCTGCTAGAAAGGGACAGAGGCATCATTACAGTATTAAAATTAATGTTATGTAGACGTACCTGCTATTTCTCAGTATTTACACTGCATCTCATACTCAGTCCTGCATCTTACATATGCCCATATATGAAGGGCATTCAGGATTGCTAACCAGCTATTAAATATGAAAGTATAAACTTAAGGGACCAGAGGATGTTAATCTAATAGCTTTAAAGGACGTTTTTCAAATTGTTTTGTGTTTTTTGCGTTTCATTTTTTTGGTCAGTTCGTTGAGCAAACTTTGTGCCACGGTTTCTGTTATTGTTATATGTTGCTTAAGTCCTACGAATATCAACAATGGGGGTTATGGGAATCCTGCTATTTTTATGCTTTTAGGAGGAAGAGAGGGAGCAACAGACAGATGACAGGCAGTTGAGGTTTTACTACAGGAGACAGTGCGAGCCTGCCTTTAGCATCCAACCTGCAAACACTGACAGAGTAGCACTTACCTGGATTTGTCTAAAACATTTTGTTTGCGTAGGGTCCAAATTAACACTAAGGCAGTGACAGAGATGCGCTATATGCTGCAATCTGGCTGTAACCAAACTCCAGCAGAGGCACTGCAAAGCCAATGGCACTTCAGCCCATACCTTTTATGCCTCAGGCTTATTGCAGGCATGATGCATATCTGCCCTAAGGAGAAGGTACCCTGGACTGTCAACAAGGGAAACTTTCTGACACACTCACTTCATGCAGCATAATGCCCACTTCTCCAGATATTAAACAGGGGGGTCAGGTGTGAGGCTGTTCAGTCATTTGCCTGCCGACTCTATCATTCCTCCATATTGAGTTTCCTTTCACTTCATTTTTGCCCGGCACTTCTTTCCCTTCTCTTCCCCCTTCAGCCTTCAGCCTTACCAATGGCTGCATGCTGCCACAGGATTGAAGTGTCTTTTGAGCCTTTCTAAAGGCTATAAGAATTTTTGACTCTCATATAGCCAACTTCCTTTAAGTAGCTGTATCTCTTTAAATTTCACACATCAAGATTTTCTGGTATCCTTTCCTCCACTCCTTAGTCTAGCTCCCGCACTAGGCCAAAGCTGCACTTGAAGCTGCAAATAATTATGGGAATGAGCTGATTAATTCCACATGCTACACTTCTGGCGATAAAAACTGAAATTGCTGGAAATACACAGCAGGTCAGGCAGCAACTGTGGAAACAGAGTTAACGTTTCAGGTCGATGACACTTTTGGCAAATTGGGCACAATACTCCAAGTGCAGACATACCAAAGCTTTATATAGCCTAAGTTTTGTATTCTTCTTATACTCAATGGTCCTAGTATAATCATACCAGGAGTTTAATAGCCCCAAATGTATTACACTACTTGTCCACATTGAAAGACATCTACTACAGATGGGTTCATTCCTCTAATTTATCTAACTCAATCTGTAACCTATTGATTTGTTCTGAATTGCTAACCCCTGTGCACATTTATGTGTCAACTATGGATTTACAAATAGTTCCATTCATTCTCTCATTACATAAAATTTACAGCACAGAAACAGGTAACATCTTCCGTCTTTTGTATACTTGAAAAGGAAACATTTGCAGGGCTACGGGGAAAGATCAGAGGAGTAGGACTAATTGGATAGCTCTTTCAAAGAGCTGGCACAGGCATGATGGGCCGAAGGCCTCCTTCTGTACTATATCATTCGATGATTCTATCATTAAAAAGTAACAGAAAACAGGACCCTTAGATGGTTGGGAACGTAATGGATGCCAGTTCCAGTAAATTCTGAATCACTAATATATTGCAGTTACAAAAAGCTGTGTGATAAAAACAGAATTAAATTAAAATTTCAAAAGAATGACACAGTTCCAGTGCTACAGTAAACTCTCTGCACCGATTTAACTCCTTACCTTCCAAATGGTAAAGAAAGAACTTGCATTTATATAGCACATTTCATGTCTTCAGGGGTCATGCATATAAGTTACTCAAGGGTAAGGTTAGATGTTGGGCAGTTCTTCTTTTTCCAGACCTATGTAACAAGTTGCTGGCTCATGCAATGAATACTGACTTTCTGCATGCATTCAAAAGACAGCTGGACCAGTCTCTGGCTGGAGCAGAGATCACATCTTATTAAAGGTAGTTTGTTGTTTTCATACCTTCACACTCTTCCCTTGGAGAATGTGAAGTAGTGGAAGGATTTGTAGGCGGATGAACAGTCTGACAGGCTCCTTCCATGGTCATAACCAGCTGCCATGTTTCCTACATTACAACAGTGACTACACTTCAAATGTGCTTGATTGTCTGTAAAGCGTTTTGGGATGTCCTGAGGTCGTGAAAGGTGCTACGTAAGTGCAAGTCTTTCTTTCTTTCTAGTTAAATGTTTTAAGTGGGTGCTTAGAATTGTAAAATAGTGGTGGATATTATTGTTGCTTCTGTTCTATTGAATGCCCATAGTGCAAGCATTACTGCATCTGCTATCTCGCATAGAAGATAATCAGTAAAATTGGGGGTTCACGAGCATGTGATAACACTTCAAAACCTTAATTAATGCTCGTTAAGCCCCAACTTAATGCAAGAACTTCAAGCCTAATGATTTGATTTCATCCATTACTATGCACTTGCTTGCTCATTAATGCTAATTTCTGTCAATAAGATAATTTTTGTCAGTTTAATAAAATCCATCACTCTAGAGTGTTCTGACTGAGAAAGTTGCTCAAAACAAGAATCAATATGGAATATAGTCATACAAATAATTTTATTGATTCAAATCACAACATGTATTTGCATTGACCACGCAAAAAACTTTATTTGAAAGAATAATTTTTCAACATTTAAATTTTCTATTGTTCGAAATTAAATTAAATTTCACAACAACCACACTGTATTTAATTTTTCAAAAAGTAACATATCAGATCCCAGAATTCAACAAACATTATATTAACCAATACACCAAAACTTATAAGTACCAAAAATAGCCCATGATAACATTGGCAAAAGGCTATTTATATTATTATTTGATTATTTCAAATAACTGCACAATCCCCATTAAAACTGGTTTCCAGGACGATTAAAGAGAATGCTTACAGCTAATTCTTCAAACCAGGGAGTATCAAATCCTCTGGTCCTGTCTTTAGGACCTCACTAGAAGTACCAAATTAAGGAACCCCTCACAACGACAGTTATGATATTGCTGCACATGGGGTGATCAGCAGAACTCTTACCCTGTTGTGTTCTCTTTTCCCACTCAACGATTTAGTGTTTTAGAATTCCTTATGATTGATTTCACAATGGCCTAGCCGAGAAAGGCACTGAGTGACATAGTTCTAAGTTACACAGACCAGAAGGTCCTAGGTTCAAATCTCAATCTTTATTGCATGATCTGATTTCAACCTGCACAGCAGTTGAGGTGCTACCACTGACACGTGTCCCTTTGTAGCAAAGGAAATAAATCAGCATGTGCTCCCGTAGGTGGTCACTTCCATTGACCCCCTGCTGGAAAATGCTTCTGTGTGGACATTAGTTAAAAATACTATTAGGCTTGGTTGAGTTGCCCTCCATAGAAAAATAACTTGCTTGCACTTGCAATCTGGGCTCACCCATGAGTAACTGCCATTTGAGTGAGGTACCCAGTTAGTTGTTGTTGGCCATAGAATTATTGGGGAGATTTTCCTGGGTCTGTGCCCAGGTGCAGCGGATCATGTGGACACAGTGAATATTGGAAAAGTCGGAAGTGTTCCTTTCGGGCTGCGATATTCGCTGTGCCCAGGGAAACCATTGCACCTGGTTAATCCTTGTAACTTTTAATCTACAAAAATAGTACATTCAAGTGCCGTCAAGTGCAAAGACAATTCAATACAACAACAACAAATACATTTGTATAATGCCTTTAACAGAGTAAAACATCCCAAGGTGCTCCACAGGAGTGTAATCAGACAAAAATTGACACCGAGCCAAAGAAGGACACATTAGGACAGGTGAAGTCAAAGAGGTAGGTTTTAAGAAGCTTCTTAAAGAAGGAAAGAGAGGTAGAGAGGTTTAGGGAGAGAATTTCAGAGCCTAGGGCCTAGACCGCTGAAGGCACGACTGCCAATGGTGGGGTGAAGGAAGTGGAGGGTGCACAAGGGACCAAAGTTGGAGGAATGCAGAGTTCTTGGAGGATTGTAGGGCTGGAGGAGGTTACAGAGATAAGGAGGGATGAGGCCAAGGAGGGATTTGAACATGAGGATGAGAATTTTAAAATTGAGGCGTTGGTGGATGAGAGCCAATGTAAGTTAGCGAGCACAGGGGTGATGGGTAAATGGGACTTGATGCAAGTTAGTTTATGGGCAGCAGAGTTTTGGATGAGCACAAGTTTATGGAGGGTGGAAGATGGGAGGCCGACCAGGGAAGCATTAGAATGGTCCAGTCTGGAGGTACCAAAAGCATAGATGAGGTTTTCAGCAGCAGATGGGCTGAGGAAGGGGTGGAGGTGGAAGTAGACAGTCTTGGTGATGGAGGGGATGTGGGGTCGGTTACAGAGGTTGCGAACAGTCTGGTTCAGCCTGAGACAGTGGGTAGGGAGGAGATGGAATTGCTGGCTAGGGGATGAAGTTTGTGGCAGGGGCCAAAATCAATGGCTTCGCTCTTCCCAATGTTTAATTGGAGGAAATTTCAGCTCATCCAGGGTTGGATGTCAGATAATCAGTCTGACAACACAGAGGCAGTGGAGGGGTCGAGAGAGTTAGTGGTGAGATAGAGTTGGGTGTCATCAGTTCACATAGGGAGCCTAGAGTTGTGTTCAACCATAGCCATTACATTTTGGTATAACATTTTAAGCGGTTTTTGAAATAATGTAGAGCAAGTTTGAAATCAACTTCACTTTTGCTGCCCCGTCTAAATGTTGCATACCTTTCTTCAACTGCTTTCAGTGAATTCTCTGTTGGTTTGTCCCTCTTCTGATGACTAATGACGACATCATTGCATGATCCCACAAGCAGTCTGCCAAGACCATCAATGAAAAATTCTAGGATTGATTCAAATTCAATTTTGTTGGTGAAATCATTATTGTTATAGAAAAACTAAACTTAGTGCTAAGATAGCACGGAATGGAAAAGGCAATTCAATCCGTCAATCCCACTTATATAATCCCACACTATATATAATCTACCCTATCATGAAATCTATTGCATCCATTAAATCAAGCCAAGTTCATTGGCTTTGGCTGGCTGTGATCCATAAGACTTTTTCCATCCTGAGATCTTGCCCCTGATTTTAAAAACCCGACCAATCTAAACGGCAGAGCCTCGTTTATATAAAAGTTCCCAGAGTCCCGCCTGTCACCCAGCCTGATCCACTACCTGGCCGGCGGGTGGGAGCAGGAATTTGGCGGCAGGAGGCCACACCCGTAGGAGCGGTCCCTGGTAGTCAGTAGTTCGAGGTGATCGGGGGCTGAGGTTCCAGTGCGATCGGAGCATGGCCGGGTGGCTTCAGCCTAATTTTAACCCCTCCCAGGCACCATTCTCGTAGGCCGAAGGGGATTAAAATTGAGGCCTTTGTCTCCCGTGCAATATTTTGTTATCTTATATTGTATCCATCTTTGCAAATTTCAATCATATCCCCAACCAAAGATTTCTGATCCTTGTTTTGAAAGAGTTAAACAACATAGTTTCAAATAATTTTGCCAGCAACAATTTTCTTCTTGATTGAGGCTTCTCAATTTTGAGCCTGTGACCTTTAGTTCTGTGGTCATAGTATAAGAGTAGGGCTGCATTTTCATCCTGTGTGGGTTTGCCACCGGAGGAGGTTTGGGGCAGGATTTCCACCTTCCGTCCTTACGATGCTGTGTCACACGCCCTATTTTCTGAGTTGGGCCTCATTTTACATACAGGGTGGGCTCCCGGCAGGATCTAGGCCACCAAGAAGGAGCCTGCTGCTTCAAGAGAGCAAAAAGTCGGCAATGCTGCAGCACCCAAAGGAGGGGGAGGCACAGTTAAAGGGGCAAAAACACCCTGAAGATTTTTTTCTTTATTTAATAATGCCTCCGGGAACAGAAACAGGCCCTGAAGAAAGGCAGAGATGCCCACTACTAGGCCCGCTCCCGCCAACAGTGGCAGTAATGGGCTTTTCATCACTGCCCCAGGTCTACCATCAGCCCTCTCCTGTTCATCCCTGGGTTGACTGTAGTAGAAGCAGGAAAATCAGCCAGGTTCCTAGGCCCTGCCCCTTGCCATCATTTAAATGCAGTGAGGTGGGCAAGGGTTGGGAGGCAGAGATCCCTGTGGCATGGGAGAGAAGCAAATGAATTGTGGCACTGGTAGGAATGGAGATGCTTGCCCACCCAATTTCCCTTCATTTTCTGCCACTACACTGTCCAATTTCGGGTGGTATAGCAGAAGAACATCCATTCTATTGTCTGCTTACATCTGCAGCCTCTATGCCTTTCTGCATTTCATAAACCTGAATCATGTCAGTCTTCAAACTTTTTTCCTGGAATGAAAACAAATTCACACCTGTGAACATCTCCTCATAACTTGGAGAACTAGGTCCTGGAGTCAACTTTATTACTTTTCTCTTAACCTTCCCCAATGAATCAATGTCCTTATTAATATGCCAAAAAAAAATCACACAAGATAATCCAAATATTGTCTTACCAGTACAAGGTTAGAATAATAGGCTTTGACTCATCTTCATAGTGATTAATCTGTTTATTTGATGAGCATTATCGCTGACAGTTTCATATTTACTGTAATGTTTAGAGAAAGATCACTGATCAGTCTGAATTCTTTCTGCACCTTTGCAAATGGCCACCAACCCGTATAACTCCTAGTTTTATTATTTTGATTTATTTTTTGTTATTTTAGCTACTTTTTTTTAGTTTTGTTTTGATTGAGAGCTCAATATAATTTTAATGGTGTTGCCCCGAATGGGAAGGCACTTCATGTGCCATAGTGGAGTTGGACTTCACCTAATCACACAGTCCCACCAGCCTAAAATAAGAACACCATATTTCCTGTCCCAATGTACATTGCCTAATATTTATTTACACTGAAATATACCTGCTGATTTTTTTGCCCACTTGCGTGAGAACCACTACAACTTTATTATTCCGGGGTTCTACAAAGGTTATCATCATAATTTGAATAAATAAAATCACACCAAGCTATGCACAATGGCCACTTGATCTCAAAAGAAGAATGAAAAACAAATGATAGGATCTTTCAGCAATGTATCTTCCAGGTCACATCTCTGAACTTGGGCCAAACCCCCAAAATTGCTGCAAAGTTATTTAACATGTAAACATCTGGGCAAATCTTGTGCTGATAAAGATGAGAGACATTAGTGCTGGTGAATGAAACATTTTCCTTGGGTTTTGCATTCAGTGTCGGTATCAAACACTCCAACCTCCAATCATTATAATGCAGATAAGTGTGAGGTAACGTATGATTAATGAGTATCATCAGTTCCTTTTCCAAACATTTGCATTACATGAGGGAATGTCCACTAGAAAAGTTTAAAAAAGGAAAAGGAATTGAAGATGTTGATTGTTTATCACAAAATCATAGAATCGTACAGCAAAGAAGGAGGCCATTCAGCCCATTGTGCCTGTGCTGGCTCTTTGAAAGGACTATCCAATTATTTCCCACTCCCCTGCTCTTTCTCCATAGACCTGCAAATTTTTCCTCTTCATATATATATCCAATGCCCTTTTGAAAGCTACTATTGAATCTACTTCCACCACCCTTTCGTGCATTGCATTCCAGATCATAACAACTTGCTGCATATAAAAAAACTCCTCATCTCCGATCTGGTTTTTTTGCTAATTATCTGAAATCTGTGTCCTCTAGTTATCGACTCTCCTGCCAGAGGAAACAATTTCTCTCCATCTAAACCCTTCAGGATTTTGAACACCTCTATTGAATCTCCCTTTAACCTATTCTGCTCTAAGGAGACCAACCCCAGCTCCTCCAGTCTCTCCACATAACTGAAGACCCTCATCCCTGGTACCATTCTAGTAAATCTCCTCTGCATTCTCTCCAAGCCCTTGACATCCTTCCTAAAGTGTAATGCCCAGAATTGAACACAATATTCCAGTTGAGGTCTAACCAATGATTTCTAAAGGTTATCAACTGAAAGTTTCAGCTGAATGTGAAACATCATCCAAAATGCTAATCAATAGATTAGATACAGACATTAATGCTATGGTAAAATATGACAAACATTAACAGTTGTAAAGATTCCTGAACTAACTGAATTAACCGAATTAACCATTCAGATAACAGACAAAAGGTAGCATTAAGTTGCAATATTCCGATTAACAAACAGTTTTCAAAATATTGAAGTTCATTTTAATCTTTGCTTTTTAGTCATATGATCTACAGATAAAACAAGTCTAATATTTTGTCAGACCAAATAGACTGCCTGAAACCATGTCCATGGTACATATTGCTTCACTAAGGTAGTTACCTAGGCATGAAGACAAACAAACCTGATTAAAACCTAATTATCACCATCCAGTACCACTATGAACAGAGAAACAGCACGATTGAATGTTCATTTACCTGAGTGAGCTACCCGTGCCAATCGAGGATCAAATCCAACACTCAGTACCATTTCTGTCCTGGCCAGGAAAAAGTTCACTACACCGCTGGTTACCACACAGTTTGGAAACCCATCCAGTGCCTGAAAGCCACCAGACTGGGAAAACAAGCAATCTCCATCATCATTTCCTTTTTCATACCACATCTTAAACTGGAATCGATTACCATCCACAGAGGCACCAACCTATAGGAAATTATATTTCTTGTTATTTGAGAAATGGTACATTGTCTCTGTTTTTTCATATTATCTACCATATCTGTAAACATTAAGGTCTATGTTTTCCTCTCTGGGGTAAGTTTAAAGAAGCAGACATGAGTAAAGTAGTGAGTAAAGTTTTTGTAAGTTTCTTTTACTTTGACTACAGCGAATTGTCTTTCAGATCTTTTATAATGGAAGCATTTTACCTCATTTCCGCTAGTGTTACCTTACTGATGCATTTCCTACATTACAACAGTGACTACAATTTAAAAATACTTAATTGGTTGTGAATCACTTTGGGACCTCCTGAGGTCATGAAAGGCAATATATTCATTCTTTCATTATTCCATGAATGACTTGGGGCCACAAGTTAATAGGTGCAAATCATTTTTTGCTGCTACAAAAATTCAACATAAAATCAATAGCTATATCTTCTATATAAATGATGATTCATTTTGGGAAAGCTTTAAACTGAAATGGCTATCAGATTGAAGTATCTGAAACACACGTCTCCACTTCCCTCCAGTTCCATACTTACCACATCCAAGTTTGTTTTTTCCAATACATCTACCAGCTTTTCCAACCTTGTTGCTTTTGTGAATAAAAATCATCATCCACCCAGAGAAGGTATTTAGTTGTGACCTGAGAAGCTGCCAAGTTTCTTCCAGCAAACCATCCCTGAGAAAAAAATGTCAAGAAGTTCAAGGTCAGTAAATGTGGACAAATTGGTTTGGTCTCAATAATGCTACATAAATGATAATGCTTATTTAAAGACACATGAGAGCAATAGAAGAAGGATTGCTCTGCTCCCTAGTGTTTCCCTCCCTCCACTAAAAGGCTTGTACATCTCTCAGTCTTTACTGCTGAAGGACACTGTCCAAAATGTGGAATAGAAGGGAAACCTGACATGTAAGTTAACAGAGAACAAGAATAGTAGCAAAGACTGCAACTCACCTAAAGCTGCTGACCCTTCTACAATAAGGAAACAAATTGAGATAAATAATAGAGAAAAGGCACAATTAACCTCACTGCCAGCAGGAATATTAACTCTTATTAAATCAAAACCAGAAGGACACATTCTTCTAAAATTACATGTCACAAATTGGGATAATTGTGTTGTTTCATTTGTGAAAAAATACCAGCACCATTTTTCCAAATAACAATTAAAAGTCAGGTGACTGTGTTTACTTTACCCCAAAGAAGGCCTTTGTTCTTTGTTGAATTAATTACCCTAAAATGGCAGGATTAAATGCCAAGACCTGTATTGTGTAGCTGTTAATGGGATAGAATTTTGTAAATTGATCCCAGCCTTCCAAGCCAAATCAGGAATTTACAAGTTCCAGCATTATGAAACATTGTCAAATATGGTTTTGTTGTGAATGCATGTTAAAACTGGCTAACTTAATATATGAAAATGGCTGTGCATTGTCTTAAAACTGTGAACTGCTATCCCATTGTTTTTTTTGTTTGATAATGGGGCAGAAATCGCTCCCGAAATAATGGAGAACTCTACAGCGCTCTCCATTGTTAGTGGTGAAATGGAGGAGCAGGTTCCGGCGTTTGCACACGCGCAGTGAAACGCAGAAATCTGGAACTTACTCCTAGTGGTTTGTTGGCGATATGACAGCTTCGAATTAAAGGGCCATCGCACACTGCAATCAGAGAAATCATTGAAAAAGTGTAAACGTGCTTATCTGCCCAGCTGAAAAGTAACTAATTACATCATCAAACAGGTACGCTTAAAGATACCAGCTCTAAACTAAGTTTTAACAGTGTGGTAAGTCTTGATGACCGCCAAACAACTAAAAATTAACTTTTAAAAATGTGGTGTCTCATCAATCCATATTTTAATAGTTTTTGGTAATTAAAAAATGTTTTTAAAAAAATTAATTTTTTTTTACTTTTCCTTTCTGTCTCTTTTCTTGAATTCAATTATTTCTTACCCTCTCTTTTTCTGCTGTGTATAACTGTTTTTACATTGATTTAAAATGTTGTACTTTTCACTTCCTGGTTTTCATGTTCCAAGCCTGCAGAGACAGTGAACGCAGCTGTCAGAAATGCTGCAATGTGATTGGTTGAGGGGAGAGATTGCTCCTCTCACTTCCCCCAGGGTCCTAGCTCCGCCTGAACTGACGCTGGGCTTTTCTCCGCTTCCTATTCGAGGAAGTGCCCGAAGAAAAGACCACGGTAAGTTAGTGGGTTAGTATAAATCTATGGAGTGGCGAGGAGTGTTGGTTCGCCACTCTGAGCAATTTCTATCCCATTATCTTTAAGATTCATTTGTTTTCAATCATAGAAATCAAGTGGATAAAAGTAACCCATATCCACTTAATTTCTATGAAGCAGGAAAACAGATGAATTCGTTTTTTAGTTCTTCTGTAATATGAAGTTATTGCCACCTACAAACTTTTCTCTTATGGTTTTACCAAGAAAACTCCTGAAAATGAAATCAGTAATGGCAAAATATTATTTCTTATGGATGTGACCCATGGCCACTTTCATGCCTGATGTAATGAGCTTTGGTTGGTGTCACATATTTAGAGATAGAAAGGCTGCCTATTTAGAGTGCAGTTAATGATCTAAATAGTGGGATGCACATTTAATACACAACTGGTGCATCAGAGCACTGGGATATAGGTGAGTACAGCAGCATCACATAGGTGGGCTACAGGTAACAGCATGGTATTGTCAAATAACTAAAATTACATATAAAGTAATAATGTTTCTGACTACATCAGTTTTACAATTAAAAGTTTACACTGTACCCACATGAAACTCCTTATCTGAGGGATGTGGCTTAAGACAACATTCTGTTACCAAGATGCATGAGACTGTTAACATTCACTGTGCCACTTTTATAGATTTTATTTCATTCCAAATATTTTTTTTAACTGCTGGAGAAGGGCGGATAAGAGCTCTGGTGAATCATGTGTGAGGAATCATAATTGTCTTGTACTCTAGATGGAGTAGGGTGATATATAGATTAATTAGAGAAAAATGCACAACCATAATAATGGGTGACTTTAATTATCCAAATATAGACTGAGGAAAAAGTTATGATAAGTAGCAAGGGGAGGGGTTTCAACAGTAAGTTCAGCATTGCTTTCCATGGCAGTATGTTTTTAGTCCAATCAGAACTGGATCCTGTCCATTAACTAACTTTCTATTCATACTATTATATTTCCCTTTTACCACACATCTGAATTTTTGTAACAAACCTTGTTGAACATCTATCTGTCCAATTGGTCACTTTGTTAGAGATTAAGATTGAGAAATAGTAAGCGAAACCATTTTACGTGAAAGAATCACTTATATAAGGTTCCATTTTATATTCAAATGCCTGTTGGAGGCCCACGCTTCAAGATTGGTTTGCCCTAAGGCAGCTCACGTCAGTGCTGGCTACACTCAGTAAAACCAGACTTTGTGATCGCCTGCAACCAACAAGGTAAGTTTTTCACGTTTACTTATGTGAATATGGAGCCTGGCAGAGCAGGAGTGCCAACTGGCCTACTAAGGTCTCAATGTGGCGGGCAAGAAGCGCAAGCACATTTCCAGCCTGAAGTGCGCCACCCATCAGATTTGTTATGGTCAATGCATTGACCTCAGGAGCGCATGTCTGTATTATTTAAAGGGCCAAATATTTTATTTAAATTAGGGCCTTGCACTTCTTCTGGACTCGTTATAAATTTTCAAATGCCCCCAGCACTTCACTCATGCACATCATGCACAGCACGACGTGGTGTTAACTGGCAGGAAGGCCCCCTCACCAGCGCTATTTAAAGGGATCATGCAGTACTTATAGATTAGTTGCTGGTTTATCATTTCAGGCTACTGCTTGACATCTGGATGCTTATTGGTGTGTTTTATCACTCTGCAAAGTTCATTTTGTTTGAAGAGAACAAGATTTTGCTGGCGTTGCACTTTTGTTGGCCGCCCTACAGATAGTTTGGCTGCAGTCGGTGATCTTATAAGGCTGCCTTCGGGGCTGGAGGACAAGGGGGAGAAGCAAGCAAGACACCACAGAGCAGCTGCCAAAGGATGGAGGAGGAGGTGGAGGGCACTGCGCAGGAGGCCATACTCACAGCGGGTAGTCAAGGAGCACTTCTTCTACCTCAACTTTACTGAGCAGCAATGTCTCAGGTGTCTTCGCTTCACCAAGCAGGTTATCACTGAGCTTTATCACCTGCTGCAGCCACAACTTGAGCCTTGAACCAGGGCATGGACATCACTGCCTGTGGGTTTCAAGGTCACTGTGGCCCTTAATTTTTATGCCATGGGCTCCTTTCAGGCTACAACAGGTGACATCAGCGACAACTCCCAGTTCGCAGTACACCGATGTATCAGGGAGGTCACTGAGACTCTCCACGCCATGAGAAACAACTACAGCCCCTTCACTGTGGACAGAGTAAAGCAGGTCAAGAAAGTACTAGGCTTTGCCCGCATGGCAGACTTCCTCAAGGAGCAAGGTGCCATAGACACCACACACATTGCCTTGCATACTCCCAATCATCAGCCTGGCTGCTTTTTCAATTGAAAGAGATTCCACTCCTTCAACGTCCAGCTGGCTTGTGACCACAGGCAGCGCATCATGCATGTCTGTGCCCGTTAACCTGGCAGCTGTGATGACCCTTTTATCCTGTGCCAGTCCTCTGTGCCGTCTTTATTCCAACCTGGCTGTCATGTTACAAGCTGGCTACTGGGCGACAAGGGCTTTCCCCTCTAGACATGGCTCATAACGCTGTCAGGAATCCGGGCACAGCCGCTGAGCAGGCCTACAACGAGAGTCATGCCGCCATGATAAACGTGACTGAGCAAACAACTGGCGTGTTCAAGCAACGCTTCCACCGCCAGGACCATTCCGGAGGAGCTTTGCAGTGCACCCCTGAGTGAGTATCCAGATTTGTCATTGTCTGCTGCATGCTCAGTAAATTAGGAGAAAATGGGAACGATTTTCAACTGCCACGTGCCCATTTCTCACCTGAAAACAGGCGAGGGGAAAAAGAAAATTGGTTGGGCACTTTGGCTACCACTTGGACACCCAAGGCTTGCCTGATGCAATTTTCAGGTAGGCCAGTAAATGGGCGCCCAGCTCTCCTGCCCAAGACAGGCGAGAGGCTGTTTAAATGTGCAAATTGGGGTCCTAAGTTGGTTGATGTACCACGTTTGCAATTTTCAGGTACAAATGGGCAGAGCCATGCACGCTCCACCCATTTTACCAGGTGTTGAGAGGCCTAAGGAGCGGTCCTTTAAGGGAGCACTGGAGGTCGATCACAAAATGGCCCAGCAAACTTTCAATTTTCTTTGGTGGTCTCAGGAGGAGCAGGAGTTCCATGATAACCTCCCACCACTCCCCAGCCATGACCTGCTGGCTGGCTCAGCAGGTAAGCTGGCCAATTTCCCATCCTTCCAGAGCAGGTGAGCTGCAGTGAAACACCCGCTTGGTGCCTGCAGCTCGCTGGCATCATGCTGGTACGAATGGTCGGGCGGAGCATCCGTTTGGCTGACTTCACGCTTGTTTCGGGTGCTATTTGAAAATCGCCCCTAATATTTCCACTGGTTGGTGAGTTGGTAACTGGAGAACATAAATTTAAGATCATCATCAAAAGAATGAAAGGATTGGATAGGAGAATTTTTTTTATGCAGAAGGTTGTTAGGACATGGATTGCCCTACCAGAAACAATGGTGGAAGCAGAATCCATAATAGCTTTTAAAAGGGACTTCGATAAATATTTGAAAAAGTAAAATTTAAAAGGGTTTGGCAATAAGACAGCGGAATGGGACTAAATAGATACCTCATTCAGAGAAAGAAAGAAGAAAGAATTTGCATTTATATAGTGCCTTTCATGACCGCAGGCCATCCCAAAGTGCTTCACAGCCATTGAAGTAATTTTGAAGCATAGTCACAATTGTAATGTAGAGAAACACTGCAGCCAATTTGCACACAGCAAAGTCCCACAAACAGCAATGGGGTAAATGACCAAATGATCGGTTAAGTGGCGTTGGTTGAGGGATAAATATTGGCCAGGACACCGGGAGTACTCTGCTGCTCTTCTTCAAATAGTGCTATGGGATCTTTTCTGTTCACCTGAAAGGAAGTTGGGGCCTTGACTTAGCATCTCATCCGAAAAACAGCACCCCTGACAGTGCAACACTACCTCAGTACTGTACTGAAGTGTCAGCCTAGATTTTTTGTGCTCAAGTCTCTGGAGTGGGACTTGAACCCACAATCCTTCTGACTCAGAGGCAAGAGTGTTACCACTAAGCGAAGGCTGACACCCAAGAGCCTCCTTCTCTATTGCAGAATTCTGTGATTTTTATTTTATAAGTCTGCATGGTTTTGTGAATAAACTTGATTTGGTCTTTATATAATATTCTCAGTCTATCAAAAGTGTCTGTGGAAGCTCAGGAACGAGATTCTGCTTATTCCACAAGCACTGTTGCAATTAGAATAATTGCTAATCCCCACAGGTGCAAGGGCAGAAAGCAAAAAGATGCAGACTTCAGATCATATGGGGTGTGTTTCAGATGCAGACTGTTGAATGAGGAACCCAAATCTGTACCGAAGGTGATGTAACTAAACTAAACTCTGCCCCTGTGGTCTCTGCGGAGTTTAGGCGTCCAAATATTCTCTTTATAATAAAACTCAGTGAATTGAATTAGGAAAACCATTTTCAACATGAATCCAGATGCTTTCAAGAAAGTCAGTAACACTGAGAAAAAATTATGATCATGACCTATTTGAAAATGTGACCTCTGCTACACATTTATAATGTGAATAATTATCAAATTGTACTGTTGGAAACATTGGAACTATCAACATTGAGATTGACAGTAAGTGGGTTACATGGTATTCGTCTGATATGAATCCAATTCACCTAATTGTGCTTTAAAATCTAATTTTGATTTGAAGTCTGTATAATACATAAATTGAATATGAAAATCTTTACTGTACCTTTGCGAATGGCATTATGTATTGTTCAATGTGGGGGCCTTCAATTTTTTCAGGAATTTCACTGTCATCTGCAATGATTATTGTCATGTTTGGGTAAAAATTCCGAATGCTATTTATCAAGATTCGAAGCTTATGATATCTTAAGAACGTCTTTGTTGTTATGGTAACCAAGGAATTGATGTCACTGTCTGGAATAAGGAAAAAATATCCAAGTTAGTTGAAGAAACAAATTGTATTGAAATGTTGAAATCTTTGATGCTTGTCACCCAAATTCCAACCAAAGTTACCTGCTCCGGGATCAAATAACCGTGGCATTGGGGGCTGCCTGATAGTGATTGGAAATACAGCGGTATGCTCTTCAAACTGAAAATACACTTTTATAAAAAGAAAAATATGTAAAATATGCACCAAACAACACATTTTCTGTGTAGCAAATTTATAACATTTCACTGACTGTAACAGAAATAGCAGAGGCCATTTGCTCCTTTATGGGATACATGCAAATTAAAAGCTAACCATATTTTATTCTGGATTTTAAAAGCAGTGGGGAATCTTACTGTTAAACCCATTATTACAACCATCTTGCTGGTGAATCGTCCATTATATCATTGGTAGAGGAGCTCAAAGATGAGGCTGTAATAAGAATGACTTTGCTCGTCCCTGTTGATATGAACTGAGGTCCTGCTGAGGGAGTATCAGGAGTTAGGAGCTAAATTAAAAAGCAGGACCTCAAGAGTGGTAATCTCAAGATTATTACCTGTGCTCTACGGTCTGTTCCCGGGGACGCACACTGAGACGGACATCAGCTGCGGCTGGAAGACCATCAACTCGGTGAAAGACGCCCTTTGGTCTGCCCGAAACTTGCTGGTCTTCCAGTACAAGGAGCTGTCCTCGACCGAGTGTTGCAGACTGGCACATTCCAAGGTCCAGGACTACGTGCTGAGGGACGCACTGAGGATGGGTGCGGCCGCCGCAAAGGCTCTGTGGGGAAAGGCAACCGTTTAGAGCCTTCCCGCCATTGTATACAGAGGGGCTGCAATCAGGGAAAAACCCCTTTGGGCAGAATATAAAATTCTAACTGATGTAATGTAACTGTAATGAATCTGTAACGTACCTGTTATCAAAAATGAGTATTGAGTGTATTGCAATGAGGCTCCCTAGAGTGTCAATAACTGTAATTATGTCCAATGTGTTCATTGAACTGTACTTGATGGAACCTGCAAATTGTATAATCTGTATTGTGTACGTTTGGAATGTGATATGACAACTGTATTGTATGTATTGCTGCAAATTTTATGAATAAAGTATATTTTTTGAAAAAAAAATTACCTGAGCTACATGCTAATTGGCATAGGGATACAGAGATCAGGAAGGTGAACATGTGGCTAAAGGAGTGGTGTGGGAAGGAGGTGTTCCATTTCATGGCACACTGGCACCACTACAAGGTGCTAGCGGAAAGGACAAATAGGGTGGTAAAAGGGACTAATAAATTGGGGGAGGTCTCAGTCAGAAACAATAGTAGAAATGATAGTTTAAAGATTTAAAAAATGGATGAGAGCAGAGTTCAGGTCACAAACAGTGATATAGATACCTCAGGTGAAAGGAATACTAAAATAATTAAAGTAGTTACAGCAGGGGTGACAAATAAGAAATGTGATCAGTAAAATAATGTGAGAAAGACAGCATCAGGGCAGAAGGGCAGGTTAGAGTCTCTTACCCAAATAAGAGTTTTATATACTAATGCACGGAGTATAGGAAATAAATTGAGTGAATTAGAGGCTCCAATGCAGCTTAAAGGGTATGACATAATGACCATTACCGAGACATGGTTGCAAGCTGATCATGATTGGGAGTTAAATATTCCAAGTTATAAGGTCTTTAGAAAGGATATGGAAACTGGAAGAGGAAGAGGAGGAGGAGGAGTAGCCTTGTTGATTAAAATGTTAGTAAGAGAGGATATAGGTAAGGGAAAGCAACCAGTGGAGACCTTATGGTTAGAATTGAGGAATAAGAGAGGACTTAAAACTGTAATGGGAGTTGTCTACAGGCCTCCTGATAGCAGCAATGATGTGGCAGAATGTATCAATTCAGAGATTAGAGAGCTTGTAGCAGCAACAGGGTTGGTTTAATGTGAGACTTTAATTTTCATATAGATTGGGAAGAGCAGAGTAGCTCAAGTCAGAAAGGTAGTGAGTTTCTTGAGTGCATTCAAGATAGTTTTCTGGAGCAATATGTTCTAGAAGCAACAAGAGGGCAGGCCATACTAGATTTAGTAATGAGTAATGAGCCAGTCTTAGATAATAATCTAACAGTAAGGGAACATTTGTCTAACACTGATCATAATATGATCAAATTCAATGTTAGGTTTGAAAAGGAGTAAAATTAACACAGTTACTAAGATTCTAGATTTTTGTAAGGCTTACTTTAATGGGATGTGACAGAGACTGATGATAGCAAACTGGTCAAAACTATTATTGGGTAAAACTACAGATGAACTGTGGAAGATGTTGAAAAAAGAATTTAGCTTAATACAGGACCAGTATATACCCCTAAGGGGCAAGAGCTCTACTTACCAAATAAAACAGCCATGGTCGACAAAAGAGGTGAGAGATAACTTAAAACTAAAGGAAAAAGCATACAAAAGTGTAAAGAATAGTATAGATCCAGGGGACTGGGAGAGATATAAAGAACAGCAAAGGAAGACAAAAAGATAGTAAGAGCTGCAAAAAGGGAATACGAAAAGAAACTTGCGAGGGATATCAAGATTAACACAAAAAGTTTTTACAATTATATTAGAAGGAAAAGAGTAGTCAAGAGTAATGTGGGCCCTTTAAAAACAGATGTGGATAATATTTCCAATGAAAATAAGGAAATGGCAGACTTGTTGAATAATTACTTTGTGTAAGTGTTCACAGTAGAGGAAGAGGATGATATACCTGACATTCCAGGGAAACTTTTAATGAATCAAGGACTGGAACTTGCTAAAGTTAACATAAGCAAGAAAACAGTATTAGAAAAATTAATAGCACTAAAGATTGACAATTCACCAGGACCTGATGGTTTCTACCCCAGGATTTAAAGGAAGTAGAAGATATTTCAGATGCTTTAGCCATAATTTTCCAAAGCTGTCTTGATTCAGGAATTGTCCCTTTAGATTGGAAAATTACAAATGGAACTCCATTATTTAAGAAAGGTAAGAGAGAGAAATTAGGAAACTATAGACCTGTTAGTCTAACTTCTGTTGTAGGGAAGTTATTGGAATCTATAATTAAGGACAGTGTGACTGAGCACTTAAAGAAATTTGAGCTGATTAGAGAGAGCCCACATGGATTTGTAAAGGGTAGGTCATGTCTAACGAACCTAATTTAATTTTTGGAGGATGTAATTAAAGTAGTCGGCAGGGTAGTCGACAGATATAGTTTATATGGACTTCCAGAAGATATTTGATAAGGTTCCATATAAGAGACTAGTAGTTAAAATTAAAGCTCATGGAATTGTAGCTTTAATTCTATATAATAGAGAGCCATATATTCAAGTTTGCCAATGACACAAAGATTGGTGGCTTAGTAAGTAGTGTAGATGGGAGCATAAAATTACAAAGAGTCATGATAGATTAAGTGAGTGGGCAAAATTGTGGCAGATGGATTTCAAAGCAGGTAAGTGTGAGGTCATCCATTTTGGACAAAAAAAGGATAGATCAAAGTATTTTTTAAATGGTGAAAAATTAGGAACAGTGGGGATCCAAAGAGATTTAGGGGTCCATGTACACAGATCGTTAAAATGTAGTAGTCAGGTACCAAAAATAATTAAAGACACTAATGGAATGTTAGCCTTTATAACTAGAAGGCTAGAATATAATGGGGAGGAAGTTTTTCTACAGCTATGCAAAGCCCTGGTTAGACCACATCTGGAGTACTGTGTACAATTCTGGGCACTGCACTTTAGAATGGATATATTGGCCTTGCAAGGAATCCAGCGCAGATTCACCAGAATGTTACCAGGGCTCCAAGAGTTAGATTATGAGGAGAGATTACATAAACTAGGCTTGTATTCCCTGGAATACAGAAGGTTAAGGGGTGATTTGATTGAGGTTTCTAGGATTTTGAAAGGAATTGATATGGTAGATAGAGAGAACTTTTTCTACTGGTAGGGAGTCTAGGACAAGGGGACACCACCTTAAAATCAGAGTCAGGCCATTCAGGAGAGAAGTTAGGGAACATTTCTTCATGCAAAGGGTGGTAGAAGCATGGAACTCTCTCCCACAAAAAGCAGTAGATGCTAGCTCAATTAATAATTTTAAATCTGAGATCAATAGATTTTTGCTAGCCAAGGGTATTAAGGGATATGGCATCAAGGCGGGTGGATGGAGTTAGGACACAGATCAGCCATGATCTCAATGAATGGCGGAACAGGCTCGAGGGGCTGAATAGCCTACGCCTGTTCCTATGTTCCTAATTGTAGTTTAAATAAGAATTTCCAACATGATGGATTAGAGCGATACAGTGTGGTGGGATTACACCCATGATTCTCCACAGGATGGTCAAATTCAGAGCTGAGGCAAAGAGTAATTTTAATCCCCAAGAACGGGTGGGTTGGGGGTGGGTGGGTAATTAAAATGATAAATGTTTTGAGTGCAAATGCAACCCAGGTCCAATGTGCCCACTTCCGGGTTTAATGGAGGCACTTTTGGATGCAGTCTGGACCTTAATTTGTTCAGTTGGGTGGGTAGTTATCACAGCAATTAACGTCCTTATGAGATGTTAATTAGATCTTTTTAAATTGGAATTTTACTGACCTTTAAACTTAACGCCTCCAGCATGGGTTTCCCAGGGCTTGTGAATCTTGCCAGTGAAAAGGAGGTGAAAAGACAAGTGCCAGGCAATGACCATCTCCAACAAGAGAGAGTCTAACCACCTCCCCATGACATTCAACGGCATTACCATCGCCGAATCCCCCACCATCTATATCCTGGGGGGTCACCATTGACCAGAAACTTAACTGGACCAGCCATATAAATACTGTGGCTACAAGAGCAGGTCAGAGGCTGGGTATTCTGCGGCGAGTGACTCACCTGACTCCCCAAAGCCTTTCCACCATCTACAACGCACAAGTCAGGAGTGTGATGGAATACTCTCCACTTGCCTGGATGAGTGCAGCTCCAACAACATTCAAGAAGCTCGACACCATCCAGGACAAAGCAACCCACTTGATTGGCACCCTATCCACCACCCTAAACATTCACTCCCTTCACCACCAGCGCACAGTGGCTGCAGTGTGTACCATCCACAGGATGCACTGCAGCAACTCGCCAAGGCTTCTTCGACAGCACCTCCCAAACCAGCGACCTCTACCACCGAGAAGGACAAGAGCAGCAGGCACATGGGAACAACACCACCTGCACGTTCCCCTCCAAGTCACACACCATCCCGACTTGGAAATATATCGCGGTGACTTCATCGTCGCTAGGTCAAAATCCTGGAACTCCCTTCCTAACAGCACTGTGGGAGAACCTTCAACACACGGACTGCAGCGGTTCAAGGAGTTGGCTCACCACCACCTTCTCAAGGGCAATTAGGGATGGGCAATAAATGCTGGCCTCGCCAGCGACACCCACATCCCATGAACGAATAAAAAAAAAGAGCCGGATCATGAGGTAAGTGCCTTTATTGCACTACTTATGGGCCAGAAGGAGCAGGTGTGTTTCCTACAGGCCCAACAAGCTTACCCGCCACAATCAGACCCCCTCCCCCCAAAGTCCGAGAACCCTCCCGGTGTCTGAGACCCCCTCCGATGTTCGAGACCCCCTCCAATGTCCGAGATCCCCCAACGATCTCCGTCTTCTCACATCCGCAACCATTTCCAACTTCTCACCTCCTCAACGATGGCCGACTTCTCACCTCCCAAACGAGCTCCGATTGTTCATCTCCCCAACCATCCCCGACTTCCCACCTCCCAAACGATCTCCGACTGTTCACCTCCCCAATGATATCTGACTTCTCACCTCACCAACGATGGCCAACTGGTCACCTCCTCAACGATGGCTGCTCACCTCCGCCCCCCCCCCCCCTCCGCCTCATCACTGAAATCGGGACAACCATACAACCCTCAAAGATCCCGACCTTGCTCATACAAGCTCCGAAGACTCTGATCTCACCCTGTTCTCCGCCACATAAGCCCCAAAAACTCTGATCTCTCCCCGGCTGCTTTCCCACCCAACGGGCAGCCAGCCTGTCAATCTAGCTGGCTGTTGGGTGTGAAACCCGACAGTTACATTTTTATCCTACAAATTGCGATTGCACATTCCGACCCGCCAACTTCACTTTCGGGTCCAATAAACTTCCACCCCCCACCCCCCCCGCCCCCACCCCCCTGCTCTCTTCCTGGCTTCAAGTTAAAATCCAGTCCAAGGTGTTTCCGATCAGGAAGTGGAGTGGAATCAAAAAGAATTCTGAGAAAGTGTAACCGTACAGCACTCTCATGAGCCTCTAATGGTTGGTCATAATTTGTCACAGGCAGAGATCTGGGAAGAGCCCTCATTTTGTTAGATTGGAATGTCTCCTATCATAGGGAGCAAAAAACTAAATAAAAAATGTTTTTGTTTTTAATGTCTACAACATGAAGTGAAGGTTTGGAATCTGCCAAGTAGGGGGATTTATTCAGGTTGAATTGAAAGGCAATTCAAAACTACTTTAACAAATGAAACATGAAAGGCTGTACTTACCTATATCAGCTGTATTAATGTGATACTTTTTGCTTGTGTAAGTAACATAATTGAGTATAGTATTGATGAGTTCCAAACTTGAGCTTGTTAATGTCAATTCTTTTTCACCTAATCCATTTAACACACCCTCAGGGGCTACAGCAATTGTATTAAATACTCCTTGTGTAGCTTTCAGTTTAACCTAAGCAACAAAAAATAGATAATTTACCTCACACAAATGTCAAGCAGTGCATACAATATTGTCATTATACAGTATATTTATGTAAGTGAGCATTTGGGAAAATGGTGGCAGTCAGTGTTTGGCAAGTGAAGTCCCACAACCTTTATTCTCTGAAACTTTGAACTGTGATTCATTGAATCATAGAATTTCAGGGGAAATATAGATTCTGTGTACAACGGATTGGAGACTGGTATTATTTCAAATAATAGAAGACCTTATGGGTCCAATTTTGCAATCCTGGTTAAATAGCCCACCGGGATCTAATCACATTGACTGATGTGTTTTGCACAACAGCGGGGAGCTAGACTTGCTGGATAATGTGAGCTCGGTTTATTAATATAATTTAAATAATCTCCGTGTGCTGCTGGTACCTTGGGTAGGAAGTGTGACTGCATGTGGGGATAGGCTTGCGGCTCACATTTAAAGGGATGCATCTACTTACAGGAAAGTCTAAGCTTTTTTAAGGTTCAGAAATATTTTTCACAAGTTTTCAGCCTTTATAAAGGCTTTATGAGGAAGAAGAAGAATGCAAGGACAGAAAACCCAAGATGGAGTTGCAAAACAGAGACTGTATCTAAGTGGTGGAGTGGCACTGCCCCTGATCTCCTGTTTGATGGTTGGTAAAGTGGAACTTAGAACTCCAGGGTATCCTTACCACAAGATGACAATGCAATAAACCTGGAAGATGGTAGAGCCCAGACTCAGTGTTGTCTACAGTACCTGCAGCCCGTGGCAATAGATGTAGAAGAAGACAATATACTTTAAGGAATCTGGCAAGATAATACTACCCAAAAGTACCATGTCTCAGGTAGATAGCCACACATTCCATGCCACAAAGTGTTGCTTGATAATTTGTTCATTTACAGCTCACCAATGCCAAATGCTTACAGAATCTTACATCTCCGTCATTGCATGTCATGCATACCCACAACTCTGCACGGCACATATTCAAGATGCAACATACAACTGAAAGCCTTGTGAAACTCGCATCTTCCATAAGCTAAACATATCAAATCTTTGTAACACAGCCTAGCTGCATGATGCATGATCACTTACTAACACGCAGGTTGGCCTGCAGGTTGGGCACATGTATGTCACTGTGCATGTGCCCTTTGAACTTAAAGCCTCTCATGAATACTTTTTCTGTTTGCACCACAAAATGGCACAAAATTCAAAGGAATGGGTTCCAGTTGGAGAAAGGCTCACAAATCACAGGCCATTGACTCATGGCATATTAGGGCATAGAGACAGCAGTAAAAAGATGAAGCATTGGCCTCCCCAATCTTAGATGTTAAACCATTCTGCTCTTATGCCTTGTCCCTCTTCTCACATACCCCATGCAGATATACACGAGAAGCAAACATTACACATTGGGGTAGATTTTCAATTTGCTGCCTGGGCATAAAACTGGCATTGCCGATCAGCCACCCATTGTTGAAACTGTCCAATTTTCATTTCTATTGTAGGTCTGGAAGACCACCTGTCAATAATGGAAGTAGACCAAAGCAAGACAACACCACAATACCTGCAATCCTCTGAAATTTGCAAACACCGTCACTGCACAAACATCTGGATCTTGTGTTGGAAGGCATCTTGGCTTCAAAGAACATTTACAATTTTTGCAAAATTTGGAGCCTAGCAAAATTGGCCCTTAGATATTTTTGCCCTTATGAGGCAGCAATACAATAGTGAATAGTGCTGAAGTGTCACTTTGAATATAGTCTACTTTTCTTCATTTTTTCACACTAAATTCCCACTTTTTACTCTTATGTATGTGCTTAATTTAAATTAATGGATAATTCAATTTTTTTAGTGCAAAAATGATTTTGACCTAACAGGACTCATCTCATCCAGGAAGCAGCACCTCCAACAAATCAGCACTGTCAGCACTGGATTGAAGTGTTAGCCTAGATTGTGTGCTCAGATTCTGGAATGTGGCTGGAACCCAAAACCTTCTGACTCAGAGGTAAGAGTGCTATCTCTGAGCCAAGCCTAACTGACACTCAATACCTTGTTGGCAATCATCATCTGGACACACATGTCGAGAATAGCACCTTGAAGGCGGTGCAGGAAGTCTACCAATAGCTGTGGAACTGTAGCCCAGAGTGAGTCAGTGTCTTCAGAAGATGTGAAACTTGGAGAAAAAGAGAAATTTAAGATTTTACATACCACATAGTTCTGTCTTTTGGATGATGCACACCTAAACCTGAAGGAAGAGATTAAGTTTTATATGAAATGAAAATATAAAAATGAATAATGTTCATTGCTTTACTGAAAATGAAATTGATATTCTAACCTGGGATGATGATCGATTGTAGTGGCATTACTTCGACTCCTTGGATAGGAAAACTTAGAGGAGAATTGGGTTGGGCTATGATTATATCCTTCATGGGTGATTCATTCCTGTATAGAAGTAGGTCATTATAACAATACAACTTTGTACATGCACTCTACTTTTGTTTTCATCTACAATTAACTTGAATCAAGCATATGATTTTAACATGGAGGCGGGAAGGGACCGGGGCGGGGGCGATGGGGGAACATAATCAGCCGTGAAAACCAGAAGGCACGTTGGCGCATCGTAATCTGCGATCGCGACCTTAATGAGGTCATAAATTTTACTTCCGGGTTTTGCGCCCGGCAGCTAGCCTCATTGATAGGCTGGCTGGCTGTTGGTCAGGAAGGCCGGGGATCGGAGAAGAGGGAGGATGGGACCGTGTGCCATGGAGGACATGCGGTGGGTGGATGGGGTTGGTGGGGGGCGGTGGCTGATGCTGGGAAGAGATCAGAGGTCGCTTGAAGAGCTTGACGCGATCGGAGGTCGCTTGCAGATCGGCAGAAGGGATCGGATGTTGGGTGGGGTCGTGGGGGGAGGCCACCATCTGGGGAGTCCACCACCGGTGGGGGGGGGGGGGGGCGTTTCAGCACCGGGGGGAGAGGTCCAGCATCAGTAGGGAAGGGGGGTCTAACATCAGGTGGGGGGAGTTTGGGATTAGCTGATTGCGGGGTCATGTTGCGCCAGGTGAGCGCTTGTTGGGCCTGAAAGAAGCACTCCTGCTCCTCCAGGCCCATAAGCAGTGCAATAAAGTCACTCACCTCATGGATCCAGCCCTTCTTCCCAACTTTCACCTAACGTGAATCGGAAGCGATGGGAAACCTGACCAGGTACGGTTAAAGTTGTTTAACTTTTGTAATAACAAAGTATCGGCCCACCGGCTATAAGTGGGGGCAGGACTTCTGGGTGTCTGTTGTGTGTGCGCATCCAAACATGCCTGGGTCAAACCTGGAAGTTGGAGCCGGGATGTGGTCCACTATTTTTACTGCCCACCCGTTAAAATTACCCCCAAATGTCTGCTGTTAAACCCAGTTAAAATTGCACTGACCCCAAAATGTTATTGCAGCAGCTGATAAGCTACAGCAAGATCCATTAAGAATAATCCTGAGTTCCCTTCCATGGTGGAGAAGCACGGGATGGGGAGGGGGATCCCTTCTCATTTTGGGGCTGAAGCATATTGTTGAGGAAGAGCAGCGGGAGTTTTAATCTGCATCCTAATCTAGGATTACTTGGGGTATATATTGACCTTTGGGTGGCCGACTGGCGGAGTGTGCTGGTTGGCCGCCCATTCGGGCGGCAAAGTAATCCCTGTGATTTTGAGGCTCCGGCCTAATTTACATTCGCCAGGTGAACTGCGGGGGCTCCCAACAGGCATTCCGATGCAGCTCACCAGATTCAGCACAGATAAACAGGCCAGAGCTGTCGCTAGGAAGGTAAGTCGAGGGGGGAGGAGTGGGGGGGATGGTCGCGATTGTGGAGGGTCGGGGTCACGGGCGGCACCGGCACTCCTGCTCCTCCGGGGCCCACAAAAATAATTCGACTTAACTTTGGAGGGCCTCTTCTTTTCCATCGCCATGGAACCGTGCCCTGGACACTTGGCAGCAGGCCCATTTTAAAATGGCATCGCTGGTGTTAATGGGCGATAAGGCCGGTGGCCCCACTTTGAGGCTGTTACAGCTCAGTTAACGCCAGGGGAGGCCACTCGATCGCCTTGATCCTGATACTGGGTGCCTGAAATGGGAAGAATTCCATTTCCCACTGAAAAAATACAAAATGTGTGCTTTGTGAGAGTTACTAATTGCTCCAAAGAACGGCATTTTCAAAATTAGATACCTCTTTAAGTGTTTTTCATATTGTAGTTTTCTCCTTTCTTTGACTGATAAAATATCTTTCTGATCATAAGATCTTTCTAAAGGCAATAATCTCCCAATGTTACAGCTGCAAACATTTTTGCCATACAACCTGTGGAGGATTTAAAGTTGACATTAGCCAATGTGACAAATAAAAGAAAATGACATTCCTATATCTGTTATTCATTATAATCACATTCAATGTATGTATCGCTACATTGATTCATAAGACAGATTCACTCAACTATTGCCTCTATCCTTGTCAACCTTGTTTGGATAGGTTTTAACCGTTCACTTGGCGTTCTCAATTGAGAACGGCAAGTGAACAGTTAAAAGTGGTTTGGGTTTCTTCACAGTGATGTAGCTTTCTCTGCTATTCCATTCTGTCCTAGGCTCTTGGGTAGGAATGTGTGAGTATTTAGCCATAGGTTGAGACACGCAAATACTGAGCAAAGCACTTTCAAATGGATAGTTTTATTTGGTTGCCTTTGTCATCAGAACATAGACTATAAATTCAAAGATCAGCAATAACAATGTTTAGGTGAACAAATTGACTTGTTCTGCCTAGTATTGAGTGCTCTGTGATAAATTGGCTGTCTGTCACATCTCCAATCTTAAGAAAATCTCTGTATTTTTAACTAATCTATTTATAACATCTGGCTGGTCACTTTAAATTTGACTATGATTATGCTGAGAGAATCTCTCATCCTTCTCTGTGCTGACTTATGCTCTCCACGCTGGCGTGAACGCACATCACATTCTGATATGCAGATGTTAACTGCTGTATACTTAAAAGAATTAACGAAGATCATTGTCATCACAAATGTGGCAGATTTCAACTCCGTCAGCTCATGCACTGTGAAGCTGAAGAATCACTTAATATGCATTAAAATGATGTGGAGATGTCAGGAGTAACTTTATTACTGTCTTGGATCATAGAATCATATAATGGTTACAGCACAGAAGGAGGCCGTTCGGCCCATCAAGCCCGTGCCGGCTCTTTGCAAGAGCAATCCAGTTAGTCCTATTTCTCCGCTTTTCACCGTAGCCCTGCAAATTTTTTCCCTTCAAGTATTTATCCAATTTCCTTTTGAAAGCCGCAATTGAATCTACTTCCACCACGCTTTCAGGCAGCGCATTCCAGATCGTAACTACTCGCTGTGTAAAAACGTTTCTCCTCATGTCGCCTTTGGTTCCTTTGCCGATCACCTTATATCTGTGTCCTTTGGTTCTCGACCCTTCCACCAATAGGAACAGTTTCACTTTATCTATGATTTTGAACACTTCTATCAAATCCCCTCTTAACCTTCTCTGTCATAGTATTAATATGTACTGTATTTAAGATATCCTGAATTAAAAATAAATAACTTTAAGATTAGTACTTCTATTTTGTCTATATTCCTTTTCCATTTTCTCTCTTGGTCTCTGCTATGCTACTTTTTTCATTACTTCTTTCCTATATCATCCACTTTATCATTTTATTTGAACATATTTGAAGGTCAGTAATGTTCATAATTTTTCTTCTGAACCCACCAACCCACTGTCCATTTTAGAGCTGGGATCCGTATCATTTAAAAATAGCCTGTGATTAACCAAAAAATTAGTTTCTAAGGGCATTTTTCAGCAAATAGAAAGTCAGATATCTTACAGTTTTATTTCATTATAGCACTATGTCGATGGTTCATACCTTCGATGGAATTTTTGGAACTCTCTCAAATACAAAGTGACTAATTAGCTGAAGCATTGATAGCTGCATCAAGTGGGGTTTTCTTATCAGCCATATCAAGTTGGGGCTAATTGCCTCCAGCAATGAATGAGTCATGTTATTCCATAAAGTATTAATCATTTATATTTATCTTTTTCCTGTTAGCTTTCAATCCTGTTCTTAAACAGCTACTTATCAGTTGTTTGCCTTGACTGCTGAATAACACTTTGCTCATGGCACTTTCCCACAGCCATTGTGTTCCTGCTCTTTAGAACTCTCTTCCAAACCATTGCTATCTCTTACCCTGCCTTCAACTTTTTCACTAATGGTATTGCTTTCCAAAGACAAGTCGAGCCATTCTGTGCTGTGGCATCGTGAACCAACTCAGGCATGTTGTCCATCAGCCCTGGCGGTTTGGAGGATGCTCCGTTCATTCATGTAATATTGGGGGCTGGTACACGGGATCTCCAGGAGCGGATCTCTCATTGGTGCTGGGTGGGTCATCAGAGTGGGGGCATCTCCACCAATTGTAAAAGCACTGTTCAGCAATGGATTTAGTGTTGACAATATTCTGCTTTAAATAAAGCAAACTTGCAACTGGTGGACACAATACAAAATTCCTTAAATATTCCAAGGACAGAATTAAGAATAGATTAAAAAATTTCTAAAATGGGATTCATTTCACGTAATAAATATTATACAACAAGGCTTACCAGCTTCCTCCGTATGGAGACAGAAAGGTTAGTTTTTCCCATGGTGTGAGGTTTAAGTGCAGGTTAGTAGTGGGGTTGTTCATCTTCATAACAGGAATTAAATTCCATGATGTTATTAATTTAATTTTAGTGAGAGGCAGGAGCAAAAACACCACCATTAAATCAACATGATTCCGCAAATAGTTTTGTGTTGCATGCTGAAAAAGAAACAAGCCAAATTAAGAATAAAATATTGAGTTAAGCAATATATGTAAAATCATTTCAAAGCCTTTAGAATGACTTCTACTTTATTGTTTTGAGACTCATTAATAAGGATTTTGCTTTTCATAGTATTTTTATTTATCAAAATTAAGGGGGATTTTAGCTGAGCAAAAATATGAGATCTATGACGAAAATACAAATTACGGGTTTTGGAGAGCTATTATAATTCATGCTTCTTACTGTATGATCAGTCTCAACAATTGTCTAAGCAGATGAGATTTTGGTGTCTGGACAAGTATGCTGTTGTACTGTTGTACATGCCTGCTCAAGATTGAGGCCACTGAATGTTTGAACTAAACCTGACATTTTTACTAGAACAGCAGGCACCAAGCAGTTTTACTTAGGTTAGGAAATTAATGCACACAGATTTTAAAGAAAACAATGCCTAAATTGTAGCTGAGTTCATAGAATCATAGAATCTTACAGCATAGAAGGAAGCCATTCGGCCCATCGTGCCTATGCCAGCTCTTTGAAAGATCTAACCAATTAGTCCCACTCTTCCACTCTTTCCCCATAGCTCTGCAAATTTTTTCTTTTTTAAGTACAGTCCCCACCACTTACACCGTCCATGCTTATCCCTGGGCATCCGCCTATTTTAAGCGAATGGCACTAACCATTTGCTATTACCATTGAATTCAATTACAAAGGCAGCATATTAAGCAGGGCAGCCACATCGGGGAATTCAATAACCTTCTCTAGCCTTGTTAAAGTGTGATTAAGTGCTGTTCACTATTTACCTGCGATGCCTCAAAGCTTAGTGTTGGACTAGGATAGGAAAATGAGTTAGGAGGAAAGACTGGACAAAGGGGATTTTTAACTTGGAAAAGATATATCTGAGCGGTGATCTTACAGATGTACATAAGATTGTTAAATAAACCTGGAATATTACTTTAAATTAAATTGTGAGAGCAAACTAGGGGACACAGGTTCAAACTAGTAAAAGATAATTTTAGAACTGATATCAGGAAATTCTTCACACAAAGAGCTATCAACCTGTGGAACAGACTTCCAGATAAAATAATGGATGCAAAATCCCTGGAATCATTTTAGAAAGAGTTGCACACTGCAATGGGTCGGGGTGGCGGGGGGGGGGGAGTGGAGAGGGGCTTTAGGATCATTCTAGATGGATGAATTAAGATGGGCTGAATGGCCTTCCTCATTCGTAATTATCTGCCGACGCTGGTTGCCTAAGGGCACACCAATCTTGCAGGGGGGACTCAAACAGGCGTTAGGCCCCTTATTTACATATACAAAGGGCCGAATGCTTGTTTCAGGCGTGGACACTGCACGACGACTTTTGGCCTTTACCGATACGGTGGGCGGCACACTTTTGGCTCATAATGAGTGTGTGCTTAGTGTTAATTGTATCCATGTGATTTATGTTAATTTGTGTTAATTGTGTTCAGGTGGTGCGTATCAATTGGGGGCTCTCTTGTATCGATTTATATGAGAGCTGATCTAGGGTGAGGGAGGTTGATCTTGGTGAATAAAGGCTTGGAAGCATCTGAAGAGCAAGCTCTAGTATTCTATCCTACACCACTTGGCTATCCAATTTATGACACAGCATGACTGGCATATTGCAGGCTAAGGAGGCTGTTTGGTGCCTGAAAAACAGGTCCGAATTTCTAGGCTTACATTGTCAACCATCTTCCAGATGTCTGCTCCATTACATTATCTGACAAGACAAATTGTGATTAAAATTTTAATTCTCCAACATTGTGTAATACAAGCAGTCAAGAGCTGATTGAGAAAACAGCAGTTTTTCTTCCTCAAACGGCCACCCGCACCCCTTGAAAAGAAAGGCAGTGGCATAATTCTCCTGGCACACCACTTCAAAAGAATAGGTAATCTTCAGTAAGGGAAAATGCAGAAGACCAATTCTGCATTAGGGAACAAGGAAATAGATTTGTTACATCTCTTCGGAAAATCAAACACCAGCATTGCAGAACACACATCAATTTAAAGGCTTGTTTCTAAATGAATTAAATTAAAAGACTATCGATAAAAAGAAAAATGCATTTAAAACAATATGTTGTAATTACTTTTGCTAAGGACAAACTGACCTACCTTATGTTTATGTCAATAATCGAGCAGCTGCTAAAGGAAAAGATAATATTCCTTATGTCTATCAATCCAAGAATGATCAACGCCAAAGAACAAAGTAGCTTAAAAATATTTGCAATTTCAACGTAGATCTTCCAGTACAATCCTTACTTAGGCAAACAGAACAAACCTTTGCACTAAGATTCAGTGTTTCTGATATCGTCACTTCCTCTTTCTGGAGGCTCGGTTTGTTATCGGTTTACGGCAATGAGTATAAACAATAATTAATCTTTCCCCCTTAGTAGTGAGCACTGGATCCTTGCTCAAATTTGGCTTCCAAATTCCTGGACTTCTCTGCCGTCAAGACTACACTACTCCACTGGACTACACTGCAACACTCAGTCGCTGTGACTCCATCTGCTATTCAATTGCTCAAGTTTTAAGGTAATATAAGTGCTTGTCTTGTCAATCACATTCCATTCACAACACTCCTCACACCCACTTCACTTTCAGCAGCACCTATCGTTCCGTTTACATGCACATACTCTCATCCTCACTCCCCTCACATCTTCACCTTCCCCTTCCTCCATCCACCACTGTCACTCATCCCAATCCTCATGACTGATAACACCTCAGTCAGCTCCCCTGATTCTTAGCACACATCCTCAAATGGCACTGTCAACATGTTCCTCAAATGCATGCCAGTCCCACTCATGATGCATCTGCCTGATTGTCACCCCCACCACATGCACTGCATCCTTCGGATATACATATGCCTCTGAGCCGTTCACAGGCCTGTCAAGCCATCCTTGCAGGGGAAGAGGGCAAGGACTGGCGGTGGACCCCTACCCAAGCCGTGGAACTTTACCCGGTGGAGGAGGAGGCTCTTGAAATAAGCAGCACCTCTGTCTTGCTCAGCATCGGAGATGGCGAGATTGGTGATCCATTGGAGCAGGGTGACAGCATTAACCTCTCAGACCTACATCTCCTACAAGACAAAGTCACCTTCAGTTGACTACAGTACATTATCAAATATAATCACTTTAATCATGTGCATTTCAATATTTGTAAAGTTCCATTACTAAATCTTATTCTTGTCTTCTCACTTCCAGGTCTGTCACGTGAAGAACATGAGCCTAGCCCAGAGAAGAGGCTGAGGGGTGATTTAATTGAGGGGTATAAAATTATGGGGGGGGCCTAGATAGAGTGGACAGCAAGGACCTATTTCCCTTAGCAGAGAAGTTAATAACCAGGGGGCATGGATTTAAAGTAATTGGTAGAAGGATTAGTGGGGAGCTGAGGAAAAACTTTTTCGGCCAGAGGGTGGTGGGGGTCTGGAACTCACTACCTGAAAAGGCGGTAGAGGAAGAAACCCTCATCACATTTAAAAAGTACTTGGATATGCACTTGAAGTGCCATAACCTACAAGGCTACAGACCAAGTGCTGGAAAGTGGGATTAGACTGGGTAGCTCTTTTTCGACCGGCACAGAAACAATGGGCCAAATGACCTCCTTCTGTGCCATAAATTTTTCTATGTTTCTATGTTTGCCCGGAGAGGACGATGATGTCTCAGAGGAGCTGAGCGTTGCAGGCACCAGGGCAGATACGAGCACATTGATAGGGCATGTAAAATGCGATATCACCTGGTGATTGGCACAGCACAAGTGAGCATGAGCAGAGAGTGGTGGCAGGGACAGTTGTCAGAAGGCACAATCCTCTCCAAGTCCTGGTCAGTTTGACAGAGATGCTCAACCCATGGGGCCATCAATTAAAAGGAGAATGCTTAGCAGCAACTCTGCAGGGTACTGGCAGTCCTGCAAGGAATACTTTCCACATTGACATAGAGGATGGAGGAGTCCACCATTTATGGAGTGATGTGGCAGGGCTTTTCGAGCATGCAATTTTCCATTGAGCATTTGGCTGCCTCTATGTAAGTTGTATCAGCTCGCACAAATGAGTCCCTGGGCAGGCCCAGACTGAGGCCTTGCAGACTGTGGCTGCCAATATTTCTACCAGCTTTCACAAGCTGGGATGCAGATTGGATGTGGGCTTGCAAGACGTCATTGATCTCCTCCAAGCTGCTCTCCAACAGAGAGGCGGGAGTGATGTGCCGCTAGCCTATTCTCTTATTGATAGATTCTCTTCCTAAACTCCTCTACTTTGTAGTATTTTGTTGTGTTTTCCATAGCCTTCTCAAAACCTGCCTTTTGCTTTCAGTCACTTCCTCTAATCCTTGTCCCAGTTACTGCTCGGTAACTGATCTCCCTCTCTTGTAAAGCCATGCTAAAGGTTTCTAACTAAGCTGTTTTTGTGGAAGTGTAGGGGTCCATTTTCCTGGTGGTTTGGAACAAACCACTCCAGGTGTTGGAATATTTGAGCTACTGCATTGTAGGTTAGTTAGCAACAGTGCTGGGCTGCCTGCTGCTGTATTATTTATTGCAGAAAAAAGGGTCTCCTGAGATGTATGAAACACATAATGGCCAGTGAAGTGGCAATGAAAGTCATAGTAAGCAAAAGAGATAAAGGTGAATTTTATGAGGCTGTGCTGGAGATGCGGAGCCTTGCTGGCCAGGAATGGCGCCATAAAACCCGATATGTGCCCAGTGCGTAGTGTATCACATTTTACGGCAATGAAATTTGCCTTTTTTTGAGAACATATTGCTTACCTGTGTGACCTTCATTATACCCTTAAAGATGACGTTAATGACTCCCACACCTTGATTTAATTTCTGATCAGCTCCTCTTCTGTGGTACAGCTCTCTTACGTAAAACCTGTCCATGCATGTTTAGCTGGCCTTAAGAAGTAAATTTCTTAAACTTGTGCTGCAGTTTTTAGTATTGTCTGTAAAGTTTTTTTCTAACTTACTGGTTAGTTTTATCCGAATTTTCCTTGTGCATTAATCAGAGGCAGCGTTTGCCTTGCGATGGTCCCACGCAGAGGTTCGGTTTGGGTCCCCTACAATTTACTATACAATGATACTAAATATTATTTACTTAATCTGGTGTCAAATCTGTACTTTGTATGATTGTGAAGAGGCAAGTTTACAATAGGTAGTATAAAAACAGTTGACAAAATGATAAGCAATAACTTAGTGGGTGGGGCCCACTTCTGCCTTTCAAAAGCCCAGTACACCTCTTTTCTCTGATCCTCCAAAATTAAATTAGGCATAATTGGCAGGTGAAACAAATTTGTAGAGTTATGAATCAAATGAATAGAATACCTCCCATGAAATGAAAGGACAATGAGAGCAGCTATAATTTTACAAATTTGTATTATTGGCTCTATATTAGAGAGGACTAGGGTCTAACAACAAAATGTTAGTGCAGATGACAGTGAAACTCTTGAAAAAAATTGAAGGACTGCGCATTGAACAATGCATTATTACATCTGTAAAAGCACAGTGAAGCATTTTATTGTTGAGTTTGTGTATAATAGATTAAATTTGGTAAATTTTAATTACTGGAAAATTGGAACCATCAACTTGGCCACATTCATCTCCATCCCAATTATTTAATCCATGCTCCCATTGAGTATGTCTCCACGGCTGGAGTGAAGCCTTGCAAAATTTACCTGATAAATAATTGAAGTCAAAATTATGTTTGCATCAGACTAGCACCATTAATCATTTCTACTTATGTAATCCATTTCCACTGGAATTGTGTCACCATATTTTGATACTTTAAGAATGTCTGTTATTATTGTAACAAGGGAACTGATGTTATTAGAATAAACAATAAAATTCTAAGTTAGTTACAGCAACAAATTGTATTGAAATATACTGGTCAGTCCTGACAAATGAAATCTTATTAAAGCATGCAGTGATGGCAATCCTTTGTACATTTAAGATAAGGCACGTGCTAAGTGTGCATAAAGACATAGCAATTCTGTATAGTAGCAGTAATGAAGCTTTGGATCATTATCTGGTCATCATCTCATTGCTGTTTATGTGACCTTGGTGTGGGAGTTATTGATTGAAAACATCCCAGGAAAAGGGTGCAGTGTAATGTGTTTTAATTGGTACCATGAAGGAATATATATTTGGGGCGATTTTATGAAGTTCTGCACAACTGGTGGAGCCTTCGATTGCATGTGCGCAGTTTGTAAAGTTGGGTATGCAACTCATTCACTTGATTCACAGCTGCCGTATTTGGATGCATGATTTGGGAAGTGAAGTTACACTATAACCTCACTAAAATGGCATAATTATTCAAATCAGTTCCCATGTCAAGCCTTCTGACTTTAGGCGAAGCTCTGTCCACAACATATGTCTCATAAGAACATAAGAAATAGGAGCAGGAGTAGGCCGTCCGGCCTCTCGAGCCTGCTCCGCCAGTCAATAAGATCATGGCTGATCTTCTACCTCAACGCCATTTTCCTGCACTATCCCCATATCCCTTGATGCCTTTAATATCTAGAAATCTATCGATCTCTGTTTTGAATATACTCAATGACTAAGCCTCCACAGCCCTCTGGGGTAGAGAATTCCAAAGATTCACCACCCTCTGAGTGAAGAAATTTCTCCTCATCTCAGTCTTAAATGGCCTACCCCTTATTTTATTAGAACCCCTGGTTCTAAACTCCCCAGACAGGGAAAACATCCTCCCTGCATCCACCCTGTAAAGCCCTGTAAGAATTTTGTATGTTTCAATGAGATCACCTCTCATTCTTCTTACCTCTAGAGAATACAGGCCTAGTCTACTCAATCTCTCCTCATACGACAATCCCGCCATCCCAGGAATCAGTCAGGTGAACCTTCTTTGCACTACCTCTATGGCAAATATATCCTTTCTCAGGTAAGGAGACCAAAATTGTACACAATACTCCAGGTGTGGTCTCACCAAGGCCCTCTTTAATTGCAGTTAGACATCTTTACTCCTGTACTCAAATCCTCTTGTAATAAAGGCCAACATACCATTTGCCTTCCTAATTGCTTGCTACACCTACATGTTAGCTTTCAGTGACTCATGTACAAGGACACCCAGGTCCCTTTGAATATCAACATTTCCCAATCTCTCACCATTTAAAAAATACTCTGCGTTTCTGTTTTTCCTACCAAAGTGGATAACTTCACATTTTTCCACATTGTATTCCATCTGCCATGTTCTTGCCCACTCAATTAACCTGTCTCTATCCCCTTGAAGCCTCTTTGCATCCTCCTCACAACTCACATTCCCACCTAGTTTTGTGTCATCAGCAAACTTGGAAAAATTACATGTGGTCCCCTCATCCAAATCATTGATATAGGTTGTGAATAGCTGGGGCCCAAGCACCGATCTCTGCGGTATCCCACTAGTCACAGTTTGCCAACCTGAAAAAGACCCGTTTATTCCTACTCTCTGTTTTCTGTCTGTCAACCAATTCTCAATCCATGCCAGTATATTATCCCCAATTCCACGTGCTCTAACTTTGTTCACCAACCTCCTGTGTAGGACTTTATCGAAAGCCTTCTGAAAATCCAAATACACCACATCCACTGGCTCCCCCTTATCTATTCTACTAGTTACATCCTCAAAGAACTCCAATAGGTTTGTCAAACATGATTTCCCTTTCATAGATCCATGTTGACTCTGCCAAATCCTATTATTATTTTCTAAGTGTCCTGTTATCACATCCTTTATAATAGATTCTAGCATTTTCCCTATTACTGATGTCAGGCTAACAGGTCTGTAGTTCCCTGTTTTCTCTCTCCCTCCTTTCTTAAATAGTGGGGTTACATTTGCTACCCTCCAATCTGCAGGAACCATTCCAGAATCTATAGAATTTTGGAAGATGACAACCAATGCATCAACTATCTTTATAGCCATCTCTTTCAAAACCCTGGGATGTAGATCATCAGGTCCTTGGGATTTATTGACTTTCAGTCCTATTAATTTCTCGAGTACTATTTTTTTACTAATACTAATTTCTTTCAGTCCCTCGTTCTCACCGGACCCTTGGTTCTCTAGTATTTCTGGGAGATTTTTTATGTCTTCTTCCATGAAGACAAACAAAGTATTTGTTTAATTTCTCTGTCATTTCCTTATTTCCCATTATAAATTCTCCCATCTCTGTTTGTAAGGGACCCACATTTGCCTTTGCTAGTCTTTTCCTTTTTACATACCCATAGAAGCTTTTACAGTCTGTTTTTATGTTTCTCGCTAGTTTACTCTCATATTCTATTTTCCCTTTCTTTATCAATTTCTTGGTCCTCCTTTGCTGAATTCTAAAATGCTCCCAATCCTCAGGCTTACTGCTTTTTCTGGCAACTTTATATGTCTCTTCCTATGATTTAATGCTATCTTTACTTTCTTTCGTTAGCCACGGTTGGACCACTTTTCCTATTGGGTTTTTGTGCCTTAAAGGAATATATATTTGTTGCAAATTATGTATTAATTCTTTAAATGCTAGTCACTGCCTGTCTAACATCATACCTTTTTCATGTAGTTCCCCAATCAACCACAGCCAACTTGCGCCTCATACCTTAGTAGTTTCCTTTGTTTAGATTTAAGACCCTAGTTTCGGATTGCACTTCATCACTTAAAAACCTAATGAAGAATTCTATCATATTATGGTCAATCTTCCCTAAGGACTCCTTTACAACAAGAATATTAATTAACCCTTTCTCATTGCACAATACTAGATCTAAAATAGCCTGTTCCCTGGTTGGTTCCTCAATATACTGATCTAGAAAATCATCTCGTATACATTCCAGGAATTCGTCCTCCACAGTATTAGTACTAATTTGGTTTGCCCAATCTATTTGTAGGTTAAAGTCCCCCATCATTACTGTATTACCCTTGTTACATGCACTTCTAATTTCCTGCTTTATACCGTGCCCTACATTACCACTACTGTTTGGTGGCCTATAAACAACTCCCACCAATGTTTTCTGCCCCTTGCTGTTTCTTAGCTCCATCCAAATGGATTCTACATCTTGATCTTCTGAACCAAGATCCTTTCTCACCATTGTACTGATCTCATCCTTTATTAACAGTGCTATCCCACCTCCTTTTCCTTTTTGCCTGTCCTTCCTAAATGTCGAATATCCTTGAATATTCAGTTCCCAGCCTTGGTCACCCTGCAGCCATGTCTCCGTGATGGCAATTAGATCAGACCCATTTACTTCTATTTGTGCCATCAGTTCATCTACCTTGTTGCGAATGCTGCGTGCATTCAGATAAAGTGCCTTTAATTTTGCCTTTTTAACATTTTTTTCCTATTTTGACCTTATTTGCTGCTGGCCTTTGTTTACGCTGCCTTCCAATTTCACTTACTACTTTTCTGCCTTCCACTTCCAGCTCTGTTACTCTCCTTCTGAATCTCCTCTCAGGTTCCCAACCCCCTGCCAAGTTAGTTTAAACTCTCCCCAACAGCACTAGCAATCCTCCCTGCAAGGTTATTAGTTCCGGCCTTGTAGAGGTGCAACCCTTCCGGTTTGTACAGGTCCCACCTCCCCCAGAACCTATCCCAATGCCCCAGGAATCTAAAGCCCTCCCTCTTGCACCATCTCTCCAGCCACGCATTCATCTGCTCTATCCTCCTATTTCTATATTCACTAGCACATGGCACTGGTGATTACTACCCTTGAGGTCCTGCTTGTTAATCTCTTTCCTAACTCCTTAAACTCTGCCTGCAGGACCTCATCCCTCCATCTACCTATATCATTGGTACCGATATGGACCACAAGCTCTGGCTGTTCCTCCTCCCCCCTAGAATGTTCTGCAGCCGCTCAGTGACATCCTTGACCCTGGCACCAGGGAGGCAACATACCATGCTGGAATCATGTCTGCGGCCGCAGAAATGCCTGTCTACTCCCCTAGCCATGGAATCCCCTATCACTATTGCTCTCCTGACCTTTCTCCTTCCCCCCCCCCCCCGACCCCGTACAGCTGGGCCACCCATGCTGCTATGATCTTGGCTCTGGCTGCACTCTGCAGAGGAACCCTCTCCCTCACAGTATTCAGAACTGAATACTGGTTGGAGAGTGAGATGCCCTCAGGGGACCCATATAAAATGGGTGCATCAAGAGTCTTGAGACCTGGCCTGCTCAAATAATCTTCTTAAAGAGTATAACAGTCTGAATTGTGTAGCAACATTGGCAGGAGGTGGCCAGGGCATTCAGTGCCAGCATGACTACCACACAAATGGCAATTCAGTGATGAAAGTGGTTTAATGACCTTACCAGGGCAGGCAAGGTGAGATGACCCAGTCATACCTTCCAAGAATACACAATACTAAGCAAGTTACAGTGATCTTGCTGTGCGGAAAGCCATGCAACTGGTTTCATAGTATCTTCACCTGTGTGATACATACTGAACCTTACAAGCCTCTCCCAGTGAAGTATCAGCCCTGCTGACTAACGCCCATGAGCAACATGGACATTCTCTATCACTAATGATACATATAATGACTGACCTTGAGCAATGACACAGAATATCCATAACTAAAACTAAAGGGAGATACTTGCAAGGTTGGTGCTGTTTCTTGTTTTAAAGGGAGATATTTGTACATTTACTCATGGCTGTAACTTAACTTTTTTTAATCAATGTGCTTGTCCGAGGTAATTTGGCAGTTCTCAATCTGCATTGTCTTGAAAAGGTGGTTGAATGTAGAGAGAGGAATTATGTGCTGTTTAATATCAGGACATCCAGGTTAAAATGGGACAGTTAAGAAGTTAGAATGACATTTACCCTATTCGATAACACCACTAATGTCCCCACTTTTGACAAAGTAATTGGAGAGAAAGTCCATTATGTTTTGGAAGGGGGATTCTACAAAAAACATTTGCTCCCTATATGACCAGCAATTTTTAAAGCACAAAACAGGAGAACACTGACAGACAAACAAGCAATAGTAAGTGTCCAGAATCTCTTATAAAATGTCTTAATTCAGATGAATACCTTTTAATGATACTTTAGAACTTCAGTACCAGACTCCAACTTCAGACTATCATTGCTTTGTAGTCAAAAAAGATAAATTCTCACTGGTTCTTACTTGGACTTTGCAAGTAACTCTTGATTTTTAGCACAAGGTAAGCATCATCTGGACACAAGAGGAATCTGCTGTGCTCTTGATTAAAACTCTGCCTTGGAAAATTTCTTATTATGTCACTGCTCCAGACTTTTAATGTATAAAGTAGTATTGTTCTTTTCTGCAATATTTATGTAATATCATGGGACTACTTACTGATTCAAAAGTAAAATGTATTCCAATGTATGACTTAATTACATAATCCTATCAAGACTGTGTGTTGTGAACAATTAAGGATGGACACAATTTGGAATTTTCATTGTTTATTTCATCATAATCTGAAATATCAAATACGGGTCAAATCAGAATTTATTATTTTATATTATCAAAGCAGACTACCAAAACCCAACTCCATAATGCCATACAAATTGGATATTAAGTTTAGAAGTCTCTCTAAGGCATTGCTCTCGAATTAAATCAAAAACAATTTTAAACAGCCAGGTCTATAGATACAAATATTCACAAAATCTAGTTTCAGAACTGTAATTGCATGCTTACCTCTGTGTGAAAGGAATGTTCCTTCCTATAAATGTTAAGGCAGTTATAATGGTAAATGGCTAGTAGCTAGACATATCTACCTCTAAGAATGCCATTCAAATTTGGAGGACTATGCGGAAAGAGCAGGGGAGTGGGACTAATTGGATAGCTCTTCCAAAGAGCAGGCACAGGCACGATGGGCTGAATGGCCTCCTTCTGTGTTGTAAGATTCCATGAACTTTAAGATGCTAACATAGTTTAAATCTACAATCAGAGTCCAACCTGACACCAGAAAGAATCAGAGGAGCTGGTCTTATACCACTTCCATTTGACATTATGTGGAATGTAAGTCCAGTACAGTGTTCAACTAGATGTGATATGCCCTTTGCCAACGATTGCAAGTTACTCACTCAAACAGCCGAGGACATTCAGCTGTTTATCCAGCTGCTTTGCTCAGGCGGCACAGCGTTTTGGCCTTACAATCAACTTTAAAAAAGACAGAAGTCATGGTCCAGCTCATACCTAGTCATCCAATTACAATCCCTATGGTTACGATCGGTAACGTACCACTTAAGGTCACGGAAGATTCTGCTACATGGATAGCATTCTCTCTCAGAATGCCCTAATTGCCGATGACATTTCTCATCGGATGGGTAGACCAGCTCTGCTTTTGGCAAACTCAAGCGACCAAAGACTCTGGCAGGAACGAGGGGATGGTCTGCCAACAAAAGTAGTTATCTATCAAGTTGTTGTCGTCGCCACCCTACTATATGGATCGGAGCGTGCACTGCTACCGCTAGTGATTTGACCATTTCCACTTGCACTGTCTATGGCGTTTCGCTGGCATCAGGTGGCAGGACAGGGTACCTAACACTGATGTCCTCAAGTGCTGCAATATAACTGGAGATGAGGCCACAATCATAAAGGCCCAGTTGCGTTAGTCTGGGCATGTTGTTCACATGCCTCATTATAGAATTCCCAAAGCTGTCTTCTATGGCGAGCTGCATTTCAGATATTGTAACAGAGTTGGGCAGATGAAACTCTGTAGACACACTCTTTGAAATCTTGCAATAACCCCAACAACTGGGCAGTGGCAGCATGTGACATCATCTGACCACCGCCGGGTGCCCGTGGAGTGCAGTCGGGAGGGGGCTGGAGAGTCGGGAATTGGGAGGGCCAGGGAATTGCAGGTGTCAGCATTGGATGGTGGTGGGGGGGTTGTTTCAGCAATCGGGGGAGGTCTGAAATGGGGAGGACTCTGAAATGGGGGGGCACAGATCGGGGGGTGCTTGAGAGTGGGGAGAAAAGATGGAGACTGGAAAATGGGGGCTCGGGGAGAGGGAGACTGGGCAATGGGAAGAGATGGAGAAAGGGGGCTTTTGGAGCAAGGGAGATGGGATGGGTGATTAGAGGATGGGAGGTCGGGAGAGAAAAGGGGATTAGGGGTCGGGGATTGAGGCTCAAGCAGGGGAGGGGGAAAATGTATTGATGGTGGTGTGGGGAACAGCATTTTGCGCAGAGCCAGAAGCAGCAGCAGCAATGCGGTGAGTGAGTGAGAGCGGCGCTGAGAGAGGAGCAGCCAGTAAAGGGGTAAGTGAAACCTAGGGACCTTACTGTGGTTACATAGTGAAAGACTATTTCCACTGGTGGGCGAATGAGGAACTAGGGATTGGAAACCAAGGATTCTCACTGGAAAAACAAGGGGCTAGGGAGGAGGAAAGTTCTTGAACTGAGGCCTATTAGACCATGGGATACTTCACCACATGTGGCTATTGAGGTAGAGACTAAAACTTCATTTTGAAGGGAATATATTTGAAAAGGAGGAATATAAAAAGACCTTTGTCGGGGAATGGGGTTACAGGAGACAGTGCCAGCAGCTGTTCCTGTGCTGTATTTTTTATCATTCTACAAAACCTTTCTTTCATCGAGTCCAAGGTTAGGGAATGGTTTAGAAATGTTGGTGCTGAGCTGAGTTTCGGACGATGTGCCCTGTGAGAAGTGCCCCAAATACTGGGCCCACTGCCCTGTGTGTGATCTCTTGGTTTGTTTCAGATCGGTCTGTGCCGCTCGGCTTTGATACGTGAAGTCCAAGTACAGATCAGCTCTGAGTGAAGTTCCCAATTCAGAGTTGTCACCTTCACACGCAACCAGAGTCCAATGAGATAGGAAGAGAGATGGGGCCTGTTAAAAGTGGCACCTTGTGCAGTGCAGGGGGATTCTGGCTATGGTTTCAGGGTGAATAACAGTGGGTTATAAGATTAGTACTAGTTATAGGTAGGATATCGGGACATTACACCTATTACTACCAGTTATGTATAGACGATCTGTGAGTTATTTTATTACTGTTGGTATGAGGGGAATCTGAGTGTTAGAAAACATAGAAAATAGAAGCAAGAGTAGGCCATTCGGCCTTTCGGGCCTGCTCTGCCATTCAAAATGATCATGGCTGATCGTCTAACTCCATATCCTGTTCCCGCTTTTTCCCCATATCCCTTGATCCCTTTAGCATTAAGAAATATATCTATCTCCTTCTTGAATACATCAAATGACTTGGCCTCCACTGCCATTTGTGCTAGAGAATTCCACAAGTTCACCACCCTCAGAGTGAAGAAATTTCTCCTCATCTCGGTTCTAAATGGCATACCCCGTATCCTGAGACAGTGACCCCTGGTTCTGGACTCCTCAGCCATCGGGAACATCCTCCCTGCATCTAGTCTGTCTAGTCCTGTTAGAATTTTATATGTTTCGATGAGATCACCTCTCATTCTTCTAAACTCTAGTGAATATAGGCCTAGTTGACCCAATCTCTCCTCATACGTCAGTCCTGCCATCCCAGAAATCAGTCTGGTAAACCTTCGTTGCACTCCCTCCATGGCAAGGACATCCTTCCTCAGATAAGGAGACCAAAACTGCACACAATACACCAGATGTGGTCTCACCAAGGCCCTGTATAACTGCAGTGTTACCACTTTACTATTAGTTATTAGTGCAATTTCAGTAAGTTACCATTAGTTACTGGTGGAATCAAAGTTCCTCCCACCTCTGGTTTCCTCTGCTAATCGCACCCCCACCCTCTGTTTCTCCTCTTCCCCACCCTTGGTTTCCCCACTTCCCCGCCCTCGGTTTCTCCTCTTCGCCTGCTCATAGGTGGCCTCCTAGTTCTTTAAACTTGTTGCACACAACTGCTGGTACGAAACCACCAGGAAAGATTCTCAATTACAGGGGACCCAACCTTTATAAGGTAAATGCAATAACATTTGTAGATGTCATGTGATCAAATGCCAGGCGATCAGACATCACATGGTCAGATGTCATCTGGTCGGACTGTCATCTGATCAAACCTCCAGGAATTCCTCGAACCAGAGTTGGCAACTCTATTGTAGGTAGATAGCTATTTCACTCAACCATCAGACATTGTGAAGCTGAAAAAGATTTCAGGGGTAGATTTATTACTCTACTAATATAAAAGTTAAATTCAGAACCATTTTTAAAAAAAAACTACGTTTACTGGGCATCTAACTCTTCTCTGTATCTTCCCTAGTTTTTTTTTAAATATGTAAATTACTCTTGTCTGGGGTTCATTAATTTAAATTTCGCGCCAGCGTGCGAGGCGTGTTTGTAACTCTCGCGATTGTTCGGCTGGCGGGAGTGAGCAGGGTTCGGGCTCCGCCTCCTCCCGCAGCGGAAAGAGCCGAGCGCAATGTGACGTCACCAGCGTTCGGCAAGTTCCGGGTCTGTGAGCGTCGCATCGGGAAAAGGAGACGATATGAAGCTGAAAACCCTGAATTTGCCGCTTATTAAAGGCAAGTCCTTTGCTGCACATTTTGTAATTAGATTGAATTAACTCGTGGAACGGGAAGGGATGGAAATGTTATTTATTAAAGGACGTATTCCGCAGCTGCTCACAAGACGGTCCCATGGTGTAATGGTTAGCACTCTGGACTTTGAATCCAGCGATCCGAGTTCAAATCTCGGTGGGACCTCACATATTTTTGTACATAAATTCAGAAATGGATAAAGGGTCAATCACAATGTATGTTAATGCATTGTTATTAATGGTAGTCTTTATTTAATCCAGTAATGCCACTTTTTTCGGACTTTCGAATTCTTCTGTTTTACTATTGTGTTCTAAATGTGTTTGTGATTTTAAAATAAAACAGTTGGACTATAACCTGGTGTTGTAAGATTCCTTACATTTCTAAATGTGTGCCATGTTTATAGTATGTCCTTGTTTAAGATTGCTGTTATTCACATAACGCTGTGTTCAGGCGCAGTTGACCCAGTTCTTGTTTTGCACTTGTGCACAGTGATTTTTTTAACTATCCTGTACTGCCCCGTGAGTAGTTTAGGACTAAACAACTCTACAAAATAGGTAACATTTTAAAGCTAAAACAGTGACTATATTTCAAAAGTACTTCATTGACTGTAAAGTACTTTGGGACATCCTGAAAGGCGCTATGTAAATGCAAGTCTTTCTTCCATTCTTTCTTTTTAAGATAGTAGTTCTTAAAATAAATCTTAAACCCTTCAGGATATTTTATGGATGATATAAGATGTGACAATACCAAAGCGATTTGCCGTGTTATTTAACTTTATTCTTCTGAAAAGGTGCTCAATCCCTCTTCTCAACCCTTCACCGCAGTCATACGGTGGGATTGGGAATCACCTGTCACCTCTCTGCTGTATAGCAAATGACAGCCTTAAGTGCTGTATATCGGCCCTACCTTCAACTTAAAGTACTTAATATAAATGAATATATTCTATTATCAACATAAAGAGAAACTGATAATTACATAAAAAGCTTTATGAAATGAGATGGATACCATTCAATGGCACTTGCACTGGATGCCACAGAAGAGGGAACATTGGTGTAATGGTTAGCACTCTGGACTTTGAAATGACTGGAAATATGAAATGTGCAATGGTAAAAATATAATGGGTCTGAATTTTCAGCAGTTCAGCTGGACTCCGGTGGGAATCCAGCAGAGCGGCTTGGAAAAAGGCTGTGACCAAGATACACCGGGTCCTGACCTTACTTGTAAGAGATGGAGCCTTCATCCGTTTCTTACAAGGTCAGGCTAACGTTAGAAGACAGGGGACTCCCTAGGCTGGCATTCTTGCTTCCCTGGCCAATGAGGGATGCCTATTTTAATTGCACCGATATGGGTGGCACTGTGTTGCTCCAGTGTCATCTGGCAGAAATAAGTACCACAAGTGCCCCTTTCGAAGGGAATCAGTAACGCAACAGTCTAACATGTGGTCCAATTAAACTGAAAGAAGCTTAAAATAAAACAAAATCTAAACGATGTATGCTTTTAAAAAATTGATTCATAAAGGTGGCATTAGATTTCCCAAGTAAACATGGGACGTCCCATTGAGATTTGAACTCAAATTTTAGTTTATATGCTGGTACTGTGAGCAGAAAGACAAGGTCCTACTGAGATTTGAACTTGGATCACTAGATTCAAAGTCCAGAGTGCTAACCATCATTAAAACATGTAAGGTCCCACCGAGATTTGAACTCGGATCGCTGGATTCAAAGTCCAGAGTGCTAACCATTACACCATGGGACCACATAAAAATAGAGGAGGTGACTACTCAGATCACTGGATTGAAAGTCCAGTGTTAGACCATGGAACTCACACTGATACCACAAACTCCAATGTGTTCACATGGGAGGGCACTAGCAGATACTGCCCTGAAGTATCAGCCCTTGATCATTCGCTTGTCCCGGGAGTGGGATAGGAACTCACAACATTCTGACTCAGAGGTGACCACTGAGCTAAGGCTGATACCTGATGTGAACATTCAAGATTAGATTGGATCGGTGGATGAGGGAAAAAGAAATAAAGGGGTATAGGAACAGAACAGGTGAATGTGATTGGGACTGTTTGTTCACATGGAGGGTAAACGCCGACATAGTTTGGTTCGGCTGAATAGCCTGTTTCTGTACAACCTCTCTGTATTTCTGTAGTTGTATTTTGGTGGTGTTTGAAGGAGGAATGTTGCCCAGTACACTAGGAGAATTCCCCGCTGTTCTTTGAGTAATACCACAAGATTTTTAATGCCCAAGAACATACAGAAGGGAGTCCAGATTAACCTCTCAAAAAAAAAGGACTGATAACAGATAGGGTTGCCAACTCATGATTTAGTTAACTACTTATTGATTTTGCATTATTGTAATAGATAGAAATAAAGAGAGAAAAATGATCTTTCTCTCCCTTGCATTTTTGAGAATCATGCACACTGCAAAACTAATAAATTGCTAAAGAAACTGCCAGCACTGGTAACACTTAAAGTGGGCGGCCATTATTTAATTATACTCAGATAATGGGGTAGATTTTTAACTTGCCGCCATGGAGTTGTGGATCGGCTGCTAGTTATAGAAAGTACCTGATTTTCATTGCCTTTGATTTGAGTGAAAATAAAAATTAGGTGGGCTCTATAAAGGGCGGGTGATCTGCTCTGCCAGATTACTGCCCAGGCGGTGAAGATGAAAATCTACCCCAAGTAGTTGGTAGCTTGCCTGCCCTATATGTGGTCTGATTGCTATGCAGTACTTTCACTGCAGTCCACAATTTTCAGATGCTGTTGGTCATTATTGTAGTCTTGATGGCACAAATAAACAGGGATATTTATAACTGATGTAGTCATATAGCAATCAGACCGCATTCAATAGCGTTCTTTCTTATTCTGTCTCCATTGGCTCTTGTATTGCTTCTAGATGTTTTTCAGCACCGCTGTAGTGGTGATTTTCGATCATCAACTACGCAGACACATCAGTAAGGGTTGATCGATCGTTTATTCAAGCATATGCAAGGAGAGACCCCTCTTAGTTTCCCAAGGGGAGAACTCTACTCATTCTGAACAAGTTACAACATTTACGCATCCCGGTTTCCTGTCTCCACATTCCAAGGGGCAGTCCCTTGTTACGTGAGCTCACAATCTAATCCCATCATGCGTTGCATGGTACTACCCCCACCCCCCCAATTGCGAGCACGAATATACATCAGGCATATCCTGTTATCTCAACCGCCTTGCGGTTACGCAGCCTGTTCCAGCTGTCGTGCTCAGTCTCTTCACAGTGTGATCATTAATAAGATTATACATCCCCCTTTCGGGAAATGCCTACCAACCATACTCCACCCATTGTGTTCCTATCAAACAAGCTTGTTATGTCGTTAGTGTAATTGCTTGAAGACTACATTGCAGGGTTCGTAAACAATGTCTAATAGCTACTGCAAGCAAACATTAGCTTCTGCAAATAGACTAACTTCTTCATTCTTAATTTAATCAAATTCTAACTTCTGCAAATTAGGCAAAATTCCCTAACCTTAGGACTATAAATCTGCTGCAACAACCACCTAAACCTGAGCAATAAAAAAATGTCACTCCAAAGACAAACAGATTACTATAAAGGCAGTTGGGCAGTCTGCTCAGGAGCGACCATTAGCTATTCCTCTCCCACTTGAGTTTTTGTTCTAAACTGGGAAACCTAGATAAAAGGTCCAAGACACATTATGGAGAATTGGACCAATGTAGAAAAGAGTAGGAGAGAAGATGAGATAAATAAACATTTTTTTTGCCAGTATTAATACTAAAATGAATGCTGCAATTTAAAAAAAAATGTTTTATCTCAGTTTGTTATTTATTCATTTTGAAAATTATCTGCACTGATATTTTTGTACAAGAAAATCAAAACATTTAACAGGTAAAATTATTGCATTGTGGAAGTGTAACATGTAGTTAATGCCTTTAAATTTACAGTTAAGGAAAACACAGAGCCTTCTTGCTTCACCTATTTGAAATGATCTTGAAAAATGTTACATTTGACAGTTACTGGGAAATTGTCCAAAGACAGTGAAAATGAAAATCTAGCCCAACTAGTTGGCAGCTTGCCTGCTCTAGATTCTAGAGGGGATTGATGTAGATCCTAAACAGGATCTAACAGTGTGAATAATGCAATAGCAGATTTGTACATCCTGTACTGCAAATCAATGGGAAAAAGACCTGCCAAAGTGCAAGCCATTAATTATATCCCAAGTAACTAGCACCAACTATATATAAAATCATTAATTAGTACAGTATAACCTCACTGTAAAGGACTGAAGTACAGCATTCAGTTGCGTGTAACAAAAGCAAGTCATATCCCCTGAATTTGATCAATTTAACTTCCCCCACTTTCTATTTCAGTTTGCTTAGTAGTGAATAAAATTAATTTAACACCACATTGTTTAATCTTTTTGCTGTTCCTTTAAGCAGAAGATTTATTTATTGTGAAGAATGAATCAAGTTAATCCCTTTTTACTACATCATTCTCCAGTCTCTCACCAGCACGTACTATAACAGCTGATCTTGCACCTGATCTGCTGTTTAAAAAAAAAGTATGTGCATATGGATAAAGAGCTGCATAAAAAATAACGGAGTAGAGATCGGTTTAAACCCATTTCGGGCGCAGATCTTATTCAAATTAAATAGGCAGGCTGCCAGTACTACTAGTGCTGCAGATCTCCTAATCGGGAGAGACGGGAAAATAGGGCATCCCTGACATCATTTAAAGGCAGCCTGCACTTCTTAAGGGGGAGGTGTACAGATGCTGATGTCAACTCAATTCAAATTTACAGAAGCTGAAATGGGAGGGGAGATGAGAAGCTGCAAGGGCCTCCTACTTTTCTGAGGCTGCCTTGGAGGTGTTGGTGGAGAAGGTCAGCAGGAGGAGGGATGTGCTATTTCCACTCATTGGGTGGAAGCTCTCAAATAAAGCTACTCGGCACAAGTGGTCAGAGGTGACACAGCGGGTGAGAGCCAAGAGCATTGGCCCGAGGACTTCGCTGCAATGTCGCAAAAATGTAATGACCTGACAAGGGTTGCTAAGGTAAGACTCCTAACTCATATCTCTCATATGAGAACCTGAGTGGCCTCAAATGTAGAAATGGCTGTAACAGGTCCAGAGAGTGGCCTTTCTGGACCTGTTGCAGCCATTTCTACATTTCACTAAAGTTGCCTTGCTGTCTGCAGCCAGACTGCACCTCTCCTTTAAGAAGTGGCGTCAGTCAAGCCCGATTTCATGCTGCCCCAAACAGGCGTGCAGCCAACTGCATGCCTTTAAATATGCACTTTCTCTCGTGAATATTTGCTTTAAAAATATTTATTATTTAATGTTCCGGGGAATAGAGATTTAATTTTAATTCATGTGATGGTGAAAATGTCACTATTGTGCTTGTAAGTGTGTTACCTGTCATGTGGGAGAAGTGGTTAGGTTGCTGAAGTGCAGGAATGAAAAGCAGTGATTTCTGCAACTGCATGAAGTTGATCAATCAATAATTACACTAAATTCAGCAATACAGTTCCTTTAAAAGGTGTCCAAATACTATGTTCAACTAACATTAGGAAGTTGGTGGTGGGGTGCAGATTGTGCGGTTGGTGTGAGCTGAGTGCATCCACTCTTATAAACTGCTACTCTGCTGGAAGTTGTGGTTCACCCTTTTATCTTCACAAGTTAATAAATTATCCTGGGACAGACGGGTTTTTTTTTATTCGTTCATAGGATGTGGGCGTCGCTGGCGGGGCCGGCATTTATTGCCCATCCCTAATTGCCCTTGAGAAGGTGGTGGTGAGCCGCCTTCTTGAACTGCTGCAGTCCGTGTGGTGAAGGTTCTCCCACAGTGCTGTTAGGAAGGGAGTTGCAGGATTTTGACCCAGCGACGATGAAGGAACGGCGATATATTTCCAAGTCAGGATGGTGTGTGACTTGGAGGGGAACGTGCAGGTGGTGTTGTTCCCATGTGCCTGCTGCTCTTGTCCTTCTAGGTGGTAGAGGTCGCGGGTTTGGGAGGTGCTGTCAAAGAAGCCTTGGCGAGTTGCTGCAGTGCATCCTGTGGATGGTACACACTGCAGCCACAGTGCGTCGGTGATGAAGGGAGTGAATGTTTAGGGTAGTGGATGGGGTGCCAATCAAGCGGGCTGCTTTGTCCTGGATAGTGTCGAGCTTCTTGAGTGTTGTTGGAGCTGCACTCATCCAGGCAAGTGGAGAGTATTCCATCACACTCCTGATGTAGGTCCTGCTTGTGAAAAAAAGTATTAGGAAACATCACAAGATCATTTTTAAAATTTCACATATTAAAAACAAGAGATGGTAATGTGATAAGGGGACTTTAAAAACAGGAACTCCCATTTAAAATGAACCTTTTGTATTGGAAAGAATGGGAATAAATCTAAATATATAAAAAATATCAAAATAAATCAGCATCAAAGAACCAATGGGTTGAAGAGTACTTTTGCTGAGAAGAATGTGACAGTAGATTAGTGAGTGACCACCGTCCCAGTAAATTCTCATACTTTAGCTCCTGTTGCATTACTCAAGGTTCTATTTAATTATATAAGAGATTTAATTTTTTTTGCACTCTCCACAGTTGTTAATATCGAAAACAACTGCAAATGCTGGAATTCTGAAATAAAAATAGAAAGTGAAAGAAATGCACAGCATGTCCATCTGTTTTCTGGTGCAGATCCTGTTCTGACAAAGGGACCATACCCAAAATGCTAACTTGCCTTTTCTTTCAGATATTGATGGGTGTGTTATGTATTTCCTCTTTTTTATGAGAGATAATAGTGCTGGTAAATGGAGTACTTTCCCACTTTTGGTGTCAAGTGTTAATCTCTAGCACTTCCAGGTCAGGTCAGAGTAAAGCTGTTTGAACTCTTTTCTAACAATGCTACTTAATCTGCCCAAGAGCGCCCTCTACTGTACTAATGTGTTGTTTTTCATGCACCAGTTTTCATTACAATTAAGGTGCAAATTTGAGGTAAATTTCAACCAGTTTTGTGCTTACTCAGAAACTGTTTCAGACCTGTTTCACTTAAGTCCATTTAGCCAGCAGAAAAACTGGAGACCTTTATTTGATCGGTTTAGGCTGGGATTCAGACCTATGGGTAGAAATTCAATTGCGCCCGAAAATGGGCACGCAGGGGGTGAGGCGCGCACTGCAGGTGCCTGTCAGTTTTGACCCATACAGCATGTAATATTTGTGCTGTGTCTTATAATGAGTCAGGTGTGCAGCCAGCACTACCCACACTATTCATTGCCTCCATGCCTGTTTGGGGAACCAGAAATCGGGCTTGACTGATGCTAGTTAAAGGCAGCCAGCATCTCTTAAAGGGGAAGTGCACTCTGGCTGCAGACAACAGGGCAAGCTTTGAAAGAGAAAAATGGCTGAAAGAAGCACTAACAGGGCACCCAGTTTCTCTGATACTGCTATGGAGGCCCTGGTACTGATGGTGGGCAGTATGAGAGAGATCCTCTTCCCCCCTCCCAGGAGGCAGAAAGTCCTCCAGGCAACATCTTCACCAGCACAGACATCGCAGAGGACGTCAATGCAAGCAGCAGCTCCAAGGGCATGGCTGCAATGTCGGAAAAAGTTTGACTTCACCAGAGTTGTTAAGGTAAGAATCCTGCTCTCTTACACTCTGCTCATACCTCCACCACTTCCAGACTCATTACTCACAATACTCCCCCTTCCCTGCTTCACTTCACTCTCTTACAATCACTGCACACACATTACAACACCTCCTTCAACTCATACTCACACACTCACCAACCCTCAGGAGGAGGCCGAGAAGGATTATCCATTTGGCACTTCCGGCTGAAGATGGATTGCGAACGCTACAGCCTTGACTTTTCAACTCACGTGCTGGGCTGTGCCATCATTGAGGATGGGGATGTTCATGGAGCCTCCTCCTCCCGTTAGTTGCTTACTTGTCCACCACCATTTGCAACTGGATGTGGCAGGACTGCAGAGCTTTGACCTGATCCGTTGGTTGTGGGATTGGGTAGCTCTGTATGTAGAATGCTGCTTTCGCTGTTTGGCATGCATATAGTCCTGTGTTATAGCTTCACCAGGTTGGCACCTCATTTTCAGGTACGCCTGGCTAGATTGTTCAAAAGGGAATTTTTTTTGCTGTTAATTTCATGTGCAAGTGTTCTTAAAATTGTTAATGATACCATAATGTAAAATTCAAACCAATCATGTGTAAGATTCTTAAGAAATATTTTTGTTATTTACCAGAAAAGGATATTTCAAAAATGGAAATCAAACATCTTAGAAAAGTTATGCAAACAGAATGATTATTTTATTTCCATTGTATACTTTTGAATAACCCAAATATTTAATTTTACTGCACAAAATATGTTTGCTAAGGCTAATATAACAATTTGAAAAGTTATGCATTTATAAAATAGATTGTGTTGGTTTGGTAGTTATCGAAACACACTGCAGAATTATAAGATTGGGTTGGAGGTTGAAGGTTGATGGATCATTTGTTGAAAGGAATTTGAGACGTTAAGATCCATTCAAAGAAAAAGGCAGATGAAACACAATGAATAAAATTCAATAAAAATGATAGTACCCATTTAGAATGATACAGAAATAGATGGTGGCTATGGTGATTTAGCTGGCACTTGACTTGTGGAAAAAACAGCCTTGTAAGGAGAAGCATTTAAAAATCTGTGGGAAAATACTTGTATATTGAACAGGCTCAGAAATTGCCAAAAGGCTCAATGACTCATGAAGGTCAAAGAACACTGTCAATACTGGAGAACTGCTGGGTCAGAGAACAGACATTTTCTTGCTCACGTTCAACATGCAAAACGATGGTAACATTTCAAAAAAATTTTAATTGCTTAATAACGAGGAAAATACGGGTCTTTAAAAATTTGAATCATAACATTGAAAAACTCTCTTTTTAATAAGAATAAAAACTGTCTTAAAGAATTCAAATAGTGTGAAATTGAAAACAAATTCTCCCTCGTTTGCTGTAATTAATATTTGATATCTGCTAACATGTGTCAGGATACCAGAACTCTTGGGGCCCGATGTTAGGAGGGAGGCGGGTTGGCAGCGGGGAGTCGACTGGGCGCGTGGGTAACGCGCCCAGCGAAATCAGTGGGTTTGCCACGCGATCATAAGTAAATTGAAGCCACTTACCCTGGCTTCTGGGTTTCGCGCTGGAAAGCTGCGCAGTGGGCGGACTGCGCACCCGCATCATAGGCTGTCAGCTGGAGGAGCCCTATTTAAAGGGGCAGTCCTCCACTGACTGATGCTGCAGAAAATAGGCAAAATTACAGCATGGAGCGGCCCAGGGGAAGGCTGCTCCCAGGTTTAATGATGCCTCACTCCTGGTCTTATTGGATGGTGTGAGGAGGAGGAGGAGGAGGAGGAAGAGGAGTAGGAGGGAGATCCTCCACCTAGCGGAGGGGAGGTAGTGGGCCTGCCTCTGCCACCACGAAGGCCTGGCTCGAGGTGGCAGAGGAGGTCACCAGCACCACCAACATATCACGCACCTGCATACAGTGCAGGAGGCGCTTCAATGACCTAACCAGGTCAGCCGAAGTGAGTACTCTTACTCATTCCCCTACACTCTGTCTGCCACAACACTGCCCCCATCCCACATCTCCTTCTGCACTGCCGACACTACTCTATCACATCACTCCTCACACCCACTGAACCCTCATCCTCATCTTACCTGCACTTCCTCACCTCCTCAGTACTCATCCCACCACTACCACTCAACCCAATCCTCATACAATTTCATGGCTCTGTCTCATACTCACCCTCTGATGCATCTCTTTCACGGTCAGCCTCACCCAACCTGCCACTACCTGTGCTGCAGCCACAGGGCATGCATCACCTGTATGTAGTAGGAAGCATAAGGCCAATGTGTTGTGAGCATGAAGGGGATTCACAAGGGTGTTTGAGGGTTTGTAATGGTTTTTACTTATATTTGATTTCTGATCAATTCACATTACATATTATATTGTCACCACTACTGCCACGTCTTAGCCATTCTTGACTAGCTTGTGCAATAAGGCCCTTTCATGAGGTTCTCCATGAACACCCTTGATGCCACCCATTGGGTCACCCTACAGTGAGTGTATGTGTAGTTTCACGACTACTTTGTGCAGGTGCCTGTTGCGCAGCACTGTGTTGTGTAGCTCCATGTGGCGGAGGTGGACGGTGTGCCTGGCGAGGCTGGTGATGTTGCTTGTCCTCCAATGGAGTGATGAATGCAGCAATGGAACCCCCCCTCCCCCATCCTGACGGTATGAGTGTGAGGGGGTTCGCAAAATAGGTAAATGTGTTTGGACAGCAAAGTTTAGGGTATGATGTAATAATTTTGAGTGTGGCGACAACGCTATGGCAGGCAAAACTTTGTCTGAGGTGACAGAGTGCCCTGCTGCAATGAATGAGATATTCCCCCCAACTGTCAAGGAATCCTCTGCATCTCCCAATGGCTGCTGACTGAAACATGTCTGCAACAACAGGGAGTGTTTCCCACAGCATGGAAACACGCTGAGGAGAGTCCAAAATCACATCCCTGCTAAAATCTCTTCCCAATGAGGTCTGTCAACGATCTCAAGTACCTCCCTAACTATCTAAACTGTCATCCCGCCGGCTTTAATTACCGGTAGGAGTCCCGCCTGCGGGGGCTGCACACTCACCGATTCGCGTCATTGGGGAACCCGGAAGTGGGCAGGTCGGAGGCGGGCTCCGGACCCGCTCTGGGATTCCCCAATTTTAGGAACGCCCGTCACGAACGCACCAGCTCGGCCATCCTAAAATTGACCCCCTAATGTTACAAGAGTGGAGAAAATTGTGTTTGTTCAATGGGAGTATTAATTGTGCATCATGCTGTAATGTATTAAAAACTGATCATACGAAAATAATATTGAATAGTGCCTTTATCATAAATGTCTTTAGTTACATCACTTACATCTATTGCATCCATTTACACATGTACAGTGTGTTAAATGTTAAAGTGTAACAACGGATAGCACTCTCCACTAAAAGATGTGAAGACCCAATATTGGATTCCATTTATTTCATACCTACCAAAGGTGGAATGGCCTTTGCATTTCTCAAAGTTCGGTTGTCAAAGAATCTGAATGATGAAATCACCTAAACATATTAATACATTTCTTTTCTCATTACACAAAATACTTTCACAAAATGGATCAAACAAGATTGTGGGCTGAATATGGTAAATGATCACAATATAAAATATTGATAGAAAATCAAATATAATTACTTGTAAAAAGTGATTTATTAATATGCAATTAATAATGAATATTGCACTGGGTCTAGGTGCAAACCTGTGAGTTACATCATTAAATTTACACGGCCTATATTTTTAGTTCATGTTTACTGTTTGATTGATGAATGGTTGTAACAGACATATGGGCCTAAATTTTAACCAGGAGCTGGGAAGATGGCGGGGGAGGGGGAATTCCTGACGGGAAATTTTACAAGTCTGGAAAATTCCTCTCCGAACACTCCAGATGATCGAAACTAGTTCAGGAGACCACATTGAATCTTTTCCACCCGCCCCCGCCGCAGCATTGAGTACTGTGAATCAGTACTCACCGCACAAGCCAGCAGCCTGTTCCACAGGTCTACAACTCCCCGGGAAAAGAAGAACCGCCTAATATCCAATCTATTTCTTCCTTTGCATAATTTATACCTGCATGATCACCTGGTCCACCCCAACCTATCAAATTGAAGTAATTTACCAGTGTGTCCACAATTTAGTCCCTTCATTATTTTGTAGACCTCAATCAGTTCGTCTCTGAGTCTAGGCTTCTCTAAAGCATATAGATCCAGCTACTTATGCCTATCTGGGCAGCTAAGGTGTTTTAAACTGGGAATGATTCTCGTGGTTCATTCTGCTATGATTTACAGGGTTTTAAAACGTAAACATGGTATCGCCTAATCACTCTTTAACTCATTTTCTCTTCTGCTTCTTTCACCTGTGCTGGCATTCTACATCATGAGAGTTGGCCCTTCACCCAAGGTTTATTAATAAATAAAAGCTTCTGTCTCTCTTTCAGTAGTTTTATGAGTGTGATGTTTTAACCTTGCAGCTCCTCCCAAAATTATTTTTTTTTCCCTTACATGTGGATAGAAACATAAGAATTCACCTGTGAAAATATTTCTTTCCAAGCTACTACCTGTTTTGGAGATGTTTGTAGTGTTACTACAGAAGTTAGTTCCAGAAAGTTATTGTGTATGTACCAACACCCTGACCTGTGCTCTATCTGACTGGGTGCCTGACATTCCCACAACCATAGACCAGGGATTAAGCATGGCGTTCAGTAGTGTCATCATACAAAATGAGCTGAAATTAAACCATTGTGAAACCCAAAGTACCTTCATTATGGATAGATAGCATTAGGAAGAGCAATTTTTGACAACTCAACTTCATTTTTTAATTTGAATAAGGAAACACTTTGGAGCTGCTCACCCATTTACAGGCCCGTCTGAAAATTGCATCAGGCAGGCCTTGAGTGTTAATGGGGCAGCCGAGATGCCCCCCCACCTCCCAAATCAACTTCCGATTATCCATTTGTCAGTTGAGAAATTGGTGGCCGGCAATTGAAAATCATTCCCAGTATCTCTATGTTGCTCGGCCCAAGTAATGCTGCAGATCTCTGAAACATGGGTAGAAAGTGGAAGGCTCTGGTTAATATGGGAGGCTCAGTTATATCAGTGGAATAATTGGAAAGACATAAAGGGGTCAATTTTCGGATAGCCAAGCGGGTGCGTTCGTGACGGGGGGGGCTCCTAAAATTGGGGATTCCCGGAGCAGGTCCGGAGCCCGGGTCCAACCTGCCCACTTCTGGGTTCCCCAAAGATGCGAATCAGTGTGCGTGCAGCCCTCCCCCCCACCGATTTTACTGGGCGGGTTACCCACGCGCCCCCCCACCCCCCCGCTGGCAACTCGCCTCCCTCCTAATATCGGGCCCAAAGAAACAGATGAAACATTTCTGCAGCAATAGAAATCAAATCATTGCTGCTTCAAACACTTAATAATTAGTAAAGTGGTCCATATAATGGGCTGGATCTTGCTGGAAAAATAACGGCATAGTAACAATGCAAGCTGTTATTAATGCGTAAATCAGCCAGCAAATTCAGGATAATAAGAGATACGAATCTCCAGAACTTGCCGGTCGATTTACGCCGCTCTGCCGTTTGCTTCACACAAACAGCATCTTGCCTTTAGCCTCCCCATTATTTTTAAGAACTTGCTGGATTTGCACATTAATTGCCCATTAAACTCGCCACAGAAATTTAGGGCTGGAACTCAAAAGTGTAAGTACCCTTTCAATGACTTGATAATTGGTAATGCAATGCCAATCAACCTCTCAGGCCCAGAAAGAGAACACTTGAAACTGTTGAGTCTTATTCCTTCAGGTAGTGAATCATTCTTAGAGATTTTAAAAATGTTAAATTTTTATTTTTTTTCTTACTTTTCCTTTCTGTCTCTTTTTTCTCTCCTAATCCATTTTTTCTTTCTCTCTATTTCTCTTTCTGTACCTGATTTGACTCTAATTCACCTACTCTAATTCACCCTCCTTCTCCGTCGTTCCTCTGTTTCTTTCCCAATCCTTAAATGTCATTGATTAAGGAGATACACCGTAGATCCTGCCGTTCACTAAGGTCCCAGATGCCTCGTTGCCCTTGCCACGCCGTTATCAGCTTGCACTTCCAGCAAGTTACAGTGCAAAATTATTTCGAGCTGAATGGTTCAGAAAAGAGTCTAACTAACGGCATGCGCTCCTGAAAGATTTGGCCAATTATTTCAGAGGTGGGTTAAACCTGAGCTTACACTTTTCAAAGTTAATTTATATACAATGAATGGATTGGCAAAATGAAGCATTTATAGATCAAACTTGAAATTTTCAATTTCACTGCAATTCAATGCACACTGTTCATTATCTTCTGTATGTAATTAACACTTGGGAGTGAGTATAAGCTTGGAATCTAATCCAGGGGCTATCATGGTCTGCCTTATTTGCTGTCAGTTACTGTGTGGGCATGTCCTTTGTGGTTTCACTATCTATACAATAAACACTACACTTCAAAGCCAGAAAAATGTCATTTTCATTTGGTTTGGTGCAGACGCAAAAAACTGGTGCCAAAATGGAAACTTTCGCAGAGACATGAATATGTACTTTTTTCCAATGTATCTTTTGGCAGACATTTTTGTTACTTCATGTGTTTTGAGCTTAATATATGAAATGTTTTAAAGCTTTAGTAATATAAATATATGTCCAGTTCTTATATCTGTAGAATGCTTCATGCTGGACTTTTGTACAACCTAAATACTCAAGGAAAGCTGGCAGGAAGGGATGGGCGAAACCTATTGAAATAGGGAGTGTCAGATCAGTGTGTGTGTGGGTGTGTGTATATATGTTTCCAAAATGATTATAATACATTATCATTATATTGTAATGTGAATATAGTACACTTGTTTAAAATATATATATATGTATATATATATATATAAGTAGGAGCCTCAGACACAGTTACATTAATGAGCTAATGCTAAGCCATGTGGTCATTTTTTCCCCAAAAGTTTAGAATACTAGAATGACCAGAGAGAAGTCTCCTGTATATTCCAAATACTGGGAGATTTGAAACCTGCATCTCTAACTGTTTGGAAATGGATGGAAGAAAATGTTATTCCAATACAAAGTTATGTTCAAGCAGTCTGTTTTGGTTCCTTAAGAAAAACTCCTCTTCCATTCTTTTTTCTGCAAACCCATTTTTAAGAATTCTGTAAACACTTGGCCTGCATATTCCTATGGACAGTCTGGTTATTGACCAATTGCCCACAATAGCAGTAGTGGTATACTGTCCATTTGGACAAATTTGAGATAATGGGGAGGGAGATTAATGATCTATGCCTGATTCTTGACATTTTAAATACCAACAGTGACAAAGAAAGTTCAATGTTATCTTTACCATGTCTGTGGCAATTTTTTAATTTAAAAAGTTGTCTTCTCGTTGTGATCCTTTTAACTTTAAGAAAGAAAGATCTTGCATTTATATAGCACCTTTCACGCCCTCGGGACATTCCAAAGTGTTTTATGAAATGCAAATGAAATACGTTTTGAAGTGTAGTCACTTTTGAAGGACCCCTTATTCAAAATTCATTGGGGATTAGCAAGGCAGGTGTTGGGTCTGACCCACTCAGGATTCTCCAGCGTCCCCCTGCGGCCACCAATGTGAGGTAAGTAACAAAAAATTCTTGGGGAAAAGTCCCCATCCTGTGGAACCTGGAGGAGCAGGGGTGCTTCTCCGACTCCACAGTAGTCGCAATAGGCCCCTCTCCCCCAGTAGCACACTCCAATCCCCCCTTCCCGGGACTTAACTTTAACTGAGGGCCACTGTTGGCGAGGCAGGCGGCCCAACATTGAAGTCTTCGCTTGAACTAGCTGCCTGTGGAGGTGTGACTAGTGCCAGCAACTCGCGCCGAGCATGCTGATGACACCTGAGGACCAATTTCTATTGATCTTTGGGCCTCTTGGTTTGGGCATACGCTAGTCACGCAGCACGAGTCTGGGCCCAAAAAAGGACCCAGGCCAAAATCTACCCCAGAGCCTACAAAAAAATGAGAGCGACAAAATTGGAAAAATAAAAAAAAAGTATGTTATCTAATGTGGTATGAAATTTCTCACACTGTGCAATAACACTACAAGTGAAAGTGGCGTTCTTCCCCATATTATGGGCAGCTGGAAGTCTGAAGTTTTTTATCATGGATATCAACATGTACATTAAATCTTACATAACAATCATTGCATTTCTAAATGAAGTGCTTTTAAATGTTTCTGACAGATGTGATGGAGCAGCGTATAAATGCAATTCTTTTTCTTTCTCGCCCATGGCTCATTGTGTGAAAACAGATACTTTCTGGCGTAAGAGTCCTTGTGACTATCACATGTTATCCATGAAGGGGATTTTCAAGAGAGCAGTTAGTCATGTCTGGAGACAGGCAATGCACCGTAATGGGACGTATTTCATGTATGTAATAATCTAATCAAAACTAAAGAAAAAGGAAATTAAACCATTTTATTTTAAATGTCTCATGCAATATACAAAGGAGAACAGTGTAAATGGCCAGTTTATGTCACTTTGTGTGTTATCACATCATCACTGCTTATGAAGTAAATCTCATTGTTTGCTCACTCACTCTCTTTCACACACACACACACACACACATGATTGGATAACCCGTCAGAAAGAGAAAGGACTGGAGGAATTAGAAAGCGAAGGGGAAAGAGTACTTTTCTTGATGAAGCAGCTGCTGAAAAACATAGCAAAGAGGTGAATACTCTCAGTAGGAGGCCATAGAAACTCCCATAAGGATATTTAGCTTGTTGACCACTGCGCTGTCGGATACAGGTATAAAAATTAAGGCTGAAGCACTGCGGTACTCACTGAATGGGAAAGGATTAACTCTTTGAATACTGATTATTCTTTTAAAGTATATACATTTTCTATCACAGAAAAACAGTGGTGATGTCATTGTTTATTTTTCATACGTAATATACTGTGAATTATATTAAATGTGTCGTTGTCTTAATTTGGGCCATAGGGCTGGTCTTGCAATCCCACATTTGGCCAAAGCCCAGATTGTAACATTTTTAAAATGGTGAAGCAAGAGTTAAAAGCTATTCATCCTCGGAACTGCAGATGTGGCCTGTTCTGTGGAACATTTTGTTTGGCTTGCATTTCCAGACTGAGTACACTCCTGGGAAAAATACTCTAAGTAGACTCAGGAAATATAATCCCACTGCACCTGACCAATGGCTCTAATCCTATATATACAGAACCTGCCTGGTGTGAGGTAGTAGCAAATCTTTGTCTGCCAAATCTCTCTTTAATGGCATAATCCCCAGTAAGGATTTAAGAACTGAACTCAAGGCACCTGAAATCTTCATGGTGCTTAAAGTAGAAACAACCACAATCAACGATGGCTTATATTTACACCAATTGATTAAAATGCATTAATCAAAACTGTCTTTCTTTTCTCCATTGCTTTGGGCTCGATTTTAGGAGCGTGTTTCCGGCGGGTTCCCAGCGGGGTGGCCCCGAAAATCCCGATCTCCGGTCACGTGACCGGATCGCGACGAAATCCCGGCCACTTCCGGGTACCGCGCTGACGTGCGGGGCTGCGCGCGCAAGCCCCGCTGGTGGGAATCCCGCAGGCAATTAAAGCCAGCGGGGTTCCACTTGAGAGTACTTTCCTTGCTCGTTGTGGTCAGTTAATGAGCTGAAGCAGCTGTCAAAAGAGGAAGTGTGGGATTTTAGGTTCAAGGCAGTGAGTTTCCCACACTGGGGGAAACAGTCTCCCTCCAACCAGGCGTGTTGCAGCCAGCAGCCTGTGGCAGGTGCCAAGGTGCGCTCCACGGGGGAGAGCCCTCACCCACGCAGGAGGCCACCGCGTCACATAGGGCAACCCCTGCCCTCCACCACGCCCCGCCAAGCCAGAGGACAGACCGACACGAAACCGCAGCCCCAGTCCGAGGAACCACACACCTACCCTGCACAACCCCTCAGACCAACACCTGCCAGATGGGTGGTGTGTGGAGACCCTTGGAGGACGAAGAGCATGACCAGCACCAGCAGCCTCGCAGTCCACGCCGTCCGCTGCAGATACGTGGATCCCCCCAACACGGTGTTGTTGCACGCCCACCTGCACAGCAGGAGGCAGGGCTACCGCAGAGAGAGACGCGTCGCAGAGGGCACTACCCTCGCCACAGGGTCCACAGACCGAGGCGCAGCTCCCCGGACCTCTCCGAGCAGCAGTGCACAGGGAGGCGCAGATTTGCTCGACATGTAGTCGTGGAGAACTGCAGCCTCTTTCATGCCGAGCTGCTCCTGGCTGGCCCCAGCACCAACTGCTTACCTGTCGCTGGCAAAGTCACCACTGCCCTCCACACCTTCTCCTCCGCATCCTTCCAGGGTGCAGCCGGCTACACCGCCGATGTCTCTCAATCGTCTGCGCGGACGAGCCCTGCAAATACACCTGCACCTACTCTGCAGTAACACGATGGGTGGCATCAGTGGTGGGTCCTCATAGTGATACCCAGGAGTGGGCATTATTGGACACAACGGACAGGATTCGCGGAGACATGGCAGTGGTGGTGTCAATATAATGTGTGCTGTTTGTTGCTCTGAAATTCAATATGGGTAACACCCATGACAAACCCTCAGACACCCTTGTGCACCCCCTTCATGCTGACGAGACGTTTGCCTTACGCTGCCTACTGCACATATGTGATGCATGCCCTGTGGCTGCAGCACAGGTGGTGGCAGGTTGAGTGAGGCTGGCCGTGAGGGAGATGCACGAGAGGGTGAGTATGGGATGGAGCAATGAGATTGTATGAGGAGTGGGTTGCGTGTTAGTGGCAGGGTGAGTACTGGCGAGGTGAGTAGGTGGAGGTAAGATGAGGATGCGGTGTGAGTGGGTATGAAGGGTGATGTGACAGAATAGTGTTGGCGGTGCCGAAGGAGATGTGGGGTGGGGGCAGTGTTGTGGCAGACGGAGTGTAGGGGAAAGACTTCGTGTTCTCACTGCGGCTGACCTACTGCGGTCATTGCAGCGCCTCCTGCACTGTATGCAGGTGGGCGATATGTTGGTGGCGCAGGTGACCCCCTCTGCCACCTCGAGCCAGGCCTTCTTGGTGGCAGAGGCAGGCCGCTTCCTCCCGCCCGCCGGGTGGAAGATCTGTGTCCTCCCCCTCCTTCTCACCCCATCTGACGATACCTGGGGTGAGGCATCATTAAACTGGGAGCAGCCTTCCCCCTGGGCTGCTCCATGCTGCAATTTGTCCCATTGGTTGCAGCATCTGTCAGTGGAGGACTGCCCCTTTAACTAGAGAGCCTCCAGCTGACAGATCGTACTGTGCATGCGCAGCCCGACCGACGCGCAGGCCAGCGCCGTGGACCCCGGAGGAGCAGGTAATTGATTCCTATTAGTGGGTTGCCTGCTACGATCGCGTGGGCAACCCACTAATTTCGCCGAGCGTGTTGACCACGCTCCCGGAGGACCACCCGCTGGGAACCCGCAGGCCTGCTAAATTCGGGCCCTTTATGTTTGACAATAACCTAAAGCAGCATTAGCTGTAAATCAGATTGTAATTCAGTGTGTGCATAATCACACACAGGCTTTTAATAACAAAAGCAACAGAGAAACTTTCATTAAAACAACCAAAACAATTATTTTCTTTATGTCAAAGCTAGGTTGAATTACATAAATAATAATTCTCTGTACAGGAGAGCTAATGTGGTTTTCTGTAATTCTCAAATGATTTAATTAGAATATGAAGCTGTGGGAATATAAGGAGAGGGGAGGGGCAATAATGGATTATTAACTGAAATATACCTTGTTGCATAATATTTTACATTTTTCAATTAAAATTAAACCATGTTCAATTAATAGTTCTAAATTAAAAATTAATTGAACCTAAATTTTCAAACTTGTGCTCAAAACAAGATGAGTTGCAGTCGATCCCAAAAGTCTGCAGTAACTTGGGCAGGAGTCTGCCAGAAGGACCACAAATTAGGCTGGGCTCTGGATATGTCAGATCACAGGTGTATTTTCGAGATGGCCTGTTGGATGCAGAGACTTTGCCTGTCCCAATGAAGGCCATTGGTGTAATGTTCCTGCTTTCCCAGCTCTCAGACCAGGCCTAGCATATGGTTGGCAGAGCTTTACCTGGTGTGATCAAGTGTATGTAACCTCCAAATAGTGCTTGTAGGGACCAGTTGAGGTTCTAGGCCTGAGTTCTGTCTGGACCCCCAAACACTGAGAATTTTTTAATGGTGAATGTTGGTCCTTACAAAGGGGTTGACAGGACAGGATCTTTCCGGGTGGCCCAGCACCACCCCCTCCCTGCCCCCCCCCCCACCCCCAAGTATCAGTAACCTCTGTGGGATTCTTGGCCTCTATACCATGGCAGGTACCTGAGATGCGCCACTAGTTGTATAAACATTTACCAGTCCATATTAATTAGTGGACCTTCCACCGACCCTAGGAACTTTGACACAGTCATTGGCGGAGGTCCTGGGCAGGAGCATCTCAGCACTTACATTACTCCACCCACTGTTTTCAGGGCCATCAAATTTACTGATACTTTGCACATTCTCATATTCATCAATTTAAATCTCAGGTTGGGGCAGTAGGGAGAAGAAAATTGACCCCATGGTCTAGAAGTGGAGTGGAGCAGGGGCTGCTCTTTCAAAACTGAGATGAGGAGAAACTTCTTCACTCAGAGGGTGGTAGGTCTGTGGAATTTGCTGCCCCAGGAAGCTGTGGAAGCTACATCATTAGATAAATTTAAAACAGAAATAGACAGTTTCCTAGAAGTAAAGGGAATTAGGGGTTATGGGGAGCGGGCAGGAAATTGGACATGAAGCTGAGTTCGGATCGGTCAATGCCCTGTGGGTGGCGGAGAGGGCCCAGGGGCTATGTGGCCGGGTCCTGCTCCGACTTCTTGTGTTCTTTAGATTTGTGGTTGGGATCAGATCAGCCATGATCTTATTGAATGGCGGAGCAGGCTCGAGGGGCCGATTGGCCTACTCCTGCTCCAATTTCTTATGTTCTTATGTTCTTATGTTCTTAAGTGGAACTACAAGGCCGACAAAAATATGAAGAAAGTGAAGACATTCCTTCCTATGAATAATGTTACCCAGCTTTTATTTTCTGGTCCTTCATAATCAAAATTGCAATCAAAGAAGTTGCTCAGGGGCCATTTTGATAATTGTCGTAAGAATAGAAGCAATACTTGTTCACTTAACCACCTCCTCCGATTCAAAAATAGACTATTGCAAAAATAGCTTGATAACTGATGAAGTGTACATGGCAGGTTCACTCTCTCTTGTGAAAATGTGGACAATTATGGATGGCAGTCTTAAATGAGCAGGTAATTACAAATTTATACAAAGAGCATAAAGTTTTAGAGGGCTAACCTTCTCACAGCACAGACCTGCCAGCAGCAGTAAAGGTGGTTATTGCACTCATCTTCTGAACTGCAGAATCTATGAAAAAAGTAAAAAGAGGGCTTGAGAGTGAAAAGAGAGCTTAGGAGAATTTTCTTTACTCAGAGAACTGTTGAGCATCGAATGTTTTACTACAGCTGAGGCAGAGTCCATTCCATCTTCTAAGGAAAGAGAAAATAAACATTTGAAGCAGAGGAAGATATAGGAAGAGAGAGCAGGGCGGTGGGATTAGTGTTTGGATTGCTGTAACAAAGAGCCGACACAGACACAATGGGCCAAATGGCCTCCTCACATAGAATTATACAGTATGTACAGCACAGAAACAGGCCATTCGGCCCAACAGATCCATGCCGGTGTTTATGCTCCACACATGCTTCCTAAATGTCGTTATGGTGTTTTTCCAGGGTTTCTGTGGCTCTCCCATTCAAATTGTGATGGAGAAGCAGGACAATTCTTGTGGAAATTTACCCCCTGCAATTTTTAGTTGATCTCCTGTGCGTTTAATTGCTTAAACCAGATTACAGCTACATTGATGAATATGGGTGTAATGAAGCAGCAAAACAAACACAAATGGATTTACATATTTCCCCCATCCTAGAATCATTAAATACATATGTTAAACTTCACACACTTTAACAAAATTCACTATTTTTTATGCAAGTAGAAAGATTTCTCTCTTGTGACCGGGCAGCTAGCTTGTAATGGTAAAATCTTCATCGCATACACATTTACCATCCTCTTGCTGTGGTTCATTTATTTTGTCTCAATCTCCTCCCACCAAGAGATTTGAAAGAACTTGAGAGACCTGGGAGTAAATGACTCATTATCAAGTAATATGGTTAGTGATTGTTACTATCATAAGATATTTAGTATTTCATATCTTAGAATATTTTAAATTATAGTTGAATATATCTTCCATCCACTGTCTACTATTTACATTCTTTTATTACATCACATAAATTTTGTATTGGTGGATTTGCAGAGAATCTAAAAGACTCGTGCAATCTTAAATATTATGTTTCAAAGAAACATTGCCTTTATGCAAAAGTTTTTAACAAACTTTCCTTTCATAGCTTCCGATGCAGGCACACAAACTGCTTTGAAATATATGTACAGCCATTCTAACAGCCTTGGCTCAGAACATAAGAACATAAGAAATAGGAGCAGGAGTAGGCCATGTGGCCCCTCGAGCCTGCTCTGCCATGCAATCAGATCATGGCTGATCTATCTCAGCTCCACTTTCCCACCCTATCTCCATATCCCTTGATTCCCTTAGTGTCCAAAAATCTATCGATCTCAGTCTTGAATATACTCATTCACCTAACGAAGGAGAAAGCCTCCGAAAGCTTGTGATTTTCAAATAAAATTGTTGGACGATAACCTGATGTTGTAAGATTCTTTACATTTGAATATACTCAACAACTGAGCATCCACAGCCCTCTGGGGTAGAGAATTCCAAAGATTCACAACCCTCTGAGTGAAGACATTTTTCCTCATCTTGGTCCTAAATGGTCGCTCCCTTATCTTGAGACTATGCCCCCTGGTTCTAGACTCTCCAGCCAGGGGAAACAGTCTCTCAGCATCTACCCTGTCAAGCCCTCTAAGAATTTTATACGTTTCAATGAGATCACCTCTCATTCTTCTAAACTCCAGAGAATATAGGCCCATTCTACCCAATCTCTTTTCATAGCACAACCCTCTCATCCCAGGAATCAATCTCAGTAGTCACACTCTCACGTCTGAGTTGCTTGGTTGTGAGTTCCAGCCCCCCTCCAGAGTATTTGAGCATGATATCTAGGCCAAGGCTGCAGTGCAGTACAGACGGAATGCTACGCAGTCAAAGGTTCTGGCTGGGAATTTCCTTGGGATTCTGCTGATCTTGCGCTGCAGTTATTCCTGGCAGCTGTCTTTTGGGGGAATTGTTATACTGAGGTCCTGTCTACTGCTCAGTTAGATGTAAACGATTCCAAGGCACTATTTAAAGAAGAGCAGGGAGTTCTCCTGACTAACATTTCTCTTTCAATCAACACCACTAAAACAGATTATTTGGTCATCTAATCTCATTGCTATTTGTGGGACTGTTCTCTGCGCAAAGTGGCTGCCATGTTTACCTACATGACAACAGTGGCTACACTTTTTGGAAAAAAATACTTCATTGGCTGTGAAGCTTTGGGGATGTCCTGAGGACGTGAAAGGCACTATATAAATACAAGTTCTTTTGTGCATGTAATGACTATGATGGGAATGATTTGAGAGATTTCTATTGATCATCCTCTCCGGTGAACAGGACAGTGCCTCTTTAAAACTTTAGCCCTGTGAATTGGAGAAAATTGGTGAGGTGAGAGTGACTGCCCTTGACATCAAGGCAGCATTTGACTGAGTGTGGCACCAAGGAGCCCTAGTAAAATTAAAGTCAATGGGAATCAGGGGGAAAACTCTCCAGTGGCTGGAGTCATACCTAGCACAAAGGAAGATGGTAGTGGTTGTTGGAGGCCAATCATCTCAGCCCCAGGACATTGCTGCAGGAATTCCTCAGGGCAGTGTCCTAGGCCCAACTACCTTCAGCTGCTTCATCAATGACCTACCCTCCATCATAAGGTCAGAAATGGGGATGTTCGCTGATGATTGCACAGTGTTCAGTTCCATTCGCAACCCCTCAGATAATGAAGCAGTCCGCGCCTGCATGCAGCAAGACCTGGACAACATCCAGGCTTGGGCTGATAAGTGGCAAGTAACATTCGCGCCAGACAAGTGCCAGGCAATTACCATCTCCAACAAGAGAGAATCTAATCACCAATCCTTGACATTCAACGGCATTACCATCGCCAAATCCCCCACCATCAACATCCTGGGATCACCTTTGACTAGAAACTTAACTGGACCAGCCATATAAATACTGTGGCTACAAGAGCAGGTCAGAGGCTGGGGATTCTGCAGCGAGTGACTCACCTCCTGACTCCCCAAAGCCCTTCCACCATCTACAAGGCACAAGTCAGGAGTGTGATGGAATACTCTCCACTTGCCTGGATGAGTGCAGCTCCAACAACACTCAAGAAGCTCGACACCATCCAGGACAAAACAGCCCGCTTGATTGACACCCCATCCACCACCCTAAACATTCACTCCCTCCACCACCAGCACACTGTGGCTGCAGTGTGTACCATCCAGAGGATGCACTGCAGCAACTCGCCAAGGCTTCTTCGGCAGCACCTCCCAAACCCGCGACCTCTACCACCTAGAAGGATAAGGGCAGCAGGCGCATGGGAACAACACCACCTGCACGTTCCCCTTCAAATCCCGACTTGGAAATATATCGCCGTTCCTTCCTCGTCGCTGGTTCACAATCCTGGAACTCCCTTCCTAACAACACTGTGGGAGAACCTTCACCACACGGACTGCAGCGGTTCAAGAAGGCAGCTCATCAACACCTTAAGGGCAATTAGGGATGGGCAATAAATGCCGGCCTCACCAGCGACACCCACATCCCATGAACGAATAAAAAGAAAAATTGGAGAAAAAGGGTTGGCGAATCCCAACATATCAATTTGTTTTGAGGGCAAGATTCTTTTTAAAAAAAAAATAATATTGTTTTCTGCTCCGGTACACCTTGGAATTTCCACGGCAAGCACTGCCTGAGAGAATGAATGGGCACCCACCTCTTATGCTTACACCAATGTTACTCATTAAGTGTTGCTCGTATGCACCCATGAGATGACTTTCTTGTCCAGCAGAATGCCTGGTCTCCAATTGTCAGATATGGTCCAACACTCAGTGGTGTAACATGTCAGGGCTCCTACTGCTGCATCACGGCACTATCCATTTCAAATAATACATTGTTAAATTGCCATTTATGTAAAAATCTAGAGATATCATGCAAATAACCCCTGCGAGATGCCATCCAAAAGGGTGTGTGACTGAGCCAAATGGTCAAGGGAAGTCTCTGGTCATTGCTAATCTCAGCCAGCACTGCAGTGTGGGTGCTAAATTTAACTGCAAACCTCTTGGGGGAGAGATGGCAAAATCAGACAAGATTCCCACTCCTGATTACTTTCCATCCCAGAAACGCATGTTTGTCGGTGTCAGGTGAGAAGGCAATCAGGGTTGGCTGTGATGTGCCTGTCGTTGAATAAACTGCCAATACCTAAGACTGACACAAGAATGAAGACCATTTGGAAAATACTTTGGGGTTTTGGCACATATCTGTAACGCATTCTGCTCCATTTCCAATCGAACTAATTGGTAGATTCCAAAATTACTAACAATTCCTCAGAAGCCTTAGCAGTTGCTGCAGTACAACAGTTTGGCCTGTAGATGGTGCTTCAGGCCTGAATCTGCAGTAGAAGGTTCTGTATGGCAGCTACACTAAATGAAGGAAGGACCTTTGTTGCAACTATGTTTGAACATTGTAGAACAAAAGGATAGCCATTATTATCAATTAGTTCATTGTTTTGCTCTCTATCAGTGGCGCATGCTAACTAGACCCATCAAAATGGTGGTGGTGAAATGCTAAATGAATTTCTCAGACACAAGTAAAATCAGTATAACATTAGTACATCCACTGTGTTATCGGATTGTATGTAGTACTGTGTGTGTTGTGTTAAGAGTTCAATAGCATCACAATAAAGAAAATGTAACCTCAAGAGTTTCTGTTCTCCTGACTCAGGTACAAAACATCTCGTAGCAAAATACCATGCCCCTCCCCCACCCCACGCCATTCTGGATTCCCTCCAATCCGACTGACCCGTGTTTGTATTGGCTAAATCAGCCACGTACTAAGTTGCTTCTAAAAGCCAGAATTGACTAAAATGCATCACAGTGCGCTTGAGGACTTTGCCTGGAAAGTTGACATTAACCCTACCCAAAGGTTACCAGTTATGATAAGAAGTGCAGGCTGTTTATAAACATGTAATAGCAGAGATTTCTCTCTATGTCGTATTAAAGGGTGACAAAAAAAATCCAAAAAATCTCAGCCTCTCCAATCCTTTTTGTTGGCCCTTAAAAAACAATCCATTCTGATCCTTTTAGACCAACTATTCCCTTCCTTGTGTCACAACTTCACTTTTATTTATCCTTTAGTTAATTTATATTAGAAAATAAAAGATAATAGGGCAAAAACTCATTTTCTGTATGCATGAGAAGAAATCCATGTATACACAGTGCCATAAAATATAAGGAGAGGCTTGCCAGTGAAAGAACACACAGGATTCTCTAAATGTTGTCGTCCCAGACAACAAAATACAAGAATACGTAATTGGTTTTGCATTGTGGTACATAACCGATTTTCTCTAGAATGTAATGAATTCAGTAAAATATTCCACAGAGATAAGAACATAAGAAATAGGAGCAGGATTAGGCCATACGGCCCCTCGAGTGTGCTCCGCCATTCAAAAAGATCATGGCTGATCTTCGACGTCAAATCCACTTTCCCGCCCATTCCCCATATCCCTTGATTCCCCTAGAATCCAAAAATCTATCTATCTCAGCCTTGAGACTCAACGTCTCAGCATCCACAGCCCTCTGGGGTAGAGAATTCCAAAGATTCACAACCCTCTGAGTGAAGAAATTCCTCCTCATCTCAGTCTTAAATGGCCGACCCCTTAGCCTGAGACTATGCCCCCTAGTTCTAGACCCTCCAGCCGGGGAAACAACCTCTCAGCATCTACCTTGTCAAGCCCCCTCAGAATCTTATTTGTTTCAATGAGATCACCTCTCATTCTTCTAAACTGCAGACAGTATAGGCCCATTCTACTCAATCTCTCATAGGACAATCCTCTCACCACATACCACATTCTGAGAGTGGGAGAGAAAATGGGCCAAGAGGCGACAATAATTATTTAAATAGTTTTAAAGCATAAAGCTCTTGTAACTAATAAAGTACTTTTTTGCAATTAAAATAGCTTAAATATGGAAACATCAGAGAAAAGGAGAGGAGTATATTTGCTATAGGGTATAAATCTGTCTTGGGCAGTCGTGCAAAGCAGGCGATAGAGAATTGGCAGCATGTTTTGTACGCTGTCTAATTTTCAAAAATGGGACAGAGTGCAAAGCAGGCTGTCAATTCGCATCCGCCTGTTTTGTGTTACCACTAAGACAAATTTATACTCCTATGAATTAAAGTTGAGTGCATTGAATTTTAGAACTTTCAGTAAGACAAATAACGAGGTTAATAACATTTTAGAGGATGTATTATATTGGCGTTCCCTCCCTAAAACCTATCCGCCTCAATACCTCCCTCTCCTCCTTTAAGATCCTCCTTAAAACCTACCTCTTACATCAAGCTTTTGGTCACCCCTAATAATATTTCCTCTGGCTCGGCATGCATTTTTGTTTGATTACGCCTCTGTGATCGCCTTGTTTTTCTACGTTAAAGGCGCTATATTAATGCAAGTTGTTATTATTGGAGCATGAAGACAGTCTGTACGAGTTGTAAGTTGCAAATATGACTCCCACTATAATTCCATTATATTCCACTCATTGAATGTGTATAACCCATATTTTTGAACTATTGTACAGTTCTTTATATTTATCAATGTTAAATTTAATTTGCAAATTGTCTACCCAGTCGCATTACTGGGTAGAAAGTGTAACTGAATTCTTTTTCAATTCTTTTGCTCCATCTCCTGTCTCTACTTCTCATTAACTTAGTGCTGTCACGCATTAGTTTTGGTATCCAGGCGATTTATAGAGTTTAGAAAATGGGACTTAAACACTTACCTTGGTAAGACTCACTCATTGCCCCCCTCCCGCAGCCCTTCCCAGGCTGACATTATACCTCTCACAAATATTCTCTGTTTCCCACTTTTCATCAGCTTCTTATCTGGGGGTGCCATGTTCTACCTTGGATTCCTGTGGCTGTTACTTTAATTGGAAGCATTTCATATGGAACTTGGCCAAAAGTTTTCTGAAAGTCTAAATATATTATATCATAGGGAGTGCCACTATCCACTATATCTGTAGTATTTTCAAAGTCTTCAGGGAAGTTTCCCAGGCAGATCTTCTTGTTTCTTGTCAAGTTATTGCTATGCAGGTGCTCCTCCGGGCAATGTCTCAGAATACCATTATTTTACTTGTTATAGTTATTAGGCTAATTGGCTTACAGTTGCTGGGTTAGATTTGTTGCCCGTTCGAATTAAGTTTGCCAGCTTCAAGTCCTGCAGAATCTCACTAGGTGATCAGCAAATCATAAAATGCATTGCTGAAGAATGAAGATGTTTAATTTATGAAAGGAAAGGTTTCTCTTCAGTTGTATTCAGAATCCAGTTTCACTCCCATCTATCAAGGTAACTGTACTATTGAGGTCAGCTAAACCACTCAGTTATCCCTAGAATAAGTGGCAATCTATATTTGTGTTTCTTTATTAATTCTTAAATATTTTGAATTTGTATTTTATTTTGGAAACTATCTAATGGTTTTAAACATATTATCATTTACATATTTTTTAAGCAAAAAACATTGTAGATATATTTCATACTGACTAGAGACCATACATCTGTAAAACCATCATTTAAAAAAATATATAGCTTCTCTTGCATGATCCCACATGGAAGTTTGGGAATGTGGAGCAGGTACATTATTGAAGTAGGTATTTTATGCTCTTTATGGGTTTACCTTTTGATGATTGTTCATATTCAGGAATGTATACCTTTATTCGGCTGCTGATGTCGCCATTGTAATGCGACTACTGGGGTCGATTTTCACTGCCTTTGCCTGGCATTAACAAGGCGGTAACAGCCTCAAATTAGGGTCGGTAGCCTTACCGACCCTTTTAATATGGAAATCGGGATCCTAGGACATAAACAGAACTCCAATTGCCATTTTAGGTTGGAACTGGTTGGGGCCTTTGACCAGTTCCATGGTGAAACATTCAATAAGCATAATGGCTCTGTGTGCTTGATGTGGATGTGTCACCCATGTAATACAAGTGGTAAGAACCAAAAAAATCTGGTTTGTAGTATTGAGTTGTTATCCTTGAGTTTTCAGCAATGCTTTCAGGTTCAGAGAAAAATGTCATCTTCTGGGAGGTTTTACCTGTGGCTGTTCCTTACTTGGGAGACTCAGTGGGTTGGGTAGAATCCATGATAGTGGAAGTTATACATGGTTAAGTGATGAGAATGATATCAATGGATCCAACAGCCTTTATCCCATTCTGTAGTTTTTAACTTCTTATGTGCAGACCTTGACAGCTGGAGTGCTCTTTAAGGATTGATATCAGTTAATGAGTAAGACAGCAATGGAGTTTGTCAACTTGTTGAGTTTAAGCACTAAATACAACCAATCTTTTTGAAACCAATATCTTCCTTCTTTTCTGTTAACCCCCACCCCCCCAGTAGCTGTATAGCAGCCAGGTTGGACAAGGCATCCAAAAAGCACAGACTCCACCAAACACATACAGTTCTGAAGTTAATTATTAAGCTCATTATTTTTTTGTTTTTGCTGGTACTTTGCACCTCTAAATTTTTCCTCACAGTCCCAAAGGTGTTGTCTCATGGTCCCACAAATTCTCCAGTATCTAGTCCGAGTGATTGTCCTTCATGGAGCCCAGATGTTGGCAGAGTATGCAATGTTACAGTTAGCCCAATCCTGTCCTCATCTGACATCTGTGCAAACGTGCTTTCCATTCGGTTCACTGGCTAGCAGTAAGGAATGGGAACTGGAGCTGATTCTTTCCCCTCCCTAGCCTGGGGAAACTGGGTTAATTGTAGCCAAGACCTACTGTTGTCCAGCCTGTGTTCAGCCAACACAGCACAAAATAAAGATTAAACCTAGGATTTTCTGCCCTATTTAGCTCAGTGGAATATAGTACTGTATTTAGTCACTGATACCTTGGGCGAGTTTGGCTTTCTTGTTTCCAAAATCATAACAGACAAGGAAATTACACTTTTTGAGTGTGGCCATTATCAATTTTCTGCTCTTCAAAACAAGTTACTAAAGTAATTTCCAGTCTAATTGGAGTTTATTCATCAAGACTGAGCAGCAGCTTAAATACTCTGTGTAGGAGCATTTTCTGCAGACAGATTGCTCCTTGATCAATGAATGTACTTGTGATCTCTACATTTGATAGCTGCAAATTTCCAAGGGATTTAAAAAAATCTTGTAACTGATAAAGTTGACTTGATGAAAAAATCCACAGCAACTGAGTGTTTCTTTAAAAAATACAGCAGATGGATCTTATCCTGATTACCGAACACATTGTTCTTAAAGCAAAAAGAGTTTGGAATTGCCCCTTACACATGACTTATTATTGAGCACTATTGCACTGTATTTTAGTTGCCATTAGTTTTAGAGTGCATTTACACTATGTCTATAGCGTTGATGTGAAGAGGTTTTGTTTTGCATGCAGTTATGGTGTAAATGCAGTCCGAATCCAGAGTCAGGACATGTCTGACATCAGGTTGAAGCAGTCAGATTGAGCATGACATCACAATTTACACATCTTGGCTGGGATTTTGCCAGCCTGTGACTTTCTGCCTATTCACTTTAATGGGGTAATTATTGTGTGCTGGTGAGCACAGAAGCTGAAAACCCTTAAGTCAAAACCACTTTGTATCAACGCTACAGGTATGGTGTAAGTGCACCCTAAGTAAACGTTTCTTCACAAACTAAGTTGTGCGTGTCTCTTTCTGTCTCCTGTTGAATTTTGTTGAGGGAGTGGTCAGATTTATATCTCAAGATATAGAAACCTATAGGTTAACGTATAAATGGTAATCATAGATGTAAAATTATAGTTATCTCAATGAAATGGAAACATCACTTTTAAAATGTAGATTCTATTTTAGATGAAAACAGATTTCTGGGGACTTAAATAGGGATAATTAAAATGGAATTGTGTGATCAGAATGAATATTTAAATACAAATGCAGTACCACACTGGTATAATCCGTACTGCTGTGCCAGCCTGTTGTCAATAAAACAGTGCTGATGACATATTAGATGCTGCAAACTAATGAATCTCCCGATCACTGCCCTTTCGCAGCACTGTTGCACTGAGTCCAGAGTACGATCTTGAAGAAACACATCAAACACTTTCCTTCAAGGAATATTTAGCCATGCCACGAACTAGAATTTGACCATTATGTTGGGCTGTTTTAATTTCCTTCAATAGGTAAAATGCATTATTACGACCACAACTAGTTGCCTTGTTTCAAAAGACAGCATGTCTAATATTGTGTAAATTCAAATTTGCAATACTTGTAATAAGTCACTTAAAACATATAAAATGGCTGAGCAGAACTAATTACATTTGGAGTGCAACCTCATTTTGCAAGGTCCCTTCTAAATATGGCCTGTAACTGATAACTCTCTTTGATGGCTAACACTAGTCCAAATGTACCAAAAACTCTCCACTGAACCAGTCAGGCAAGCTGTTAGAAACCACAACAGACAGTTGTTGAATGTCAGAGCTCGAACTCCATGAATGACTGTATAGTTGTTTCTTTGTAGACGCACAGCAGCTGGTACCTGCAGCATGAGGGAATGTCTTTCTCTTTGTAATCTGTTGGAGCAGACAGGTTTTTTTTTTGAACTTTGCAGGCTGAGGCTCATTGCACAGATTTCAAAGATTCCTACTGCTTGCAGATTCATATCTGGTGAGGTGGAGGAATAGAGAATTAGCAGCGTGGGCAGTATGAGAGAAGCGGGTGAACCTGGCATCTAAAGGGAGAAACCAAAAAACTGAAACCTCAAAATGAAGTTAATAGGTTGGCCCAGTAATGCAGTATACTGGAGCTCCAGAAAGGAGTTTGTGCTCATAATTCCCCACAAGTTTAGATTCCAATCGCAAATGTGTTGCTATGGGGAAGTGCTAAGCAAGAAAAAAACATCAATAATTTTTCTGAAATTATTTTGTTGAATATTAAATGAGGAATAAAATAATGAGAAATCCTAGATTTTTCTTTGCCTGTAATTTAAAACAATTGAAATAAATTGTTAAGTAATGTTCTTAGCCAGAAGTGCCAAGTAGATGATCCATCTCGGCCTCCTCCCGATATCCCCACCATCACAGAAGCCAGTCTTCAGCCAACTCGATTCACTCCACGTGATATCAAGAAACGGCTGAGTGCACTGGATACAGCAAAGGCTGTGGGCCCCGACAACATCCCGGCAGTAGTGCTGAAGACTTGTGCTCCAGAATTAGCTGCGCCTCTGTTCCAGTACAGCTACAACACTGGCATCTACCCGACAATGTGGAAAATTACCCAGGTATGTCCTGTCCACAAAAAGCAGGACAAATCCAATCCAGCCAATTACCGCCCCATCAGTCTACTCTCAATCATCAGCAAAGTGATGGAAGGTGTCGTCGACAGTGCTATCAAGCGGCACTTACTCACCAATAACCTGCTCACCGATGCTCAGTTTGGGTTCCGCCAGGACCACTCGGCTCCAGGCCTCATTACAGTCTTGGTCCAAACATGGACAAAAGAGCTGAATTCCAGAGGTGAGGTGAGAGTGACTGCCCTTGACATCAAAGCAGCATTTGACCGAGTGTGGCACCAAGGAGCCCTTGTAAAATTGAAGTCAATGGGAATCAGGGGGAAAACTCTCCAGTGGCTGGAGTCATACCTAGCACAAAGGGAGATGGTAGGGGTTGTTGGAGGCCAATCATCTCAGCCCCAGGTCATTGCTCAGGAGTTCCTCAAGGCAGTGTCCTAGGCCCAACCATCTTCAGCTGCTTCATCAATGGCCTTCCCTCCATCATAAGGTCAGAAATGGGGATGTTTGCTGATGATTGCACAGTGTTCAGTTCCATTCGCAACCCCTCAGATAATGAAGCAGTCCGTGCCTGCATGCAGCAAGACCTGGACAACATCCAGATTTGGGCTAATAAGTGGCAAGTAACATTCGCTCCAGACAAGTGCCAGGCAATGACCATCCCCAACAAGACAGAATCTAACCACCTCCCCTTGACATTCAACGGCGCTACCATCAACATCCTGGGGGTCACCATTGACCAGAAACTTAACTGGATCAGCCTCATAAATACTTTGGCTACAAGAGCAGGCCAGAGGCTGGGTATTCTGCAGCGAGTGACTCATCTTCTGACTCCCTAAAGCCTTTCCACCATCTACAAGGCACAAGTCAGGAGTGTGATGGAATACTCTCCACTTGCCTGGATGAATGCAGCTCCAGCAACACTCAAGAAGCTCGACACCATCCAGGACAAAGCAGCCTGCTCGATTGGCACCCCATCCCCCATCCTAAATATTCACTCCCTCCACCACCGGCGCACAGTGGCTACAGTGTGTACCATTCACAGGATGCACTGCAGCAATTCGGCAAGGCTTCTCCGACAGTACCTCCCAAACCCACGACCTCTACCATGTAGAAGGACAAGGGCAGCAGGCACATGGGAACAACACCACCTGCACGTTCCCCTCCAAGTCACACACCATCCCGACTTGGAAATATATCGCTGTTCCTTCACCGTCGCTGGGTCAAAATCCTGGAACTCCCTTTCTAGCAGCACTGTGGGAGAACTTTCATCACACGGACTGCAGCGGTTCAAGAAGGCAGCTCACCACCATCTTCTCAAGGGCAATTAGGGATGGGCAATAAATGCTGGCCTTGCCAGCGACGCCCACATCCCATGAACGAATAAAAAAAATCAAAAAGTATGACCCTTTCAGTTCTAAAATATCCAGTTAATGAAACATGTTACAACATATTAATGCAAGACTACTGATTGAGAAGGTTCATTTAATGATTGTTATAAGTAGGAATTTATGACGAAGTTGTTTAGTATTTGAAGTTACTGCTTCACAAAAAAAATGCAAGTTTCCTAACTAATTGTTTCTTACGTCAATCCTTGTCATTTTTCAACTTTTACAAAGTCCATTTCTAAACATGGTGTAACATAAAATGAAAGCAGGAATCAACATACATGACACAAACATGAGGCATGGGCACCATGGATATTTAAGCAAGAGGATTCAATGCTTTCTTGTCCACTGTCATTCAGTCGTCATTGAAAAGCAATCTCAAAGGTGCTGGCAGCAGGTATCTCAAAGTTATATTTACATCCTATTATGACCTGAGGCTACAGATACTGTGATTATTGCCTTTTGTTGGTTCAAAATCCTTTAAGTGACTGCCCACTTGTGGGAAGAGCCTATCGTAACAATTGCCTTGATGTTAAGAAACACTAGACACAGGTGTCTGGTAAGTCTGTAGAGCAAAGGTCAAACCGTAGTGCTGTTTTCCCCACATTTCATCACTATTTACGTTCTACTGACATGAACCATTTAACATAATGAGAGCTCTGAAACAGGCAGCAAAGTGTGGAATTTGAGTTTATTAGATTATGGATGGGCGGAATGGAAGATCCTGTTTTTTAAAAAACTTTTAGTCTTTTTTCCTTGCCGATTTCCTTCTCTCCCCTAATCTTGAAGATCTTCATAGGTAGCAGGTGCTGGTTGTCCTTCTGCGCCTTGCCAAATGGCTCCTATTCATATGTGAACCTTGAACTGTGAGTGTCACCAGGCTAGCTGATCAATTAGGGGCATCAATTAGGGCCTGTCCTGTCCTTACTCAATGTCCTCACACATGAACTTGGAATAGTGATAGTTGGACATCCAGCTGGATGTTAGTCAGGAGTGGGAAACTTGGCCAACTTTCCCCTAGCTCAGAGGTGCTAAGTCAAATCAAGTGCAGAAAGAAAAATAAAGAGAGGGAAAGAAAGATTAGATTAAGAGAGAGAGAAAAAAGAGACAGAAAGGATAAGTAAGTGACCGAATCAAAGAAGGAGATAGTAGGATGGGTGATTAAAAGCTTGGTCCATGAGTTGGTTTTAAGGAGGATCTTAAAGAAGGAGAGAGAGGTGGAGAGGCAAAGAGGTTTAGGGAGGGAATTCCAGCGATTAGGGCCTAGATGGATTAAGTCATGGTCATCAATGGTGGGGCAAAGGGAGTGTGGGATGCACGAGAGGCCAGAGTTGCAGGAATGCAGAGATCTCAGAGGGTTGAGGGCTGGAGGAGGTTACAGAAATAGGAAGTGGGGAGTCCATGGAGGAATTTGAACAAGAGGATGAGGATTTTATAATCAAGTCGTTGGTGAACTGGGAGTCAATTTAAGTCAGCGAACACAGGGGTGATAGCTGAACGGGACTTGGTGCAAGTTAAGATACAGGCAGCAGAGTTTTGGATGAGCTTAAGTTTATGGAGGGTGGAAGATGGGAGACAGGCCAGGAGAACATTGGAATAGTTGAGTTTGTAGGTCATAAAAGCATGAATGAGGGTTTGGGCAGCAGGTAAGCTGAGATAGGGGTGAAGACATGCAATATTACGGATGTGGAAGTAGGCAGTCTTTATGAGGGAGAGGATATGGGATAGGAAGCTCACTTAAGCAGTCAGTCAGTATAATACCACTATAGCAGGGCCGTCTGAACTGCAGCTTGTGGGCCACATGTAGGCCCAAGCTGTCGAATTATGACTGTTGAAACCGCGGCAGCTAAGTCCTATTGCACTTATATTTCTTACTTGCTGGTTTGTCCCATTTGAATTATGTAGGGCTGAAGGTTTGGAAAGGGCTAATCTTAGTACCGTTGCCTCATTGATGGGTAAATTCTAATATCAGAACACAGAGATCAATTGGTATCAGCAACTTTAAAGATGTATACAAATTAATGGGAACATGAATTTAAACTTTATACAGTAGACTTCCCAAGTTCTCACCCTGAAGGAGGTACCTCACCTCCCATGAATGCATATCAGAAAATCTACCCTTTTGTTTGGCCCCAAGGCTACTGGCACACATCCCTGCACCATAACTATTCTGTCTATAACTTATGCATGGACATAAGTATCAGTAAACTGAGAGGAAATCAACAGAATTACCATTAATGCTAATGTGGCACATTTCACTGTTGGTACAATAATAAATCCATTGGCAGATAATTTCACTGTCCAATCAAATTCAAGTTCACACCATTCAGATTTAGGACCTGAGGAATTTGGTAAGGTGCCACTTAATTCTTTCTAACACATCTGACATTGTCTCTATTGGCAGCTAGCCTGAAAATAACAGACAAAACACTGAATAACTTCGCGGACAGAGGCGTAACTGCTGAAGAAAGAAAGAACTTGCATTTGTGTTTTATGTACAAGGTTCTTTTGCCAATACATATGCCTTTCACTGCCTCAAAGCACTGATTTATCTTTTTTGACAATTTTTCTGAAGCCAGTTTTCTTCTCTCCCTCATTTCCCAAAGGTGTTGACTCCTTGCTGAAGAATAGTTTCACAATTTCTGGTCACCCTTCGGTACATCTGCCCAGTGGCTATTCTTTGTTCCTATGTCAGCCTTGAGAAAGTTGACAGGCTATTTGATTGTAGGGAACATCACAGCAAAGCCTGAAAGTGGTGGTGCAAAATGCTATTTTCACCACCAAAATTCCTGGGATGAAAGGGTTGTCCTATGAGGAAAGATTGAGTAGAATGGGCCTATACTCCCTGGAGTTTAAAAGAATGAGAGGTGATCTCATTGAAACATATAAGATTCTAAGAGGGCTTGACAGGGTAGATGCTGAGCAGATGTTTCCCCTGGCTGGATAGTCTAGAACTAGAGGGCATAGTCTCCAGATAAGGGGTCGGACATTTAGGACTGAGATGAGAAGGAATTTCTTCACTCAAAAAGGGTTGTGAATATTTGGAATTCTCTACCCCAGAGGGCTGTGGATGCTCAGTATTGAGTACATTCAAGACTAAGATTGATAGATTTTTGGACTCTAAGGGAATCAAGGGATGTGGGGACGAGGCGGGAAAGTGGAGTTGAGGTCGAAGATCAGCCATGATCTTATTGAATGGCGGAGCAGGCTCGAGGGGCCATATGGCCTACTCCTGCTCCTATTTCTTATGTTCTTATGTTCTATATGTAGTAGCTTATCACTTTCTCAGGACATCCTATGGCAACCAATGGATTACTTTTTGAAATTCAGTGGCGGTTCATATATAGGGGAAGGAGTTTTAAAATGGCCTGAGGCAATATTTGGGACCAGAATTATATCCACATCCACAGGGCACCAAGGGCTGAAAATATCAAAATTAATAACTAACTCTCAAACAACAAAGGCTTGGCCTAGGGCAGGAAAACCTTGCCCCGTGTCTCAAATTTTAGGTGAGTGCTAATCATGATCACAAAAGTCCTTGACCCATTTTAGGAGAAGGCAATGCAGCTCATCAGGTTAGAGGTCAGAGGGCAATCCAAGCTAAAGTAACTGAGGATTTGAATATTTGTCAAAGTTAAAAGGCAACATATCACCTGTTAACTCCGAGGTGCTCCATGATGTGCAGCTCTCTAGTTTTTTGTTTTTATCCATGATCATCATCAGCAAGTTTCCTTACTGTGGCTGTTAGACGTGTTTGCTTCATGAGCAAAAGGGGTCAGAAGTATGAAAGTTGTCAGTATTGTCATCTTAAAAAGTGATTTGAGAGGACAGTGTTTCTCCGGCTGCTGTTACAATCATTTGGAGGTAATTCCAGCTTCAACTTGCTCTAAATATCATTGGTTAGTTTTAATTCTCGAATTTTATGAAAATTGCATCTCGACTTTTCCATTTTCAAAATTTCATCTTAGTTGTGAACTTAATTCGCTCTCAGATACTCAGTCTGTGAACACTAATGATGAACAGATATTCTGTGGTGGCAATGGGGGTAATTTTGACTTTGGGGGCGATAGTGTAAAAGGGGTGATATCGGATCAGCTGTCCATTTCAATGGAAATGAAAATCAGGAGAGACGTATAGCAGGCGGCTGATCTACTGACTTTGACTATTGCCCAAAGTCAGAATTACTCCCAATATGTCTGATTGTACTGCCATAAAAATGTGTTGTCACCAGTGTAAAGCCTGCCCAAATATTAACACCAATTGGAAACCAAGTTTATCCTACTTAGATACATTTGAATTGCAACAAGAAATTAGCAGGACAGTAGACTGTGGGAGACAATTGGTCTTGTGACTAAAATCTGCTGAAATTAGAAACACACTGGAGCTTAAGTGCCTCCCTGTTCACAGATCATAACAGCAACATTAAGGGGTAACCTACATATTGAATTTTATTGTACTTTTTTTTAACAAAGTTGTTTTTATACCTGCTAAATTTCCTCCTATTAATTAGCCATAAATTGATATCCTATTATATCTTAAGTGTAAAATAGCCATTGTGCTGTTTTGAAGAATTCTTTTACATAAAAGAATAATTAAAACACCATTAAACTTCTTTCCCCCCTGGTCTATTGTCGTGACTCTTTTATGTAAATAAATACTCATTCAGCAATGCTAACTTCTGCTTTTCATGAGTAAACTGTTTTGGCGTTAAGCACTAATACAAATGGCACAAATAATATCACGGCCTTGGGATGGTGCTTTAGTTTTGGTGTTAAGCACTAATACAAATGGCACAAATAATATCACGGCCGTCTTCTGATAATATGCTAATGATTAGGCATTCAGTTGAGTTGTTCTTCGGGACAAAACCCCACCATACGCAGCCACTAGATGGCAGTGTTGGTTGTTTATCTATAAGATTGGACAGCAGAGCAGAAAACTGACTAGTGGGTGGTATAACAGGAGTTTTGGGTACTGGAAAATACTGGACTGCCTCTTGGCACATATTATAGTCTTATCCATTACTCCATGGCTTTATCTTTAGAAAAAAAGTTATGTAATTTTGGGATGACTGTCTTTCTTTTAAATTGTTTGCATTTTCAAGCGAATTATTTCTTCTGCTTTGCTTTCGGATGGAAAACACTTTTCAGATCTTCGTTTGGGTATGAAGAAAAAAGTAGTCACGTCTTTCTATCCTGAGATCGATGTGGCAGTCACTGGGAGCAGCACCATTTTAAATTGCTCACATATGGGCAATTCTGAAAAACTGGGAAGGTGAAAGTTTTGAACCTAACAAACAGGGTCTGGTGTAGTATCTTTAATAATGATAGTTTGGAGAAGTATTACTGAATGCGGGGTAGAGCTTGATTGAAGTTATGTAAAATCTCAAAGGTTTGTTTAATTTAATTGATAATCCAATAAATATGATCAAAATTGGCAGTCTACAAAAGAATTATAAGGAACCTGATCCACTCAGAGGATCTTTAAAGGTTGTTTGGCAAAACTTTACATTACCATTTGTATACACATGAGTGAGTCATCCAAATCACCAAGCTTGTATCTAAAATTAAAAATGTTTACAGTATGTTAAAAATAAATCAGCACAGTCCTATGAAATACGTATCAGAAAGGGCTGGGCTTCAGTAGTGATATCAGTTTGAATGCAAGCTTTCTAAATGGCCAGTAGGTGTCTCTAAAGCAGAGTTTTTAACTGGCCATTCGTATCTGTTTCATGGACTGTCCTGCCTGAAATCTCCCGGAAGAGTGATGATGCCCCTTTAAATGCTTTGCTTAATTTGACTTAAATGCAGAAATAGTTGAGGAAGTATTTAAAAGGCCTGCATTAAACTCTCTTGCAGACTTTGAGCTGAACATCGGAGATCCCTAATGTAATAACTCCCTTAAGGCGTGACAGTTTACTAAAAATATTGTCAGGAGGAATTTCACCCCCTCAGAATCCAAGTGAATGCCGTATTTCTTGAATGAATCTGATAACCTTGGTCCTGTCAGTTCATGAAACTCTTTTGTTTATCCTAGTGGTGGTATCACAAGCTGGCGAGTGAAGAAAAGTCAACCCTTGTCTCAGGCTGTTCCTACCTTTCCATAACAAGGTTAACAAGCTTACCATCCTGTGTAGATGTTTTGAACCCACTTACTGTGGCTGCTGCATGGGGATAACTTGAAGATATCTCAATGACAAAATAAAGGAAAGGAAGATGAATCTACATGCATAAGCATGTAATTGAATATTTAAATAGTGCCCGCAGTGCTTTATGATTGCAGTCATTTGTCATGCAGGCATTTAGAGATTGTCATTCTCTTTACGCAAGAGAGATTTGCAAAGACACTTCTGAGTTGAAATTGTGCTGTGCGATATTAGTAAACAAGCAAGTTAACACATTTGTATGAACTTTCTCTGTCTGCTATTTTAACTGAGGCTTAGCCACATTTAAAATAAGCCGGCTAATGCCTTTATTAAAATACAAGATGAAGCAATTTTCTATGACCACGTTATCACATGTTATCACATTTGTTACACAGTGTAATTTTTACCATCATGGTCACACTCCTGCAGCAATAGTGATCGACTAACAGCACTTATGGCAAGAGGAGTAGGAGCCCTTTCACTCAGTGGGGAAAGCATATTTAATATAGATATGTGGTTCTGACACACCCATTGCTTATCTCCCCAGGGATGCCGAGAAGTTAAGTGAGATGCAGCTTGTAATGTGGTTTCAGTTATGGTAAGTTGATGTCACCAACACTGCTCTCGAGATCATCAGTGTTTTTTTTCATTCTAAATTCTCTGCATGTAATCCAGTGAGTAAAGCAATTATTTAATGACATCTGAATGAGTGCACTTGTTGCTCTGAGTAGAGGAGGAGAACCCTTCAATTCACTCATCTGAAATGTCCTGTCAAAGGAAAAACACAACCCTTATTACTGTACATTGAGCACTATTCATTCATTTGTTGTTTTTATTTGAAATTGCCCATTTACAATGGCTGAACAGTAAAATAAAACTTTGCTCCTGTTGGTTCTGTTCCCTGACATCAGCTGGCATTGCTCATGTTACTGGAAATGCACAGCAGGATGGGGGATATACTATGTGATTTATCCTCTGCAAATCTATTGAACCATTTTGCTAGAAGGACAGGCACATTAGAATTTGGTGAGAATTGTTCTGGATAATTGGCAATAAATCCAAACTCAATCCTGTCTTTACTTGACACCCACATACATGTACTCTCCAGCAGGGGTCGCTGGATGGTGATCAGAAGCCCAGGAACTCCAGCTGATTACCATCCCCCACCCTGCTCACCCCTCCTCCTCCTCCTCCTCCTCTCTCTCACTCCTCCCTCCTTATTTCAGGTGCACTGTGGCCAATTGTAGTGTCCCTGTTGCCATCCCAGCTGAGACTAGCTGACCCAGCATTGACTTGGAATCAAGCTTGGGATCTCCTGGTTTGTTTAGCTATGTTCCATATTGTGCTGTGCATTTACCAACAGAACCACTGAGGAGACTGAAAATTGTTGTTTAGCTTTTTGGTCCAAATTTCCTCTCATATTGAAGGGCCAGAATTTAAAAAAAAATCTGTTGTATAGAACTGATTAAGTGTTACAGTTTTTTGTCTATTTATTTATGTCCTTGTTTTCTTTAAAGCGAATGGTGGTACTATTTTGAGGAACATGTCTGGGCTGAGATACTGCACCCAGCACTGAGATAACATGCACATTTATAGTTCAAACATTCCTGGTTTGTGGCTATATCCTAATTCATTTTGGTTCATCTCAGAATGAAAATAACAACTAGGTACCTTAGTACAGCTCAATCAAGATTATATCTGACTGCACTTGTGCTGGCTCTGTTTCAGTGAGGCCCCAGCACTTCAGTCCTATAGCATAGGGATGATCAAGTTGGTTGACAGCCATTTTTCTATCCCTGCTCGAGCAGACTACAGGATTAAAACTGTCTTAAAGCAGTAAATGTGATGCCACATGTCCTTTTACTGTATGCCATTTGTAAATCACTAAACCAGAACGGATTAAGGCTTTCTTTATATTTAATATTGACAAAGAGACATCAAACAGTAAACTTGCTCCCCACCCCCACCAACCATGCAGGCCATCATTAGGATTACCTTGTAAAATTGTACATTTAATATTGACAGAGTAACTAGCTTGAGATCTGGACCCCTTAACTGCAGTGAAAAAAAAAGGCAAAGAGGCCCAATTTTAACCGAAATATGCCAATTGGTTTAAAGCACCAGTTTAAAGACATGACATAATGATTCCATATATGGAAGCATAAAACAGCTCCACTCCCAGCTCAGCTTATAAACCTCAAGACTTTCAGGTCTGTTTTCAATAACAGTGACCTAGAAACAAATGTCAGCAGTATTATTTTCAATATGACTAATAGTACATGTTAGAATACAATAGTTGTGCATTGAAATGTTTTCTCTTTGCTGTGTACTCTTGGTACTAAATAGGACATACATTTTCTCATTTAGGTTGTTTTTTGTAAGAAAGAGATTTATGCAGTTAATACTTAGAGGGTGCAAAGGTCAATTTTACTTTTGACGTTCACATCCTGCAATGATGAGTTTGAGTCTGTGACTAACACACGCTGAGCAGGCAGGATAACTTTTGCCTGTCAGTGTTACACTGGGGAAACAGAAGACTGCTGACTGCAAGTCACTTTTGAAGCCTGATCATGTAACAAATTAATGTTCCTATATGGTCAATTCAAAAGAACAATATGAATAAGTTATTCTAAAGACATCACACAAAATGAATTTATAAAAACAGTTCTGTTCGAGAAATAAAATGAAAAGACAAAATACTGGAAGTACACACATATATAAAGAGAAAAGACATTTTTTCTAAGGACCCTGGAACTTCTGCTCATTTTTGAGGCAGGGGCCAGTCATTCTGGAGTTGAGCGGATGGAAATTGGGGCGGAACTCATCTCTGTTGGGTTTCTACCCTTCCTCACTCCATAGGAAACTTCGGGGTGGAGGGCCGGGGGGGAGTGGTGGAGGAACAAGCTTTTCTTCTGTATGCCCCCTGTCCTACTGTCATTTTTGGGGCCATGTCTGGTAGGACCAAGGAGTCCCATATAGATGCCACCAGTTACATTAAATATACAGCTAGCGGGTACATCCACCTGCAGGAGGCAGGTGTACATGCCATAAACGTCCATATGTGAGTCCTATTATGCAGTATTAAAATGGCAACCAATCCCTGAGGGATCATTTGCCATCTGAATATAGGGCTTACCATCGAGGGGGCAGCAACAGAGACCATTAGCAGACTCTCCACCTTTGGCCAGACCGGCCTGTGGCTCCATCCCATGAACCAACAAGGAGCCGCTCCGAAATCTTGCCAGATCTGCAGCATGGGCCAGCAGTGCTGCTGGAATTTCTAGCCTCAAATAATAACCTGTCCTTTTTTTCTTTTTCGATGCTAATGGACCTGCTGGGCACTTCCAGCATTTTTTTATTTTTGTTTTTATTCAGAGTTTTAGCTTTTGCACTTTTTTTTGTTTTATCTAGACTGACCACGATATAATTTGATTTATCTCTGTGATTTATCACTGTGCCCAGACCTGGTACCCACAATCTACCCATGGTCTCAAAATGGCAACATTTCTCTTAATATAGGCTAGTTTATTACTTATTCTCCTGTAACTTTTAAATTAACCTCTACAGCAGTTGGTCAAAATTGTTTTGAAGTAACTACACTTTTACAAGGACCACTTTGCAACCATTGAGAGCATCCAGTATAAAGTTGCACTTGCTATGTACAGTATATAACATCTGAAATCATAGTCACTGACAGCAATATGTCAGTTTTGTTTACTCATTCTCTGGCTGGTTCACATTTTTACATTTGGATATATGTCTACCTACATACACTCTGTTATTTTAATTTTGAGGTCTTTCTGTTTGTGCATTGTATAATTAGTCAAACACTGAAAGGAAATGACTTTGGAGCAGAGGTTAGAAAAGTAGTTCTTCAGGCCTGTTTTTAGCCTTGGGTCATCGCTGAGCCAAAGTACATCAGTCTTAAGTTCGGGGTGTTTACAATAGGCTGTCTGGCAGGAAACCATTATAGCTCATGCTGGAGAAATCTGAAAGTAGTTATAGCCAAGACTGGGATCAAAATGCTTCAAAGCCGGTCAATGCTGATCATGGCATCTGCAGTGCTGCTGGAATTTGATTGCAGTTGAAGAGGGAATACTATGATGAGGCCGGGGAAAAGGATTTTAGAGATGTAAAATGGCAACTAAAGTTGGAATCATAACGAATCAAAATCACATGGCATCTTGACTGGTGGAAGCCTAAGTAACCCATGCACTTAGAAATGAGCAGAGGCAATGCATGACCTCAGCTCTGCATAAGATCCCAAAAATCACAGATAAAGCTGCTAATTGCTCCCCAGTACAATAGTCACAAGTTGGGTGAAATTGCTCTGTGTGATACTTGCACACAAATTTATTAATAGATCTGTCTGAAGTTCCTCTATCCACTATTTTAACAAAGGTAATAACCCATTTAAAACAGCATTAAAGTGTTCAGATGCTAATGTCAGACAGCAAAATTTCACTCGGCTTGTGTTCATTTTCTTAAGCAACTAATTGCTAACTATAATCATTTCAACTAAAACATTTTATTTAGATTTTAATCCTCCCTTTTACTCTTTCTTCTCTATCTCCTCACACCAACTACCATGAACATCTGGCTATGAAAGTAAGCAAACGGAATTCAAGTTTAACATTACTGCCAGCCTGTTAGTTCAGTGCTTATTTTCTCTGGATCAGAATCAGTTTTAATGGAGCAGCTCCACTACCCCAGAGTCAGTGTAATCCTGTAACCAGAACATAAGTCTTACGGCAGCTTTAGGTTGATGGCTGTTACATTGTTAGGCTTTTACCAGATATTTCTCTCATGTTTTGACCCGAAGATCACTCCAACAGGACAGCCCCCACTCACTACAAACCGGAGTGTGCTTTATACGCAAGATAACGGATAATGTAACTTTGCTCAGGGATCAAACAGAAATTCTTGTTACTGTAATTAGCTCATGTTATGCTCGCTTTCAAAAAACGGAAAAATAAACACTTCATCAGACAATGTGATTTGGGCTATAAACTACAAACTAAGCTCATTAAAAGTAAAAAGAAGACTGAGACGGAAAATACAGCAGATTTAACTTGATTACAGAACTATTGACTTACACCTCCGCAGGTACAGAAAAGTAAAACTCAGTGTAACACTAACCCTTAGTAACACTAAACCTGGATCAGTGTCCATAACATAACTTATATATGAGGTTCCACTTACCAACACGGGGTCTGTATTATCTACCTCGATGACCTAAGAAGAACTGAGAGAAGGTTGTCCTCACAATCAACATCCCATGTTTGTTAAGTGGATTTCAATGGATAGGGCCTTCTCCCCCAGAATTCTGTCTTATATTTAATAACACAGTGGCTTATTTGTTTAAATAAGCAAAGAACAATCTGACTAAATGTGTTAACTTGTTGCCAATGGCAAGTTAAAGCTCACTGGATCTGAGAACAGGACATAATTAGGTTGATCCTTTCCGTACAATTAATCCCTCAAACATTTCAATGGCATTTGAATGTTCAACAGTAGGATTAAAATAGGATTCACTCAGTTCAAACCTTCCTGAATGCTGCTTAAGAAGCATTTGCTTCCGCTTTATACTATAGGGATCTGTAATAGTTTAAAAAAATATCCAATTTATCACTTTTTTGAAAACGTAATCTTAGTAACACAGAAAAATTAGTCAACCTTCAACCATTCTTTCCTTGGTAGTCGGCTGACGAATTTCCTCAGAACTTCTATTTTTGACTAAATTGTTTATTTGAGTAAATTGTTTATTGCCATACAATTAGTATCTTCAAAATGCTTGGTTGGTTGCGTAAGTGGTTGAACTCTTGGTTTTCCATCATTGAGAATGAGGTTGTGACCCAGAGTTAGGAACATAGGAATTACTAGACAAAAAAAGACCAAGGTCCATCCAGTTCGCTTGCTACCATCCTTGTAGTCGCATGATACAACGATAATAGTGTTGTTAACTAATCATAGCAATCAATCTCTATCAATTAGTCTATAATAGACCCAGACAAGCGAGGAAAGCCCCACTGGTGGAAAGCTTTGGGAACCATAGTTCCAACATCACCCCTTCCTCCTAAGCGTACAACATTTACCATATGACATATCTCAAATTACTCATATAATGTATCCCAAAATATTATTTCCTGAAACAAATCTATCTAATTTGCTTTTGAATGAATAAATACTAACTGCTTCCAACTTCTCCCTAGGGAGCCTGTTCCATAGATTGACCAATCACTCACTGAAATAATGGGCCTGATATTACCATGGCTGCGGGTTCGCGGCGGGGGGGGGCGATTGGGCGCGTGGGTAATGCGCCCGGTGAAATCAGTCTGCCTCGTGCGCAATCGCAGGCTGATTGGATCCACTTACCTGTTGTTCCGGGTTCCCCGCTGCTAAGCTGCGCGGTGGGCGGACTGCGCATGCGCAGTAAGGTCTGTCAGCTGGAGGAGCTTTATTTAAAGGGGCAGTCCTCCACTGACTGATGCTGCAAGAAATAGGAAAAATTACGGCATGGAGCAGCCCAGGGGGAAGGCTGCTCCCAGGTTTAATGATGCCTCACTCCAGGTATCATTGGATGGGATTAGGAGGAGGGGGGGGACAGAGATCTTCCCCCCGGCGGGCGGGAGGAAGTGGCCTGCCTCTGCCACCAAGAAGGCCTGGCTCGAGGTCACCTGCACCACCAACATATCGCCCACCTGCATACAGTGCAGGAGGTGCTGCAATGACCTAAGTAGGTCAGCCAAAGTGAGTACACTTACTCATTCCCCTGCACTCAGTCTGCCACATCACAGCCCCCCACCCCACATCTCCTTCTGCACTGCCAACACTACTCTGTCACATCACCCCTCACACCCACTCAAACCTCATCCTCATCTTACCTGCACTTACTCACCTCGCCAGTACTCATTCCGCCACTACCACTCAACCCAATCCTCATACAATCTCATGGCTCTATCTCATACTCACCTTCTCATGCATCTCTTTTACGGTCAGCCTCACTCAACCTGCCACTACCTGTGCTGCAGCCACAGGGCATGCATCACATATGTGCAGTAGGCAGCATAAGGCAAACGTGTCATAAGCATGAAGGGGATGCACAAGGGTGTTTGAGGTTTTGTCATGGTTGTTACTTATATTGAATTTCTGAGCAACTCACATTACATATTATATTGGCACCACCACTGTCATGTCTTTGCGAAACTTGTCTGGTTTGTGCAATAATGCCCTTTCCTGAGGATCACCATAAAGACCCACACCTGATGCCACCCATTGTGTCACTGCAGAGTGGGTGTAGGTGTATTTGCAGGGCTCTTTTGTGCAGACGACTGAGAGACGTCGGTGATGTCCCCGGTGGAACCCTGGAAGGATACGGAGGAGAAGTTGTTGAGGGCAGTGGTGACTTTGACAGCGACAGGTAAGAAGATGGTGCTCGGGCCAGCCAGGAGCAGCTCGGTATGAAGGAGGCTGAAGATGTCCACGACTACATGTCGAGTGACTCTGAGCCTCCGTGTGCACTGCTGCTCAGAGAGGTTCAGGAAGCTGAGCCTCGGTCTGTGGACCCTGTTGCGAGGGTAGTGCCCCCTGCGACGCATCTCTCTCTGCTGTGCAGGTGGATGTGTCACAGCACTGTGTTGTGGAGCTCCATGTGTCAGAGGTGGACGGCGTGTCTGGCGAGGCTGGTGATGCTGTTCGCCCTCCGAGGAGGTCATGACTGCAGCTACGGCGGCCCCCATCCGGAAATATACATCTGAGGGGGTCCGCAAGGTAGGTACATGTGTCTGGACACCGGGGTAAGTGTGCAAGTTGGTGAATTTTGTTGTTAGGAGGAGGGTGATGGAGGCCAAACTTTGTCTAAAGTGACAGAGTGGCCTCCTGCAATGAGTGAGGGTCTCCCCCACCACCTGTCAAATGGACCTTTGCAGTTGCCACAGGCTGATGGCTGCAACACGTCCATTTCAACTGGGAGTGTTTCCCCCAGTACGGGAAACAGTCCCAGTTGTTTGCAGAATCCCAACCCTCCTAAAATATCACGTTAATCGGGTCTCTAAATGACCTGAAATACCAAAATAAATACCTTAAGTGGCACCCCGCCGGCTTTAATTGCCGGCGTGAGTCCCACATGCGGGGGCTGCGCGCGCATGTCAGCGCGTCAGTGGGGAACCCGGAAATGGGGCAGGTTGGAGCCGGGCTCCGGACCCGCCCCGGGAATCCCCGATTTTCGTGGCCCCCCCGCCAGGAATGCACCCGATCGCGGGTGCTAAAATCGAGCCCAATGTTTCTGCAAATTAGTTTTGAATTTACCCTCCTTCAAGTCCAGGCCATGTGCTCTGGTTCTATTGTTGTGGACAAGGTGAAACAATTTGTCATGGTTTACATTATCTAGTCCAGCAATCACTCTCTTTTCCAGTGAGAACTTGCCCAATTTACATAATCGCTCCTTATAATCTAATCCCTCAACCTGTTCAATCATTCTGGTTGCTCTTTTCTGTATCCTCTCAATAGCTGCAATATCCTTTTTGTACTGTGGTGACCAGAACAGTACACAGTATTCCAAGTGTGGTTGTACCAATGATTTATAAAATGACAGAATATCCTCACTATTTCGGCTCAATATTGGCTTTTAATAGACCCCAACATCTGATTTGCTTTACTCACTACCACTGAGCATTGTTGCGATAGCTTCAATTTATTGTCAGTCAGGACCCCCAGATCTCTTTCATTTTCCATGCACATTATTTTCTTTCCATTTAAGTAATAGTCCATTCCTGGATTCTTTGCCCCATGTGTTGGTATGATTTGAATATGGTTAGCATATGATAGTGGTAGTACAGTGGGGCCAATAATACAGTGGTAGCGGGACTGATCAGATTATGTGTACGATGCACATTGAGTGACGGAAGCTGACGTCGCTTGTGTTCATGAAGTCAGCCCATGTAAATAAATTAAAAATACTTTCTGAAGATTGGCTGAAGATTGTTTTTAAATATTTTTGAGCCTTTCCAAAGATTGTATGTTACATTTCTCTACACTGAATTGCATCTGCCACTTAACTGCTCAATTTCCAAGTATACTCAAATCCTTCTGTAGATTATCCTGTTCAGCTTTGGAGTCTATCACCTTTGTATTGTCTGAAAATGTAGCCATTGTGCTTGTAACTCCTAGTTACCTGTCACTTAACCTTGTTTGAGTCATTTGAATGAGTTTTGCACGATCATCGATCTGATGCCGAAGAGGAGCACATGCAGCAGGAGGATCTTCTACTTCTGGGAAGGAAATCTCTGGCACAATCAGATTGCCCTTGTTCAATCTTGCCTTTTGTTGGCTGATTCTTGAGAAGAATTTGGCAGCAGTTGTGGAGATAGTCTTGGCCAAATTATAGCACATGGTTTCAGTGTTCTTATCATAGCTCAGATATTTATCATGATGTTGCTGATCATAACGTTTTTGGACCTCCATGTGTTTCAAACAAATTTTGCTGCATTTAAAAACAGCAGAGAGGGTTGGACTGGATTGAGTCCTCGCTGGATCTAAAAGTATCTTCCTTAGTTAGTTCCAGTGATTCAAACTTATTTTGTTAGTATGATTTGTATATGGTTAGCATATGATAATGGTCGTACAGTGGGGCCAATAATACAGTGGTAGCGGGACTGATCAGATTATGCGTACGATGTGCATTGAGTGATGGAAGCTGACCTCGCTTGTGTTCATGAAGTCAGCCCATGTAAATAAATTAAAAATACTCCTTGCCTTTCTGAAGATTGGCTGAAGATTGTTTTAAAATATTTTTGAGCCTTTCCAAGGGTTGTATGGGGGAAAGAAGTGGCAAGTTAAAAGCAATGGAAGGCAAACCCAAGGTGAAGGCCTGAAATGGGACAAGAAGGCTGATTAGAGCAGCATCTGACAGGTATAGTTGGCAAAATAGATGTGCTGCTGCAAGGGTTAGGTGCAAGAGCAATCAATGGTACTCTACATTAAGCAGATGGCCAAAGATTGCATGCCACAAAGTGTTAACTACCCATATCTTGCATATTGACTTGTTGCCTATGCCAAGCCTTCACATCGCCTTACACCACTTTGATAGCATTTAACTTGTACCCATAGATCAGAAGGGCATATACTCAAGCTGCAACTTATCGCTGATACCTTGCCACACTGATATCTTCCAAGTGGTTCACACACCTAATCACTGTAACACAATTTAGCTACATGATACTTGATTATTAAAGGATAGGCTGCAGGTTGGGCACTTGTTGCAAGCAGTAGTGACAGAGGAGGAGGAACCTCCTGGCTGCATGTTCACGTGCCTGGGACATACAGCTGGAGAGTTTAGTTGGTCTTAAAATGTTAATATATTTTTGATTGTAAAGTCACCTCATTGATCAAAGTGCTTCCCAATAATCTTCTGCTTAGCTAACAGTCTATGGATAGGTTCTTTAGGAAAACATTTCTGCTGGATAATGTTCAAATGCATAAGAAAGATATCTCTCAATCACCCTCTAGTAACCTAAGATCAAATGGAGCATACAGATTTATAATTTCAAAGGGAGTCCCTGCTCACCACTTTTACTTGTATCACTGTACCCCAGTTCATGTGGTGGTGGGATCATGCAGCTGCATGGCCCATTCTAAACTCCCATGAATGAACTAGAGTATGGACCATAGACCAGGTTTAGTGTTATCAGTAGAGTTAGTGAAGCATCTCGTCTTTTGTTATTTTCATCTCCAAGGAAGGGTCATGAGTTAAACGTTCTGTAAATTGCTGGATTGTGTCTTACTATTGCTCATCTGTTACTTTTAACAAACCTGTTGTATAGTTTACAGCCTGACAGAATGTTTATTTTTTCACTATTCAATGTCTAGGAGATCCTGAGGGGGTTTGTTGTAATATCCCTATGTTTGACCCTTGGACAATGCTACATTACCAGATATCATGGGGTAAATTTTAGCCCCCAAGAACGGGTGGGATGGGGGCGAGTGGGGAATAAAAATATTCCTTTTTCAGAGCAGGACCGCATCCCGGCTCCAACACGCCTGCTCCTGGGTTTAACCCAGGCAGGTTTGTCTGCCTGTGAAGAGCAGACACCAGGAAGTCCCACCCCCACTTAAAGACGGTGGGCCGATACTTAAAAGGGCAATGTACCTCATTAAGATACTTGAGGTACTTAATATTTTGTGTATTGGAATAATAAAATGAATTTAACCATACCTGCTTGGGTTTCCCATCGCTTCTGAATCATGTCAGGTGTAGTAAGGTGGGAAGAGCCGGTTCCATGAGGTGAATGCCTTTACTGCTTGTGGGCCCGGAAGAGCAGGAGTGCTTCATCCAGGCCCAACAAGCTCACCTGGACGACAGGACCCCCATGATCGGCTGGCTCCCCCCAACGATGGTGGACCCTCCCCCCATAGTGGGATTCCCCCCCCCCCCATGGTGGACCTCCAGCTACCTTCGACTCTTCACCCAGCCTCCAATGGATTCTGATCTCCTTCTCAGCCCCCCCATCTCTTCCTCAGCCCCCCAATCTTCTTCTCAGCCCCCTCCCCCCATCTTCTCCCCGGCCCCCCCTACCGATCTTCTCCCCAGCCTATGGTCCCTCCCTCCCTCTGATCCCAGGCTGCAGCCTGCTGCAGCAGGCCTTCCTGCCTGACAGCCAGCCAGCCTGTCAATCAGGCTGGTTGCCGGGCATGAAACCCAGAAGTGCAATTGATGGGCCTCATTAAGGTCGCAAAGTTAAAATTTACCCCATGTGTATATAGTTCACACTCTGGTTTGTAGAAAGTGAGGGCTTGCTTACAGGAGTTGTATTTTGCGCTCTGCAGGAGAAAAATATATCAGGAAAGCTTTAAAATGTATTAATGGCCATTGTGTACTTACACAGGGAGGAAGACCTTACTGCTGTCCTTGGGACTCATAGCAGAAGAGCAGGAAGCCAAAATAAAGTCGGAATGATACTGGAGCTTAGAGGGTTAAATTATGAGGACAGGCTGCATAAACTTGGCTTGTGTTCCCTTGAATATAAAAGATTGAGGGGTGAACTGATCAAGGTGTTTAAAATGGTAAAAGGATTTAAACTATTTCCTCTGCTGGGGGAATCAAGAACAAGGGGACATAATCTTAAAATTAGAGCTAGGCCATTTAGGAGGAAAATCAGGAAGCACCTTTTCACCAAGGTAGCAGAAATCTGGAATTCTCTCCCCCAAAAGATTGTGGATGCTGGGACAATTGGAGCTTTCAAAACTGAGATTGATAGACTTTTGTTGGGAAAGGGCATCAAGGAATATGGAGCTACGGGAGGTAAATGGAGTTGAAGTACAGATCAGCCATGATCTAATTGAATGGCGGAGCAGGCTTGAGGAGCCGAGTAGCCTGCTCCTGTTCCTATTTTCCTAAATGCAGGTTGGCGGCAGAATTAGAATTTAAGGAAGTTTATTACTACCTGGATTTAGATAAGGAAAGAGGTGACCGCAATGTTTGGTTTGTCTGTATCTTTTACAAGGCTTGGTACTCATCTGAAGAAGTGAATGGACCAAAAATGAAAAGAAATATCAGAATTCAAGGAGCCAGTCTCCAAGGTTCCCCAGCCAGAATATTATGAAAGGCTGCAGAAAAAATGAACAGACCTTGCAATAAGCATATAGTTCCAGTGGGTAGAATATAAGGAGAAGCAATACATTTTGCAACTGAATGAATCTGACTTGTTTGCTTAATGTGTATAAAAATTCAGATAACTGCAAATTAGTGCTGTTCACAGTAAAGTGAAAATTGTACTTCAGAGAAAGGCATTAGAAATATTTACCACTGAAACCATATTAAAGGAATATGTTTGAAACATTGTGAGGCTGGGCCTTCCTTGCTAGAGAGGCCCCCGGAATTCCCGTCCCCACACTTACCTGAGTGCCGGCCAGCGGCCAAGGGCCATCCAATTTTCCACAGGCTGGCAGCTGCTTCCTGCCCACATGCTGCCCGGAGCAGGTAAGATGTTGGCCCGGAGCAGGTAAGATGTTGGCCCGGAGCAGGTAAGATGTTGGCCCGGAGCAGGTAAGATGTTGGCCCGCAGCATGTTAGTGAGACCCAGTGGTTAAAATCGCCGTGGACTCATTCTGCCGTGGGCAGATGGAAAATTAACTGACTCCCACGGTTTCCCGCTAGAAACCAGCTGAGAGTTAAAATCGACCCTAATAACTCTATTCATAGCTCCAATGATAACTCAATTCATAGACTTGATTATAATTCTACTCATAGACCTATTGATAAATTTTATCATTGGCTAATGATAAATCTATTCATGGACCTGATGAAACTCTATTCATAGACCTAATGATAGATTGCTGATTGACCAAATGATATATCTACTCTTTAGCTAATGATAACTATAGATCTAATGATAAATCCACTCATAGTTCTGATAATTATTTATAGACCTAATGATAATTCTATTTGTAAACCTGATAAAATACCTCTGATAACTTTTCCCTACAAAGATCTCCCCTGCTTCAAGAGTATTGTGCTTACCTTCTGCTCTGCTCCCAAGCTACATTTCCTCAGGGGTGACTTGGGTCACAATGTTTACTATGCCTAAGAGCTCAGTACCTCTCACTGTTGTTCTTCAACCCCTTATGGTTGTATGCATTTGCGGTTGCAGTCTGGCTATGTGTAAGGCCAATGCTACATACCTTTTCTTATTCAGTGTTTCTTGGCTTCTTTGCGTTTGTGTTTGCAATGTTTCAAACGTATTCCTTTTTCTTTTTGGTTGGGTTACTTCAAATATGTTGCTTTTATGCAGCTTACTAAATTTTAGTAATCAGTGCGTTCGCTGAGACCGTCTTAACTTTGAAACTAAATTACAGTTGTTTTGGTTGTGGGCCAGAACATTATCACTGTAGAACTCAGTTCCTCGGCACTACACTGCCGTATGTGATCGCACCCGTGTGAGAACCCATGCTCAAACCACATCTAAATATGGAATCTCTTCAGGTCATTTCTTAATGGAAGCCCAAGGCAGTGGATACAAAGCTACCTTTGTAACAAACTGGAAATGTTACATGGTATGACTCGAAGCTAAGTTTATTTTCTTCGAAGCTACATTACCGCATTTGGCAAGAGAAATGAAAATGGAAAAATACTTTCAATTAAAGCAGTTCTTGCCCCGGAACAATTTGGCATACAATGCTAGTCTGATTATTTTTTACAAATCACTTTTGGATCTGTTGTATGCAAATCCAAGGTGTCAGCCATAGGGGTGTTTGGCGGCTGCAACAGTTAGCAATAAAAGATTGATCAGAAGAAATATTTTGAATGAAATAATATACTTACAAAGGTAAACAAATAGAGTAAATTAGAAAATAATTTAATTTTAGATTAATTAAATATGTCTGTTTTATGTTTTTTTTTAATTCATAGCAAGTTATTTAAATTAAACTTTGTTTGCAGAACAATAGGGTAAGAATTTAAAAATTGGCAACGGCAAGTGAGACTGGAGATTAGGGGACTGAAATTCCTAGAAAGGGAGAGGCGCAGTGGTACTTCTAAGGTAGATGCAAGATATTCAGAAATTAATAGAAAATATGCAAGATGGTGAGGTAGATGTTAACTCTCACTACCAGATGGAAAGCTAGTGGTAGTAAATCGGCAGCTGTTATATACCTTGCCTGATTTTCTTTCCCATTGAAGTCAAGAGTTGGGTGGGGTATATAACAGGAGGCTGATCTGCTAGCACCAGTTTTCTGTCTAGTGGTGAAAATTAAATTGCACCCAGTGAGTTTGGGACCTAGGTTTGAATCCAGCTCAGACTGACTGAATGAAAGTGTCCTCTCCAGAATGGTTATTTGAGTTCTAAGTGAGATGACTCTGGCAAGTCCCAATGCTGTTCCCAACAGGTGCACATCTAAAGCACAAAGATCATTTGGTGCTACATTAGCAATTTTGTGCCATTGAGCCACAATGATGGCTTCTGTGCGAAATGTAAATTTCAAACTGGTGCAGTAAGGATGCTCTTTTGTGTTTGGATATTAAGACCCATTGTTTGGGGAGACAAGAGAGACTGCACTCTGCACCTCAACCATGTTATATCTGAAGTTGGATGGCTTGGTACTGACACTGGATGAAAAGTGGAAAAAATGATTTAACAGCACTAACATTTCTCACCTTAATGATGTAGAAGTGGAATCGATAGAAAATCATTTCTATAATCAAATTATAAACTACAGGTTCACTATAAGCTCTGTTTGAGAAACAAACTTCCTCCTGATAAGGCCTCAGTGGAATTTTCACCAGCTGAGGGAATTTGCCTTTGGAATGGGTGGAATTCCTGGTTTAACCTGGAAACTCCCACAGGCATATTCCTTTGATGCTGGAGGGGGCAGGTGGAAAATCCACCTATGGCCCCATTTGCTGAAAAATGGCTGGACCTAAAAAACATGGTGGAATCTCAGCAGACCAGGACACTCATGACAGAGCTTATAGGACCAGAAAAACTCACTGCAGTCCACCTGGCCGGTTACAGGGTCCAGTACAGTGTCCCATTGTATGAAAATGTTTCATTTTAACTATTGCATTAAGGAAACTAATATTTTAAAGAAATGATGAGGTAAATTTTTGTCTTTAGTGCTCCCGGCACAGTAATCTGGGCATGCACCTGAATTCCTGATATCCGCTCCTGACACACCAGGAGCACTAAAGATTAAAATCTACTTCATCATTTTCCAAAAGAATTTGTTCTGATCAGTTTTTGCTGCTGTAATGTTGATGGATTATTCCATAAAGGTATTCTCAAACAGGCTTCAAATTGGGCTTGACTCTGGAACACAGGTGTGATCAAATTACAAGATGCACACAGATGAGGAAAGTCATTCAGCACATCCTAGGACATCCACAAATCCACAGTTCCTTGGATCAGGAAAAATCCACAGCATCCACTTGTTTCTTAAATGATTCCAGGGTTTTTGCTTCCACTACTTTACTCAGAAGTCCATTCCATACATTAATCACTCTTTGAGTGAAGTACTTCCTGACATCAGTCCTAAATTTGTCTTTTGCCAGTTTGAACTTGTGTGCCCTTTCCCTACTGTCAGGACCTAAAGTAGTGTTCCAGATTTACCTTTTCTACACTGTTTACTATTGTATACATTTCTATAAGGCCACATTTCAATCATCCCCTTTCAATGTTGAAGAGTCCACGTTGATTTTCTAAAAATCAATGAGGCATAGAGCCACAAAATGCACAATATTAGATTTCGACTATCATCGCACCAATTGAAATTGTGACTATTACAGAATGAGCACACCCACATAATCAGTTGCATGAATAACAAAATAATTAAGATTAGGACAGAAACTTAAAGAGCTCAGAAATGACTGAGTCATCAGTAATGCACAAGAACAGTTGGACTTCAGGTCCAATCACCTAGGGTCCAAATTTAGATCATGTGAAGTCACTGGTTGAATATGAGTAGTGAATAGTCTCCACCAGATTGCTCACAACTCAGACTCATCCTACCAAGTGAAAACCCCCCTCCCCCGTGATCTGTTGTATACTCTTAGTAAACTGCCAAGGGACTAGACACATGTGCAGCCTCCCCTCACCAGGTCGGTTAGGGATCAGATACATGCTCTGCGTAGACCACCAGTATCGCACGGAGGGAAAACAAACTATTAGAGTAAAAACACAGATGTACAAACTGGCTATGAAACATGCACCCACCAAACTAGATTTGTTAAAAAATAAATAGACATACTTTTGCCACTGACACCAATCCACATCCCAGTTTTGATGAAGGGAAATTTTGGCCAAGATACAGTCATTGGCTTTGAATATGTACAAAAGGAAATTTTAAACCGGCAAACACAGGTTTCAATCTGGTTTATATTAGGGCAAAGTTCATAAAGTGCATTCACACTGGCCCAGAAAGGAAAATCGGGCAGTTTCTGTAACAGGAGTCTAACCAGCAATGCCAGTTTTACACTCCAATGGTAAGTTGAAAATTAAAAACCATAATTTTGATTATGATCTTATCCCTCACAGAATAGAGTTATAAAATCATCTTTTAAATGAAAAAAGATAAAAATTGGTTTTATCACGATCAGCGCCAGTGATTTTACATTCACAAAGCAAATAAAAGAGACATTTTACATACATGTCATGTTATCATTTCTGTTTCCACTACAAACTGCCCTCCTTGCTTCATGCATTGTTTTTGTTAAAGGCATTGTGTTACTTTCCAAACAGTCCAGTGCTCCTGGCAGCCTCATAGTTTTCCTCAACTCATAGCACAAGATGGACATAAAATAGCAGAGACGGAAAGAACAGAAATACCAACTACAACAAATACTAAAAAATAGATCCGATTCAAGGACATACCTCGGAAACAAACTCTCAGTAACTGGACTGACAAAACATTTCAACGGCCAGGCACAGACTGCTCGAGTCTCAATTCATACGCCTTAAAGGCTCTGGTACTCCTTATTGTCCTTCATCATTACTATGGTGATGGAACTTAGAAAAGTAGCTATGGGCAAAAACCATCTTAGGAGAGGCTGTCAAGAGTTTGGTTTTCGATCTCCAGATTCAATTTCAAACTACCTTTCCATTTCTGTGTTGGTCTTGGGCCATATTCCCATAGATTTATTTTATATTTGTTCTCGGGATGTGGGCGACACTGGCAAGGCCCCATTTATTACCCATCCCTAGTTGCCTTGAGAAGGTGATGGTGGAGGGAGCTGCTGTCGACATAACCTTGGTAAGCTGTTGCAGTGCATCCTGTAAATCATGTACTGTAGCCATAATGAACCAGTGGTGGAAAGTGAGTCTAGTGGCAGGGGTACCAATCAAGCAGACTGCTCTGTCCTGGAGGGTATTGAGCTTTTTGAATGCTGTTGTGGATGCACCCATCTAGGCGAATGGTGAGTATTCTATCACAGTCCATACTTGAATCTTGTAGATGGAGGAGAGGCTTTGAGGGGTCACGAAGTGAGCTACTTGTTGCAGGGTTCCCAGCCTCTGTCCTGCTGTTGTAGCCACAGCATCTATGGCTGGTCCTGTTCAGCTTCTGATCAATGGTGATCTCCAAGATGTTGTGATAATGGTATCATTGAAGGTCAAGGAGTGACAGCTGGGCTTTCTTTTGTCACTACAGCTTTCAGAGGTTTGTAGCTTATATTGAACCATGTGGTCACAGGTCACAAGAAAATTGGGTGACAATAATTTTGAGTTTTTGAAATGAAGTAGTGTGGCAATACCTCATCATTGCTTTCTGATTTACCTTGTCTTCTCTCTACCCCTCTTGAATTTAGGTGGTGGCCTGCAGTTTGGGCTTTGGTGCTTCACCTGCTTTATCAATTAAAAATATAGTCAAGGCATTCAGGTACTGTATTAGCATGTTTATAATCATCACCTGAGTTTAGATTGCAGCCTTCAAATTGATCCTTGGTAGCTGTTGCTTTCTATGATATATTAGTGGATCTCCTGTGGTATTGTTTATGGGTAGTTTGGGGTTTGGGCCTGGTCGTAATGGTTAGCTGCTAACTTGGCCTGGGATGGGATCACGGCTTTCTGTAAAACTGGGAAATCAGCTGATTTTGCTGGTTGAGGGTCTTGTACACCACTGTTGTTTCACAGTAGCACTGTTTAACATCAAGATGTCCCAATTAAAATGGGTATGGCTTTCCCTGATTCTCAACCTGTAATGCAATGTGGTGATCCTAGTGCTGCAGCAATATAGAAAAGAATTATACTGTTTTGTCGTCGTCACAAACACTCAGTAATGTCGGTAATAGCTCAACATGTGTAACAGGTTTATCTAAACCAGACCAAAGAAATTCTTTGCAATTATCAGCCCACAGACTTTATGGCTCCAACTCAGATAGTTTTTGCTTGGGTCCTAGCTGTAGCACTTTTGTGTTGAGATCACCATCTAGGATCAGGAGGTTTAGAGGTGCAGAGGGAATAATTTTGACTTTGCGTGATAATGTGAAATGGGTGATCGCGAATGGGCAGCCCGTCTTACATCTCTCCCAATTTTTATTTCGATTGAAGTCATTGGAAATAAAAATCGGGAGAGATGTAAAACGAGCTGCTGAATCACTGTCACTCGTTTTACACTATTGCACAAAGTAAAAATTACCCCCAAGGTGTTTTCCCAACAGGATCTCAATATGGCCATTTCTCATTCAGCAGCTTTGGGTCAGACGCAAATTGAAATATCAGCAAGTTTTTTTAAAAAATGGCAAGAATCTTTAAAAAAAACATTGGGTATTGAGAATGATTGCAAGGCCAAAATCTAATTGACAGATTTACATTGAAAGCAACTCCTACCTGAGATACATTCTCCTTTGAATCATTGCAATGTAGGATTTTGTGAATTAATTGGATGCAATTTAATTTTTAAAAAATCAATCAGTAAAATGAAAACATAAATTTAAAAACAAAGTTCAGTGAGAAAGTTGCAACCATCAAATTTACTGTTGCTCAGAGCATTTGATTGACCAAAACAGAGAAGAGAAAGGGTTAATTACTGTCAATACTGAAATTACTATTGGAATTTATATTTTATGATAGTCCGGTTTAGTTGTCCCCGGTGTCTGAACTTGTGATATTCTCTGTATTTTATTTGTGAGCAATACAGCAATGATGCTGTTGATTTATCTGAGAGGAACAGAGATGCTTCTGCAATTCCTTTTTCTTGTCATATAGAAAAAACGTTAATCAACAATTTTTCTTCTTCCCATTTTAAAAAAGTCACTCTTAATATACAAATTCTCAGAAAACGATTGAAATACATGTCTCCAGAGTGTCTGACACCACTGTATCAGCCAATGAGTTGGAGGCAGGGTGGGACTTATGGCAGGGCTCACAGCAAACAGTCTATTTCCTCAGCAAACAGAGTCTATTTAAACAGCACATTACAGCAAACAGTCCACAGAGTCTATTTAAAAAGAATCTCTACGAACTACAGCGAACAGAACTCATGACCGAAACTACAGCAACATCACCCGATAAAAGCGAAGTGATTTCTCCAGCAAAATGCAGTGAGTGGAGGATGGTTACACAATACAAATTGATTTTTTCTTCAGCATATTGCAGTGAGTGGAGGATAGTTACACACAAATTATGTGCGTAAAATCAATCCCAGTCACTTACAGTAATGCGGTCTCCAGGCATGATTGACGGTGGAATTAACCAATCGTTTCCATCCTGGCTGGGAACGGTGGTGTCACTACATGCAGCCACATGTCTGCATATGCAGCTGTCACAAGTAGTTAGCAGCAAAATTCTATTGCACAACCAGAAAATCACCAGCAGGGGTCATACCTTTCCACTCCAAGAAAAAACATGGGTTTTAGACTGTCGTATCATGTCCCATTCAGTTTGTTTGGTTTTTATTTGCATTGCACAGTTTAGGAAGGAGCTAGCAAACAATATTCTTGATTTTATTTGTTTCCCTGCATGGCCTCTTTTTACAAGTGTTCACGAGAGCTATCTGGTAAGTTATTTCCAAAGGGTAATTCTTTTCACTGAAACAGCATCTCCAGCTTAAACAGATAACGTCAAAACCCACAATACTATGCAATTATGTGGGATCCCTCCATGGTGAGTCTTCTGAACTTGGCTGTACAAGCACCAGAAGCAATGATCATGTATAGGCTAATTAGCTTCCCAAAGGGAGGAAAGGATGATCAGAGGGCCATTCACAGGGGGAAGGGGGGCTGCTGTTGACCACCTTCTGACCAGCAGTTATAGAGAGTTGTTTTCTGAGACTTGAGACTAGGTCTCGCTTTCCCTTTCTGCTTGGGAAAGCTGTGTGTCATCAGAGATCTAAGGAGGGAACGAAAATGAATTTTAAAAAATTGGAATGGGGAGGGTTTGGCAGATTTTTCTTTTCCACCAGAAATGTGAACTTGAATTGACACAGATCTTGGACTGGAGCCACGTTCTCAGTTACTTTCTTTACTTTGACGTGGCAATTTCAAAGCATCAGTTCTCAACTGAAATCTGTCGGGCTGCGGGTCAGTCTGAGTGAAACCATACTGAAACCCACAAACTGAGGCCAGCTCACGCAGAGGTTATCAGAGACTGTGGAAAGTGGTCCTGTGTGCCATGCTGAGAAAAGCATCAATGCACACTGGACTGCAAGTACTGGAAAAGCGTACCAAAGAAATGATTTACAATTTGTGCAGCACTTACTGCAAAGGTGTAAATGCTTGCTTACTAAACAGCATTTGTGACAGCACCATCATTTCCAGTGTAACTCAAATACAGGACTAAATAACAAGTTAACCCAAGGGGTTTCAAACTTGGACTATTTCTGTGCGTATAAATTAAGTTAGGGAGTTTCTTCAGAATGATTCCACAAGGTATTAGAGTCCCACACAAATACGGTATCACCTTTAATATTTCCATCTTCTCCCGTTTAAAAATTCCTGCTTTTGCCCAATTTCGCTGTCAAGAAAAGCAACCTTCTATTTTGGATTTACTTTCCAGTTGCCATGACTTTTGGTGGAGGACTGGAAAGAGCGATTAGGGGCAAGCCTAAAATAGTTTCACCCAAAATGGGCAAGAGCTTTAGTTACATATTTGAATGTATTTAAATTAAGCATACCGCAATTTTCCATTTGCCCATCTGGAATTGCCTTGAAGGAAGTGCAATAGAACTCTTAAAGGGGAAGAGGCTTTTTAGTCATTTATTTTTATTTTCCAGTTTTACACTATGTTTTTAGTACTGGATTTTGTTGTGAATTTTTTTTGCCATTTTATGCATTTTTTTCATCTGTTTTTAAAATTTATTTTTGGAGAATATTTTCTTTTTGCCATAACAGTAATTTAAAATTGCTCCATATTGTCTGCTAATTCACTGGAAAGATGCCTGTAATTGAAGCATTTACAAGATCTCAGCAGAGCAGGAATAGCTAAAAGAAATTGGAGACGTGAAAAAGGAACTCTTCCAATACAAACTTCTAGGCAGCTCAGGGAGCAACAAGGCATCTTAATGCAAGTTGTAGACTCCTATGGTGGTTGACAAGTCAAAATAAAATTAACGATGATGGTTAGTTTTAAAGTATTCCAAATTCAGTATTTCATGGTTAAAGTGGTACAAAACGGAAGGAGGCATGCCAGGGAGATCAGCAGGCACCACAGCTGATCTATCCACACCTGCCATTATGCTGCCAGCCACACTGCATGTCCTGGTACCTCTACCACGCACTGACTCCATAGTCTCTGTATAAGCAGGGGACCAGTTGGATAACAAGATGACATATAATACAAAGGAACAGAGCGAAATTGGTAGAGGGCTCAGAGATTACAAGCCTCTAGATTCCCATGGAGGAGCCCATCCTGGACAACCTTGAGTCGAGGAAGGTGAAAGGGCAAGATAGCAGTCTAAAGATCATTCTTGGAGCAGGTTCCTGCTACTTCATGACCACCACCACTTGGTTGTCCTTGTCTGTGCACTGTGATTTACCTGGCGCTACCTCTTTATGCTTATTAACTATATCCTCTGGGATGAGTGTAGCTGTCTTGGTTCTAGCAAACCTGAAGAGAAGGTTGCAAGTTTTTCTGTGATGCTGTCTTATTTTGGGCTACTGATAGTGTCGGCACTACAAAATTGCTCTTTTAGGCCTACAATGACAGAAAAGGGACAAGTGGTGAAAAGCTGGTTCCAAGACACATCTTCAACAAAGCTTGCATTACAAGATACTAATGCTGTGTGATATTTGTGTGGTTGTGTGTATACTTCTGTGAGAATGAGTGAAAAGGGGAACCAGATTTAAGAGCTGAATGGTTCTTGCCCTTTCACCTTCCTCGACTCAAGGTTGTCCAGGATAGGCTCCTCCATGGGAATCTAGAGGCTTGTAATCTCTGAGCCCTCTACCAATTTCGCTCTGTTCCTTTGTATTATATGTCATCTTGTTATCCATCTTGTCATGTTGTAAGTTGAAGGAGCACATACACAATGATAGACATGTACGCAACCTGCAGCCCATCCTGTGTGTAAGTGGCCATGGGTTTAGGTTGTGTTACAATGATTTTCTGTGTGAAGGCTTTTGAAGATTTGAGTGCGGCAAGGCTTTCAATTGTAAGTTGCAATTTGAATGTGAGTTTTGCTGGAAATGGGCAAACATAGTAAACAATAAAAGAGCAATAAGGTTTTGTGAGTGCCCTGCAGTAAATCTGGAACTAGTTGACAAGCAACACTTTGCAGCATTTGCCTGATAAATGGCACAGTTGGGTAGTCTTTTTAAAGTTTTGGTTGCCTGTTCCATGGCTGTACAAATGCCAGCTTCTGCATCTGCTCCCAGGTACTGCAGACCATGCACAAAGTGTTGACTTTGGCTGTCATCTCCTGCAAGGCATGCTGCACTGTTATTCTCTGAGGAGCATGCCCAACAGTTCCAAACAGGACAGCCCTCCTCAGGCCAACCTCATGCAGCAGCATTTCAACCTTGATATCCATCGAACAGAGGGTTTGGATACTGTGCTGCTCTGTTCCTGACATTATAGGGTCAATTTTACAAGAGCGGGTGCTGCTAGCAGGTGGCTTATTGGAAAACTATTGATGTACTGCCTATGATATCACATCCATTGATTTCAATAGAGAGAAAATCATAACAGTTCTCCTGCAATTTTCTGATAAGCCACCTCTGCGTACATGGCCCTGTTGGTGGCATGGGGTCTGGACAATTTACCCCATAGTTCCATTTCCTGCTCCCACATTTGTTTTCGATTTTGTCAGTCATTTCTTTTACTCCACAAAGCCTTTCAAAAGATTGTCAGAAATTATTGAGCTCTTTATAGCCATTGAAAAGACAACCAAAACTTTTTGACCCTGCATGTGACCATTTACATTTAAGCAGCTGCATCCCTTTAATGTGTCAGATATTATGCTCACCCCCACTGCAAGCTCTCAGCAAAAGGCCCAATCCAGCCTTGGTGATCAATATGCATATGAAATTAGGTCTAGACCTAAAGTTCAGGTGATCACAAAATTGCAGCCTGAGCAGGTTTTTTAGTGAGAGCTGCCATTTTCTGCAGTTACTTTTAATTGTTTCTCACAATTGTTTCTTTAAATACCGGGAATTTCTGCAGGGATTCATCCAGTGGGAGTCCAGTGGTACCATTGGGGAAACAGCATAAACGGTTAAAAATGGCTTTTCATGCTGTTTCTCAAGGATTTCCATTGATCTTCTGCCAACATTGCGATGGGAGATCAGGAGAACCCTGCAAAACTCTCCTTCCAAGTTCTGAAATAATCTGAATCATAAACAGTGAGGCGATTTTGAGAGCCTTATTCCCATTTGCTCTCAGTGATGAAACTGCTTGCACTGCGAGTAGAAAAATGATTCCTTCGGAACTGAAACGCTGAGGAATGATTCTTAATTTCTTTTTCGTTAAGGCCACAGCAGAAGTAATTGTTGTTTGACAGGGATTGTGATTTACAGCTCAAAAAAGCGATCACAGATGTGTTATGGAATTCCACAGCAAATATTTGCAGTCGTGGAGATGACATTGTTAACTCATTCACTGCCCTGCTGAGTTAAATGTTTGCATTGTCACTGCAATTTGCACGATTGGTTCAGATCTTTCTGCCGAGATTTCTTTCAAAGTTCTCCCTAACTGGGTTTGGGGACAAAGGTTAACATTAAAATGATTATTCTTCATGGAGCTGATAGTAACCAGACTAGAATGTTTAATATTACTTTCAGAGGCACATTGCAAAAGATAACTGTATGAAGCTAATGGTAAATTTTGACTTGTCTCAACATAAATCTTTCAAGGTTGGGCCTGTGTGGAAACAATTGTGCCACAAGCTCTCAGTTCCATGCTATCCAAAGTACATTTTCTTCTCAGCTCATTTAGTAGAATTCATAGGCATTTCTTTTCCATGAAAAAATGTATCTTTGGCATTTGAACACATTATTGATGGAATGTATTTCCAACAATAAAGATGCAAAGGGATGTGGACAGGAAATGCACTCATAAACTGGACATGGATCAAATCATAACAAGGTCAGTTAAGGTGACGAATTATAATAAACTATTTTGGGATACTAAGCTAATGACGTTAGATTTTACATTTGTTTTGATTACATTCACACGTTCTAACAATCAACTACCCTTTGTGGTCCTGAGCTATACAGACCAGGAAGGCGTACCTTATTAATTCTGTTGTTTATCAGTTTAAGATATTAAGGCCTAGTAATTCGGACGAGCCTATTTCTGGGCATATGTGGGTGCAGGGACCATTCCCTGTTGGCATATGGTGAAAACGTAAGGCCCGAGGTGCACCCAATATTGGGCCTTGGGCCTTATTTTCATCAAGCCAACAAGCAGCAGACAGCAACAGCCAGTTGGCCAGCGAAGCAAGACTGAAGGTCAGGCTGATGCTGGCAGTGGCCCTAAGTTAAGTGAGGAAGGGGGCGACCAGGAAGGGGGCCGATCGGGTTGGGAGGTAGAGGTGACCAAGCGGGAGGTAGCGATGGGCAGAGAGGGGCAGTGGCTGCGATGAGGGGGCATGTGGTGATGATGGGGGAGGGGAATGGTGGCGATCGGAGGAAGGTGCGGCTGCGATGGAGGGTTAAGCAGCGGAGACCGGGGGAGCGAACGGTGGCGATCGGGGGGAGCAGTGGCAATGAGGTGGGGGGAGAAGAGCAGCAGCGATCGGTGGGATGGCAGGTCCAGAATCAAATGGCAATTGATCCCTCTGGGATTGATTATCATTAGAATGCGACACAGTGGGTCCCATGCGCTGTTCAGTCATGCGTACATTGCTGGCATATCTGACAGAATTTCCAGAGGACACCAGGAACTCCCCCTCCCTCTCCCCCGCCACCCCAATGTAACCAAACTGGTATTGAAATGTATGGAGGCATGGATAGAAAAAGGTGCGGAGGGGTAGACACCCACTGGAGATGTGTTCACCCCAATTTCAGGCCGCACTGCACCTGGGATTCCTCGTTTCCACTCCAGGGAAAAGCAGAAGTTTTAGGCTAAGAGTAAATGAAAATTTCTTCCTGCAGCACACGGTCTTTCCATCAGGCCATGTATAATGTAATTTGCATAACCTGCTGCTTTCACATCTGCTACTTTCCTTGCTATTTCCGTAATAACATTTTTCTTATTACAGCGTCTTGCACATACCATCAACATTTAGGGAGTACCTTTCAACTTCACTGGGGAGCGTAAAACTGGCAATATTGGACTGACTGTTATACGCCCCGCCTGATTATTCCTTCCATTGAAATTAATGCCCCCAGTCCGATACGAGCAGTTTTATGCCCCTACCATAGTTGAAAGTTACCCCCAACTGTTTTCCCCCATATGCATACATATGACATGCTCCTACTTTAAGTAACATTCATGCCTCTATCTTTGTGCTCATCTTTCTATTGTGCAACTTCTCCTGGACCTCCTGCCAAGTTCTCCAAATTGCTTACTCAGAGCTTACTCTTTCACTGACAAATTGCCACCTTAGTTGCTTCCTTAACATTTAGGTCCCACCCTAAAACCAAAATCTGATTGTGATGCTCCATTATCAAGGTTACCAGTGCATGCGGGACCTGTTTGTGAAAGCTGACTTTACTCATTTAGCGTTAAACCATTCGCACAAATATTGAACATTGCACAGCCACATTAAACTTTGCTACATTCATACTGCGTAAGTGATTCATTAGATACTTGAAAAGCATTAAAAGATTATTATTGCAGTTGGATTAGTTGATCTTATTGCTAATTCAATCACATCCTCAGGAGATGCATATTTTAAGACTGTTTACTTCAATAATTTTGTTAAGAAGTTATAATTTATAGTGAAAAACAATCACTTTACTTGCTTTTTGAGAAAAATATAAGCCACAGGTTTTAAAGCCACCACAGGGAATTCAGGAAGTGGGCTAAAAATGGTCAAAGCCACACTGAAGCAGGCTGGTTTTATGTTCCACTGAATGTTCCCTTGTTTTCCTATTCTATGCAACAGCAAAATGTTTGATGCAAGTTGACCTACACACTGAAGGGTCACTGCAGTGCTTTCATTCAGAGCTCGTAAAACCATCCAGTGGCTTGTATGTCATTGAAATAGGGCACATTAGAAAAAGGTGTGTCTTAAAGCAAAAAAAAAGAGGAACTACAAATTAATTTGAGCAGATACAGTAAACATCTTTTTGAAGAAGGATATTAGTTGAATTAGGTTACATTTTTCACAAAAAAAGGCTCTCTCCAAGGTTGCCAGGTCCTTGGTACTTGAGCCATTCCAAACAGCTCCTGCACACAGCCGTGCTCAATGCAAACTATCATCTTTTACCTATTTTCAAAGTAGAATTGATCACAAGGTATGAATTTTAAAAAGGAATTGTTATTGCACTGGGTGTTTTCAAGTTCCCAGAAAAGTGAGGAACCACCTGCTCTAAAAGCTTCAGTGTAAAACTCCGAAATAATCTAGTGGATGAGAATCATTTAATGCATGTTACATTAATTGCAGGTTTTGCAGTGGTTCCCACTGTCCACATTAATATAGCATTTTTGCACTAGTTCAAGCACAATTATACACAACTTTGCACTTAAGGTAACAGATTTAAATCCAGGCCCACCTGACTGAACCAACTCCATATTAATCTTAATAACAAAGTACTCAGTTAGTGCTGAAACCAACCATCCATCCTTAAAGGATACCTGAAGGCAATGCCAAAGGGGATTGCTATTGTTAGGGTTCGCTGTACTTACGTTTGCACAGTCACCTCTGTAGCTCTTAACATCTACATGGTATTCCATGCATAGAATACACACAAAAAAATGAACTCTCATTATCTCTGTAATAAGCACTTCAAAACACTGATCTACTTTAAAAAGAATTTCAGCACTAACTGAATTCAGTGGAGCAATTAGAGTTTAAGAGTTTTTTGATAGCCAGGCAACAGATGTGGGAACATTTGGGAACATTAGGATGCTCGACACCATCCAGGACAAGGCAGCCCGCTTGATTGGCACCCCAATCCACCAGCCTAAACATTCACTCCCTTCACCATCGGCACACTGTGGCTGCAGTGTGTACCATCTACAGGATGCACTGCAGCAACTCGCCAAGACTTCTTCGACAGCACTTCCCAAACCCGTGACCTCTACCACCTAGAAGGACAAGGGCAGCAGGCACATGGGAACAACACCACCTGTATGTTCCCCTCCAAGTCACACAGCATCCCGACTTGGAAATATATCGCCGTTCCTTCATCGTCACTGGGTCAAAATCCTGGAACTCCCTACCTAACAGCACTGTGGGAGAACCTTCACCACACGGACTGCAGTGGTTCAAGATGGCAGCTCACCACCACCTTCTCAAGGGCAATTAGAGATGGACAATAAATGCTGGACTTGCCACTGACGCCCACATCCTATGAACGAATGATAAAAAAAAATTGAAAAAGAAACAGAGTGCTGTTTTATGAATCAATTTGATTTTAATTTTCAATACTATCAACATCTCTTTTTTAATATTAACAGAAAAATATCCAACCTCACAAGCTACTGTACTATAAGAGAAATCAGAAACAGTAAATTCCATTGTAAGTTATTTGAAAAGCAGCTGCAAACTGACTTGATCTATTTTGGCAAGAGTAGAGAGAACACTGACAGCCACAGAGATACTGAAGAGTTACAAATTAAATAGTCAGCTCTGGTAGATAATTACTGCTCACAGACATGCAGAACAAACTCATGGTGACTGGCCAATCGATTTGGAGTTTTGTATTTAAACCTTTTCCTTGATTAGGCTTAAATCAGCCGTTCTGTTCATTATTAAAAAAAAATTCAAACTTTAAAGCTGAGCTATCCCAGATGATGGCCATTAACTGTCAGTTGATCAGCTGGGAGTCCCACGAGAGTAAAAGGAATTCTCTGCTATAAATGGCACGAACGGACTTTTCTTAAAGATGAGCACAGCAGCAAATGAATAGCATTGTGTTTAATGATATTACATGGGACTCAAGGTGTAAAATCACTTAAGAGCTGATGACACCATCGGTTTATGCAGCAATGCAATGATATTTCTTTAATTCAATGTCACATCGATAACACTGTTACAGTCTTTCATTCACATTTTTTTATTGAGCAATGGTAACAAGAGTTAGTGCAAATACAGCAAGACTGTGATTGCAGAATGGAATTCAAGACAAAGCCTGAGGCTCTGCATGTTATGGAGGTGCTATGTGCAATTTATATACATAGATCTCTATCTGGAACTCCTTCCAATGTTACACAACCGTTGCAATTTATTACTTAGAGCAGTCAGTTAAAAATCTCAAAGTTTCCATTGTTAGGCATCTCCTGTTTTATTTTTATATTGTACAAACTTTCTATAGGCTGTGATGAAACAAAATACATGCCACCATCTGTGGCTTCTTGTAAGTTAATTACAGGAACTTTCATTACGTTTAATTCCATGGAATTATCTAAATATTTAATTAAATAGGTTACTATGAGCAAGACTGGATGCTGTAATGAGTTAGAACTGTTCTCATACATGGGCCTGTTACTTTTGGAGTCTCTGGATGTAAGTTAATGGCTCAGGAATTGTTCTAAGTTCGGCGCACTATAGATTTATACTAACCCACCAACTTACTGTGGCACTTCCTCTAATAGGAAGCTGAGAAGAGCCCAGCGTTAGTGCCAGTGAAGCTAGGACCCATGGGAGAAGCGAAAGGATCGATCTCTCCCCCTGACCAATCAGATTGCAGCATTTTTGACAAGCTGCGGACAGTCTCTGCAGGCTGGAACGTAAAATCCAGGAAGTGAAAGGTACAACACTAAAATCATTTGTAAAAACAGTTACAGACAGTGAAAAAGAAAGGATAAGAAACAGTCAAATTAAATAAGAGACAGAAGGAAAAAGTAAAAAAAAAATTTTTAATTTAGAAATTTTTTTTAATGACCAAAATCTATTAAAATAAGGAGTAATGAGACTCCACATTTTTAAAAGTTAATTTTTGGTTGTTTGGCAGTCATTAAGACTTATCACGCTGTTAAAACTTAATTTAGACCTGATATTTTTAAGTGTACCTGTTTACCACCATCTACAAGGCACCAGTCAGGAGTGTGATGGAATACTCTCCACTTGCCTGGATGAGTGCAGCTCCAACAACACTCAAGAAGCTCGACACCATCCAGGACAAATCAGCCCGCTTGATTGGCACACCATCCACCACCCTAAACATTCACTCCCTTCACCACCGGCTCACAGTGGCTGCAGTGTGTACCATCCACAGGATACACTGCAACAACTCGCCAAGGCTTCTTCGACAGCACCTCCCAGACCCGCGACCTCTCCACCTAGAAGGACAAGAGCAGCAGGTACATGGGAACAACACCACCTGCACGTTCCCCTCCAAGTCACACACCATCCCGACTTGGAAATATATCACCGTTCCTTCATTGTCGCTGGGTCAAAATCCTGGAACTCCCTTCCTAACAGCACTGTGGGAGAACCTTCACCACACGGACTGCAGCGGTTCAAGAAGGCGGCTCACTACCACTTTCTCAAGGGCAATTAGGGATGGGCAATAAATGCCGGCCTCGCCAGTGACGCCCACATCCCATGAACGAATAAAAAAAAAAGTTACTTTCCAGCTGGGCAGAAGAGCAAGTTGGCACTGGTCTGTTGATTCCATTGATTCCAGCCGGTGATATCCCTTTAATGCCAAGCTGTCATATCACCGGTGAACCAGAAGGTGCAAGTTCTGGATTTCTGCATTTGATTGCGCATGTGCAAATGACAGAACTTGGTTCTCGATTTCGCCACTAACAACGGTGAGTGCTATTGAACTCACTGTTCTTTTATAAGCAATTTCTGGGCTTTTTGTCAGTTGGGAGCATTCTCACCTGAGTCAGAAGGTTGTGGGTTCAAGCCCCATAATCTAAGTTGACACTTCAGTGCAATACTGAGTGTCTGCTGTATTGCCGGAGGTGCCATTTTTCGGACAGCTCATTAAACCAAGGCCCCGTCTATCTGTTCAGATGGATGTAAAAGATCTCAGAGCTCTATTTGAAGAAGAGCAGGCAAGTGTCCTGGCTAGCATTAATCCTTAAACCAGCACCAAAAGGAAATTAACTGGTCATTTATCTCAATTAATGTTTGTCGAACCTTGCTGTGAACAAATTGACTTCCGCATTTGCCTACTTTACAAAAGTAACTGCACTTCAAAAGCACTTGGGAATGAAAGACCCTATATAAATACAATTTCTTTCATTAGTAAGCAGTCAGAACTGACAGCTCCCTGTAGATATAGGAAACAGCTAAAAATGCTCTAATTACATAAGAAATAGGAGCAGGAGTAGGCCAAACGGCCCCTCGAGCCTGCTCCGCCATTCAATAAGATCATGGCCAAGGTCTGTCAATTTCAGCAGGGCGATAAATTCCATATGCCAACTTGCTTTTCATCTTTGTCCAAGGTGAAAAACAAAAGCAACTCACCAGCTTGCAAGTGATACCAATGTGTTTATCCCTCCAAACCCTTCATTGGTTCTTTTTATGCTTTATTGCTGTATCTAACACTTCATGGTTTATTGTAACTCACTGTTATCATGATGGCTCCCATGATATTTATTTCATAAGCACAAAATTAATTTTATATTCTACACCTATGAGATAACTATTTAATACATTGTATTATTGACTACATGTGTTGTGCAAGTACATTTACTTGGTGAATGTACATGCATTTTATAAAATCATGGTGGCCTTTGGCAATAGATAATTTCCTTTTTCAATTCTGAAAGTTTGTTCCTGTTCCTGATTGTTATCCAGTAATTTCTGCTAGAAAGTGCACACATATGTGGACATTGGATAAAAGCAGGATTGGGTTCAGTCTGATGTCCTCTATGGTTAAATAACAGGCCGATACTCACTGTCTATGCTCAGATGAAGATTGACCACTTGGTTGAGGTGCCAATTGGCAGCTGGTGCTAAAGGAACCATAAATCAGGGTGAGTCAGTTCATTTAGGAGAGGAGGATAGGAAATTGGCAATTCATAAACATGGTATTAGTCAACTATAGGTTGACAAAGGAACTTTATTTTGTCTCGATAGACTCTAGTGTCTGGGTAATGAAAGTAGCCCTGTTTGTTGAGTGTGAACGCTCAAAACCAACAGCAATGAAGAAAACCAAAGAATTTATTGGTTACAGAAAGTACAAATAGCCATTTTTATCAAAAATGTAAATCTTCAAAGAATTCAAATGTATTTGCAGTTAATATAGAAAGCTCAAGGTATACACAACTAGGAGGTAACTTGATATCAACTCATTAGAGATCTTAAAAAAAGAATAATTTTAAGCATGAAATCTTTATTGGCAAATTATCACAATGCCTCTCAGAGATATAGGCCCCGATATTACCAGGGAGGCGATTTGGCAGCGGGGGGCCGACTGGGCACGTGGGTAACCCGCCCAGTAAAATCATGGGTTCCCCACGTGATCGTGAGTAAATTGAAACCACTTACCTTGGCTTCCGGGCATTGGAAACCTATGCAGTGGGCAGACTGCGCACCCACACAGGGGAAAGGCTGCTCCCAGGTTTAATCAAGCTTCACTCCAGGTCTTACTGGATGGGGTGAGGAGGAGGAGAAAGATCTTCTACCCGGCGGATGGGAGGAAGTGGCCTGCCTCTGCCACCAAGAAGGCCTAGCTCGAGGTGGCAGAGGAGGTCAGCAGCACCAGCAACATATTCTGCACCTGGATACAATGCAGGAAGCACTTCAATGACCTAACTAAGTCAGCCAAAGTGAGCACACATACTCATTCTCCTACACTCCATCTTCCACATCGCCGCCCCCACCCCACAACTCCTTCTACACTGCCAACACTACTCTATCGCATCACTCCTCACACCCACTCAAACCTCATCCTCAACTTACCTGCACTTACTCACCTCCCCAGTACTCATCCCACCACTACCACTTAACCCAATCCTCATACAATCTCATGGATCTGTCTCATACTCACCCTCTGATGCATCTCTTTCACAGTCACCCTCACTTAACCTGCCACTACCTCTGCTGCAGCCACAGGGGATGCATCATGTATGAGTAGTAGGAAGCGTAAGGCAAAGGTTTTGTGAGCACAAAGGGGATGCACAAGGGTGTTTGACGGTTTGTCATGTTTTTTATTTATATTTGATTTTGGTTCAACTCACATTAAATATTATATTGTCACCACTACTGCTACATCTTGGCTATTCTTGACTGGCTTGTGCAATAAGTCCCTTTCATGAGGTTCACCATGAACACCCACAATTGATGCCACCCATTGGGTCACCCTACAGTGGGTGTATGTGTAGTTGCACGACTATTTTGTGCAGGTGCCTGTGGCGCAGCACTGTGTTGTGGAGCTCCACGTGGCAGAGGTGGACGGCGTGCCTGGCGAGGCTGGTGATGTTGCTCGTCTTCGGATGAAGTGATGAATGCAGCCATGGCGCCCCCCCATCCTGACGGTGTGAGTTTGAGGGGGTCTGCAAAGTAGGTAAATGTGTTTGCACAGCAGAGTTTAGGGTATAAATTAATAATTTTGAGTGGAAAGACAAAGGTGTTGCAGCCAAAACTTTGTCTGAAGTGACAGAGTGCCCTGCTGCAATAAATGAGATATTCCCCCCAACTGTCAAAAAATCCTTTGCATCTCCCACTGGCTGCTGACTGAAACACGTCTGCTCCAACAGGGAGTGTTTCCCACAGCACGGGAAACACGCTGAGGATCCATGAAAATTGCACCCCTGCCAAAATCTCCTGTCAATGTGGTCTGTCAAGTACCTCAACTAGGTAAGTAAGTATTTAAATTGTCATCCCGCTGGCTTTAATTGCCGGTGGGAGTTCTGCATGCGGGAGCTGCGTGCACACCCGAATGCGTCACTGGGGAACCTGGAAGTGGGCGGTTTGGAGCCGGGCTCTGGACCTGCTCCGGGATTCCCCGATTTTACGAGCCCCCCCGCCCCCAAAGCAGCCACTCAGCCATACTAAAATCGATCCCATAAAATCTGAGCAGTGTCTGGCAGTTGCCCTGGAAAGGAGGAGGAGGAGGAGCAGGAGGAAGAGGAGGAGGAGGAGCAGGAGGAAGAGGAGGAGGAGGAACAGGAGGAAGAGGAGGAGGAGGAAGAGGAGGAGGAGGAGGAGGAGGAGGAGGAACAGGAGGACTTTGATTTCATTTTCTAATGTATTTATGGAGGGGGGGAACCAAAGAGAAATGCTTTGGTATGAAGCCTGTCTACAAATAAAAATGAACTGAGCTGACTAAACTTGATTTTCCGTTCTAGTAAAATATCTGCAATCTGAAAAACATCATACACATAACATACATGCTATAAAATTACTTGTGTGATAACTTTATCTCAATTTCCATTGATAACAATTGGCACCAAAAGAGAGATACATTTACAGCTCATGCACATACAATGTTGGGAAGGTTTGTTCCATACCTCATTAAACACAAGTAACAAAGCAACTAAAGGGGTGCTTATAATTTTTTTTATAAATATATTCTAATTGAAAGTTATATTTTTTGTAGTAGGGTCCTGTACATAATTAATGGTTTCCAGATGACAACTTTCATATAACAACATACACCTGAAGATCAGTGGAATCCTGGGAGAAACCACATGAATAACCAAAAATGACCTGTTTAAGCCATTTTTGCAGGGTTTCCATTGAAGTTACAGTAGGAAATCGGGAGAACCCTGTGGGAGAACCTATAAAATCCAGAGTGAGAAAAGACCTTTTGCCCTGTCATGTCCACTCCATCCAGTGTGCATAAATGATTATGGACTTCCCCTCTCCCTCCCACCATTCCCTTGAATTCATATTATAAGGCAGCTAAGGTCACTCCCATGCCACCTCTGAAAGAAGATCAAGCAGTGCTATTACTATCTCTATAACCCTTAATCTCCTTTCATATTATCTTGACTTCGGTTGCTGGAAGGGATCTGATACAATGTATGACCACTTTGACAGAGAAAGAGTTATTAGAGAATTTCAACATGACTTCTGGAAAAAAAGGTCACCAATCTGGTTGACTTGCTTGAGAAACTTACTAAGTTGGTTGATGTGGGTAGCCCAGAAAACTTTTCACAAAGTGCTGCGCAATAGGCTACTTAATAAGATGAAGTCCTATGGGATTAGTGGGCAGATTTGGGGTTGGATAAGAAATTGGTTGCATTCTTATACTAGGGGACATGAGTATAAGTTATGTAAGCATAGAACAAGGTTAGATATCAAGAGGTATTTCTTTTCACAGAGAGTTGTTGACCTATGGAATAAGTTGCTGGCTCATGTTGTGAGTGTGTATTTGCTGCTAATGTTCAAAAGGTAGCTGGACAAATTCCTAACAGTGACCGACATCGCTACGTTTACAAGGTAGGCGGCGTATTGGGGGATGTGTCGCCCAGTCACTGGTCTCCTGGAGCATGTTTGATTGCCTTTGGGGGGGTCAGAGAGGAACTTTCCAGAAGTTTTTGACTCTCCTAATTTGGCCTAGGTTTTTTGTTTCTGTTTTCCCCCCTCGCCCCCTCTCCCAGGAGATTGTGTGGATGGCTGGTAGGGGATTGGGGGGGGGTGCAGATGGGGGTCATGGTGTGCATAAGTTATACCATGACAGTACGTGACAGGCTTGATGGACCAGCTGGTCTTTTCCTGCCCTTTGTTTTCGTATGTTCATAAAAGCTATCAGTCCAGCTCTCTTCAGAAGGTGACAAATTGTTCCAATTAATTACCTTTTCTGTGACTATGAGCAGAATCTTTCAGCTCATGGCAGTAAAACCATTCTTCATTTCAGAAGTATTGTATTGAAACTGCATTTGGTAACAGGAAATCCTGCCACCTTGGTGGACTCCAACAATCTTAGTTTTTCAATTAATAAACAATACAAAATAATGCCAAGGCAGAAGTAATCCTTTGCTGAGCCATGATAGGAAAATATGTTGTTAAGCAAACACAAGAGTGCAGACGCCCTTTTTTTGTAACAAAATGAAAACCAAAGAAGCTTTACATGCACTCATAATTACTATGGAAAAATCTTTTAAGATTGCAAGAAAGAGCTTTTCAATATGGCAGAGGAATGTTCAAACTACTCTCCAGGAGAATGTGATGTATAGCTTTCTCAAGGGGACTATAAACTTCCAACCAATGAAAACAATAGCAGAAAATAAGTTGTTAAATAGCCCATCACACAAAAGCCAATTAGAATACACTGTTACACTGGTGACAATACAATGATCCTTGACAATTGAAGACTGACTGCTCTTGGTCCCTTCATTGCAAGCTGTGCGTTATATGAAAACCACTTATGTGCTGGCATTTGTGCAACTGGCCTTTTAGGTCTTTGCATTAGGATAAAATTGTAGCGCCCAAGGGCACTATCTCACCTCCCGGATATCTCACCTCCCGGATGGGTCAAATGCTGGGACCTCAGCATTGTCGCAGATTGGAGAGGAAAAAATGCTATCTCAATTGTAGTGGAAGAAAATCATCACTTGCTCAGCTGTCAGACCTGAAGACAAACTGAGAAACAGAAAATGCTAGAAATACATAGTAGATCAGTCAGCATCATCTGTATTGAGAAAAGACAAGTTAATGTTTTGGATTTAACAATCTGTTAGAACTTTTTACAGATGCTGACCTGATCCACTGTGTATTTCCAGCATTTTCTATGTTTCTGATCTCCAGAAGGCTATTTTCCTCTGTATTTGCACTGAAAGTTTATTGCCATAGGAGAAGACAATGAGCTAATGTTTTGGATGGCAGAATTACATTAGTTTTTAAGAACTTACTACAGGGCACTTTAGTATATTGTTATATATTTGACTACAGTGTCACCAAGCTCCATGGGATTGATGTCATATTTATGCAGCAGCAGTTTAGATAAATACATGGCTGCTGAATCCCTGTTGTGCAGTTCAAAACTCTGCTGCACTAATGAATTCTGTCAGTAAAATTTCCAAATCTTGGCCTTCCTTCCATTGACTAACGTCAGGTCTGAGTGGGAGTTCTGGACTCACTTTACTTTTATATTCTGCCTGTGCAATTCTGCTCTCCACTGGCTTTTAACAAGCTATTACCAGACCTTAACAAGAGACCTTTTCCCTTTTTTTTGTAATTACCTTTCATAAGAACATAAGAACATAAGAAATAGGAGCTGGAGTAGGCCATTCGAACCATTCAATAAAATCATAGCTGATATTCGACCTCAACTCCACTTTCCTGCCCGATTCCCATATCCCTTGATTCCCTTAGTGTCCAAAAATCTATCGGTCTCAGTCTTGAATATACTCAATGACTGAGCATCCACAGCCGTCTGGGGTAGAGAATTCCAAAGCTTTACAACCCTCTGAGTGAAGAAATTTTTCCTCATCTCAGTCCTAAATGGCTGACCCCTTTCTTTGAGACTATGACCTCTTGTTCTAGACTCTCTAGCCAGGGAAAACAGCCTCTCTGCATCTATCCTGTCAAGCCCTCTAAGAATTTTATACGTTTCAACGAGATCACCTCTCATTCTTCCAAATTCCAGAAAGTATAGGCCCATTTTACTCAATCTCTCCTCATAGGACAACCTTCTCATCCCAGGAATCAATCTAGTGAACCTTCATTGCACCCCTATAAGGCAAGTGTATCCTTCCTTAGGAAAGGAGACCAAACCGTATACAGTACTCCAGGTGTGGTCTCACCAGAGCCCTATATAATTGCAGCAAGACCTCCTCACTCTTATACTCCAACCCCTTTGCAATAAAGGCCAACATACCATTTGACTTCCTAATTGCTTGCTGTACCTGCATGTTAACATTCTGTGATTCGTGTACAAGGACACCCAAATCCCTCTGAATACCAACATTTCTTAGTCTCTCACCTTTTAAAAAATATTCTGCTTTTCTATTCTTCTTACCAAAGTGGATAATTTCATATTTCCCCACGTTATACTCCATCTGCCACCTTCTCGCCCACTCACTTAACCTGTCTATGTCGCTTTGCAGCCTCTTTGCATCCTCCTCACAGCTTACTTTCCCAACTAGCTTTGTATCGTCAGCAAACTTGGATACATTACGCTGGGTCCCCTCATCTAAGTCATTGATATACATTGTAAACACCTGAGGCTCAAGCACTGCACTAGCTACAACCTGCTAACCCGAAAATGACCTTTTTATTCCTACACTCTGTTTCCTGTCCTTTAGCCAATCCTCAATCCATGCTAATATATTACCCTTAATCCCATGAGCCCTAATCTTGTGTAATAACCTCTTGTGTGGCACCTTATTGAATGCTTTTTGAAAATCCAAATATATTACATCCACTGGTTCCCTCTTATCTACCTTCCTAGTTACACCCTCAAAAAACTCTAACAGATTTGCCAAATATGATTTCCCTTTCATATAGCCGTGTTGACTCTGCCTAATCATATTATCATTTTCTAAGTGCCCTGTTACTCCGTCCTTAATAATAGATTCTAGCATTTTCCATACTACTGATATCAGGCTAACTGGCCTATAGTTCCCTGTGTTCTCTCTCCTTCCTTTCTTGAATAATGGGGTTACATTTACTACCTTCCAATCCACGGGGACCATTCTAGAATCTAGGGAATTCTGGAAGATCAAAACCAATGCATCCACTATCTCTGCAGCCACCTCTTTTAAAACCCTAGGATGTAGGCCATCAAGTCCAGGGGATTTGTCGGCTTTTAGGTCCATTAATTTCTCCAGTACTTTTTCTTTACAATTCTTAATTGCTTTAAACTCCTCCCTCTCATTAGACCCTTGGTTCCCCACTATTTCCGATATGTTTTTTGTGTCTTCTACTGTGAAGACAGGTACAAAATATTTTGTTTAACTTCTCTGCCATTTCCTTATTCCCCATTATAATTTCTCCTGTCTCTGACTCTAAGGGACCCACGTTTACTTTCGCTACTCTTTTCCTTTTTACATGCTTGTAGAAGCTCTTGTAACCTATTTTTATATTTCTTGCTCAACCCTTCCATGATTGTAGCAGGACAGAGTCATGGTAGAAATGGACTTTTTAGTCTGTTTTTGTTTACACAGCCATTTACTCACATCTACTTTTTTGCTCCACTTTATACCCTGAAGAAATATACATTAGTTACATTGACTAGAGTAAGAAATATATATTTTGTCTTAAATCTGTTTGTGGTCGTTGATATTTGGTGTAACTGTTAGTAGTAGCACTGGTAGTTTGAAAGTTTTGAACTAATGAAATATGCAATGACTTAGTTAATTAGATCCATCTCAGTAGAATCATAGAATCATAGAAGTTACAACATGGAAACAGGCCCTTTGGCCCAATATGTCCATGTCGCCCAGTTTATACCACTAAGCTAGTCCCAATTTCCTGCACTTGGCCCATATCCCTCTATACCCATCTTACCCATGTAACTGTCCAAATGCTTTTTAAAAGACAAAATTGTACCCGCCTCTACTACTGCCTCTGGCAGCTCGTTCCAGACACTCACCACCCTTTGAGTGAAAAAATTGCCCCTCTGGACCCTTTTGTATCTCTCCCCTCTCACCTTAAATCTATGCCCCCTCGTTATAGACTCCCCTACCTTTGGGAAAAGATTTTGACTATCTACCTTATCTATGCCCCTCATTATTTTATAGACTTCTATAAGATCACCCCTTAACCTCCTACTCTCCAGGGAAAAAAGTCCCAGTCTGTCTAACCTCTCCCTATAAGTCAAACCATCAAGTCCCGGTAGCATCCTAGTAAATCTTTTCTGCACTCTTTCTAGTTTAATAACATCCTTTCTATAATAGGGTGACCAGAACTGTACACAGTACTCCAAGTGTGGCCTCACCAATGCCCTGTACAACTTCAACAAGACATCCCAACTCCTGCATTCAATGTTCTGACCAATGAAACCAAGCATGCCGAATGCCTTCTTCACCACCCTATCCACCTGTGACTCCACTTTCAAGGAGCTATGAACCTGTACTCCTAGATCTCTTTGTTCTATAACTCTCCCCAACGCCCTACCATTAACGGAGTAGGTCCTGGCCTGATTCGATCTACCAAAATGCATCACCTCACATTTATCTAAATTAAACTCCATCTGCCATTCATCGGCCCACTGGCCCAATTTATCAAGATCCCGTTGCAATCCTAAATAACCTTCTTCACTGTCCACAATGCCACCAATCTTGGTGTCATCTGCAAACTTGCTAACCATGCCTCCTAAATTCTCATCCAAATCATTAATATAAATAACAAATAACAGCGGACCCAGCACCGATCCCTGAGGCACACCGCTGGACACAGGCATCCAGTTTGAAAAACAACCCTCTACAACCACCCTCTGTCTTCTGTCGTCAAACCAATTTTGTATCCAATTGGCTACCTCACCTTGGATCCCATGAGATTTAACCTTATGTAACAACCTACCATGCGGTACCTTGTCAAAGGCTTTGCTGAAGTCCATGTAGACCACGTCCACTGCACACCCCATGGTTAATGTTTTAGTTCACTAGCCATCATCATTTATTGCTGTGTTAAATCGGTCTGTGTATGCAGAGTGGCATTAACACAGCTGAAAGGCCTTTAACACCTCACCTGAAATATTCCACTTGGCAGTAATTGGATGGTAAAATTATTAACAGTCAAAATATCCACCTCATAATCTACAGTCAGTCCAAAAACACTGTTGCACTTTTAAAAGGTTCATTTAATAACTTTAATGGCAGTTGTAATACAGTAATCTGGGTTATCAGTCAACTGAAAGACTGTGCGTGTGTCTGAATGGATTGGTGGGGGTTTGCTGTTAACATTCCAACCCACCTTCTGTATCTGTTACCTAACAGTGCTCATTGTAACCCTGCCCCAGGTACCACAGTCCTCCTCCCTGCACACAGTAAAACACATGCACAACAGATTACAAGACGGCATCCTGCAATCTCCCACAAGAATTCATCCATGACTTTTATCCACATCCTGTTGCTGCTGCTTTCTACTTTAATTCAGATTGAATTAGTTTGTAACTAAAATACCCTTTTGTCTCAAAGAAGGCACTTGATGAGGTTATGGACCTCCCATTTTCCAAAGAGATTATTAGTGAGGAATTAGCCTGAGATGGATGCATCATTTCCTTTCTGTCAGTGTTCAGTTTCTGACCATTTCACCTGAACTATCTTCCAGTCATGCACCACATTACATCACACCTTATGGTGTTGAGATGTTTGTGTTAAACAGGGATTACCATAAATCACTTAACCTCTGACAGGAAGTGCTGTACTAATTATACACAGATCAATCAAACATTCACCACCAGTTGCAAAGACATTAAAGGTAGTGGCAACTCTGTAATAAGTAGTGTCACCAATACATATTTATTCATTCAGCTTCTCTATGGTATTAAATATTTTTTTGGGAAGGGAAGGTTGGTGATCTTCATTTACAGGGCTCTGCAGGGAGGTGTGGTTTAAAAAAAAAAAAACTTGGCAGAGTGCAGTAGAGTTGAATGCAACCTCCAGTCGGGCCTCTTCTGTACTAACTGTAAAAAAAATGCAAAACCACGAATGGGTCAGTATTCTACTGCCATGCCTCAAAGTACACCATTCTACCCCTGCCAGCAATGATGATTGCCAAAACTCATGCCAACAGACAAGTGATAAAACCTGCCAGTAGCTTTTACTGATAGTTAACACACATTGAAAGATTAGGCAATACACTTATTGTATGGAAGCAAACTTACCTGGACGAGTGCAGCTCCAACAACACTCAAGAAGCTCGACACCATCCAGGGCAAAGCAGCCCACTCGATTGGCAGCCCTTAAACATTCACTTCCTCCACTACTGGGTCACCGTGGCTGCAGTGTGTACCATCCACAGGATGCACTGCAGCAACTCGCCAAGGCTTCTTCGACAGCACCTCCCAAACCCACGACCTCTACCACCTAGAAGGACAAGGGCAGCAAGCACATGGGAACAACACCACCTGCACGTTCCCGTCCAAGTCACACATCATCCTGACTTGTAAATATATTGCCGTTCTTTCATTGTCGCTTGGTCAAAATCCTGGAACTCCCTACCTTACAGTACTGTGGGGGAACCTTCACCACACGGACTGCAGCGGTTCAAGAAGGCGGCTCACCACCACCTTCTCAAGGGCAATTAGTGATGGGCAATAAATGCCGGCCCCGCCAGCGACGCCCACATCCCATGAATGAATTTAAAAAAAAATCCAGGGCAACCCTAAAGTTCGGTTCATTAAACTTTTGAATGTGCATTTAGTTGCTGCAGTAGAGGAACAACCCATTTCTACATTTTACTGATTAGGCCTATGACAAGTTTACAGTTCCATTTATCTACTTCCCTGAGTAGTCATTAATTCAACAAAGTTGAAGGACAGGAGGAAGAAGAATTCTGACCCAGTGAGGGGTTGTACATGGGAAAACGATTTAAACTGCACAATACAGCCAGAGTACTCAGTTAGCCAAAGTAGGGGGCCTTTATGGGGAAATAAATGAATGCTTTAGGCTCTTGTCTCACTTTATTTTGACTGAACAGAATGCTGTTTGTTTTGGTTGTCAGGGTGGAGTTTGTAAACCATCCATCCTGAAGATGGGTGTATGCAGCTAGGTAGCTACTATTGAGGGGATGAACAAATGGAAGAAATCAGATTATATAATTGCAGTAAAAACAGAAACAACATAAAAGTAAACACAAAGTTTATTACACTGACTTAAAGCAGAGTTGGAGACCATTCACCTATCTTGAAACTGTCCTTGGAGCTTAAATCTTAAATCTTTGTTATTGATTTCAATTTTACCTGAACATTTCCAAATGTGCAAAATGCTTTATCAAAGAAAATTTTCAATGGATAATAGCATCACCTCAAATAATATCTGAAGTGACCTCACTAACCAATCATAGTGTGGCATTTCCCACAGTTATAAGCAAATGACAAATTCATAAAACTGAAATAAATACATTATTTGGAAATTATAAACTATTCCTCATAAGAAAGTGATTTTCTTATCTGTAGCAGCCAGTGAAGTGGAACTAGGCACCACACCAAGGGAAGTGAGAGAGAGAGAGAACATCTGGATTTTATTTCCCAGTATCTGGATTTCCTTCTTTCTTGTAAGAAGCTCCCAAGAGCCACTCAGCAGGTCCTGCTCCAAATTTGAAACTCACATCTGTGCTGCAGCCAAAACCTACATCTGGTTTCAATTCCAAGTTTGGCTTGGGCACAGAAGGAGGATCAAGGAACTTAAAGCTTAGGCTGCTCTGCCGTCTTAAAGTAATTGTAAACAATTTTACAACACCAAGTTATAGTCCAGCAATTTTATTTTAAATTCACAAGCTTTCGGAGACTTCCTCCTTCCTCAGGTAAATGTTCAGGAGCTCCTTGAAGCCTACGCATTTATACATATAGAACAATACATGTGTTTACAGACTGCCCCTGCAACTGCCCGTTGCCAAGGCAATCACCGTGTTCAGACAGAGAGGTGTCACCTGCAGAACCCCCGGATACACATTCAACAAAAAAACAAACAGGGAAAAAAAACAGAGAAAAAAAACAGAGAGAGGCAGAAACATCCGGAAGGCAGAGAAAGCCAGCAAATGACCCATTATATTAAAAACAGATAACATTTGTTCGCTGGTGGGGTAACGTGTAGCGTGACATGAACCCAAGATCCCGGTTGAGGCCGTCCTCATGGGTGCGGAACTTGGCTATCAATTTCTGCTCGACGATTTTGCGTTGTCGTGTGTCTCGAAGGCCGCCTTGGAGTACGCTTACCCGAAGGTCAGTGGATGAATGTCCATGACTGCTGAAGTGTTCCCCGACTGGGAGGGAACCCTCCTGTTTGGCGATTGTTGCGCGGTGTCCGTTCATCCGTTGTCGCAGCGTCTGCATGGTCTCGCCAATGTACCATGCTCTGGGGCATCCTTTCCTGCAACGTATGAGGTAGACAACGTTGGCCGAGTCACAGGAGTATGAACCATGCACCTGGTGGGTGGTGTCCTCTCGTGTGATGGTGGTATCTGTGTCGATGATCTGGCATGTCTTGCAGAGGTTACCGTGGCAGGGTTGTGTGGCGTCGTGGACGCTGTTCTCTTGAAAGCTAGGTAATTTGCTGCGAACGATGGTCTGTTTGAGGTTGGGTGGCTGTTTAAAGGCGAGTAGTGGAGGTGTGGGGATGGCCATAGCGAGGTGTTTGTCCTCATTGATGACATGTTGAAGGCTGCGGAGAACATGGCGTAGTTTCTCCGCTCCGGGGAAGTACTGGACGACAAAGGGTACTCTGTTGGTTGCGTCCCGTGTTAGTCTCCTGAGGAGGTCTATGCGATTTTTTGCTGTGGCCCGTCGGAACTGTCGATCGATGAGTCGAGCGTCATATCCCGTTCTTACTAGGGCGTCTTTCAGCGTCTGTAGGTGTCCATCGCGTTCCTCCTCGTCTGAGCAGACCCTGTGTATTCGCAGGGCCTGTCCATAGGGGATGGCCTCTTTGACGTGGTTAGGGTGGAAGCTGGAAAAGTGGAGCATCGTGAGGTTGTCCGTGGGCTTGCGGTAGAGTGAGGTGCTGAGGTGCCCGTCTTTGATGGAGATTCGTGTGTCCAAGAAAGAAACTGATTCTGAGGAGTAGTCCATGGTAAGCTTGATGGTGGGATGGAACTTGTTGATGTTATTGTGTAGTCTCTTTAGTGATTCCTTGCCGTGGGTCCATAGAAAGAAAATGTCGTCGATGTATCTGGTGTATAGTGTTGGTTGGAGGTCTTGTGCAGTGAAGAAGTCCTGCTCGAACTTGTGCATGAAAATGTTGGCGTATTGGGGTGCGAATTTGGTCCCCATGGCTGTTCCGTGTGTTTGGGTAAAGAACTGGTTATCGAAGGTGAAGACATTGTGATCCAGGATGAAGCGGATGAGTTGTAGGATGGCTTCCGGAGATTGGCTGTTGTTGGTGTTGAGTATTGATGCTGTCGCAGCGATGCCGTCATCGTGGGGGATACTGGTGTATAGTGCCGAGACGTCCATCGTGGTGAGAAGTGTTCCTGGTTCAACTGGTCCGTGGGTACTGAGTTTTTGTAGGAAGTCTGTAGTGTCGCGACAGAAGCTGGGGGTTCCCTGTACGATGGGTTTCAGGATGCCCTCGATGTATCCAGAGAGGTTCTCACACAGGGTTCCGTTGCCTGATACGATGGGACGTCCGGGTGTGTTGGCTTTGTGTATCTTTGGGAGGCAGTAGAAGTCTCCCACGCGGGGATTACGTGGGATGAGAGTGCGTAGGATGCTTTGAAGGTCTGGATCGAAGGTCTTGATCAGTTTGTTGAGCTGGTGGGTGTGTTCTTTGGTCGGATCTGCGGGTAACCGTCTGTAGTGTTCCTGGTTGTCCAGTTGTCGGTATGCTTCTTTGCAATAGTCTGTTCTGTTCTGTATGACTATGGCTCCTCCTTTGTCCGCTGGTTTGATGACGATGTTGCGGTTGGTCTTGAGAGCGTTGATGGCATTGCGTTGTGCTCGGGTGACATTCTGGACTGTCTTCTGAGTGCGGCTGATGAATCTGGCATTGACGCATTTCCTGACAGCTTGAGCATACATGTCCAGCTGAGGGCAGCGACCCTCCGGAGGAGTCCCGTTTGACTCTTTCCTCTTCGGTTGCTGTACCGCGGATCCCTCTGTCTGCTGTTCCGGATCGTCGATTGTCTCATTGGGTTCGCTGCTGAAATCTTGGGGTTTGTGGTAGAATTCCCGGAGCCTCATTCTCCTGATGAATTCCTCTGTGTCCGCCGCGAGACTAGTCTTAAAGTAAGGCAGTAAAACCTCCTTGCTTCGCACAGCTTACAAAAATAAAAGGACGAATGAGCAAAAAAACAATAGCTACATGTGTACAAGGGCAGGGGGAAATATATTTGAAATAAAGGATTGCCCTTTATTCATGGAATTGTTCATAAACCAATTTGTTTTCTACTTTTTAAATTGTAACCTAATTATAACATTACTGGCAATCATATGAAAATCTCAACATATAGTCAAGCACTTAAAACTATTTTATACAGTAAAGAAACAATCTTTTCACTCCCATTGAATTCTATGGTTCACACATCAATGACTGTGGTTACTATTTCCTGCTGAGCAGGGGCAAACTCCAACTGCACTGAAAAATACCTCTTTTTATCTGTCCGGCTATTTTCTTGTTGGTCAGTCTATCCCCTTCATTTAAATTCATCGCCAATAGAAATCAGGCATTTTGTGCCTAAAATCAAGCTTCCCACCAGTTGCGAGTGTAAGTGGAAACATCAGACCCTGGCTAGCAAATTTGGGCTGGATTTTTTAAAAAAGCAATAAACCGAATACAATCTCATTTCCGATGCAGGAAAAGTGAGTTTTACCTGGCTCAAGACAAAACGAGTCAAGAAAAGGCTCCAGCCAGTTCTGAATTCCCCCACCCCAAAGTAATTTAATTACTCAATGGGAATGGTGTTGAAACCACCTTCAGCTTAACCTTAACAGAATCAGTGAGCTGCCTCCAATTTACCTAAAAAATCCATAGAAGTGATAAGCACTGTTATCACAAAATTAGGGTAATTTTGACTTTGTGCGATGCTGTAAAACAGACGATATTGAATTGGCCACTCGTTAGAGTCAATGGAAGGGATAATTGGGCGTGGTGTATAATGGATGGTTAATTCGACATTGCCTGTTTTACACCATTGCTGAAAGTTAAAATTACCCCCAATTGTAACTGTACTGCTATCACCTGGACTAATGGGGCCTTAAGTTTGCCACGATTTCCAAGATAGACCTCTGATTTCTCTTTTTGAAAAATGCCCATTATGGTTTTGTAAAATAAGGATAATTATTATCTTGCAGAGCCTTTGATTAATGTCGCAGATGGGAATTTAAAAAGAAGTTCAGACATGTTTACACAATGTATGTTCTAATCTAGATTGCACTTGCCAACTTTTCCCTGCTGGCCTTGGGAAAGATCACGAAGACCAGCCATTGAGTCATCAGCAGTGAGTCGAATAAATCTGCTGAAATGAAACATTCAAACTTACACTGAGGTCATTTATTTGTTATTGAATATGACATACAACAATGTTAAGAAGGAAAGAATTTGGATGTGTCACATAGCAATTTATGCCCTCACAATGCCTCAAAGTTCTTCAGATCCAATTAATTATTTACTGAAGTGCGCTCACTGTTGTTATGTGGGCAAAGGGGCCAGCCAATTTGCATAGAGCAAGATACACAAACAAGAAATGAGATGAATGTCCAATGTATTTGTTTTGGTGGTGTTGACTGAGGAACGACTGTTGGCATAACACAGGGAGAACTCCCTGATCTCCAAAAAGTGCATGGAATCTGGCATCTGCCGGTTGGGTAAGGTTAAAATCAACCACATTATTCCTTTGCAAATATGTTTAAATTCCAAAGCAAGTAGAAATCAAGTACCACAGACTGCAGCCTTTATTCTAAAATCTTTTCCCACCATTGGCAACGTATTGAAAAGTTCGGTGGAGCTTGCTATATCAGTAAACATGTTGGTCCCTCACCCCTGGAAAAAAAGCTACATTTGCTCCCCATGGCTCCCTTTGTAAAATGAATCTAAAACTACAGATGTTTTTTCTTTTTTATGGGCTTCACCTCCACCAGTTGGTCAGCTAGTCCGCTAGTCTCATCAGGCGTATCTCTGCCAACCCTACGCTGGGTCCCTATGAAGGCCAAGAAATCAGGAGCTAATGATGTGGAGAGAGCCTGTCCTTGGCCCCACCCCTTCCTGCTTTGATGGCCACCTTTGGGACGGGCAGAGGCTCCGTTCCCAATAGGCCATAGAGGAAACTCCCACATTAAGCTGGGGCCCAGCATAATCGCACCTCGGCCTAATTTGCAACCCTTCTGCGGACTTCTTCTGCGCAGTTACAGCAGGAATATACTGGAAGGGCCACAGATTTTCAGGACCTATCAAATTAAAGTAATGAATGTAAATGGTTGATTGTCTCACATTTGAAGGAAGTTAAGGAATCCCTTGTATTAAGTTGATAAAATTGTTTCCACTTTGGAAGACTCCTACTGTTTTCCCTTATCTGAGTTTTAACTTCAAAAGGGACAAGAGCTATAACCCTGGCCAGCAAACCAACTTTGTGTTTTAAATCCCATGGACATTGTTCAGCCATTTGTAATTGTAAAAGACACTTACTTCTTTTGTTCTTGGTCAAAGTTCATGGGTAGCAGTGGTATATCTCAGAGAGTATTATTAGTAAACCTGTTCTGTAGATTACAGCTTAAGCCACAGTCTGAAAGAATGCTTATTCTATCGCTTTCCGAAGTCTATGAGATCACTACTGGGAGTGTGTCATATCCTGTAAATATAGTAGCCATGATGTGGAGATGCCGGTGATGGACTGGGGTTGACAAATGTAAAGAATCTTACAACACCAGGTTATAGTCCAACAATTTGTTGGACTATAACCTGGTGTGGTAAGATTCTTTACATCTGTAAATATAATGATAGGACTGTAAGATTCTCAAAATTCACAGATCCCCCAAAACTCGCAGAAAAACCCTAAAGAAATTCACCTTTTCCCTGAGTATGGAAAAACTTTGGCCATTGACTGAAATCCTAAGATGGAAGGATAGGTGAGAGGTCACCAGACGAATCCACAACACACACATGGAAGGTGGGAGAATGACTGCTTCAGACATGTCTCTGTTTTAATGCAAAACCAATAGCAGGGGGTTGACATTCAAGGCCATTGAAAGAGGTAACTGATCCAGACATGGTGGGGCCATGTCTTTGTTTCAAGAGCTTTCAAGAGAACAGCGTCCACGACACCACACAACCCTGCCACGGTAACCTCTGCAAGACATGCCAGATCATCGACACAGATACCACCATCACACGAGAGGACACCACCCACCAGGTACATGGTTCATACTCCTGTGACTCGGCCAACGTTGTCTACCTCATACGTTGCAGGAAAGGATGCCCCAGAGCATGGTACATTGGCGAGACCATGCAGACGCTGCGACAACGGATGAACGGACACCGCGCAACAATCGCCAAACAGGAGGGTTCCCTCCCAGTCGGGGAACACTTCAGCAGTCATGGACAGTCATCCACCGACCTTCGGGTAAGCGTACTCCAAGGCGGCCTTCGAGACACACGACAACGCAAAATCGTCGAGCAGAAATTGATAGCCAAGTTCCGCACCCATGAGGACGGCCTCAACCGGGATCTTGGGTTCATGTCACGCTACACGTTACCCCACCAGCGAACAAATGTTATCTGTTTTTAATATAACGGGTCAGTTGCTGTCTTTTCTATGTTTCTACCTCTCTATCTCTGTTTTTTTTGTTTGTTGTTGTTTTTTTTTGGTGATTTGTATATTCTGTGAGACCTGGCAGGTAACACCTGTCTGTCTGCACACTGATTGCCTTGGCAACGGGCAGTTGAAAAAACTGTCTGTACTCACCAAGCATTGTTCTGTGAATTATAAATGCGATTTCATTTCGAGGATTTCATTTTCACATCGTTCACCTGACGAAGGAGGAAGCCTCCGAAAGCTTGTGAATTTAAAATAAAATTGCTGGACTATAACTTGGTGTTGTAAAATTGTTTACAATTTGTTTTAAAGCAACACCTAGGACGTTGGATACAAAAGGAAGCCTTGTGTGACAAGCTCTAAAAAATCGGAATTAACAATGACCCATCGGGAGAAGCAATTGCAACATGATGAGGGACCATCAAAAAGCCATCAAAGATTCTTAAGGACTTTGTAAGAACTGTTTAAACAGACATGATGTGGAGATGCCGGTGATGGACTAGGGTGGACAAATGTAAGGAATCTTACAACACCAGGTTATAGTCCAACAGTTTTATTTGAAAATCGATTTTCAAATAAAACTGTTGGACTATAACCTGGTGTTGTAAGATTCCTTACATTTAAACAGACATGAAGTGCCTTTTTTTTAAAAAGGTGACGAAGACCATTGTAAGAGAGGGATACACAAGTGGAAACTCGAAACCTCTCTCTCTCTCTCTCTCTCTCTCTGGCTTGCTGGCTCTGGTGGGCTGCTTGTCTTGGTTCTGCCTGTGTCTGGGAGGAAGAGCAGCTTCCAGCGAACAACAAGGAAAGCAGTTCGACAGGGAAGGTCAGCAGCTCTAGAAGCACGCCGACACACAAGAAGAAACCAAAGCAACAGCCCCAGTGACCATCAGAGACCTTGCTGCAACAAGGGCCTTACGAAACAACCAACCGAATATTACCACCAACCAACCGGGTAATATTGGGCCACCGCGACCAAAGAAAACCAACTCGGGAGAAAACCGAAGATTCCGCAAAGTTTCCACTCTACAATCTATTTCTGACTTACCTCTGGGTGAAATATTGTCAAGGATTCGTTTGGTGAGCATTATCTCTGGCCCTTTAGAGTCTAACCTAGCTAGTACAGTGGGATTGGGAGGGGTGAGGTATCCTTCTACTGTAATTTCCCTTACGTGTACTGAAGTGTTCCCCCTTTTATTAGAGTGTTAAGATTGTTGTGTTGTATTTCCTCTCTTGAATAAAGGTCAAAGTTTCTTGCACCAAAACCAGTTGTCTGCTGCACTTTGTCACAACCCCCAAATAAGTCCAAGGTCTAGAACCCAGGGAGTGGGAGCGATTCGGACCGCTCAGAAGTCAGAGGTGAAGCTGACACACACCACCACCCCCTACAGGACCTCTGAGATAACTATATTATCAGATATTGAGCGTGTAAAGGCATATTGCGCCTCATAGAAAGTAAGGGTTCACTTATAGGAGTGATCTTTGGCACTGAACATGAAAGAAATATCAGTGTAAAAAACCAAAAATGTGACATGTTATTAACCGACAGTAAAGCATTATGCCTAATCACTATTATGCTAACATTGCTGAAATGTGCCATCATGAAGGAGCCAATTCTGTAGTGCATTAGACACATTAGGGCAGATAATTACTTTTGGCAGCGGCAGAAAAAAGGCGGTAGCGGACCAGCAGTGTGTACCATCTACAAGATGCACTGCAGCAACTCGCCATGGCTTCTTCGACAACACCTCCCAAACCCGTGACCTCTACCACCTAGAAGGACAAGGACAACAGACGCGTGGGAACACCACCGCCTGCACATTCCCCGTCACGTCACACACCATCCTGACTTGGAAATACATCGCCATTCTTTCATCATCACCGGGTCAAAATCCTGGAACTCCCTACCCAACAGCACTGTGGGAGAACCTTCACTTCACGGACTGGAGCGGTTCAAGAAGGCGGCTCACCAACACCTTCTCAAGGGCAACTGAGGATGGGCAATAAATGCTGGCCTTGCCAGCGAAACCAACATCCCATAAATGAATTTTAAAAAAGCCACCTCACTATCTCTGTAATCCTCCAGCCCTACAATCCTCCAGCCCTACAATCCTCCGCGATCTCTGTGCTCCTTCAATTTTGGCCTCTTGCGCATCCCTGATTTTAATTGCTGCACCATTGGTGGCCTAGGCCCTAAGCTCTAGAATTCCCTCTCATAACCTCTTTGCCTCTCTACCTCTCTCTCCTCCTTTAAGATGCTCCTTAAAACTTACCTCTTTGACCAAGCCTGTCTTAATATCTCCTTACGTGGCTCAATGTCAGATTTTGTTTGATAAAACTCCTGTGAAGCACCTTTGGACTTTTTACTATGTTAAAGGCGCTATATAAATGCATGTTGTTGTTGTTGTTGTTGTTGTTCTTCTTCTTCTTCTTCTTCTTCTTCTTCTTCTTCTTCTTCTTCTTCTTCTATGCCCTACTCATTGACTTCAATAGAAAGGAAATCAGGCAGAGTGTATTATGGGTGGCTGATCCACTACCGCCATTTTCTGCCACCACCAAATGTTAACATCAGCCCTATGGAACCAGCACCAGTCTCTTCTGCTCCATCCTGTTTTTGGTTACGTGCTGTGCCTCTTCTTAGGTGATTTTAGCTTCTAGGAGGTCCTTCTCTTCAGTAATTTGCCAGCTTATTCTTGGCCTTCCATGCTTCCTTTTTCCATTCTGCTGCTGTTGCAATGCTTGGCATGGTTATTCAATGCTTAGCATGATTATTCTGGAGTCTTGCATCCTAAACTCGTGACCTAGTCAACTGAGGCACTTTTGCTTAGTAAGGTGGCTTATTGGTAACTGCATTCTTGTTTTTCTATCTTGTTCATCACTTTACCTGTCCAATTGATCCTGAGTACACTGAAGCCCACTTAAATAGCTGAAATCTCACTGCACAAGTCCTTTCCCTATGACTCCCAATGTTTTCCAGTTCATTTAAATGAATTGAACAGTCTGCTTAATGAATCATAAAATGTTACCATCAACAGCCCATTGTGATTGAGTAACTGTAGCAGGATCATTTTCATTGACTAGTTCTGATTTTTATGCAAATGAAACTAAATTACTAGATATTGGTTGGATGTGAGACCCTTTTGCTGTCTTGGTAACATTTGTCGTAAGATATTTTTACATTTCCTAGCTAGTTTCTGCTTGTCTTGAGAGAGCAGCCTCCATGCATTGCCCTCTTCCTTTTACTTTTAAAGTTGGGTCCTGGTAATGCTGGGCTCCAATCTGGAAAATGACAACCCAGGCCCTGTATCAATAGAAATACAGGGGGTTGGCTCCTTATGTATAGGTCACTGAAACCCCTCCTTTAATCCAACAACAAATTCATAGAGTCATATTTTTATGGAGTTACAATGACATTGGGTCCTTAAGCAAGGTGAAGCTTAGCCAACAGACCAAGACCTACTTGTCTGCTGTTGGCACTCCATTGGAGCATCCTCTATCTGAAAGCATGGGGATAAAAGAAGCAGCAGATCGTCACTGAGAAAGAGAAGGCTTTGGAGATACTTATTGCCCTAAGTAAAGTGGCATAATAGTTTCACAGCCACAAGCCTGCCATGTCATGAAAAATAAAAAGCAAATTCTGGTTGACGTCCCCAACACTCAAATTCAAAACAGAAGCAAAAAGAGAGGCCAATTTGTGGCACCCCAACTGCTGCCCTAGCTGAAATTGGCTAACTCGGTACAGACTGGGGATCGAACTTGGGACCTTCTTGGTCTGTGTGACTCAACTACTCACTGGATACACTTGCTCAGTTATCAGGGGAATATGATTGAGTAGCAGTCACTCCAGCTGTCTTAGGCCTCCAGTAGAAGAAGTTCCTTTAATAGTGATGGGTTGGAAGTTTGTATTGGGCATTTTGATTTGAGCCACAATGAGTATAGGCATTAACGGTTATAAGCACTCTATCATTCATACATTCCTCTCTAGCAGTAGAAGGAAATGATTCAAAGATGAAGTTGTGGCTTTTTCTCTTTGGTTATTTCTCTGAGGGGTCTTGGATTTCTGAACTTTGACAAAAGCCACTTTGAAAAATGATAAAGCCTCAGAATGGAGATGTTAAAGTAGGAAGTAGCAGTGAAATAGCAGTACAAGAAAAAAAAATCCTTCAAAAATAAACCATTTTTGGGTAGTGTGTCAATTAAAGTTAGGTTATTTTTTGGATTACATTTTAATCAGGATGACACTGCTGGTATCATAAATACTATGTTTATTCCTCTTTACACTATTAACACTAACAGAAGCAAACACCCTAAAGTGCAATGCTGCATGTGACTGATCTTGCTTTGAATATTTACTCAGAATATATCCCAGTTCATCTTGAAAGTTTATTTGGAATGGATTTCTGCCCAAAGCCAGCTAACAAATGGGACACAATGCAGGAGGGAAGCAAAATAGAGACCTACAACTCAGGTCAATGTGGCAAAATCATTTCTAGCTCATTAATTTTGTATTACTGTCATTTTATTAAAATGTCTAATCTTTTAATCAAAACTCACGTGGCCAGGTAATAATTACACATCAACAAAACATTACATAACATTTCAAAGATAGATTATTATAGTTTGCTTGAGTAAAATAAATAGTTTAGTGACAGACATAAAAGGATAGGACATAAATGTAAAGCACTCTGGGAATGAATGTAGTAACCTTTGTGTGAATGTGAGCTGTAGAATGCACTTTTTGCTTTGCTTTAAGAAGTGCCTATTTCACTGAAATTAATTTTCATTTGCAAATGAAAACTCATTTGCAAATGAAGAAGCCTCCTCTTTCAATCTACGTGTATTGCACAATTCGAGTCAATTTTAATTCTGGGTTTGAAATGAAATGCCTGTAAATTTGATGTAGATTGGATCGCTCATTTATATCTCTGGGGGAAGATTTCCTCTGTGTGCTATGTGCACAAAATCATAAACCCTTACTTTCCAAAAAGCCATATGACTTTGTTGCACAAAGCACACAGAGTCATTGGGCTCGATTTTCAAATGGAAGTACGGGTGTGTTGGGGGCAGGGGGACAGTGAAAATCAGGATTTTCTGGAGTGGGCAGGATTCCCGGCTCCAACTCGTTGAGGAACGCGCACGACCCAGAGTTGTCTGGGTGCATGCGGCGTTCCCGAACCTGGAAGTCCCGCCGGCAATTAAAGATATTTAAAGAAGCAAATGAGCTACTTAAGGTACTTTATTTCTGACATATTAGGTAGTTAAAACGATTTTAAACTTACCTAGGCAGCTTTCCCATGGCTTCTGATTCATGCCTGGTGAAGCCGGGTGTGAAGGGCCAGATCAGTAAAAAATGAACAAAATAAATTAAATAAAATTACATTTCAGAACGTCAAAAATTAAATACACCTACCTTTCCAACTATGTCACCTGCATCCCCCTGCTCCGATGTCTCTTCTCCAATCTCTTACCCCCCCACACGATGTCCGATGTCCCCCCCCCATCTTTGTTCCCCCCCCCCACTCTCTGTTTCAGCGTCGGATGGCGTCTCTCTCTCTCGCTCTCTTTCTCCGCCCCCCCCCCCACCCCACCGCCTTGGTGTTGTTTAAATTCAAAGTCACTGCTGATTATGCAAAGCTAATGGTGACTGCCCAGCACTAAAGTCAAGACAAGCACAATTGGGTGAATTGGAATCTAATTCTGGATTCAGACCGAAGCTGTATCTCAGCTTCATTTTTTTTGAAACCATCTTTCCATAAACATCTTTAGACCATTTTTTCCAGTTGCTATAACGGTGATGAAAAAAAATCTAAAGCTGCACTTGCTTGAACCAACCAGTGTGTGGTATGCAAAGCCTGAATTGTTTAACCTGGAGAAATTCCAGTAATTCTAAAAGATTTGGACTTTGAACCAACTTCAGACCTCACACATGTACCTCAGATCTCACTTTAGTCCACTAATAGTCAACCAATCACAAACTTTAAAGTCAATGACATGCACGCACTTGAGATGATGCCCAAAATGGATTCAACGAATCATAGTTGACTTTGTTATCTAGTATTATCTATACCTGTCATCCCTTTAACATTTTACGTATTAAATGTGCATGTTTCACATTGCACAGATGAGCATTTACTGATCTTGACTGTGTTTGAAAACTAACTGTCTGCATCAATGTCTTTGTAATTTACAAGCATATTTTTTGCTAGTTGTAGTGACTTGCCTGCCCTCAGGGATACACTATACATGTGGCATCCCAGCTAAGTATTTTCATATAACATTATCAATAGATAAACATATTTTTTCTCACTTTTTGGATGACTGTCATTAAAAATAACTAGATCCAACTTTTAGAGTTGAAATTTGATATAATGCTGTTAACTGGTTTATATCTGCAATAGATTCTGCAAATGACTGTGCCTCAATTATAACACAATGTTTGATCAATACAGCATAATGTGATTAAATCATTCACAGTACACTTTAAACCACACAGTAAAACTTTATATCTGTTCTTGAGTACGGATGCAGATAGGAGATAATGACCTAAATTCAAATTTTCCATTGTCTCCAGAGTATATCTTCAACAGAAACACATTCCAACAGTTATTATGTTTTTAATGTTTCTGTAATGTTTGGTAGAGAATCCTTGCAAAAATAATGAAATCAACATTTTGTCTGAGAAATGAAACATCTGTACTTTTTACATTTAACTTTTATGGGAACAATTACAGCTTTTCACTTTAACTGTTTTTTTGCGCTTCAGGACGTCCTGTGATTGTGAAAGGCAGTATATGAATGTCTGTTATTTCTTTTCCTGCACTCTCATTAAATAAAAAGCATTTTGTATGAATCACCTTAATTTTGAACCAGCCATGACAATTTAAGGTCACGTGTGAGTCATGCACAATGCCAGACATGTTAGACATCCTTTTATTTATAACTTAGTTTATACACTGTCGGAGTTCTCCTTGGAACAGAGACGGTTGCACCCAGCAACTATAGGCCGGTCAGTTTAACCTCAGTGGTGGGGAAACTTTTAGAAATGATCATTCGGGACAGAATTAACAGTCACTTGGACGAGGATGGATTAATTAGGGAAAGCCAGCATGGATTTGTTAAAGGCAAATCATGTTGAACTAACCTGATAGAGTTTTTTGATGAGGTAACAGAGAGGGTAGATGAGGGCAATGCAGTTGATGTGGTGTATATGGACTTTCAAAAGACGTTTGATAAAGTGCCGCACGGTAGGCTTTTCATCAAGATTGCAGCCCATGGAATAAAGGGGCCAGTAGCAATATGGATACAGAGTGGCTAAGGGACAGGAAACAGAGAGTAGTGGTGAACGGTTGTTTTTTGGACTGGAGGGATAATATACCGTGGTGTTCCCCAGGGGTCGGTGCTGGGACCACTACTTTTCTTGATATATACTAATGACTTGGACTTTGGGGTACAGGAACAGAGAGATCTGGGGGTATATGTGCACAGATTGTTGAAGGTGGCAAGGCAGTTATTATGTTTTTAATGTTTCTGTAATGTTTGGTAGAGAATCCTTGCAAAAATAATGAAATCAACATTTTGTCTGAGAAATGAAACATCTGTACTTTTTACATTTAACTTTTATGGGAACAATTACAGCTTTTCACTTTAACTGTTTTTTTGAGAATGCGGTTAAAAAAGCATATGTGATCCTGGGCTTTATAAATAGAGGCATAGAGTACAAAAGCATGGAAGTCATGATGAACCTTTATAAAACACTGGTTCAGCCACAACTAGAGTATTGTGTCCAGTTCTGGGCACCGCACTTCAGGAAAGATGTGAAGGCCTTAGAGAGGGTGCAGAAGAGATTTACTAGAATGATTCCAGGGATGAGGGACTTTAGTTACGTGGATAGACTGGAGAAGCTGGGGTTGTTCTCCTTGGAACAGAGACGGTTGCGAGGAGATTTGATAGAGGTGTTCAAAATGATGAAGGGTTCTAGACAGAGTAGATAGAGAGAAACTGTTCCCATTGGCGGAAGGGTCAGGACCAGAGGTGATTGGCAAAAGAACCAAAGGTGACAAGAGGAAAAACCTTTTTACACAGCGCGTGGTTAGGATCTGGAATGCACTGCCCGAGGGGGTGGTGGAGGCAGATTCAATCATGGCTTTCAAAAGGGAACAGGATAAGTACTTGAAAGGAAAAAAATTGCAGGGCTATGGGGAAAGGGCAGGGGTGTGGGACTGGCTGGATTCTTCTTGCACAGAGCCGGCGTGGACTCGATGGGCCGAATGGCCTCCTTCCGTGCTGTAACCTTTCTATGATTCTATGGTTCAAGGTAAGTAAAATAAGGCTGCAAAAAAAAGAGGAAATCCCACGGTACAGTTCCAAATGGTGAGCCTGGTTCATAATCTTTTGCGGGAAAATATATTAAGGAAATAAAGGGTTAATTTAACAAAATTACGCTCCTAACATGAAGCCTCGCTGGCTGTACAAATTGGGAATTTGTGTATGTGCTCCAAACGTTCTTTTCCTCCACGTGTTTCCCAAAGTGGTTACATATTGAGAGTTTAAGCCGTACATTAAAATCTCATATAAGGGTAATGGAATGGTAAATAGGCACTGAGAGGTCCTTGAGAGGCAGCATAATCAGTCCAAATAAATAGTGGGTAAAATCATGGGGAAAGTGCCCCTGAATTCTGTGAGAAAATATGTAGCGGAAAAACCTGAACGTTTTCACGAGCACATTCAAGTGACCATGCTGCAGCCCATTGTGTGCATGTGTACGTGAACATGCACGATACAGTTAAGTTTTGTCAGAACAATTTTTTTGTTGTGAAGCCCCTTTAAGGTGCCAGTTTCCAACAGTTTCATTGAAAAGTTGCAGATGTAATTGGTACCCTGTTGCAGTAAAGATGTGCAAGGCAAGTAGTCAAAAGGCTATCAGGCACTTTGCATAGGCAGCAGTCAATGTGTTACAGGTTGGGAGGAAACATTTGTGACCTGCATACTTTGCTCATCTATCTGATATAAGAAACTGGTGGGTTAGCGTGACTATTTCCTTTAAGTCTGAAAACTTTTTGTGTATTTGCTACCAGAGTTTCTGAATGGCAGAGACTGAATTGATGGATTGCATCACCTCCTGCTGGACACTGAGGATCACTTTTCTGTTGAGACAATGCCCTAGAGCTATAAACAGGGCTACTCTCCTCTTCCCCCATATGTTCCACCAGTTAATGTTTACGTATTGTTCTGCTTAGCAACAACCAATTTTACAGAAGATGAGATGGAATCTGAAAATAGAAATTGCTGTTTAAAATACATGTAATGACATACAAAAATGTTCAACTCTTCATTTTAAACAGGAAGAATATGATTTGCTGTTCTGAATGGCAGAAAATAGTTCTGGACAGTCAAAAAAATGCCAAATAATAGTCTTTATGAAATATATATATATACACACACATACTATTACATATATATCCATTACAGTTCATTACAAATATTAGGGATATTCAATGATACCTGAGGTTACTTACTCTGTGCTCTATATCTCAGCTTACATTTCTCCCATTTTCCCAACATGGGCTCTAGAACTGCTTGTGTTACCCTCTATAGTCATTATGCTGCTGCCACACCTCATGTTGTAAACAATTTTACAACACCAAGTTATAGTCCAACAATTTTATTCGAAATCTACAAGCTTTCGGAGGCTTCCTCCTTCCTCAGGTAAATGTCAGGAATTCCTCGAAGCCTACGCATTTATAAATCAGAGAACAATACATGGTGTTTACAGACTGCCCCTGCAACTGCCCGTTGCCAAGGCAATCACCGTGTTCAGACAGAGAGGTGTCATGAACACGGTGATTGCCTTGGCAACGGGCAGTTGCAGGGGAAGTCTGTAAACACCATGTATTGTTCTCTGATTTATAAATGCGTAGGCTTCGAGGAATTCCTGACATTTAACTGAGGAAGGAGGAAGCCTCCGAAAGCTTGTAGATTTCAAATAAAATCGTTGGACTATAACTTGGTGTTGTAAAATTGTTTACAATTGTCAGCCCCAGTCCATCACCGGCAACTCCACATCACACTTCATGTTGTACATGAGAGAGACATCACTTTGGCCTAAACAAGACCACAAAAATATTGTTATGGTAGTTAAGAAAAAACTCATGTGACACACTGTCAATAATGCAATGGTCTGCTTACTTTTTTTTAAAGTTTTAAGTTTAGCTATTTTCTTATTTTCTCTTCCTTTCCTCCAAATATCTCTTCACCTTAGACACCTTTTTTTAGGACTGGCCAGGCAGCTACAGATTTCCTCCCAGGATTCCACCAATGCCATGTAACTAATTGATTGGAGGTGACCCCTGAGAGTGACCACTGGTGAAGGAACCACTAGTTTTCCATTCCTTCCCATGGGAAAGTGCCTAACTGTAGCTGATAGAATGGTTGAGATTGGAAACTCATTTTGTCAGGATTCACACAACCTGAATTCTACAACTCCATCCTGCAGAGTGGTGAACCTTCAATGCTGTGCATTGTGCTATCATGGAGTAGATTATTATGTGGATGTCTTCCTGAATATATGCTGAAACAATGTCATGTATGCCATTAAGTGATAACCACTGGTTAGCTTTAGATTTTATTATCATATGGTTAGATATCATTTGTGCATATTTCTCTGTGGGCCACAAACTGCTTTTTTTTACTTTCTAAGCAGACATATCTTTAATAAATATAGTAACATAGGAACAGGAGTATGACATTCAGCCTCACGAGTCTGTTCCACCATTCAATTAGATCATTGATGATCTGTTTCTTAACTCCATCTACCCACCTCAGTTCTGTAACCCTTAATACCCTTGCCTAACAAAAATCTATCAATCTCAGTTTTGAAATTTTCAATTGACCTATCAATCTGTCTTTTTTCTGGTGCTTTATGTCATAAACATATTGAACAGTATTGTTGCAAATTTGTTTCTTAGCTGAAATATGATAAGCAGATATATCTTGACTTAATGGATTGACAACGTTGAGGTGGTAGATCTTTCAGAGTTCTGAAAAGGGACTGCATAAAAATTCTTGAAGGGAAACAATGGAGTAGGTATGGAGAAATTTAGTGTGGAACCAGAGAATATGAGGGCTCAAGGTGCTCTCCCACACTCCTAAAGGGGAAGCTGTGCTCGAAGGCAGTATGGGACAGAGATTGGGCTACAACATTATAGCTCCAATTCTTGGACCTGTTCTCCCTGCAAGTACAGCTCCCTGCAGAATTAGCCCTATGATTATAAACTAAAGAAACTAAGTTAAATGTAATTAATGGAATTACTCCATCGTACTGACAGTGATTCTTGATTACTATCCAGATTAACTGATCATTCATCTCACTATTGTTTGTGTGATCTTGCTGTGCACAAAGTGGCTTCCATGTTTGCCTACACAACACTGCACTTCAAAGTGTGTCTGATGTGCATTGTGATGTTTCTGAGAGACACGGTAAGATACTGTATTAATGCAAGCTGTTCTTTTTTTCCTGCTTATAAGTGCACATGTTTGGACAAGATCACTCCTGCTCTCCATGATTAAATTGCTTGCCTCAAACGTGAGAAATGACCAGTCGGGTAAGGAATTGGAGGGGTGCCAGTGCCTGCGGAACTACATGCCATATGGCTACAAAAATAGAGATTGTTTTTGAAAGTTGTTACAGTTTTTACTCTATGACTATTAGATGTATATTTTTTGGTCTCCTACTTTGGTTAGCTGGCTAAGATGAACATCAGATTAAATATAATGCATACTTGCACTCCTTCTGTGATTTTTACATAGGTATTAAGTTATATACGCATTTAAGATTTAAATTGGGAACTAGATATTCCCTGCTTAACAGAATTATGTTTTACAATGTGCAATAGCAATGTAGCATTGAAGTGGAGATAGGAGACAGAAACTATAGATAAAAGGAATGTATTCTGATTGGCAGGATGTGACAAGTGGAGTTCCTCAGGGATCTGTACTGGGGCCTCAGCTTTTCACCATATGTATGAATGACTTGGATGAAGGAGTAGAGAGTTGGATATCGAAGTTTGCAGATGACACTAAGTTAGGAGATTGCGTTGATGGGAATAGAAAGTTACAAAGGAACATAGGCAGAGTAAGTGAGTGGGCAAATCTATGGCAGATGGAGTTCAATGTGGGGAAATGTGAAGCAATCCACTTTGGATCTGAAAAAGACCAATTGGAATATTTTCTTAATGGTGAGAGACTAGAAGCTGTAAAGGAGCAAAGAGATTTGGGTGTCCATCGCACAAATCACTAAAAGCTAGTGCACAGGTACGAAAAGTAATCAAAAAGGAAAAATGGAATGTTTACCTCAAGAGGACTGGAACACAAAAATGAGGCAGTGATACTTCAGTTAAAATGAGCCTTAGTCAAACACCATCTGCAGTACTGTGTTCAGTTTTGGGCACCAAACCTCAGGAAAGATACAGCTCAAACTTACCAGAGTGATATGAGGGTTTAAAGAGTTAAATTATAAGGGCAGGTTGCATAAACTGAGTTTGTATTCCTTTGAAATTAGAAGATTTGAAGGGTGGGGGGGGGCGATCTAATTGAGGTGTTTAAAATAATTAAGCAATTCGATAGGGTAGATACAGAGAAACTCTTTTTGGTGGGGCTGCTTCCAGAACAAGGGGGCATAATCTTATAATTAGAACTAGGCCATTTACGAGTTAAATCAGGGAGCACTTTTTCACAGTGTTCCTTTGAGCTTGCATGGGCAGCTGTGGGCCGGAGTATTTTCAAAGGTTAATGAGGAGAATTCCTGTTTCTCTTGGCCCCACCAAAACAAAACTAAACATTTCCTGAACCATTTTCTGAGTGGCCTTGATACAAATGGATGGAACGTATGCAACAGATACTTTGCACATTTGTACCTCAAAATTGTAATCAGGTCCCTATGTATGTGATATGTGTTACCACGTAGAACACAATAACCTGTATTTAGAAATTCTGGCGAGCCTTACAGCTGCTATGGTACATGGGTAAGATGGGTATAGAGGGATATGGGCCAAGTGCAGGCAATTGGGACTAGCTTAGTGGTATAAACTGGGCGACATGGACATGTTGGGCCGAAGGGCCTGTTTCCATGTTGTAAACTTCTATGATTCTATGATTCTATATCTGCTGTCCTATGTTGCTACAAGAGACAGAGGACAGAGTGGCTTCATGGAAGTCTATAACTATCTATATCAATTACTCAGAGGCCAGCTACAAAGCAGGTTCCTATCTCTCACGGAGCAGTGCTCTGCATTGGCTTTCTCTGGATCCTGCCCCACATGGCTGCAATTTTCTGAGGCTGTCCATACATTGGAGCCTTATTGCTTCAAAAGGAAGACTGTCCTTTTTAAATCCTTTAGATGGTCTTGTGCTATTTCAGCAGCAGAAGGAAGGAGAGGTGTACTGTTAGGGATTCTAATATGTGTGGTGTTCAGACGATTGTGCAGGTACCCTCCCAAACCCCTATATATCTTTTTTTAGCTTCAGATGGATGGGCATTGAGGTGCCAGACCCCTTGTTCTGGGTAGCTCTTCACTTTATTTTGGGTTAGGGCTTGGGAGATCTCCAGAGTTCCCAGACCTCCTGAACCCAGTCCCAGTTTTATTTTTTTATATGATTGCACATGCGAAGCTAGCAAGCTGTGGACGGCTGCCTGTGGGAAGGACTTGTGAGTCAGTGCCTGCCCAGCCTGGAGCTTTTGCAGTGGTGGCCACCTTACGAAAGGCTTCTTCCATCCCCATGGAGATGATCCAATGGTTAGTAGCCAGGAATGGCACTGGTGCTAGATCTGAAGATGTAGCTTGGCATCAGGACATTCCATTTTGCCCTGGAAATGGCAGATTCAGACAGTAACTGGGAATATCAGTCTCTGTTTTGCTAGGGTGGTGGTGATGGGGGTACTGGCATTCGAAGGTCTGTGTAAGAGGTCCAGTGGGTTCTTTATGAGAACAAGGAAAACATTTCATAAGCATGTAAAGTGCTCAGACTATCTGTGCTTTCACTAGTCTCTAGTTAGGTTAGTCATCATTGATGAACACTAATTTGAACTCCTCCCCCGCAAAAATTATAAAAATTAATTTGAAAATCATAAATTCAATCTTTACAGACCATGGGGAATAGGATATAGATAAGGCCAGTTGTGATTAACTTTCACAGAACAGTTTCTTACTGTAAGGCATCAGTCCAGAATAAACTATGATTTATTAAATCTGAATTGTCTTTGTCGCTGCATAGGGAGAACTGCCTGAGGTTATTTCATGTTTGGCAAAAAATCAAAGCAAATTTGAAGATTTTTTCATGAAGACTGTACTTCTTTAAATTAAAAATGCCTTTTACACGCTGCTGTCTCACACAGGATAAATCACAGTTAATGTTATTGTGATAATGTAATGTTTAATTAGCAGACATTGTATACCCTGATTGATAAGTAATGATCCTTGGCAAACCAGTTAGACATTAATCGAGATTTAACCGTATAAGGTGCATCAATTCTTATCTTGACTGGCCATCAGTGGAAAGGGAAAATTATCACTCATTCTGTTCCATCCCTCCTGCCTCTGACTCCATGAAATAAGGTATATACTGAAAGCTGTGACGAGCTTTGCAGCTTGCTTATGTTGTCTGGCTCTCCCATCTGGAGCAGTTAGTACAGAACTTTGCAGTTATCAAAGGATCAGGAAACAGAGCGGTTTGAGAATGGAGAAAATAACAAAGCTAAAAAAGAAAATCCTGTCTGCTACATTGAAGAGAAAAGTTGTTCAGTGTCTAATATGTTAAGTAGCATTGCTATTCCTTAAAAAGATTGATTTTTTTTTGCATTATCTTGAGGAGTTTTACAAGAGCTCTGTGCATGCAATGAGTCAGAACTCAGGAATGTTCCTGGCTGAGTGTCTGTTCCATTTTAAATTTAATAGCAGTGCATAGATTCTTTAAGTTTGTGTAGCTAGGGTTATAAATTACATTAAGCACTGTATGGAAACAGAAGTGGGCCTCAATTTGTCTAGGGGGGAATTATTTTTGTTAACTACATTTTAAAATGAGGCATTTTCGCCGACTCATTTACCAAGTTGTACCAGATGCAACTTTTTCTTTTTTAGGGGATAACTATTCCTTGTAATACTTGTGCTTTTGAACCCCAACCAGCACCCTATTTTCGCCCCTAGCTGATTCTCCGGAAGTCTGGACTTCACTATTTTATAGCTGTTGCTGCAGTTGTCATTAGACAGTTGATGATGCCTTTTACCTTAATCCTGAGGGGTTAAGCGTAGTCCACATCTGTGAACTGTGACCCAATGGGAGAACTGGTTTTATTTAATGCCAAAATAAGCAAAAATTATGCAGCTAAAGTATTCTTTTGAAAACAGGAAATCTCCATTCTGTAAATAATTGCCCTTTTCATGGTTTGTGATAGGAGCTGGACTTTTTTTTCTGTAAACAGATACTCACACCACCTCAAGAAGCCTGAAAACTACAGGTGAGTGTTAGCACCATAGCCTTGTTTAAAATGTGGCTTCATGAAAGGAAAAGGTGATTATAACATTTTGAAGTTCTTTATGGTTTTACTCAAAAATTCTTTCCTCATTTTGTCCAAATTTCCCTCCCATTTTACAGCCCCCACCCCCCATCTTCCACATCTGCTGTATCCTGGGAGACTTGGTAAATGTGTTGCAGTAGCCTACACTTCTTCCGGTTGTATTCTGTGACTCCGCAGGCTAGTCCTGCTCCATGGGGGTAAGACAGATACAATTGAAACTCTCTTCACTCCCTCCCACTTTGGTGGTTCAGATGACTCAGTCTGTCTGAGAACTCAGAAGAGCCAGCACATACTTGGCTAATTAATTTGGTCTGTGACTGATGAGGACTGCTGGGACTTGAACTTGGCATCAGCATCATGGTTAAAAAAAATATACAGTGTTAATGGAAAAAAAGAGTACTCCCACTTTTAAGTTTAAAAAATAGCTTTAGGTGAAGGATTGTGCCTTGTATGACTGTTTGATATAAACTCTGATAATTCTAAATGCTTTGTATAAAGCAGTTTCAGCTAAAATAAATTGTTTTCCTCTCTGTGAAATGTATATGAAATAAAGTAACATAATCAATAGAGGACTGTGGGCACAGCTGAAGCTCAGTGAAACCCAGTGGGTGAATCCATTCAACTTAATTCTGTCACTAGACTTAAAATCAACAGAAATGTTGCCAGATGTTTGGCTAAGATATATAATACAAGACAGCACCTTTTGCTACTCATCCAATGCTGTGACAGCGTAGCCTTCTACATTTATTGATGGGAACTTGTTGCTGTACTTTCTGTTGTTTACATTGAATTTCAATCAGCACTGGATTCCAGGTTCAAAAGTTATTTCTGATCCTCTTATGCATCATTTAAGATTAAATCCTGTAATTACATATGTATCCAACAGATGGAGCCTGCTCATGGAGGTAAAGCTGTAATTCATTTTGTACGATCCTGGTTTAAATGATCAACAAGTTAGAACTCTTGCCACTGAAAGAGTTGACACAAATATGTGGTAAATTTTTGATGACCAATATGCAACTGCCACAAAAATGCTACTTAGATTCAATGGTGATCAAATGTGTCTCTGTAAGAAGTAAGATTTATAGGCTCCTCATGTGTATGCACTTTAATGTACTGAAACCATGCAACTTACCACCATACAGCACTGGTAAGCTTACTGCTTTGTGTCCAGCTAGGACCAGCCTATCCTGTAGGGCTAAGGCTTGTAGGTGAGTGGCGCTGGTCTCTAGTATAGTAGCATTCTCCACTCCATCTTTGCCTAGAGCAGCTTTTAAAATTTGTTATAAATGCATTGATGCCTGCCAAGCTATCATTACCTAGCTCTGTGAAACAGTGAAGCTTTCACTTCTGCACAGTGAACTGGTTTACTAAGACTATCTACCAATGTAGCACACTCTGCCAGCTTTTCTAACTCCAATACAGATGGGCCTGGGTTAGAATTCCCATGTACAGTCCCAGGGTTAGACTTCCCATGTACAGTCCCATGGTTATAATCCCCATGTACAGATCCAGGGTTAGAATCCCCATGTACAGTCCCATGGTTATAATCCCCATGTACAGTCCCAGGGTTAGAATCCCCATGTACAGTCCCAGGGTTAGAATCCCCATTATAGTCCCAGGGTTAGAATCCCCATGTACAGTTCCATGGTTAGACTCCCCATGTACAGATCCAGGGTTGGAATCCCCATGTACAGTCCCATGGTTAGAATCTCCACGCACAATCCCAGGGTTAGAATCCCCATGTACAGTCCCAGGGTTAGAATCCCCATTATAGTCCCAGGGTTAGAATCTCCACGTACAGTCCCAGGGTTAGAATCCCCATTATAGTCTCAGGGTTAGAATGTCCATGTACAGTCCCATGGTTAGAATCCCCATGTACAGTCCCATGGCTAGAATCTCCACGCACAATCCCAGGGTTAGAATCCCCATGTACAGTCCCATGGTTAGAATCTCCATGCACAGTCCCAGGGTTAGAATCTCAATGTGCAGCCCCAAGCTGGGTCATAAATTTTCAGGTCCTGGTTAAACTTGAAAAACACTGATTTGTACCCTTTTCAAATAAGGGTTTCATTTTGAGTTTAATCTCAGTAAATCCCTGAAAATCAAGCAGTTCAACAAAGTATATATATTACCATACACAATAAACAGTTCTAACATGATAATGGCTTTCAAAGGAATTTGCAAATTATATACAGAATGTGTACACTGAGGAAAGAGAGATAATGGTCTCCTTTGATGTGGTTTTACTTTACACAGATATACTTGTAAAGGAATGCCTGCAAGACAGAAGAATTATTGGAAATAAATTTAAAACCAATAGTAAATGTATGGTTACCTACAGACCCATTCTACAATTAGTCTAGATATATCTCATCACAACCTGCTTTACCTGTGAGAAGTAAAATGTGCAAAGACAATTCTAAGTTATAGTCCAGCAATTTTATTTTAAATTCACAAACGTTCACCTGAGGAAGGAGGAAGCCTCTGAAAGCTTGTGAATTTAAAATAAAATTGCTGGACTATAACTTGGTGTTGTAAAATTGTTTACAATTGTCAACCCCAGTCCATCACCGGCATCTCCACATCAAAGACAAGTCGTACAAGATTCGATATGAAAGATTTTGTCATCAACTGACCAAAGGTACAAGTCTTGGAATCAGTTCTAAGCTGAATGATCTTAGACAAGTTAGAAAGTTGTTGGGAGTAAATCTTTATCTGTTTCTAACATTGGGCCAAACTTCAGTATCCCTCTTGCTAATCTATATATGCATCAACATTTGTTGCCCTGTGTACATGGTGTGTTGGTACTTTCACAGATTTACTTTTAATTCTTTTTTTTTCCCTTTTGTATTTTAAATGGGCCAGAAAAAGGCTGAACTTGGTTAAACCTATCCTTTGGATTTTTTGTTCTTTCCCATCCCTGAAGTAGTTCTGCTTTTTGGCTAACAGTGCAACATAAACTGGGCCGTGAGCCAATGCCAATATTTAGCAGCTTGAACAGGATATGATGCCCTCCAGCACTAATTATGACCTGTTTATTTTGAGCCCAAATTAAACCTGAATGCTTCGACTGGTGGACAGGATGGCAGTCAGAGATAGCAACTTCCTACTCAAGACCCATTTCACTTGAGTTGATTAACTAGCTGGCCCACAGCTGATAGCAGCCAGAGGCAGCGAACAAATGTGTGAAAAGTGATTATTTGTTTAAACATGTGTCTCTAAAGTAGGGAATTAACAGGTGGTGTGGGAGGGAAGAGCTTGATAGAATAATCATACCTGGACTCTGGAAGGTGCAGACTTGATTTGCTGAATGGCCTTTTGTTGCTCTGGTTTTTCAACCTCCCATCTCAACTCCTCATGCTCTCTCTCCTCTGAGTTCACTGCCCTCCTATCCTCCTTTAATCCTCTCCCTCCATATAAACCCCCCTACCCATATTCACAGCCATCCCCTCGACCTTGCCATCTGTACTCCCATCGTGTCAATCATGGATAAGGCCATCTCTGATCACTTCCTTGTATCCCTCTCCACCCACATCCCCCTACCCCCTCCCAACCCCACTTCCTTCTGTGTCCGTCTCTGGAAAAAAATCTCCCCCAGGTGACTTACAAGGGCATTTTCAAATTCCCAACTGTCTAGCCTTTGGTTCTCCATTCACCATGAGATTTCTGCAGCTACCGATCTGCTCAATCACACCCTCACATCCACCTTTGATGCCCTTGTCCCTATTAAAACCAATACTCTCTCTTACCCTGGTCATTTCCCCGATATGGCCCTCATCTCTGCTCCCTTAAGTCCAAGGGACGCAGACTTGAACGTTTATGGTGGACAACTGGTTTAGCCATTCATTGCCCGATCTGGCTGGACCACATAAAGCACTATCGGGTCCTACTCTCCTCTGCCAAAACTGCTTACTATTCCAGGATCATCAGAATGCAAAGATAACCCTGGCTTCTCTTTGCCACTACAAACCGTCTTCTTAAACCCCCCCTCCCCTATCCCCTCCACCCTCACCTCCAATGAAAAATGAGAGGAGCTCATGGACTTCTTTGTCACTAAGATTGAGACCATTCGTTCAGCTGCCTCTGCCGCTTCCCTCTTTTCCTCTAGCCCACCAAGCCAAATTTCCCCCACGGTTCCCCCCTGCCTTAGCCCTGAACTCGCATCTTCCTCTAGTTTCTCTCCTATCTCCCCTCATGCCCTCTCCGAGCTCATCTTGACCATGAAACTCATCTCCTGCTCCCTCAATCCTATTCCCACTAAACTGCTGTCCACCCAACTTCCCTTTCTGGCCCCTATGTTAGCTGATATTGTTAACAGTTCCCACTCCTCAGGTACTGTCCCCCTCCCCTTCAAATCCACCCTCATAAGAACATAAGAAATAGGAGCAGGAGTAGGCCATATGGACCCTCAAACCTGCTCCACCATTCAATAAGATCATGGCTGATCTTCAACCTCAATTCCTCTTTCCCGCCCGATCCCCAAATCCCTTGATTCCCCTAGAATCAAAAAATCTATCTATCTTAGCCTTGAATATACTCAACAGCTCAGTATGAACAGCCCAAAGATTCCAAAGATTCACAACCCTCTAAGTGAAGAAATTCCTCCTCATCTCAATCTTAAATGGCCGACCCCTTATCCTGACACTGTGCCCCCTAGTTCTAGACTCTCCAGCCAGGAGAAACAATCTCTCAGCATCTACCCTGTCAAGCTCTCTAAGAATTTTATACGTTTCAATTAGATCACCTCTCATTCTTCTAAACTCCAGAGAGTATAGGCCCATTCTACTCAGTCTCTCCTCATAGGACAACCCTCTCATCCCAGGAATCAATCTAGTGAACCTTCATTGCAACGCCTCTAAAGCAAGTTTATCCTTCCTTAGATAAGGAGACCAAAATTGTACACAATACTCCAGGTGAGGGCTCACCATAACCCTGTATAATTGTAATAAGACTTCCTTACTCTTGTACTCCAACCCCCTTGCAATAAAGGCCAACATGCCATTTGCCTTCCTAATTGCTGGCTGTACCTGCATGCTAACTTTTTGTGTTTCTTGTTCGTGGACACCCAAATCTCTCTGAACACCAACATTTAATAGTTTCTCACCATTTAAAAAAATTCTGCTTTTCTATTCTTCCTAGCAAAGTGAATAAACTCACATTTCCCCACATTATACTCCATCTATCACCTTCTTGCCCACTCACTTAACCTGTCTATATCCCTTTGCAGACTCTTTGTGTCCTCCTCACAGCTTACTTTCCCACCTAGCTTTGCATTGTCAGCAAACTTGGATACATTACACCCGGTCCCTTCATCTAAATCATTAATATAGATTGTAAATAGCTGAGGCTCAAGCATCGATCCTTACGGCACCTCACTAGTTACAACTTGCCAACCTGAAAATGACCCGTTTGTCACTTCTCTCTGTTTTCTGTCCGTTAACCAACCCTCTATCCATGCTAATATATTACCCCCAACCCCATGAGCCATTATCATGCGTAACAACCTTTTATGTGGCACCTTATCGAACGTCATCACACCCCTCCTCAAAAAACCCACCCTTGACACCTCTGTCCTTGCAAACTACCGCCCCATCTCCAAGCTCCCTTTCCTCTCCAAAGTCTTCGAACATGTTGTCGCTTCCCAAATCTGGGCCCATCTTTCCCGCAACTCCATGTTTGAATCCCTCCAATAGGGTTTCTGCCCCTGCCACAGTACTGAAATGGCCCTTATCATAGTCACAAATGATGTCCTATGTGACTGTAATGATGGTAAACTATCCCTCCTCATCTCGTCTGCCGCCTTTGACATGGTTGACCATACCATCCTCCTCCAACGCCTCTCCTCCGTCGTTCAGCTGGTTGGGACTGTGCTCACCTGGTTCCATTCTTATTCATCCTGTTGTAGCTAGAGAATCACCTGCATTGGCTCCTCTTCCCACTCTTGCACCGTTACCTCTGGAATCCCCCAAAGATTAGTCCTTGGCCCCCTCCTATTTCTCATCTACATGCTGCCCCTCGGCGCCATCATCCGAAAACACAACGTCAGATTCCACATGTATGCTGACCATACACAGCTCTACCTCACAACCACCTCCCTCGACCCCTCTCATTTGTCACATTGCGTGTCTGACATCCAGTACTGGAAGAGCAAAAATTTCCACCAATTAAATATTGGGAAGACTGAAGCCATTGTCTTTGGTCCCTGCCGCAATCTCCATCCCCTAGCCACCGACTCCATCACTCTCCGTGGCCACTGTCTGAAGCTGAATCAGCCCATTTGCAACCTTGGCAACCTATTTGACCATGTGATGAGCTTCCGACCACGTATCCGCTCCATCACCAAGACCGCCTACTTTCACCTCCATAACATTGCCCATCTCTGCCCCTGCCTCAGCTCATCTGCTGCTGAAACCCTTGTCCATGCCTTTGTTACCTCTAGTCTCGACTATTCCAACGCTCTCCTGGCTGGCCTCCCATCTTCCACCCTCCATAAACTTGAGCTAATCCAAAACACTGCTGCCTGTATTCTAACTCGCACCAAGTCCCGTTCTCCCATCATCCATCTGCTCGCTGACCTACATTGGCTCCCAGTGCAGGAACGCCTCGATTTTAAAATTCTCATCCTTGTTTTCAAATCCCTCCATAGCCTTACCCCTCCCTATCTCTGTAACCTCCTCCAGCCCTACACCCCTCTGAGATCTCTCCGCTTCTCCAATTCTTGCCTCTTGCACATCCCTGATTTTAATCACTCCACCATTGGCAGCCATGCCTTCATCTGCCTAGGCCCTAAGCTCTGGAATTCCCTCCCTGAACCTCTCCGCCTCTCTACCTCGCTCTCCTCCTTTAAGATGTTCCTTAAAACCTTCCTCTTTATCTCCTTGTGTGGCTCGGTGTCAAATTTTGTTCGATAATCGCACCTGTGAAGCACCTTGGGATGTTTTACTATGTTAAAGGCGCTATATAAATGCAAGTTGTTGTTTTTGATATGTTCTAATTTAAGGCAATACCACCGAGTGGAAAAGAAAGACCAAAGTAAGATGGTAAGATGTTGGTCATTTACAGCATCCATTATTTTTGTTGCTGCAAATTCAGGATTTAGAAGCCATTAACTGTTGGAAACTCTACATATTGTCCTTACTGAATAGCTGAAACTTGGCACAATATTTAAAGCAATTTACAGGAAAAGAAAAGCAAGAAAAATCATTGCGCTTTACAGGATTTCTGACTATAAGATGGAAGCACTGGCAAAATCAAATGAAACATAACCACTAACAAACTTCATAGATCAATATTTGGAACACTAACAATTTCAACAAAGCTTCACAAGGTGAGCAACAACTGGTGTGCAGAAACAATAACTATCATTTAAACTTCACTGCTTGTAACTGTAGTTACCAATCCCAACAAAATAATGATGACCACCTAACCTCCAGGACCAGTAACTTGGCAAAATTAAAAATGAAATGTCTTGAGTCAGGAATGCTAATATTAAGAGGTATGTCATCAAATAGTGATCTGAACATGATAGCTTTGTTGAACTCCAGTCAAACGTTGAAGAATACATAACGGAGTGAATCAGAATATCCCAGAAGAATTTGCACACAACACTGAAGTCAGAAATTAGGTGAAACCGCAATTCATCATAGGAAACCCAAGAAGAAATTCTTTCAACATATATAATATTTATACAGAAAGGCAAAGAGACGAAGTTGTGCATAAAATAAAGCTGATAAAAATGTCCTGTTATTAATTAAACTGTACAGCTGGAAGTGATAAATTAAATCCAAGTGGTAACACGCTAGAAACTCCATGTCTGCTGTTACATTGTCTGTTTATTATTAACATTCCTCAGCCAAAGCAGACAAGCACTTTAATGATTATGCGCTTGCAGTATGAAGCAGCATGATTCCAGAATTCAGATCTGAAATTTGATGCTAGTACTTTATTTCTTTAATCTTCCAGATACAGCTTTACCATCAACCACTAGTGAGGAGAAGTTCTAGGCCTAGCGCACATCAACTTTTTTCTGACAGGGTGACGATGGCAAAGATCACTTAAGTGTCTAAGATTGTCATGAAACTAACTGGAAGAATTGGAACATAGGAACTGGGCCCAGTTTTAAACAGCTCCACTCCTATCTATCCCAACATAGTCAGCACATCTCCAGCAATGGCTTCTCCTCCTGCATCACCATGGTCACCTTGAAAATGCTCCAAGCTCCATCCTTCCCCTTTCCTGTTTCTCTTCTGCCGAACGGTGATGTCATTCATATGCTGATAAAGCTCGCACTATCTCTCCATCACCACCCTCAACTTCACAATGAACACTGTGCTACCTGACTGCTACTCTGGCATCAAGCTGTGGGTAAGCCTGACCTTTTTTTCCCTCTCCTTCTTTATGACCCTTCGTAGAACTCACCTCCTATTACCAAGCTTTTGGTCACCCCTCCTAATAGCTCCTTCTTTAGCTCATTGTCCATTTTTGTCCGATTACGCCTCTGTGATGCACTTTGGAACCCTTTTTTTATGTTAGAGACGCTATATAAATGTTGTTTGTTGTTTGTTTGTTGTTGTTGTTGTTATACCAGCAAGGCAAAGCTATCCTGTTTGGCTACCACCAAATATCTGGACCGTGCTGCCCAATTCTGTCCCTTTCCTCAGCTGCTTGCCTAGTTTCAACCCTACGGTGTCCATGCTTAGTGTCCTACTCAACCTTGAGCTTCAAGTCCCGTTTCCTATTTATTGTCAAGACCTCCTGCAGCATCACCCACCTCTGACCTTACCTTCCCCAACCACCGCTCTCATCCATGATGTTGCCATCTCCAGCCTCAATTTCTCTCCTCACCTTCAGAAGCCTCCACAAAAACCATTTCTTCAACTTGCCTTTGGTCACCTCTCCTAACTCTTATACGATGGCTGCTCAGCAACCATTTTTGCCTGGGATACTATCTATACTAAAGGTGCTGGGGCTAAAAATCCGTGGCCCTTCCAATGCACTGCCGGTGGAAGGGCTGCAAATTAGACCAGGACTGGATACACTGGGTCCTGGCCTTCCCTGACAGCTTACAGTGGGCCTTGTTGGGGTCAGGAGTTCCCATGTCCTTGTCTTGGTGCAACATTGACAGGCTGATATGCCAGGTGGGAGCAGGTGTACCAACCCATCCAATGGTGCAAGTGGGGCACACTTGGATTCCCTGGTGCCTGAGATGCACCCCCTATGAGGGCAGCTGTCCGTGATGTATAAAAAGGATAACCTTCCCCTCATCCCATGAATTTTGGCAGGGTCAGTGACGTAGAACGTGGGCAGCTGCATCCTGGCATTTACACCATGATACTGGGTTGGCAGATCTTCAGCCCTGCTATGCAAATGTAAGTAATCTTTCTAGATGAATATAGTCAATGGATGAAAATGTCTGGACTACTTGGTTACACTTTTAAAAAATTCATTCATGGGATGTGGGCGTCGCTGGCAAGGCCAGCATTTATTGCCCATCCCTAATTGCCCTTGAGAAGGTGGTGGTGAGCCGCCTTTTTGAACCGCTGCAGTCCGTGTGGTGAAGGTACTCCCACAGTGCTGTTAGGTAGGGAGTTCCAGGATTTTGACCAGCGACAATGAAGGAACGGCGATATATTTCCAAGTCAGGATGGTATGTGACTTGGAGGGGAATGCGCAGTTGGTGTTGATCCCATGCGTCTGTTGCCCTTGTTCTTCTAGGTGATAGAGGTTGCGGGTTTGGGAGGTGCTGTCGAAGAAGTCTTGTAGATGGTACACACTGCAGCCATGATGCGCCGATGGTGGAGGGAATGAATGTTTAAGGTGGTGGATGGGGTGCCAATCAAGCGGGTTGCTTTGTCCTGGATGGTGTCGAGCTTCTTGAGCGTTGTTGGAGCTGCACTCATCCAGGCAAGTGGAGAGTATTCCGTTACACTCCTGACTTGTGCTTTGTAGATGGTGGAAAGGCTTTGGGGAATCAGGAGGTGAGTCACTCGCCGCAGAATACCCAGCCTCTGACCTGCTCTTGTAGCTACAGTATTTATGTGGCTCGTCCAGTTAAGTTTCTGGTCAATGGTGACCCCCAGGATGTTGATGGTGGGGACTCGGCAATGGTAATGCCGTTGAATGTCAAGGGGAGGTGGTTAGACTTTCTCTTGTTGGAAATGGTCATTGCCTAGCACTTGTGTGACATGAATGTTACTTGCCACTTATCAGCCCAAGCCTGGATGTTGTCCAGTTCTTGCTGCATGCGGGCACGGACTGCTTCATTATCTGAGGGATTGCGAATGGAACTGACTACTGTGCAATCATCAGCGAACATCCCCACTTCTGACCTTATGATGGAGGGAAGCTCATTGATGAAGCAGCTGAAGATGGTTGGGCCTAGGACACTGCCCTGAGGAACTCCTGCAGCGATGTCCTGGGGCTGAGATGATTGGCCTCCAACAACCACTACCATCTTTCGTTTTGCTAGGTATGACTCCAGCCATTGGAGAGTTTTCCCCCTGATTCTCATTGACTTCAATTTTACTAGGGTTCTTTAATGCCACACTCGGTCAAATGTTGTTTGATGTTGAGGGCAGTTACTCTCACCTCACCTCTCGAATTCAGCTCTTTTGTCCATGTTTGGACCAAGGCTGTAATGAGGTCTGGAGCCGAGTGGTCCTGGCAGATCCCAAACTGAGCATCGGTGAGCAGGTTATTGGTGAGAAAGTACCACTTGATAGCACTGTCAACAGCACCTTCCATCACTTTGCTGATGATTGAGAGTAGACTGATGGGGCGGTAATTGGCCAGATTGGATTTGTCCTGCTTTTTGTGGACAGGGCATTACTGGGCAATTTTCCACTTTGTCGGGTTGATGCCAGTGTTGTAGCTGCACTGGATCAGCTTGGCTAGAGGCGCAGCTAGTTCTGGAGCATGTCTTCAGCACTATAGCCGGGAAGTTGTCGGGGCCCATAGCCTTTGCTGTACCCAGTGCACTCAGCTGTTTCTTGATATGATGAATCGAGTTGGCTGAAGACTGGCTTCTGTGATGGTGAGGATCTCGGGTGGAGGCCGAGATAGATCATCCACTCGGCACTTCTGGCTGAAGATGGTTGCAAACGCTTCAGCCTTGTTTTTTGCACTCACATGCTGGGCTCTGCCATCAATGAGGATGGGGCTGCTCACGGAGCCTTCTCCTCCTGTTAGCTGTTTAATTGTTCACCACCATTCACGACTGGATGTGGCAGGACTGCAGAGCTTTGTCTGATCAGTTGGTTGTGGGATTGCTTAGTTCTGTCTATAGCATGCTGCTTCCGCTGTTTAGCATGCATTTAGTCCTGTGTTGTAGCTTCACCAGGTTGGCACCTCATTTTTAGTGGTGCTGCTCCTGGCATGCTCTTCTACACTCCTCATTGAACCAGGGTTGATCCCCTGGCTTGATTGTAATGGTAGAGTGGGGGATATGCCGGGCCATGAAGTTACAGATTGTGATGGATACAATTCTGCTGCTGCTGATGGCCCACAGTGCCTCATGGATGCCCAGTTTTGAGCTGCTAGATCTGTTCTGAATCTATCCCAATTAGCATGGTGGTAGTGCCACACAACACAATGGATGGTGTCCTCGGTGTGAAGACGGGACTTCGTCTCCACGGGGATTGTGCGGTGGTCACTCCTACCAATTCTGACATGGACAGATGCACCTGTGACAGGTAGATTGGTGAGGACGAGGTCAAGGAGGTTTTTTCCCTCGTTTTGGTTCTCTCACCACCTGCTGCCCAGTCTGGCAGCTATGTCCTTCAGGACTCGGCCAGCTCGGTCGGTAGTGGTGCTACTGAGCCACTCTTAAAGATGGACATTGAAGTCCCCCACCTAGAGTACATTCTATGCTCTTGCTACCCCCAGTGCTTCCTCCAAGTGGTGCTCAACATGGAGGAGTACTGATTTCTCAGCTGAGGGAGGGTGGTAAGTGGTAATCAGCAGGAGGTCTCCTTGCCCATGTTTGCCATAAGACTTCATGTTGAGGACACCCACTCCCTTCCACCTGACTGTATACCACTGTGCCGCCACCCCTGGTGGGTCTGTCCTGCCGTTGGGACAGGACATACCCAGGGATGGTGATGGAAGAGTCTGGGATGTTGGCTGAAAGGTATGATTTTGTGAGTATAGCTATGTCAGGCTGCTGCTTGACTAATCTGTGGGACAGCTCTCCCAACTTTGGCACAAGTCCCCAGATGTTAGTGAGGAGGACTTTGCAGGGTCGACTATGCTTGGTTTGCCTTTGTCGTGGGTTTTTCTGGTTTTATTCTTATTATGTCTTTTTCTAGCAGGATTGTACAACTGAGTGGCTTGCTAGAACATTGCAGAGGGCAATTAAGAATCAATTATATTGCTGTGGGTCTGGAGTCAAATATCGGCCAGACCAGGTAAGGACAGCAGGTTTCCTTCCGTATAGGACATTAGTCCAGATGCGTTTTTACAACAATCTGGTAGTTCATGGTCACCATTACTGGTACTAGCTTTTTGTTCCAGATTTTATTTTAATTAACTGAATTTAAATTCCCCAGCTGCTGTGGTGGGATTTGAACTCATGTCTCCGGATTATTGGTCCAAGCCTCTGGATTATTAGTCCAGTAATGTAACCACTATGTTACCGTACTCTTGAGACCAGAATGTATAATTCTAAAGTTATGTTTTAAAAAGGGTATTTAGCATGGTGCATGTATTATTTAAGAGGCTATTACACTTTCCAATAAGTGCCTTTATTGTTCGTGTCTCTGCCAGGTGTATGACCATCCAGACTTTAAAGGGTGGCTTCCCTTATTTTCCAATGATTCTTCTGAATTAGTTCAACCACCAGGTGCCATTTGACTTATATGTAGCTTTTAAAGAGTGGCTTCAAATATTAATGATGTGGAGATGCCGGTGATAGACTGGGGTGGACAAATGTAAGGAATCTTACAACACCAGGTTATAGTCCAACAGTTTTATTTGAAAATCACAAGCTTTCGGAGCTTACCTCCTTCGTCACACTCACCTGACAAAGGAGGTAAGCTCCGAAAGCTTGTGATTTTCAAATAAAACTGTTGGACTATGACCTGGTGTTGTAAGATTCCTTACATTCAAATATTAAAATGCAGATATTCAGACAAGAAGCAGATGATGTGATAGTTTATTTGCACAATTGAATTAAATTTCCCACACAGTTAGATTTTTGTTGAACAGCAAGAAAAGGTCAGAGTGAAATGTTGCCTTCTATTTTCCAGCCTGGCACTTTGTAGAGCCACAACTATAGGGGTAGATTTGAACTTTCACCACCGGGCAGTGAACTAACAGTAGCTCATCGGCCCTCCACTTTACACCCTGACAGATTTTCCTTTCCATTGTCGGAGTGTATAAATGTGGCTTATCTGCTACCGCCAGTTTAGCGTCCTTTTTTTTTATTCGTTCACGGGATGTGGGCGTCGCTGGCAAGGCCGGCATTTATTGCCCATCCCTAATTGCCCTCGAGAAGGTGGTGGTGAGCCGCCTTCTTGAACCGCTGCAGTCCGTGTGGTGACGGTTCTCCCACAGTGCTGTTAGGAAGGGAGTTCCAGGATTTTGACCCAGCGACAATGAAGGAACGGCGATATATTTCCAAGTCGGGATGGTGTGTGACTTGGAGGGGAACATGCAGGTGGTGTTGTTCCCATGCGCCTGCTGCTCTTGTCCTTCTAGGTGGTAGAGGTCGCGGGTTTGGGAGGTGCTGTCGAAGAAGCCTTGGCGAGTTGCTGCAGTCCAGCGGTGAAAGTTAAAATCTACCCTATAATGTCTTCAGTTCCTCTACGGTTTGTCTTGTCCCTGAAATTTCAGTATGAAATTACATACAAACTGTTGTTTTTTAAAAATCTGCAGTCTCTTAGATGTAATGGGCCAAATCCTCCTGGAAAAATAACGGCGTTGAATCTCACTGGTTAAGGAGATATACTGTTGGTCCTGCCGGTCACTAAGGTCCCAGATGTCCCATTGCCCATTATCAGCTTGTTCTTCCAGCAAGTTACGATGTAAACAATTTTCGAGCTGAAGGATGCAGGAAAAAGTTTACGACCTCATTTACACATATAAGCCGAGACTCGTGTTTGCATATTGAACTCACAGGCATTTTATATATGATTGAAAGATAAAGGGAGCCTGCTTGGAGCGGGGGGAAGAGAGATCTGTTGTGGGGGAACGACTGTCTCAAGCAAGATTTGGCCCGATGAAGCATTAGCACAACATGGCATGAGGCAAATATAAGTGACTACATTGAATGTATTAAATATCTTACCTTTATGGTTATATTTTCAAATAGTTTACATCTTTGAGGATCAATTATACATTACGGGCCTGATAATGCGCTTGTGCTGAAATGAACTGACCTTGCATGTAAATATTTTATAGCAATACTCCCAGCAGGTAACATATGATATGTTGGGAGTGCCACGTGGGTCTGGACTGGGATATCAGGTGCCAGTACCAGAACGGTGCTACCATTTTGTTACTTTAATGTGTTGAGCACAGTCGCCACTGAAGAATTGGTGCTTGAACAATGGCTGTTGGAGCGCTCCAGCTGCATTGTGGGATGGCTCCTAAATTAAAATATTTCTGGGGTCTTAATGAACCTTTCACACTGTTGGTCTGCCCACATTGGGTGCGCTAAGCCCATCGGGCATGGCCTAGACTTCAGGCTGCTTCTGGCACCTGCCAATTCAATGTGGCTCCTATGCTTCCCTTTCTTCTTCCTTGTCACCCAAATGACTGTGGGGGAGATATCTTAATCCTACAGTCATCATTGTTACAGTAGGGTTCAGATGTTAGAGAGCTTGTCTTCCTTTCCCCATGAAATGCTGTAAGGGTAAACCCGGCAACTACAGGCCAGTCAGTTTTAACCGCGGTGGTGGGGAAGCTTTTAGAAACGATAATCCGGGCAAAATTAAGAGTCACTTGGACAAGTGTGGATTACTAAAGGAAAGCCAGCAAGGATTTGTTAAAGGCAAATCGTGTTTAACTAACTTGATTGAGTTTTTTGATGAAGTAACAGAGACTGTTGACGAGGGCAATCTGGTTAATGTTGTGTATATGGACTTTCAAAAGGCGTTTGATAAAGTGCCACATAATAGGTTTGCCAGCAAAATTGAAGCCCATGGAATAAAAGGGGCAGCGGCAGCGTGGATACAAAATTGGTTAAGTGACAGGAAACAGAGAGAAGTGGTGAACAGTTGTTTTTCGGACTGGAGGAAGGTATACAGTGGTGTTCCCCAGGGGTCGTACTAGGACACTGCTTTTTTTGATCTATATTAATGACTTGGACTTAGGTGTACAGGGCACAATTTCAAAATTTGCAAATGACACAAAATTTGGAAGTGTAGTAAACAGTGAGGTGGATAGTAATAGACTACAAGAGGATATAGACAGGCTGGTGGAATTGGCAGACACATGGCAGATGAAATTTAACGTAGAGAAGTGCAAAGTGATACATTTTAGCAGGAAGAATGAAGAGAGGCAATATAAACTAAATGGTACAATTCTAAAGGGGGTGCAGGAACAGAGAAACCTGGGGGTATATGTGCACAAATCTTTGAAGGTGAAAGGACAAGTTGAGAAAGTAGTTAAAAAAGCATATGGGATCCTGGGTTTTATAAATAGAGGCATAGAGTACAAAACCAAGGAAGTTATGTTGAACCTTTATAAAACACTGGTTCGGCCACAGCTGGAGTATTGTGTCCAATTTTGGGCACCGCACATTAGGAAGGATGTGGAGACCTTAGAGAGGGTGCAGAAAAGATTTACTAGAATAGTTCCATGGATGAGGGACTTCAGTTACGTGGAAAGGCTGGACAAGCTGGGGTTGTTCTCCTTAGAGCATAGAAGGTTAAGAGCAGATTTGATGGAGGTGTTCAAAATCATGAAGGGTTTAGATAAAGAGAAACTGTTCCCATTGGCAGAGGGGCCGAGAACCAGAGGACACAGATTTAAGGTGATTCATAAAAGAACCAAGGGCATCATGAGGTTTTATGCAGCGAGTAGTTATGATCTGGAATGTGCTGCCTGAAAGGGTGGTACAAGCAGATTCAATCGTGGCTTTCATTAAAGAATTGGATAAATACTTGAAGGGAAAAAATTTGCATGGCTACGGGGAAAGAGCAGGGGAATGGATCTAACTGGATTGCTCTTTCAAAGAGTCGGCACGGGCTCGATGGGTCGAATGGCCTCCTTCTGCCTTGTAACCATTCTATGATTTCAAAATGTAAATGACTTTTTCAGGTGTGATGTGAGCAAGGAGATTTTCTCCCCACCAGGGCTGAAATTACAGTAGTGTCATGTCAATTGAGTCCAGTTCCACAGGTGCCAGTAGCTCTCTGGTACCTCATTCATGTTGTCATTATTCATGTGTTAGCATTTTGCTGACAGTCTATTCATACTGTGGAGGATATCACAGACAGGCCCAATTGTATCTTCAGCTGGGGTCCACACACACTTCCTGAAAGGGTTGCAGGATAGTGATTGGAAATCTAACTCACCACAGACTAGAGATTGAATCTGAGAGCTTCTGTATGTAGAGTACAGAGCTGGAGTCTTTACCCAGCTCTGTACTCTACATACAATTGAGCAATTTGGGCAGGAATCAATCCTTGAGATAAAGCTTACTGATCATATATTACCATTTTTATGCTTGTATTTTAACCCATAATATACATATTTTACATTGACTCCTCTGGAGACAGAGAAATACCCAACACAGATCAATAGTGTGGAGAGATGTTTACTGTCACTAAGTTTCAAGTCATGTTATCTGATGTTCTGTCATGATGGAGGTTATCAGAGTGATCTTCAGGCCACTTTCATGGTATGAACTGTGAAAAGTTATTCTTACTCTGCCTTTCTCAAGGGATTTCTGGCAGTTTTCTTGAAACTAGAATTTAAACCCAAGATCTACTCTTAGCATTACTGTCACATGCTCAAGTCCATCATGACAGATTAGTTCAAATACCTAAACAACTGATGTGCTGCCTATAGCTCCCATTCCAGTTCATGATGGAGTAGAAATTTATGATATCCAATGTCGGTGGGGGGAGGGGGCGGAATTTTACATAATGTGGTAAGAATTCCTCTGGTTGTTATGCACTGCGACATCATAAATGAATGTGATAAGATGTCATTAAGTATTTCTAGTGAAATGATAGAAGTATTTTGCAATATGTTTAAAGTTTGCCTAGAAATACTGAACAAAGGAAACCTTCATGAACCGTCAAAGTAAGTAGTGGAATTCTTAACTCAATATTTCTGCAGTCAGGCTACCTTTAGTAGTTTTATAACATAAACCATGCCAAGGAGAGTAGTCCGAGATAAACAAATTTAAAAATGCATAGGTATGTATCTATGTTTTATTACATTGGGGATTATGTAACAATTAAGTAGAAAACACTTTTCTTTTAAATTTCAGATTCATTTCATCAAGAAACTGTTATAACAAGTTATTATTACAGTCATCCCACTGTAGTCGATTATAACAATGATACATAATAGGCATTTGTAATATCTAATGTACAAATTTATGATGAGAATTACACCATAGCCTAAATTATGTAAATCATCCTGATCCACGGAAAGATATTCACAGATTCACATATTCACAGATTCCCAAAAAATTGTGGGCTGGAACTTTATCCAAGGTTTATAGAATTCTCTGAGTTGACAATCACTTATCACTGTATTCAGGTAAAAGTCCTAGTACTGGTACTTAAATCCAATGTTTTTTTTACGTCATACGAACACAGGAAGGTAGAAGTCAGAAAACACCACTGCTTGGGTCCAAATACTGGATTCATTTGGACTTTATTCCTATTTCTCTTCTGTTTTATCAGTCCCCTCATAAACTGTAGCTGAGATGTCTGAAGATCAACAACCATATTAGGAAGAAACTGGCACAATCCATTATTCATATCAGGCACACCCACATGAGCAAGCTGTTTCATGTTGTGAATCTTGGAGAAGGTAGAAGAGGAAAACAGATGCAGTGGACCCTGTTATATGTACTAAGATCAGGATGGATATTATATAAAGTGAACTTGTAAATAAGTACAATGCCAATATTATCAATATGAAGACATCAAGACATGGGGGAAACTCCCATTCTTAAGGGCTTTATATACAAGTAAGTTTAATATGAATACACAAGGGGAAACACAAAGGTGGAAAATGACATGAATCAGAACTAACCATTAACAAAATAACTGTTTAGTAGAGTTAATACCTGGGGTGAATTTTTGAAAAGTTGGAATGTATGGTGGCACTTAATTCAGTGTTTCCAGTTAAATAAATTAAATACATACCGCCCTTGATAGATCCATACTATCAGTAGGCAGCCAAGGAGATTGCTACTTGGCAAAGTGGTTCTCATAAGTGTACCTACTACACAAACGAATAGAGATTCATAAACATACCCTCCACTAAAGAGCCAGAGACTTCGAAGCATACCCACAGCTGGACTACAAGGGAAAATTCATTACAGTATATTGTAACAAACCACCACCTCCTCTTGGAAAATCCAGCAGAGCGTTTAAACTTCACAGGCAGATTGCTAACTGTGCACAGAAGGACATTAACGGTGCCGGAAATTTCTTTCACAGATCTAATGTTGTTTTTCAAATTCAAGAACAATTTAATAAGTTTGTTTAATTAAGGGGTTCAATATCCTAGTGTGCTTGTAAAATGACAAGCACAACTTTCTGGAACTGATTAACTAACTACAACACATAAGTTGTGATTGAATAATTCAAGTTGCCTGCTACATTACTCAAGTGGCAGATTTCTATTTTGTATCAGTGTTGTATTGTGACAGAAATATAATCAGGAGAGTTACTGAAGATGAACTATTTTAGATGTTCAAAATTTGAGATTGCCATAAAATTGTTATAATTGTAATTTTTCTGAATCTAAACATATTTTTATTGCTGTTATATTGAAAATAAATTATCAATACATTAAAGAGTTACAGAAGTGAAATCCAAATCATATCCATAAACCAAGTGATAATAAACAACTTTTATTTATTCACACAAACCCACATTTTGCCTTATTTTGGTCATTTTGTGTTTAGTTTTTTTAATGGAGATGCTTAGGTGAAAGGTCAAGGCCAATAGTATTGAACAGTACCAACATTGAAAAGAATAGGAGGGAAGACAAGAAGTAGTGATTAGGTTATGCCACTCTTGGGTTTTAAAGGCCTTTTTTTTAGGTGTCAACTGTGTCTCTGTATTAGAGGGGTGTGGGTTCAAGCCTCCATGTAATGTTGGCTAACATTCCAATGCAGTACTGAAAGATTTTTGCACTGTCAGAGGTGCTATCTTTCAGATGAGATGTCAAACCAAGATCCCATCTGCCCTCTCAGGTAGATGTAAAAGATTCTACAGCACTAATTGAAGAAAGGCAGGGGAGTCCGGGCCAACATTTACCCCTCAATCATACCACCAAGATCAATTTAACTAGCAATTTCTTTCATTGCTATTTGTGGGACATTGCTTTGCGCAGGTTGGATGCTGCATTTCCCCACATTAAAACAGAGCCTACACTTCAGGAGTCATTCATTGGCTATGAAGTGCTTTGGGACGTTGTGAAAGGCGCTATATAAATGCAAGTTCTTTCTAATTGTAAGAGGAAGAGAAGACTGAGGGATGTATGGAGTTCCACAGTTATGAGGCACTTAAAAGGAGATGAAGCAGCAAGCCTTGATTTCAGCACAGTAAAGGTGCAAAGCGAGGAAGGTTGCCCTGTTTCTTTTTATAAAATGCAGCATCAATAGACAAGATATTCTTTCATGCAGATGCACTGCTCATTCTACTATTTTATTTCTTGGATGGTCTAGTGCAGATGAGGGAGATAGTTCATTTGCTGGTTCTTTCGTAGAGAATCTCCCATCGCTGGTGGGCTGGTGTGTATCTGATTTCACTGGCACTCCAGTGGGGGGAAATTACAGGTAGTGCAATACTTATGGTTTTTGTAATCTTATTTGATTAATCTTATCCAAATGTTTGAATTGAAATTCCCCGTGTTGCTTCTCAACAAAGGGCACTGTATAACATGGAAATAAGCAGAAATGAAAAGCTTACATATATCATAAAGACCTGGAAAGTCTCAGGCTTGGTCTTAAATCTGTGCTGAGTTCACTGATCTCAGTTGGAGCAGCAGGAGGAACAGTGCAATTAGTTTCAGCCCTCCTGATGGCTAGGAAGGAGAAAAGTCAGCCTGGGTTCCTGCTCCTGTTTGCTATCTAATTACCCCTGCTGAAAAATGCACATGTATGTTTTTTGGAGGTAGTCAGGTTTGGACTGTGATCCCTCCCTAACCATATAGTCTCCTGGCACTTGCTGAACTCACGCATGCAGAATGGCCACCTGGGTGAGATACTAGAGAGCGGCAGATGCCTGTGGAACCTTAGCCCAACATGAGTTAGTGTCTTTAGGGTTGGGGAGAAAACTGAAGCGGGACAAGAAAACTGAGGCACTGAAGTATAAATGTTTTCCATCCCTCTTAAAGCTTACATGTCTTTGAATGCAAATTGGAAACTGCTGTCTAAATTAGCTTAATGGTTTTACACAGGAAACACATTTAATATATTTTCAAACCCCACTTTGATGTTCAGATGACAGATAGTGTTAAACTTTAATGTGTATCCTTTAATATCCCCCCTTCCCCATTATGGTTGAAGAATCAGGAAGGCCAATAAGTCTCCAGCTGAGTACTGAGCAATGTGCTGCTGTAATTCTATCATTGATTATTTGGTTTTATCAACAGCCACTCTTATTTCTATGACTCATTTAATTGTAATTGATAAATAGGCTACATCTCTTGCTACAAATAAACCTTTTCAACATGTGGTGACAATACTAATGATGTGATTCAAAAGTTAAAAGAAATTGTTTATATTTTGCTGTGCCTTATGATTTTTTAACAAAACCACTGTTGACCTTTTATCAATTACAATCAAACCAGTTATAGAAATGACAGGGGCTGTTGATAAAACCAAATGGGAGTAACCTATCACAACCAACTAGAAGACTTCCAGTGACATCAAAACTGATCTCACCTCACTATTGGTCTATGTTGTTGGTAAATGATTGGTTTTTCTTTGAATATATAAAAGGAGAGTAATTAATGAGGAAACAGATCATGTCTTCCAGGATTATGAACATTTTGTAAGAAATAATCAAGAAGTCATTTATTGAGTAAAGCTTCAAGATGTCTAGATGTGAAAAGTTCTATATAAAGGTAAGTGTTATTTATAAGGAAGGTGGCATAATATGATAAAAATGATTACAGAATTTACTGACAGTAAGTGAGGGTCAAAGATAACTTTAGAAAAACAGACTGAAGATTATAGTATATCCCAGAGCTAAATGATGCGTTTCATCATTCATCCAAGGCATTGAGTCGATTAGCCATCCATTATTATCGATAGAGTTGGATTTTACAACACTCTTTAGTATGTTGGGTGATCCCAATATGTCGCTGTACTTGTAATATTTCCTTGCGACAAGCTGTCTTTAATTTGTTATTTTCCACATGCTCTAACGGAAAACAGGCTGGCAGAATGTGACCTGTAATTATTTCCTCCTGCCCACAACTCTCCACCATTTCATTGTGAAATGTTATTCATTCTGTGCCATTGTTGCATTTTTTTTAGATATTGTAACATACCCAGTGTGCCTCACTGTGGAGACTGAGAGCAAAGGTCAAGAATACCAAAACACAATTTATCCAAATAATTGACAGGAAAGAAATATATGGAACAGAACTTTGAAGGAATATGTAAATCATGAGTTATTTTCAATAACTGGAGGTAAATAGGGAAAAGAGGGCGCCTTGGGAGAGTATTAATGAATGCAACATACCAGAAATTATTTACTAATTAAAGGTTTAGTTGCAGTTATTAAGTGAATTTAAGCTAAAAGAATATCATCTGAACACTTGCTTTATTTTATCTGTAGGCACTTTGAGTTTTATTTTATATCAGCAGTATTTACAGTGTCCTTTGACCTATCATTTTATAGTAGCTTTTAGTAAATAGCCAGCTAGCGTTTACATTTTGTTTTAAACCACAAACCATTATAAAATGTGTTTGTCTATTAGGTTAGCGATGAAAAGGAATGGTCATCAAAAAGGGGTTTTGTGGCATGCTATGCTAGAATCTTCCACCTTACCTGCCATTATTGGTAAGGATTAAACATGAAATTAGGCTGATTTAGCTTAATTAAGGTGCCTTTGCTCAACTGGATTGCGTGGTGAGTACATTGATCTTTCACCTTCAGCCTTAGCTTGAACCCAGCCCAGACTGTTGGGATGAAGTCCTCCTCTTTCCGCCAGATGTGAGGGTCCTAAGCAAAATAAATTTTAGTAGTCTCAACACAGTTTCTGTTAGTCAGTTCTCTATAACATAAAGCTAGCATGAATTTGTCACTAATTAACAATTATATTCAAGTAGCACTTTATAAGAGATATTAGACAAACGGTCAGAAGTTAATATACCAGAGGCAGTGAGAGACAAGTATGCACTTTTATTGTATGTTGGCAGGATTTATAGTGATATGATCTGAATAAACCCAGAAGCAGAAGGGACATATTTTATTTCATTTTTTTCTTTGTGAATGCTTGAATTTGTCCCAACTCAGATAATCCTGAGTTTGGGTTCGTCTGCCCTTTCTGCAAATGGTGATCTGCATTCACGGAGACATTATGGGGGTGATTTTAAACCCCAAGAACGGCTGGGTTGGGGGCGGGTGGGAATTGAAAATAGTTGTTTTTTTGGATCACTACCGCAAAATTTTGGACTTTGCATTCCCAGTGGGAAGCCTGTACGTTTCCGCGCCGATGTTAAACCCGGAAATAAAGCCGGGTTGGGGTCGTGACCCAAAAAACAACTATTCTCAACTCCCAGCCGCCCCCAAACCACCCGTTCTTGGGGTTTAAAACCACCCCCTAAATGTTCCCCTCTATGAACTTTACCCTTTACCTGTTGTATATTTCCCTACTTCAGTGCAGGATGGCGAGTGAGTGAATGGTGTCTATGACTGGAGATTACTTATTACAATAAAGTTTTCAGAGTATGTCATTAGCATGTCACTGTGCTGGAGACTCGTAATTTGCATCACGTGAATGAGAAGGGGTTGGCTTCGGTCAAATTATCTAATTTTCTCTGTAAGGGACTCGGTGGCACCCAGTGGCAAAATTGAATACTTTTGTCTGATTCACTTCTCCAGGAAAACGCCTGTGGATATTTAGTTGTAAGAACAAAATGAGGCATAGAGCTGATTACACATCATTTTAAATGTATCTGTGCAACTGATTTTCTCCAGGGCAGTGAACAGAAGTCTACGACCATTTATTTTTACAGCATCTAAGAGAATTCACCACAGCCCATTTCATTCAGCCAAGAGAGTTGAGTCAAGTCAAAGAGATGGCAACTGTTAGTGAAGAAATGTTTCCATTTACTAAATCTGGTTTGATCTGAGTGTGTTAATTCAGGAAGGATTCCTTTTGGCCTGGAAGCTTCTTACTTAGCTCACATTTAAAATCATAAGCTCAAAATGTTACTGGCAAGGTTGAGTTGGTAATTTCCCTTTAGGTCCATTAGTTTTAGGATCACAGCCTCATGCTGCGTTTTTATTGCAGCCACTAATCTGACCCTGGTAGCAGCAGTATGGGTTCGAGCCAGACAGTACCCTGTCTACCCTGTCTGGCTCCTGCTTGGCTGGAAATCCATTTCTCCTGCCCAGGAGAGATCTCAGTGCACCTATGGTTATATGCAGGGGTCCTCTCCCAAGCAGTTAAAATTTAAGGGCTTGAATTTCTAGGCCAGATGAGGGCGATTCTGAGGCCGAACCCGGGTGGAGCGAGGGGGTGTGGAATTTGAGGCAGGATCTGGTCCCGCTGGGTTCCTGCCCTTTTGTAACATTGAGAAATTACAACGGCAGACTTAGGGTGCTTCATGTATTCTCCCTGACGTCATTCCTGACATCAGAAGCGGGAGGTGGGAGTGGCCGATGATGACAACCGCCAGAAATCCCACTAGTTCTGCCTCTTTTATCCCATGCCTCCCCCACACAAATCATATCTTCATCCTATAGGTGCACTTGCATGTCAGGATGATGTCCTAGCAGAAGTGTGGACTACAATGTCGGTTTTCTTAATAGCAATTGGTTGCAGAGCACAGAGCAATCGATCACCATTAGGAAAGTGTCTACTGTCAAATGGATTTTTCTTTAAACAATTCTGAGACCTTCAGCTGGAATGGCCTCCCCCTCCCCCCCATCAATGTTAGTGCTACTCTGAAATTCTTGCCTCCCACCCCTTGCAGGGTGGATGCCCATGGAGTGACATAAATGGTGCGAGGCACCTGCCCCCTTTAATTAAGGAGCACCATTCCCAGGGTTGGGACTAACAACAATTTTCCAGTCTCACCATCAGTGTGTCTCTTGTACCTGTTGTGAATAATTATGCAAGTGGACTGATTCCAGATGATTGAATGCTGTTAGCATATTTATATTCTGGTGAGATTTGCAACGGTTCTTAATCATTTACAACTGACATTCACCACTACACTACAGTCAGCTCCTTAGTGTTTCTAATGGGAGGCTCTGCCTCACCACAACCTCTCTCGATCCTTCCACTATCTCTCATTTGTCATACTGCTTGTCCGACTGGATGAGCAAAAATTTCCTCCAACTAAATATTGGGAAGACTGAAGCCATTGTCTTTGGTCCCCACTGCAAACTCCGTTCCCTAGCCACCGACTCCATCCCTCTCCCCTGCCACTGTCTGAGGCTGAACCAGACCCCTCGTAACCTTGGCGTCCTGTTTGATCTCGAGATGAGCTTCTGACCACATAATCCACTCCATCACTAAGTCCAACTACTTCCACCTCCATAACATTGGCTGTGTCCGCCCCTGCTCAGCTCATGTGTTGCTGAAACCCTTATCCATGCCTTTGTCACCTCTAGTCTCGACTATTCCAATGCTCTCCTGGCTGGCCTCCCATCATCCACTCTCCATAAATTTGAGCTCATCCAAAACTCTAATGCTCGTATCCTAACTTGTACCAACTCCCGTTCTCCCATTGCCCTTGTGCTCGCTGACCTACATTGGCTCCCGGTCTGGGAACGTCTTGATTTTAAAATTCTCATCCTTATTTTCAAATCCCTCCATGGCCTCACCCCTCCCTATCTCTGTAACCTTCTCAAGCCTACAACCCTCCAAGATCTCTGTGCTCCTCCAATTCTTGCCACTTGCGCATCCCCAATTTTAATCGCTCCAACATTGGCGGCCGTGCCTTCAGCTGCCTAGGCCCTAAGCTCTGGAATTCCCTCCCTATAGCTCTCCGCCTCTCTACCTCCCTCTTCTCCTTTAAGACGCTCCTTAAAACCTAGCTCTTTGACCAAGTTCACTTGTCCCAATACCTCCTAATGTGGATTGGTGTCAAATTTTGTTTGATAACGCTCCTGTGAAGCACCATGGGACATTTTACCATCTTAAAGGTGCTATATAAATGCAAGTTGTTGTTGTTGAGGCTACTTGGAAGGGAATTATTGGCTCAGAACTTGCTGTTGCGGGCCAACGAATGGCGCCCACTGCTAGTTAGACTTGCCTTGCCCATTTAATATCCATGAGGTCTTGCACTGGAACTTGTTGGAAATCCAAGGTGGAAACAGTGCAGCTCCCTCTACAGGGCATCTGGGATCTGTGTGAACGGGGCAAGCAACTGTGCATCTCCTTAACCAATCAGATTGAAGGATTGTGAAATGAACAGTGCAGCGTTTGAACCAGGAAGTGTGAGTTAGAATAGTGAATTCAACGTCAAATCAGGTACAGAAAGTGAAATAAAGGTTGGATCAAGAGAGAATAAAGAGACAGAAAGAAAAAGTAAAAAAAAACTTAGTTTACTTTTTTTTAAATCTCCAACAACAGTTAAAAGCTGAAGGAATGAGACTCCACACAGTTAATTTTCGGTGCCAGAGAGGTTGCTTGGCAGTAATTAGCATTTATCATACCGTTAAAAGGGTACTTAGTCTGAAATGGACAAGCCCTAACTTTCTATGGTGAGTTTAGTTCGTATCTACCACACAAATAGAAGAACTTTATGCCGTTCAATGCATTCGAATGGTGATGATGTGGAGATGCCGGTGATGGACTGGGGTGGACAAATGTAAGGAGTCTTACAACACCAGGTTATAGTCCAACAGCTTTATTTGAAATCACAAGCTTTCGGAGGCTTCCTCCTTCGTCAGGTGACGAAGGAGGAAAGCTCCGAAAGCTTGTGATTTCAAATAAAGCTGTTGGACTATAACCTGGTGTTGTAAGACTCCATACATTCGAATGGTGAGGCAGACACCGAGATGCCGTTTTCGCAAAGCTAACAGCGGAGCAGCGCATCTCGGACGGCGACTTCCGGATTTTCTCATTTAACTGCCTGTCTGCCCTCGCCTGAAGTTGCTGTGCGATTTGCGCATAAATAACGGTGAGCACCGTTAACCTCAACGTTATTTTGACAGGAAAATCTGGGTCATTATTCATTCACAGTAGGAGTCTGGAAAAAAGTTACCTAAAATATTTACACAATTCTCTGCTGAAACTATCAGTTCCTCGGGCTTTGCATATTTCTGACCACTCCCCCTCACTCCTCCACTGAGAATTGAAGCTAGCTCCTTGGCAACATCAGCCTGTGAGACTGAGCCCTGCTGATTGGTGCCGTTGTTAGCAAAATGTTGAAAGATTTATTTAAGTTATGCTACGAGGCTTCACTGCGTGGTTAGTATTGCAGTAAATGAATGGCTCCAGTAACTTGGTTATACGATTGCAAATCATAAGTCTAAACTAAATCTGCCTGGTTGTCTTCACACTGATGAATAGTATCTGGCTCTGAAATTCCTCGGTGCTTCCATTGGCCTCCGACCAGAGTTACATCAGGAGACTATTAGGACCCCCGCAGAATTTCAGAGCCTTTTTTTTGTGCAGTACATCAGTTTTTCAGTTTACCAACAGAGCTTTTAATTCAGGTCTTGTGGGAATAATTCCCTGAGACTTCTTTTAGAAAGAAAAGGCTCAGCTGCTTCCTCCCATGCTAGTTACTTTGTAACTCCTGAGTTTGGAAGAAATTTGTATTTTACTAGCTCTATGTGAAAACATTTGCCCATGGAGCAACATCATGGCAGCCTCATGTGGATCTACCAGCTGACTGAGAAGAGGAACAATTTTCAGTTCATCCCACTATAGTCATTAATCAGATCTTGCAGAGAGGTTATGAAATTAAGGTCTGACAGAATTGAGGAGTTAAACTTCTAAAAAGGGGTATGGCTTTACCCTGCAGCATTGTATCTATTGGTCAGATTTTGCAGACCTCTGTTTTCCCAATACCGGAATTAAGAATGACAAAATATTTGAGTCTGTAGTATGATTTATGGCAGTGTGAAAAATAGTAACCGCTCTTGTTACTAGAGTGGAAGAACCTCCAGACATCCATGATGTCCAAGCTCTTACAGCCAACGTTTTCATTTCTGACATGGATGATTAGGGAGGAGAGGATTCTTGACGCTAACCATTCTGTGTACAGTTAACGCTTTCACCGAGCATTCCAGTATCGCCATCTTCAACTAACAATGAAAAAAATATATATTTTTCATATCGCTCCCGCAATGGCTGGCTAAATGCACTGCCTGGTGTGGCACTGATCCACGCAGACCTGAAGGGCCCCAGGCCCAGTCCCGGGTCTGTGCTGAAATAGCTCAACGAAGCAGAGGAAATCAACAAGTATTCTTATATCTGATCGCTGCCCAGTAACCACATGTGGACACTAGATCAGGACAGATTGGGCTCATCCTGACGCTCCTAACAATTGGATAATCTGCAACACTCGTGTCTGGGTTTACTGATCCAGTGGATTGATGGCAGGGCAGGCTTTGGGCCTGTCTGTCTCCCTCTAATGTGACCCTGGTGGATCTTCCAGGGTCACGCACATTTGCATATTTTTTGGAGGGCTCTCGGTAGTATTTCTGCCGTTGCTAGGTCACCTGTATGGGAGGGAAGAATGCAGCTGTGGCTTCTGTCGCATGATGGCAGTGCCAGCTAAAGAGAAAATGGGGGTGAAATTGGTCTTTGCCAGTAATGCGAAATGAGCTCATAAATTATCAGCAGCCTGTATTGCACTGGGCTCGATTTTTTTTCCCATTGAAGTCAAGAGAAAACAAAATCGAATGGTGTTAAATGGTTGCCGATTTGCTATGAGCCCATTTTGCATTTCTGATGTAAGCCAATTTCACCCCCAATAATTTATTTTGAAATCTCGATTGAACTAGATAGTGCAGCTCTTTAATTAAATAAACTCCTCTGCATATATAGTAATGGTGGACACCAGGAACCCAATGTCTTGAATAACGGGAATATGTCATCAACCTGTTTCCTATCATTTGAATTCCACCCAAATACAGGTGGGCTTATTTGCATGGATGCTGGGGAGCTGGTGGAAGAGCTGCTCGCCACATTTTCCTGGTTTCACCCACCCTAGAGCTGCCCCAAAACAGAATTTAGGCTTCAGTGTCGAGGCTTCCATATAAAATAATGGACATTTGGTAGAGGTCCTGGTGGGCTGCTAGCACCAATGGTACTCTTCAAAATAGAAGACCAAAGAGAGAAAAATTACAGATAAATAATATGGATAAATCTGAGTATTCTGTGTTAGGGCATTGGTTATTTTCAGGGTAACTTCTTCATCAGAGAAACAGCTTAATTACTATTGGGCAAATTTTCTACTCCCCTGCTCTTGGTGCGGCATTTGGATGGAAAATCAAGTGTTGTGCCCATGTAACTTTTGAAAAATGCCGCCTGGTGGCTGAAATTCCATGCTGGAAGCATGGAAGTGGATGAATTATTCCTGTTTATCGATCTACTTTATCAGTTACCCTCGTGGCAGCAACTCAATAATTCTTATTGGTTTAAATCTGAGGTGTACTCTTTTTGAAACAATAGTTCAGTTTTGAATGAGTAAGAATTTAAAAGAGTAAAATACACCAGTGTTTTATTCGAGGGCTCTTGGCTCATGTCTTTCCTTCTCAGATGCGAGAAATTTAACTTTACGTAAGAAATTTCTCAACAGTTTGTTTGGAGTCTCTTAGGAAACTCTTAAAAAACACATTTTTTTAATGTGATATCTCATTTTTGTATAATTTTATGGTGTAAACTTGCTGTTTTTTTATATTAATCTATGAGGTTGGGCAGTAAATTGGGCTGTGCAGCGCCCGTTGTTTCGACACTATACGGCCTCTCCGACACCCAAGATGGCGTCTTGGATGCGCACGCACGTTTCCTGCGTGACGTGCGCTGGATGCCATCTTGGTATAGGAGTTTGCGCAGGTGCAGATAACGAACACTGGAATCATGTAAAGTAGGGAGAAAATGGCTTCAATGTCTTAGAGTGCCTGGAGGACCCCCCACCAGCACTATTTAAAGGGACCATGCAGAAATCACAGGGTTGGTAGCTGTATTATTGCCTCTGGCTGCCGAGACATTTGTAACTGTTTTTGGAGGTCTCCTAGAATTCAATACTAGGACACGGGGACATGGCCTAACATTTAGAGCCAGGACGTGCAGGAGTTAAGTTAGGAAATGCTTCTACATGCAAAGGGTGGGAGACATTTGGAACGCTCTTCTGTTCACAAAAAGCAAGACAAATCAAATCCGGCCAATTACCGCCCCATCAGTCTACTCTCAATCATCAGCAAAGTGATAGAAGGTGTAGTCGACAGTGCGATCAGGTGGCACTTACTCACCAATAACCTGCTCACCGATGCTCAGTTTGGGTTCCGCCAGGACCACTCGGCTCCAGACCTCATTACAGCCTTGGTCCAAACATGGACAAAAGAGCTGAATTCCAGAGGTGAGGTGAAAGTGACTGCCCTTGACATCAAGGCAGCATTTGACCGAGTGTGGCACCAAGGAGCCCTAGTAAAATTGAAGTCAATGAGAATGAGGGGGAGAACTCTCCAGTGGCTGGAGTCATACCTAGCACAAAGGAAGATGGTAGTGGTTGTTGGAGGCCAATCTTCTCAGCCCCAGGGCATTGCTGCAGGAGTTCCTCAAGGCAGTGTCCTAGGCCCAACCATCTTCAGCTGCTTCATCAATGACTTTCCCTCCATCATAAGGTAAGAAATGGGGATGTTCGCTGATGATTGCGTAGTGTTCAGTTCCATTCGGAACCCCTCAAATAATGAAGCAGTCCGAGCCCGCATGCAGCAAGACCTGGACAACATCCAGGCTTGGGCTGATAAGTGGCAAGTAACATTCGCGCCAGACAAGTGCCAGGCAATGACCATCTCCAACAAGAGAGAGTCTAACCACCTCCACTTGACATTCAACGGCATTACCATCGCCGAATCCCCCACCATCAACATCCTGGGGGTCACCATTGACCAGAAACATAACTGGACCAGCCATATAAATACTGTGGCTACAAGAGCAGGTCAGAGGCTGAGTATTCTGTGGCGAGTGACTCACGTCCTGACTCCCCAAAGCCTTTCCACCATCTACAAGGCACAAGTCAGGAGTGTGATGGAATACTCTCCACTTGCCTGGATGAGTGCAGCTCCAACAACACTCAAGAAGCTCGACACCATCCAGGACAAAGCAGCCCGCTTAATTGGCACCCTATCCACCACCCTAAATATTCACTCCCTTCACCACTGGCGCACTGTGGCTGCAGTGTGTACCATCCACAGGATGTACTGCAGCAACTTGCCAAGGCTTCTTCAACAGCACCTCCCAAACCCGCGACCTCTACCATCTAGAAGGACAAGGGCAGCAGGCACATGGGAACAACACCACCTGCACGTTCCTCTCCAAGTCACACACCATCCTGACTTGGAAACATATCGCCGTTCCTTCATCATCACTGGGTCAAAATCCTGGAACTCCCTTCCTAACAGCACTGTGGGAGAACCTTCACCACACGGACTGCAGCGGTTCAAGGCGGCGGCTCCCCACCACCTTCTCAAGGGCAATTAGGGATGGGCAATAAATGCTGGCCTTGCCAGCGACATCCACATCCCATGAACGAATAAAAATAAAGACGTCAGTTGATGCCAGCTCACTTGTGAATGTTAAATCTGAGATTGATAGATTTCTGTGAACCAAGGGTATTAAGGAATATATGGGGCTAAGACGGGTATATGGAGTTAGGTCACAGGTCCACCATGATCTCATTGAATGGTGGAACAGGCTCGAGGGGCTAAATGCCACGGCCACTTGCTGCCTCTTGATATGCGCCACCTTCTCCTGCAAGAAAGCGGGATGTGTGTCAGGGTGATGTGCCTGTCATGGTTGAATAGCTGCCAGTGTGTGTGGCCTGTGAGTTGTGAGTGGGCGGCTTGAAACAGTGGTAATGCGTAAGGGTGAGAGAAAGCATCTGATTGGAAGAGTTGACTACTGGCGGAAAGAGTTTATTGATATGTGGGGGATGGGGTGTGTAGTGCGTGGTGCAGTTGGTAGGAGACGCCACTTGACAGTTGACCTCACTCAGCTTGACCACTCATGTCAAAGCATTGAATTTCTTGCTGCATTGCATCCATGTTCATGATGCTGTGCACCTGGCATTGACTTCGTCCCCCGCTGCCTCTCACTGCCTTTTGGATATATGTCTGGAGGGCCTCTTGCCCCCCCGAGGATATAGGATGTCTCTCCTTCTGTCCATCTCTTGCACCCAAGGTCTCTAGTGCAACAGAAGAGAACCTTGGTGCACGCACTCTTGCAGGCCTGGTACCAACTCAGATTGGCAGATTGGTGAGGTCTGGTGTGCAGATTGGAGGATGTGGGATTTAGTAATGCACAATCTTTATTCAATGTTTTAACATAACTCATCAGAGTGTAAACAAAGGGATGGAATCTGCATCTGTGTTTTACGTATGTGATGTCTGATCTCTGTTCAGACTCCATGCAGACAGCAGACTGTTATTTTCAGCAAATAACAGGTACCAGCTACCTTTAAGAGATTTCTAAGAAACATCCTCCCTTTAAGAGATTGCGCTCCCTCTGGTGGTGGAAAGTGCAAATTGCATTGATTTCATGTGCAAGGCCTGGAAAGGAACACGATTGCAAGTAAGTGCTCCCTTGGGTCCAAACCTGCGTACTGCCTGCGTAGCTTACGTCAGGTGCAGATCGCCTAAAATGGACCCTTATCCAATTTTCCCCCCGCTATGTCAGGTCTGTTTGTTCAGTTAAGTAACTATTGCTGTCCTTTTAAAGATTTTAATTTGCAAGATTGCTATCATTGTACAAAATGGAAATGCACAGCCAGAAACTGTAGAGAAATAGCACTCTGTCAAACATAGATGGGCCAAAGATGGTCATTAGGGGATTACCCACCCATCTTCCAATTTTCCAGTTATTAAATATTAATGAAGATGAGACCAACTAGTATTTTGCTTTATTTCTGCACCAGCATTTGTTTTTTTCCTCCTATATGGCCTGGTCCTTCCCTAACATTGCTGGTTACTGTTCTCATCAGGACAGGGCACAAGAGGCTAATTTTAGTATCTGTTGCACTCCAGAAATGGATGTGGATGAGTCAAAATGAAGTATAAAAATAGGTGGAGATCAATCCCAACAAATCCCTGCCCAATTTGTGGGCTGTTCGAGTTTTCAGTGGGGCAGGAGGTGGAAATCGCGTCCCGAATAGGCAGGAGCTTCAGAAAAATATGGAAATGAGCAGGAAGTGACATTATTTAAATGTTGATATAATTTTGCAAAGTTTATAAAAGGATTACGTGTGTTCTTCATCATGCCTTGCATAGTAGGCCTCTAGGGTTGCTGAGCATTCAACTATATATGTGTGTAAGTTTAAAGGGCCTAGTAAAATGATTCAATTTTAAGGCCACTTCTGCACCATTTTTCTTCTTTTTCCGCTGCCGCTGATGTTCTCATAAGCCTTTGTGACAATTTATCCGAGGCTCTTTTTTTGTTTACCATCACCATTTGTGCCACCAGTTCATGGAAAGCACAGGTTTGCCTTTGAGACCTGACTTTGTTGAGCGCAATTAAAAAGCGAATAAACATGAATTGCAATACGCTGTATTGGAGAGAGTGTAAGCAAATCAGAAAAAGAAAATTTATAAAGTGTCTGAAAATCTGGAATTAGGCAATAGGAAAAGACAGAAACTAAAATATTTAAAGTTCGTTCAAAATAAAGAAACGTAACAAAGTGCTATGAACACTTCAGTTATTGTATTGGAGGAAGATGAAAGCCAAAATCTTTCCACACAAGGCAGCATATGGCTCAGAATGTGTGGAAATGAATTATTTTTTGTGGAGCTTTTTATTCAGTTTTATTTAACAACAACACCTTGAGGTAGAGTTCCCGCCTTGGCCGCAATCAGGAAATTGCATCCAAAATGCACTTGAAATTGCACTCCTTAGGTTACATTTTAAGTTTCTGCTAAAATTCATTTGCATAATCACAAACGTAAAAGCTTCCATTGACCAGTGCAATCGGCCAGTGTAATAGAACTTAATTGTTTCTTTTCTTTTTCTTTCCATTAAAAAGTAAGCATTGATGTATTTAAGAGTGGTAACCTGGTGCAGTTTTATTAATACAGCTGAAAATGGGTTTATCACCAAAAATCAAGCATTTTTAATAAGGGTGTCCTGTCCTCCACCTGTGAGTAACTTGATTTAAAATCACTGCAAATGACTTTTAAAAAATTATACTGAACCATTTAATATTTTAATTGGTGTACACTAGTCAGTTTGTTGGTAAATTAAATATTTTTTGATATGATAAACTTTTAAAATGTACCTCGGTGCCAATGGGCCTGATAAAATGAACGCAATTTGAACAGCCTTTCTGAACCAATGCAATCGGCAGAGTCTCGCAATGTCGAGCTGGGGGTGTGGTCAGTTTTGTGGACGGAGCCCGATTCGGGCAAATTGAATCTTGAACCAGCGTAAAAGATTGTGGCAAACACGAGTGTAAGTGGTTTTGGGCATAACTCACTGTAGCGGGTGGTGGTGTGTGTCAGCTTCACCTCTGACTACTGAGCGGTCCGAATCGCTCCCACTCCCTGGGTTCTAGACCTTGGACTTATTTGGGGGTTGTGACAAAGTGCAGCAGACAACTGGTTTTGGTGCAAGAAACTTTGACCTTTATTCAAGAGAGGAAATACAACACAACAATCTTAACACTCTAATAAAATGGGGAACACTTCAGTACACGCGAGGGAAATTACAGTAGAAGGATACCTCACCCCTCCCAATCCCACTGTACTAGCTAGGTTAGACTCTAAAGGACCAGGGATAATGCTCACCAAACGAAACCTTGACAGTAATTCACCCAGAGGTAAGTCAGAAATAGATTGTAGAGTAGTAACTTTGCGGGTCTTCGGTTTTCTCCCGAGTTAGTTCTCTTTGGTCGCGGTGGCTCAATATTACCCGGTTGGTTGGTGGTAATATTCGGTTGGTTGTTTCGTAAGGCCCTTGTTGCCGCGAGGTGTCTGACGGTCACTGGGACTGTTGCTCTGGTTTCTTCTTGTGTGTCGGCGTGCTTCTAGAGCTGCTGATCTTCCTTGTCAAACTGCCTTCCCCTCGCCTTGTTGTTTGCTGGAAACTGCAAACTGCTCTTCTTTCCAGACACAGGCAGAACCAACACAAGCAGCCCACCAGAGCCAGCAAGCCAAAGAGAGAGAGAGAGAGCTTTCGCGTTGTGGCTGTCTCTTCTACAATGGTCTGTTTAAACAGTTCTTACAAAGTTCTTTGATGGCCTTTTGATGGTCCCAATCATATTGCAAATTGCTTCTCCCAATGTGTCATTGTTTTAATTCTGATTTCGAGCTTGTCACATAAGGCTTCCTTTTGTATCCAACGTCCTAGGTGTTGATAGGTTTTGCATTAAAACAAAAGCATGGCCCCACCAGTCTGGAAAACGTTGCCTCTTTCAATGTCATCAATGAGGACAAACACCTCGCTATGGCCATCCCCACACCTCCACTACTCGCCTTTAAACAGCCACCCAACCTCAAACAGACCATCGTTCGCAGCAAACTACCTAGCTTTCAAGAGAACAGCGTCCACGACGCCACACAACCCTGCCACGGTAACCTCTGCAAGACATGCCAGATCATCGACACAGATACCACCATCACACGAGATGACACCACCCACCAGGTGCATGGTTCATACTCCTGTGACTCAGCCAACGTTGTCTACCTCATACGTTGCAGGAAAGGATGCCCCAGAGCATGGTACATTGGCGAGACCATGCAGACGCTGCGACAACGGATGAACGGACACCGCGCAACAATCGCCAAACAGGAGGGTTCCCTCCCAGTCGGGGAACACTTCAGCAGTCATGGACATTCATCCACCGACCTTCGGGTAAGCGTACTCCAAGGCGGCCTTCGAGACACACGACAACGCAAAATCGTCGAGCAGAAATTGATAGCCAAGTTCCGCACCCATGAGGACGGCCTCAACCGGGATCTTGGGTTCATGTCACGCTACACGTTACCCCACCAGCGAACAAATGTTATCTGTTTTTAATATAATGGGTCATTTGCTGGCTCTCTCTGCCTTCCGGATGTTTCTGCCTCTCTCTGTGTTTTTTTTCTCTGTTTTTTTTCCCTGTTTGTTTTTTTATTGAATGTGTATTCGGAGGTTCTGCAGGTAACACCTCTCTGTCTGAACACGGTGATTGCCTTGGCAACGGGCAGTTGCAGGGGCAGTCTGTAAACACCATTTATTATTGTTCAATATGTATAAATGCGTAGGCTTCAAGGAGATCTTGAAACATTTGCCTGAGGAAGGAGAAAATCTCCGAAAGCTTGTGAATTTAAAATAAAATTGCTGGACTATAACTTGGTGTTGTAAAATTGTTTACAATCTTTCAATGGAAGTGATTGTCGACCCCCTGCGGTCGGTTTTGCATTAAAACAGAGACATGTCTTGAAGCAGTAATTCTCCCACCTTCCACGTGTGGGTTGTGGATTTCGTCTGGTGACCTCTCAACTATCCTTCCATTTTAGGATTATAGTCAATGGCCAAAGTTTTCCCATACTCAGGGTAAAGGTGAATTTCTTTAGAGTTTTTCTCTGAGTTTTTGGGGGATCTGTGAATTTTTGAGAATCTTACACTCACCTACGTTATAAATTCCCCGATCTTTTGTGCTGGTTCGGCCGATTCCGCCCAGATTGCGCTGGAATCTGGGCGCTAAACTAACGGAAACTTCCCCCCGCTTGTGTTTACATAGTGGAGGAAAATTCAACGGGGTACAAAACGAGCGGTATCAGATCGGCTGACTGTTATACACCCCCCCCGGTTTTCCTTTTCATTTGACGTCAATGTAAAGGAAAATTGGGCAAGGTGTGCAAGGGGTGACCGATCTACAGTCACCCATTTTGCACTCCCACCAGAGCTGAATTTCACCCCCACTGTTGTTAACGTAGAAAAACATTCTAAAGTGCTTCACAACGGCATTATCAGGAAAAATATAAGCCGAGCCAAAGAAGGAGATGTTAGGAGGGGTGACCAAAAACTTGGTCAAATGCATGGGTTTTAAGGAGGATCTTAAAGGAGGAGAGGGAGGTGGAGAGGCAGAAAGGTTTAGGGAGGGAATTCAGACCATGGGTCTAAACGCCTGACAATGGTGGGGGAAAGGAGGGAGATGTACAAGAGGCAACAGTCATAAGAATGGAGAGCTTGGGGGAAGTTATAGGGACGGAGGAGCTTACAGAGATAAGGAGGTGTGTGAACATGAAGGGATTTAATCGCACCTTTTAAGCTTCTCATATCTGTTATTATAATATTCCAGTTGAAAGAACAAATACATTAACAGCAACTGCAGAGTGAGAATTCAAATCCAATGTTGGTTTGTGCATAAGCTAACAGGAAATGGAAATGCAATGAGGATGTGAGGTGATCCGAAATCTTGTCAGTTGTCACATCAGAGGAAGGCCTGTTCCAGCCTTTCATCCAATATTTGGTGAATCTCTCTTGCAAATTGGAATGCCCAGCTCCATCAGGAAATGGAGGCTGAAGCAAGTGCCTGAATAATTACAAACTATAATCTGCTAATATTTGAATTTTAAACTGACAAAAATCAATTGATAACTCTGCAGCTATTTGTGGGACACCCCAAATAAGGAAGTTAGGATTTAGGATGGCATGGTGGCCCTGCATTTTGTGCATAGGTACAAAATGATCTTGTGTTAATGCCTTGATTCCCCATACTATAAATTCCAACTATATTGATGTGGAGAGACATTGAACAACTATCACACACTTTTAAACAGGAGCAGAGGAGAAAATCACAGGCCCCCAGTAACCACATGCCTGTCTCTCTCAGCTTCTAGAAGCCTGTTATAAAGTAGGATTGACAAAGACCTGGGAATAAGTCTCCAGGCTGCGCTCTTGGTTGGGGAAGATGTGTGTCACGGGGAGACTCGAGGAGGGAAAAAGCAGAGTAATAAAATAAATTGCAAAGGAAGGAAAGTCAAATTTAAAGCCCACATTAATCAGTAACAATTTCATCAAAGTGTGGCAGGGTTCTGAAAGCTTATTTTTATCTTTTTTAACTTAAGCATTAGTATACAAAGAACATGAGTCACAGCTTTCAATCAAATCGAAGCTCATCGGGAAAGAAAACAAAAGAAAAATACTGCGGACACTGGAAATCTGAAATAAAAACAGAAAATACTGGAAATCACTCAGCAGGTCAGGCAGCATCTGTGGAGAGAGAAACCGAGTTATCGTTTCAGGCCGATGACCTTTCATCAGAACCCAGCAAGTGTTTTTTGAACCAAGCTTTTTGTGGACTTAATGGTTACTCGGTGCAATAAAACAGCCATGGGAACCTGTAACTGATGTGTAAGGATAGCTCAGAAGTCATTGTGTGACAGCTTCTATTAAAAAAAGACATAACTTTGCAGTTTTTAAGATCTATTTTTCATCACTATAGAGTCAAAGCTCATAACATTAGATTTTATTTGTGAATAGGATGCTGTTTACCATATCATGGAGAACTCCAGATTTTTAATCGTATTTAGTACTGCTATCTTCTACAAGCATTGAAAAATCTTCCTTCCCCAGACTGGGAAATCTACGTTTAGAATTTATTACCTTTTTGGGATATGATAGAATAAAATGTCATAAAACATGAATGTAATTAGAAAACATTTCTCTTATTTTTCCCAAACTTATATATACTTCATATTTATACTTTTCTGAATTTGGGTAGTCATGGAGATCTTTTAGTTGTGTAGGTTCTAATTTATATCTCTATCTCACATGCAATGCCTCTGACCTCTCAGTAGGTGTGCACCATATTACAGACTGAGAGCTGGTAGTATTTTGGGCCCGGTTGTTTGGCTGGACAAGCAGTTGTGGAATATCTCTATGGTGAGTCTATGCAGTCACTGTAATGCCCTCTGGCAGGTCTTGGCAAAATACATTGATTGGAGTAGCTGAGTAAACAGGGCACAGGGCTTGGATCTGAGGCAAAACATTGGCAAATGCAATGACGGGATGACTCAATCTGGCCACATGCCTGTTCAGTTCCGAAAATCCAAATTGGCTGGAGTCCACCAAAAATAAGGATAATTACAGTCTCGAATGGCTTGATTCCTTCATTCTGGCCTGGATTAACATTTGGAAGACTACCATTTCTGAATGTAGCTAGACAAACACCTAATTTTACATACTGAAGAGCTGGGAGGTAAAGCACAGCCATTCCAGTGCAAGAATGTTGAAGTCTTTCTGAAGTCTTCAGCTTGTTCCAAGACTTCAGCTCAGCCTTTATTGGAGCAGTGCAAAGCAAAGCAGTTTATTTTTCAGATGTGTGTGTTTTGAAAGTCCATGTGGCATAAAACTTAAGGAGAGTGACAATCTTCATTGCAACTTGTGAACCTCAAATGCTTTCTGCAATGTATTTTTCATTCACCACAATATGCTTATCAATGGACACTATCCCATACTCTCAGCCAAAAATTTCTGTAGTATTCACTGCTCTCCTGCTACTCACAATTCTTTGCCTTATTATTCTCACTGGCATCTACTTTGACCTTTTGATGTGCGTCGGCAGTTGTAGAATGCTGCATGGGTTCTTCATTAATAACTTTGTATTAATAACCTTTAACAAGGCCCTAAGAAGGTAAATTCTTTGTACCTTTACAGTAGTGCTTTTCACTCCTGTTTTGGAAGGGTGGCAATGCCTAAGAGCACTAAACACTGATGGTTAAACAATTGGCACTTTTTTTCCAATATTCCACCACTGTTTACTTGCATCTACTTTTTCACTCATGTTCACAAATAGAGGACTTTCTTTCTTTCCTCCTTCCTTCTTTTCTTTTTTCTTCTTCCTTTTCTTCCTTTCTTTTCTTCCTTTTTTTCTTTTTCTTTTCTTCCTTTCTTTTTCTTCCTTCTTTCCCTTTTCTTTCCTTTTCCTTTCTTTTCCTCCCTCCTTTCTTTTCTTCCTTCCTTTTCCTTCCTTCCCCTTTCTTTCCTGTTCTTCCCTTTCTTTTCTTCCTTCTTTACTTCCCTCCTTTCTTCCTTTCTTTTCCTTCGCCTGTTTAAGCAGCTTTAGTAATGTAATATCACTACATTTTCAACATCAAAGTACGTGTGCTGGAAACAAACAAAACTAGTCAGCCCTGGGGAATAGGAATTTCCCTGAAGTGTTTGAAGCTTTTAAAAAAAAATCACCATCTCTTTCTTCCTCCATTCCTGCTTTTCATTTTTCATATGTAATCTTGCTTTAATTATGTAGAACACTTCTGAAAAACTATGATTGGCTACTTTCTGGCCTACGTACGGGAGGGGTGGAATTTGCGCGATACTATAATCAGGCTTTGATTTATATATTTCGTCATGATGCTGACTTGCTAAAATATTAGAATAAATTAAAAAGTGTGGAGATCAGAATGTTTCAAATTGAATTAGAAGAGTGAATGCTTTACAATCGACACAAACTTATCACAATTTAAATTTTTTCTCCCCGAATCTTACCTCGATTTACATTTAATTACACAGCATTTGCAGGAATACACACTAATACAAGGATTCTGTCGGCATCAAGTGACATACTGGTGCAGTCGTTGGGCTATCTGCTTGCACAGCAGTAACACTCTTGTGTTATCCATGCTGACACAGCTGTGTTCCATGTTTCAGATCAAGGTGTTTTGTTGGCAGTGATCATGGAATGGGAAATGTGAGAGTTGGAGCGAGTAATGTTTGACTTCTGCCTAAGGCTGGAAAGGTACCAAACATTCTGTTCATTCATCCTGAAGAGCTATAAGACAACCCCCTCCCTGCTTCTAGGAAAATCACAGGCCTCACCTTAGAATGAGAGGGAGGTGATACAGGAAGAAAGACGAGTGCCATTTCCACATTGGCCCATAATTTGCTGTGGCAGAGCATCTGCCGTTAGTTAGACTTGCCCTTGCACTTTTAGGTTTATAAATTTTTGCGTGGCAAGTTGCTGAAATTTCGAGCTGATAACGTCGCAGCGAGGGAAACAGGGCATCGGGGACCTGAGTGAATGACGGCACCAACAGTCTATCTCCTTAACCAATCAGGATTGTGAAATTAATGCGTAAGGGCTGAGAAGGAGGGTGAATTAGAATGAGTGAATTCGATATCAAATCAGGTACAGAAAGAGAAATGAGAGGGAAAGAAAGATTGGATTAAAGGAGACAGAAAAGAAAAGTAAAAAAAAAATTAAAATTTTAAATTTTACATTTTAAAATTCTCCAACAACATATTAACATTTGTAATAGTCAAGTTTCAGTGCCAGAGAGGTTGACTGCCAGTAATTTACCACTTATCACATCATTAAAAAGGTACTTAGACTGAAATGGACAAGACTTAACTCTTTGTGGCGTGTTTAGTTCGTATCTACCTTGCAAATACAGGAATTTCACGCCATTCAATGCTTTTCAATGATGAGGCAGACAGCGACTGTCGTTTTCATGAAGCTAACGGCAGAGTGGTGCATCTCGGACAGCAACTTTTGGAATTTTCGCATTTAACCGTGCATCTGCCTGAAGTTGCTGTGCCGTTTGTGCATAAATAGCGGCCAGCGTCATTAGCTTCACCATTATTTTGACAGCAAATTCTGGCCAATTATCTGATCAATGGAGTGGAAGCTGATACTCGAGGACTGTAATGCAGAGGCTATTTTACAAAGGACCTCTGCAAAATGGCAAATGTAAGAGCTTACTCACAAACGAATCTCTTCTCAAGCACTCTTGATGCATTATGTTGAGAGATTCAACGTACAACATTACATTTTTGAACCACCAGGGTATATCATTACTTCTCGTCATGCAATGCATTCTGGTCAGGATGCATTCATTGAACCAGGCCTCAACTCTGCGGCCAACCTAGACAGTTTTCCTTCAGAAGTTTGGCTCAAACCAAAGTAAAATAAATGTTCATTTTATTTGTGAACCAGAATTCTGTGGAAAATATAGCACAGGACGCCACAGCTGAGTAATGTTATTCTATCTAAAACCCGGCAATGCAAACCGCAGGGTCTCAAGTTGATTCATTTTAAATCTTTTACTGAAATTTGCTGCATGGCTGGTTTGGTAATGACAATGATATTGCTCGCAGTCACAACAATCTTCACACATCAGCAGTTTATATTTATAACTGTTGCAGTTAAAAGCTATGGGGAAAGAGCTGGTGAGTGGAACTAATTGGCTAGCTCTTTCAAAGAGCTGGCACAGGCACGATGGGCCTATTGGCCTCTTTCTGTGCTGTATGATTCTATGATTCTAAAAGCCATTGATTTTATTTTAATAGAATAGATTTTGTAAAATCATTTCCACCCCTGAACTAGAAACCCCTGCCCCAATAAAGTCAATAATGCGAGCCTCTATGTAGCTGGATAACTAAACACCAAGTCCTTTAATGAGGGGAGATGGTAGTCCAACTCTCAGCAATAAATAAGGGTTGCCTCATCCTGCAATACCTCCCCAGTTCAAAAGGAGATGATGGGGGAGATTTCTTCTGAGTGCTATATGTAAAAATTTGTATCCCCAATTATAAAGAATGCATTTATGATTTTGTAACACATTATGAGGTCATTATGAAACCTTAGCTGAAAGAGTAAAAAATTAAAGTGACAATATTAATTAAATGAAAGTCTCAATTCTGGTGTTCTTTGTCTATTTAACAAAAGATAGGGTCGATTTTAACTTGGCCAAAAGGCATTAATGGGATTGTAACGGCCCTCAAATCGGGGTCAGTAGACTTACTGCTCTATTAGCATCAATGCTCCGGCTACTGCCATTTTTAAAGGGGCCTTCCCCTGGGCAGCCGCAGAGCTGTTTCAAGTGGTAAATCTCTTGATTATGCAAATTGGCCTATGACCCCGACAGCAATTTTCAGGGACACATGGGCGGACTTTGCACTCTGCATGCTCCGCCCATGTGTCCTGGCATTGAGCGGCCTAACCAGCAGTACTTAAAGGGACCACTGCTAGCCGCTCGCCAGCAACATGGAATTGAGGCCCGGCCCTTTAAATGACTCAGGCCTCCTGCGGCAGGAACGGGCAGACAGATGGCGAGTTCTGCCAGTCGACCACCCAAAAGTTAAAATCTGCCTCTATGTATCTACTAAAATCCATAATATACTGGGAGAAGATTAAAATGGAAGTGTTTTTATGAATCTTGAAAACTTATGTTCTCCCTGGATCTTCCACTATAATCAGTAAAGGATTACATATTCCCCTTTAAAATGAAAGTTACGCCAGGCTAAGAAGGAATCTCCTTGTCCTCAAGCATTAGTTTTGGATCAAATGCTAAGGACGAGAAAACAAAAATGTAGAGCAGTTTCACTTAAGGAAAGTTATTTTATTTGACTTTCCTAGTTTTTCATTGAACACTTTACTCCAATACCTTTTTAATAAAAACATAATTTAATTATAACATTAACATTTTGGATGGAGTATTATTGATAATCATAATGAATGCAGAATTCAGTCTATTTCCTCTGTAATTATTCCTCTTTCTTTGCTGTTAACTGACAGTTTCCTTTTTTTCCCCTTCACTCCTTAACCCTTTCCTCGCATCTTAAATAAAACATCTCTTGAAACCAAGGTTTTTTTGATGGCAAAAGTGACTCAGTGAGGACATAGGGTTAATGGCACATTCCCGCTACCACTGTAGATTGGTGTGAAGCAGCATTGCTTAGCCAGAGTTACAATGCAAATGCAGCTTAAATCTGGAGTCAGGGCCCAACCTGACACTAGAGCGAAGCACAGTGATTCTGTTTCATAAACTTCTAACGGTAAATTGAGTAAGCCTCTGCTCCCACACTACATCGGATATCAGATCAGAAATAGGGCCATCACACTAGAGGATGATTCTCTGTGCTCTCATAACCCCGACCCTGCGCTGGGAGAGAAGCCACGTTGAATTTACCCAGTAGTCTAAATGTGCCCTGAATAGCATTAAACAAAAATACTTTTATTGTACCACAGAGGTCTAAGTGTGGAGGACTGGACTTAATGGGCACATGCCTAAGTGTCTGATCAGAGGCGTTTGTGTAGTGTTTGGCAAGAAATGCGAATACTGGAAAAGGCTCTTATAGAAATAAACCCAGCAGTGCTGATTGTTGATATGTGGAAAACTAAAAAAAACTATAGTAGGATCAGCATATTGAGACCACCTTTGATGCTGCTGCAATTGGGTTTAGGACACAGGTATTCCTAAGATTTAAGACAATGAAATATATAGCAATTAAGGAAAAATGAGAATTTTGTCAAAGGAGTCTACTTTGTGTAAGTGACCTTATAGCAGCAATCACATAAATGTAAGAAACAGTTGGTAAATGGTAGAAATGTCTGTTGCTGTGGGTCTTGACCAGAGAATCTTTTACTCGGTGGTTATAACCTTTCAGTACTGAATGCTCTTAACTTTCGGCGTGGACACATTCTGTTATTAGCACCTCTTGTATAACGACTCGTAGAACAAATTAAAGACACTAAATATGGCAAAATAGTAACAATGAAAACAGTAGCATTGCCAGCTAGAGTTTGGTGTTGAGCTCAGTACAAGCTAAGTCGAATTGGTAGCTTTAAGGTGGAGCTAGCACCAACGTAGGCACGAGGAGCCGAATGGCCTCCTTCTACACGAAAGAATGTATGATTCCCTGAGAATTGCAAATTTTTATTTTTACGCTTTGAAGTGGCCGGAAATATTTAAAGCTAAAGAACTGGTGGCTCAGGAGAATGTTATAAATATACATTGAAAATATACATTACAAAGTAAATATTAAACGGTACAAATGCAGTTTAATATTGCCCTTTTAAATACATACTGTGGAACCAACACAGAAAGTAATGTTAGAATATATTTATGTAATATTTACAGTGCCACTGCTAAAATTTATATCGACCTTGGGAAAAATGATTGAAATATAATATTTTAAAGTTGTGAGTGCATAACTTACAGTGACTAAAGGGCTATTTTATAATCATAGAAGGTGGCCATCCAGCCCGTCATGTTTGTGCTGGGTTCTTTGCTCGAACAATCCAAAAACTAATCTTGCTGCCTTGCGCTCTCTCCATAATCCTGCATTTTCCTCTACTTCAAATGCTTACCCACTTTTCCCTTAAAAGATGCAATGGTCTCTGTCTCAACTACTCCTTTTGACAAAGCACAACTCTCTGCAAAAAGGAAACTTGTCTTAGTCTCTACTTTTTGAATGAATAATGCCAATGAGGAAGTATGAAATAACTTAAGCTTATCCCATATTCCATTGGGGAGGGGGGGATGGAGTGAGTGTGGGCCGGGAGGGGCCTACAATATTGCTGTGGAGCTACGTGGTTCAGCAAAGTCATGACCATGTTATGCCTCCACTTTGCAGAAGCCAGTGTTTCGACAGCTTCCATCTCTGCCCCTTCCATACACGTGACAAGTGACTCACCCTGTGTTATTACTTCTAACTCATTAAAACCCTCTGGACTGTGTATATCCAGGCTGCTGACTGCCTCAAGATGTTCTGATGAGATTGAGTGCTGCCTAGGAGCTGATGGAACAAATTTGTATGGTTAAAATATGTAGTTATAATTCTATAGTTATAATTCTACAAAGCAAGTATGTGGTTATCTCCTCCAGTTTGCATAGCGTACATGCCTTGTACAGCCTCCCACCTAATGACTTACATGATTGCCTCCTCAAAGCTGGTAAGGGGTTTGATGTGTTGCATCCCACCGCTTGTTTGGGCCTCTTCTCCTTGCAGTAGAAGGCTGTTTTCAACAGACGAACGATATGCATTAAATTAATGCATATTTTGTCCTATGCATTTTAGGCATAGCACATGTTTGGTGTTATGGATACATTACCTAATTGTAAAGTACTTGGCTACAGAATGTTTGGGAGCTGAGTACATAGGAGTTACCAGGTTTGTCTGTGTATAATGTTATCAGTCTTTCTCACCTGCACCTTCTATTTCCCCTTTTTGTCTTGTGCGACTACTCTTCAAGAATCTTCTTTAGTTCTCTGAAATGTTGGAATTCCAGCAGGTTACTGGATCAATTTGGGTTAAGTATACTAAGTTACTGAAACTTGCATTGATTGGCATAGATTGCTTACTACATGTAGGGCAGCATCCGTTTATGGCAGACTTCATATAAGGATGGTTTAGTTTATTCACGTTCATCCTCACTGCTCCCTAATATATCCCGTTGTGGTTGATGAGGTTTATTACTCCCTGTTCACTGCCTGCATAAATGCCTTCTGCACTGGCAGTACCCTCTGCTCGTGGGTAGTTTGCCTCTCCACATTATTGAGAGACAGCAGCAGATGGTGTCGATCAAACAAAAAAGGACTCTTTTTCTTTGGGTCGTGTCCTTTGACCATGGATGAGAACAAGGATCCAGACAGTCTTGGGTCTGAACACTATTTATCCAACTCTGTTATTAATATAACATACTATCTTGCTGAGGTTCCCAGAGACTGACAATTACAACCTTCTAAGGCATGTATCCAAATTTGAGTGGCAACTTAGAAAGGGGTCTATGAAATCAAATGGGCCTTTGGTTAAGTCACTTGAAGTGGGAGTCTCTTTATTGTATGTAAGGCCAGATTTCATTTACCTAAAGATTGATGGTTATATAAGCATTGTTAAAATCAAAGGGAAGTTAGAGAAAGGCTTCGAAGGTCCATGTGGCATAAAACATGAGGAGAGTGACAATATGCATTGCGACCCAGATACAACGTGTTGAATCTCAAATGCCTTCTGCACTGTCTTGTTCTTTCACAATATGCTTATCAATGGGCATTATTCCTTACTCTCAGCCAAAAAGTTCTGCAGCATTCACTGCTCTCCTGCTACTCACATTTCTTTGCCTTATCCTCACCAGCACCAGCTCTGACCTTAATATTACTCTTCAAAAGATGAAGACATAATTGATGATTGTTAAGAATCAACTTACCTTTACTAGAATCTTCCTTCTTTCAGAATCAAGACCCAATCTGCCTGCTTAAGTGGACGTAAAAGATCACTATTCAAAGATGAGCAGGGAATTCTCCCAATATTCTAGCCACCATTTATCCCTCAACCAACACCGTCAAAACAGATTAACTGGTCATTTATCTAATTTTCTGTTTGTGGGAACTTGCTGTGAGCAGATTCACATCACGTTTCCATTCAAAAACGACAGTGACTAACTCGAAAAGTAATTAATTGAATGTGAAGCGGTTTGGGGTGTCTAGAGGTCATGAAAAATACTATATAAATACATGTTCGTTCGTTCGTTCTTTCTTTCATCACTAATGTTCAACCTCATGATGGCATTGATGTTTCCTTGTAATTGTAGCTAAATAAAGTGGTGTTAATAATACATTTTTGTGTCTAGCTCAGTCATTGACATCTCTGGCAATTAAGAGTTAAATTGTACTTTCCTCGATGTGTACAGTGGTCCTACTGTTAAGTAACATGGTTTGGTCAATAATCAATATTTTTCAAACTGGGCTATATAGGGCAAAGTGGGTGGGCCAAATTTAGGCATCGTTTATGAAATCTTCGACATAAAATGGTGGATGGCGACCTAATGCTCAGATGTGTGTATGTTTCGTATATGTTGGTGTAAAAGATTTGTCTCTGTCTATTCTGTGTCTAACAATGTAAAACCAGAAGTAAAAAATGAGGAGACAGTACTTAAATTAAAATATGGAAAATCTCTTGCAGAGTTTTAAAACAGTTCTCAGTTGGTGGGAGCTGGCACGAGATTACATGTCAAGAAAGCTGCCAGAGACCACAGAAAGATATTTCCTCCTCAGGTCAGAAATGAAACTTAGGCCAAGTTTTGCTTTAGAGTAGGCTTAAAAGCCTCTTAAATGAGTGCATGGTAACAGGCACAATGTCAACATTAAATATTTGCCCCATATAAGCAAAGTCCATTGATCCTCGATGTAACAAACTGACAATGATTTATGGTTTAGCCACATAAAACATACATTAACCAATACTGAAAAAATAATGTTCAATTTTATTAAGGATGTAATAAAAAGGAAAACAAAATAAATAACTCCACTGAAACTAGAATCAGAATTTTACATTCCTACAGAAGTTAAATGCCCACACTAGATCAAATGAGCTCATGGGAATTTTTTTAACCATTTCAATTGCATCTTAATGTGAAAAGGAGGAATATGGCCTAGAAATTTGACTGCTCACATTTCTTACAATGCAGACTCAATTCCTTAGTTGTATATATCACCTGGGGCACACAGATTTAGTGGGGGAAGTGATATCAGGTACAAGACCAACAAACCAAAAGCTGATCTGCAAGATTAGCTCTCTGCAGTAGTAGCAGTTTGGAGACAGTTTTTCCAGTGATGTCCATCCTGCCAATGAACAAATCAACCTGTGCCAGACAGAAAAATCAGACTCATCTGATACTTGTAGTGGTCCAATCCATGTCGTAGAAGGGCCTGGATTTCTCATCCACATCTGATATAATCTTATCCACATCTTTCCTGCTATTGCAATGCTCTTCACTTTCCTCTCTCTCTCCGGTTCACTCCATTTTCTCATAGGTGCCTTCCTGGTAATTGATCAGCTTTCTGACCTGGGATTGTGTTGTTGTGGATGATTAGAGAAACCTCCTGCTGCCACAGGTTAGGGAATTAACCTACCCTCATCTTTACTGACTTTATCTGCAACAGCAAGAGCTGGTACTTGAAGCACTGGCCTAAATGACACGGTAGCCTTACCTGAAACAATGGCTAAGGCAAACATAGGTCCCTTAGAGGATGAGACCGGGAAATTAATGGTGGGAAACATGGAGATGGCAAAAATGCTGAACAAATATTTTGTTTCAGTCTTTACAGTAGAGGACACTAAGAATATCCCAACACTGGACAAACAGGGGACTCTCGGGGGGGAGGAGCTAAATACGATTAAAATCACTCAAGAGATGGTACTCAGTAAAATAATGGGACTCAAGGCGGATAAATCCCCTGGACCTGATGGCTTCCATCCTAGGGTCTTGAGGGAAGTGGCAGTAGGGATTGTGGATGCTTTGGTGATAGTTTTCCAAAATTCCCTGGACTCAGGAGAGGTCCCGGCAGATTGGAAAACTGCTAATGTAACACCGTTATTTAAAAAGGGTAGTAGGCAGAAGGCTGGAAATTATAGGCCAGTTAGCTTAACATCTGTGGTGGGTAAAATTTTGGAGTCTATTATTAAGGAGACAGTAACGGAACATTTAGATAAGCATAATTTAATAGGACAAAGTCAGCATGGCTTTATGAAGGGGAAGTCATGTCTGACAAATTTGCTTGAGTTCTTCGAGGATATAACGTATAGGGTGGATAAAGGGGAACCAGTGGACGTAGTGTATTTAGACTTCCAGAAGGCATTCGACAAGGTGCCACATAAAAGATTATTACTTAAGATAAAAAATCACGGGATTGGGGGTAATATTCTGGCATGGGTGGAGGATTGGTTATCAAACAGGAAGCAGAGAGTTGGGATAAATGGTTCATTTTCAGACTGGCAACCAGTAACCAGTGGTGTTCCACAGGGGTCGGTGCTGGGTCCCCAACTCTTTACAATCTATATTAACGATTTGGAGGAGGGGACCGAGTGCAACATATCAAAATTTGCAGATGATACAAAGATGGGAGGGAAAGTAGAGAGTGAGGAGGACATAAAAAACCTGCAAGGGGATATAGACAGGCTGGGTGAGTGGGCGGAGATTTGGCAGATGCAATATAATATTGGAAAATGTGAGGTTATGCACTTTGGCAGGAAAAATCAGAGAGCAAGTTATTTTCTTAATGGCGAGAGACTGGAAAGTACTGCAGTACAAAGGGATCTGGGGGTCCTAGTGCAAGAAAATCAAAAAGTTGGTATGCAGGTGCAGCAGGTGATCAAGAAAGCCAACGGAATGTTGGCTTTTATTGCTAGGGGGATAGAATATAAAAACAAGGAGGTATTGCTGCAGTTATATAAGGTATTGGTGAGACCGCACCTGGAATACTGCATACAGTTTTGGTCTCCATACTTAAGAAAAGACATACTTGCTCTCGAGGCAGTACAAAGAAGGTTCACTCGGTTAATCCCGGGGATGAGGGGGCGGACATATGAGGAGAGGTTGAGTAGATTGGGACTCTACTCATTGGAGTTCAGAAGAATGAGAGGCGATCTTATTGAAACATATAAGATTGTGAAGGGTCTTGATCGGGTGGATGCAGTAAGGATGTTCCCAAAGATGGGTGAAACTAGAACTAGGGGGCATAATCTTAGAATAAGGGGCTGCTCTTTCAAAACTGAGATGAGGAGAAACTTCTTCACTCAGAGGGTGGTAGGTCTGTGGAATTTGCTGCCCCAGGAAGCTGTGGAAGCTACATCATTAGATAAATTTAAAACAGAAATAGACAGTTTCCTAGAAGTAAAGGGAATTAGGGGTTATGGGGAGCGGGCAGGAAATTGGACATGAAGCTGAGTTCGGATCGGTCAATGCCCTGTGGGTGGCGGAGAGGGCCCAGGGGCTATGTGGCCGGGTCCTGCTCCGACTTCTTGTGTTCTTTAGATTTGTGGTTGGGATCAGATCAGCCATGATCTTATTGAATGGCGGAGCAGGCTCGAGGGGCCGATTGGCCTACTCCTGCTCCAATTTCTTATGTTCTTATGTTCTTATGTTCTTAATGCTGAGTCGGGGTTTTCCATTATTGATACCAATGCCCTGCTATTTATTCAGAGCTGGGAAGAGGGAGGGGGTGAGGGTTTCTGGATGGGAAACCTGAAAGGGTGTCCCGCGCGTCATAACGATTTTGACGGTAGGATGTTTTTCAAATTTTTTCAACAGATTTCATGCCTGGGAACCAGCCAGATTGACAGGCTAGTTGTCTGTCAGGCGGGAAATCAGCTGGGGAGCGATCGAGGTCTTTGGGGTTTGGAAGGGGGGCAATCGCGGGGGGGTGGTGGGGCAAGTTGGACATCATGGTGAATGAGGGAAGTCGGAAATCGTGGGGTATGGGGGAAGTTGGACATCGTGGGGGATGGGGGAAATCGGACATCGTGGAGGGGGTTGTCGGACATCGCGGGGGGGAGTCGGACATCGCGGGGGGAGTCGGACATCGTTGGGGAGGGGAAAGTTGGATATCGAGGGATGGGGAAGTCGGACATTGTGGGGTCCGATTGCGGGGTGTGGAAAGAGGATAGCTTGGGGGGGATGCGGGGAAGCACTCCTGCTCCTCCTGGCCCCCAAGCAGCGATGTAAATGCACTTACCTCATGGATCCGGCCCTTCACGCCTCCTTTTACCTGCCGGGATTCCTGCAGCCTGGGAAACCCGGCCTCCATGGGTTAAAAATAAAAATACCGGTAAAATCGAGGCATGCTACCTCCTTAAAAGATTTCACTGACCTACCCGCCTTCTGACAGCCGGTTGGTCGCCCTCCTCCTGACCAGCCTCCGTTAAACCCAGAAATGGGAGCGTTGGAACCGAGTTGTGGTCGTGCTTCAAATTTCTGCAATTTTTACTTCCCACCAACCCCAACCCAACTGTTCTTGGGGGTAAAATTCCCCCCCCAACTCTTTTTGACAATATTGTCAGAGCTAAAACAAAGGGGAAAATCTAGACAGCGCATAGAGGGCATAAACATTACAGTGCAGATATTAGACTGCTATTGGCCTCTTGTGTGAGTCTGACAATTAATAAATTTCTAATTTTCTGAGTGTCTATTTTTCTTATTTCCTGTTCTGTAGTTGCCTGGAATTGATGACGTGAGCAGACAGGACTTTTTGTTTTTCTATCTAAAACAGGCATAAAATATGGGACACCACCATGAAAGGTGTTACAGATATAAGATATATCAAATAACACTAACAGCACAAATCCTCTAAAGTAAAACAAAGATGAAAGGCAAATGTTTGTACTCGCCAAGGTGAGAAATGTCAGGGTCTGGGCTTGGAGTGCAACACTCTCCACTTTCAGCAACCATTGCTCTCAGATCTGGATGCAGCTCAAAGTAGATGCAGGGTAAAAGCTGACTATTCCATTCCAGTGATGGCCCAGTATCAAAAGACCCCATTTTCAGACATCAGTCATCCTCACGGTCTTTCTGAGTGAGGTTACCAATTTAGTTTCAATTTGTGCCAAATCATGACCAGATTTCTCCTGTGGATTCAAGCCCACTAGAGACTGGGGTGAGAGTGCCCAATTTTTAAAAATTTAATCCACGTACAGCTGACTGACAGAAAACTTATATCCCAATAGTCTGAGTTGGAAGCAAGGCCTAGAAATGCGATTGTGCCCAAAAACAGGCTGAGGGCGTGCTGCAATTAGCCTGTTCACTTGGTCACAGGGACCATGTTAAATTGGTGCTAGTAGCTCATCGTGAGCCTGGCTTGCAGCCAGCACTACCCATGCTACTCATTATTGGCTGCACGCCTATTTGGGTGGGGAGGGGGGTGGGGTGGCCAGGGATTCGGGCTTACCTGATGTCACTTAAAGGCAGCCGATATCTAATAAAGAGGAAGTGCACTCTGGCTGCAGACAGCAGGGAAAGCTTGTAAGGTAGGAATGGCTGTAAGAAGTCCAGAGAGGGCACCCAGGTTCTATGATGCAATGTTGGAGTCCCTGGTCCAGGTGGTGGACAGAAGGAGGAAGATCCTATTTCCCAGGGAGCAAAAAGCCTTTCAGGAAACACCTCCACTTTCAGTGAGAGGAGATCGCTGAGGAGGTTAATGCCGGGAACTTAGCTCCCAAGTCATGGCTGTGATGCCAAAAGAAGTTCAATGACCTCACCAGAGATGTCAAGGTAAGAATCTTACCTCGGACATCAACTGCTTTCTCCTCACACCTGCATCACCTACAGCCTCACTACTTAAATTACTCCTCTCCGTTGCATTCAAAAGGGAATTGGATAAGTACTTGAAGGAAAAATGTTTGCAGGGCTACGGGGAAAGGGCGGGCAGTGGGACTAGCTGGGTTGCTCTTGCAGAGAGCCGGCACAGGCTCGACGGGCCGAATGGCCTCCTTCAGTGCTGTCACCTTTCTGTGATTCTATTGATTCTATGATTTGTTGAATTCAAACTCAAATTCCAGAAACAAAACTGTTATGGGCTCTAAGTTCACTGTCAATTCTGTCAGCAAAACTAGGTTTCCATAGATGCAGGAGGAAAGATGGGTTTTTGTTAGTAATAGTACGGCAGCAAATGTAACTTTTTATACCCCAATGCTAGTAGTATATCCTATGCCAGCGCAGACAGCACCATAAATGGCATTTTATTATTCAGCAAACAGTATAAAAGAGTTTTTGCTCTAATTTTATGACCCGGTGATTTACCACAATATTATTATATTTTAAATAAATGGATTGAAGCACAATAATGGCTCAATTTTTAAGTGTGCTACCCAATGTTGAACGGAGCCATATAGGCTAGGACTAGGGTAGCCAGCACCCATGGAACCATTTCCCAACATGTGTCTGCTTCAAAGAGAGGAGCAGAGAAATTTGAAAGGATAGAAGTGATTTTTTTTTTAAAACTGCTGTTCCTCATAACAAAAGACTATTTGAATTGAACACTATGAAAAAACAAATATTTATTATTTAAAATGGCAAAGTTGGGGGAAGTGACCAATTAATCCACCTACGTTAATCGCGGACATTCCACCACTGCATAGCTCTGAAAATGGCCCTCAGTGTCTGTTAGTAGCATTACTGTGTTACTGGCAAACTCTGCTGGAAAAGTTAAAATAGAAATCTTGGTTTAGTGCAAACTTGGCATAGCTGGAGTTAAGCTTCTGCCTGCACACACAAAAAATCAAATTAGAAACAGTGATCCATGTGACCATCCATTGCCTTACTGACAGTTTGATTATATTAGGTAACTAGAACATTATCGAAATGTTGGAATCTGCATTTAATCAAACAACATGCACAATGTTTTATATTACAAGAGCAACTACACTGAGATTTAAATAAAATGTATCCAATAGTTCTTATCTCCTGGTTTGAAATTTCCTAAGTCACCAACATATTGTTTCCATAACTCTCCGAGCAGTTTTGCCTTTGGTTGTGGGAACTGAGATGATACAAATAGTGCACAGTCTACTTTAATTCCAAAAAAACAGAAACTTCTGCGTCCTCTACATTTAAAAATATCAAATTCAACAAATATTCAGAACCACAAGTAACGGTCTGTGGTGCTTTTTAAAAAAAATCAAGAGAATTTGCTAAAAGAAACATCTCCAGAACATATCCATGGTGAAAAAACACTGTGAAGTTACTTAATATTTGACAAATAGGCTCTTTTTAAACATTTGACGATATTATTTTTCATTTGGCAGAAACTGTCACTTGAACTTACAGTGCAATCGAGTCCTAAATGGAAATGAAGTGTACCTTTGGTTAAATGGAGGAGCTAGATGGCAGAGTAGAGCTGCAACAGGCCACAGAGGTTCAGCTGCAAAAAGAAAGTAGATAAAGAATGAAAGATTGAAGATGAGGGATAAACATACTGATTGATGTTACTTGCAAACTTCAGAGTAGCTTTGATTTTTGTTCGCAAAAACTGTGAAATAAATTGCCTCAGGCTAGTTGAAGAGAGGAAATGCTTTGTGTGTTTAAATGTCATCGTTTTTCAATATTTTGTTTAAGCTCTAAACATATACATTTTTTTTTAAAGTGAGCAACTGTCAAAATATGTTCCTTTGAGGAGTCCTTTACTCTCCCTAAACAGTCTAGCAAACTTCCTCCTCCTCTGGCAGCAAGTATTATTGCGAGAGGTCAAGTATGATTGTCTTTTCAAAAAAGCATTCTTTTGGTCTTTTAAACAATATAAATGTAGCTGTTTTTCCCCTCAGCCTTTACCGCGTTATCTCTTTGCCGTAATCACTAAAGCTTTCAGCAACTGCCAGTAATGACCCAGATTTAGCTACTCAGACTGGCTAAATGCCCCCAAAAAACAGGAGATAAAATTGAGTTCTACGTACTTACTACGTAAGATGTAACGGGATGAAATTCAAGCTGAAAAAACGAACATATATATTCCTTCAATTCTACATATGCTTGTCTGCTCACAGAGGTATAACTGGAGAGCAATCTGCCTCACCAACTGCACTTATGATGCAACTGCTAGATTATTAGTGCGTGAATATTAGTCCTTCAGTTTAAATGAAGGAGACATAGGTAACTTGGGAGTGACTTCATCCAAACCAATGTGATGAAAATCATTTGAATCTGTGTATGAAGGAGCTGGTTGTGGATCTGGGCACTGAATTTGGGACACAGCTGCTCCATAACAAGTTCAGTCTCGTCTTCACCTCTAGGCCTTTAATCAAAGCTCACGCGTGCCTGGTTTTTGTTCACAGAAGGATTAACTTTCTCTTTCTGGCTTTTGCCTGTAATGGCAGGTAGCTTTGTGTGTGTGTGTGTGTGTGTGTGTGTGTGTGGCAAGGAGCGTAAAAAAACGAGGAAGTAAAGAAAGAAACAGACATAACAAAGACAGACAGAATACAAAAAGAATTTTTCGTGAAAACTCCTTCTATTCTATGTAGGCAATTCCTGTTAAAAGATTTTTCATCCTCAGCAGATATTTCTTCCTATCTGGAATTCCGTTATTACAAATTGAGCTAAAACTTTTATTTGACAGTTACATACTGAGATAAGAGAATACATGGTTACCTTTGATTATGGGATGCACTGCAGAGCAGCTTAAATTATAAATAATTATTTTTAAAAGGACCAGCTTACTCTGAGTAGGAATGTAGACCCACAGGAATGAGATAGGAAAAATCTGAACATGAAACAAACTTCCTCTTAAAGGGATTTCCAGAATGCAAGCTCTATGAGGCCAGATAATGGGGCGTTTGAATCATTTACAGCAGTCTCAATGATCTACCTCTGTTGGAGCCCCAGCCCCCTTTCCCACCCCTTTGATTTGGCCTCCCTTGAGTTTTTGTCTGGCAGTCACTTTTGCAAGAAGATAAGGCATGTTTGAGTGAAGCAATTTGTACTATGGCTCAAATCCTGACTTTATCCTGAGAAGTATAAAAAGTAGCCACCAAACTCAATAGACAGGATAGCCAGCCCTCTTTTAATGTTCCTATAATAAGTGGTTATCTGGTTCTGCTTCTCTTGGTTGTCTTGTGAAGAAATGCTTATTATTATTTTGCTCAAAACCAGCACAAAAAACTACAAATTTGATTAATGTTGATTCCATTTGCTCCTAATTGAAGCAAAATTCTTGACACAAAGAACTGTCTGACTACTTGAAGGAAAAGAAAACAACAATAACTTGCATTTACTTAGTACCTTTGATGTAATAAAATCTTTTAAGGCACTTGAAGAAAGAGGAGACACTAAGCTGGAGCATAAGAGCTATGAGTTATGGTTGAATGCATGGTTGCAAAAATACGTTTTGAAGAGGTTTTTGAAGGTGGGGAGGGAAGTAGCAGGATGAAGAGGTTTAGAAAAAATGTTCCAAACAGTAGAACCAAGAAGGGTGAAGGTTCTGCCTCTGAAAGAGGAGTAAGACCTGGAGGGATGCAAAGGAGGTCAGAGTCAGAAAACTGTAGGACACAGGTTGAGATGTGGGGCTGGACGAGGTTGAGGAGATTGCAGGGGCGGGGGGTACGAGAGGAAGGAATAGGGGAATCTGTAAACAAGGACAAGTGTTTTGAATTAAGCTCACCTGGGCACAGGGAGCCAATAGAAGTTGGCAAAGACCAGGATGATGATCAAGTAGGACTTAGTGCAGGATAGCATGGGGACAGTGGAATTTTGGATAAATTGGAGGTTGTGTAGAGGGGAACTATAGAGGTCAGTGAAGAGTACACATCTTGAGAATGCGTGAAAAAAACAAACATATATATTCCTTCAATTCTACATATGCTTGTCTGCTCACAGAGGTATAACTGGAAAGCAATCTGCCTCACCAACTGCACTTATGATGCAACTGCTAGATTATTAGTGCGTGAATATTAGTCCTTCAGTTTAAATGAAGGAGACATAGGTAACTTGGGGGTGACTTCATCCAAACCAATGTGATGAAAATCATTTGAATCTGTGTATGAAGGAGCTGGTTGTGGATCTGGGCACTGAATTTGGGACACAGCTGCGTAGATAAATATTTCAGCAGCAGTAGTGATGAGGCCATGAAAATGGAGCCACAGAGGTGATAATGTATAAAGTGACCATTTTGTTCCTGTAGAACAACTGCTTATAGTTTTCACATAACCTGGTCTAATGCTTGTGCTACAATGTGTGAGTTCAGTTTAACTATTGGATCTGAATTTGGTAAATCTACTGAACCAAAGGCCACAGAACCATATTTGGCAAATATTGATTAGGATTATTATGAACACATGGAATACAAGGAATAATCATATTACTGACTAACATTTCTATGGCAAAATGTTGCTGTCCCTTTATTTTTCCTCAGTATTTTGAAGGGAATTTAGTCCAAAATTAAGCCTTGAAGCAAAATTTGCTTTGATTTAATTGTTGGGCATGTGTCTCTGTATAACACTATTGTTTTTCAGCTATAAGAGACTCAAACAACAGCTCATAAAAGCACAGCAGCTCTGATCCCAGGTATGAAGTTGGCAAAGCAGTGCTGAATGCTGCTTTATCTGAAACAGGGCCTAATTATATGCCATCTTTAAAGCAGATGTGCTACTTGTATTCAATTAATGTCAGTGCATTTCCTTTGACTATTCGAAAGCTAGTCCTTTTAATTTGTTCAGCTAAGTGAAGAATGATAAAACTATTATGTTTGTTGATATTTACATTATGCTGGTTAACTTTATAGAATCATAGAATCATAGAAAGGTTACAGCATGGAAGGAGGCCATTCGGCCCATCGAGTCCGTGCCAGCTCTATGCAAGAGCAATCCAGCTAGTCCCACTCCCCCGCCCTATCCCCCTAGCCCTGCAAATTTTTTCCTTTCAAGTACTTATCCAATTCCCTTTTGAAAGCCATGATTAAATCTGCCTCCACCACCTCCTCGGGCAGTGCATTCCAGATCATAACCGCTCACTGTGTAAAAAAGCTTTTCCTCATATCACCGTTGGTTCTTTTGCAAATCACCTTAAATCTATGTCCACTGGTTCTTGACCCGTCCGCCAATGGGAACAGTTTCTCTCTATCTTGCTCTGTCTAGACCCTTCATGATTTTGAATACCTCTATCAAATCTCCTCTCAACCGTCTCTGTTCCAAGGAGAACAAACCCAGCTTCTGCAGTCTATTCACATAACTAAAGTCCCTCATCCCCGGAATCGTTCTAGTAAATCTCTTCTGCACTCTCTCTAAGGACTTTACATCTTTCCTAAAGTGTGGTGCCCAGAACAGGACACAATACTCCAGTTGTGGCCGAACCAGTATTTTATAAAGATTCATCATGACTTCAGTAACTTTCTAATTTTTAATTATTTGGGTCTGCATAAGAGATATGCAGTGTGCCATAGTCCTGTACATATAAATGACCTGAACTACTGAGGTTCATAATCATTTTAAGATTGAAAGTTTTGTTCTACTAACTAAAATATTGTACATTGCAATGTCTTTTGCTATGATGCTGCTTTAAAATGAGAGTTGCTTTTTAAAAATCCGACAATAAGTAAATAAATTAAATGGGCTGGGGGATGAGCACTGAGATGACTTAGGCACAAGGAGGAGCCAAGCCTCCTGCTGGTTGTCCACAGAATCACAGCCATTCAGATAGCCACACATCTACCTCAGCGCGTGATGTGTTTCTTTTTCCCCTACCCCCACCGTGACCACTACTGGCTTCTCCTTCCCTGCCCACATGAATGGCATTGGGGGATGAGGCCTGGGTCCCCGGCGGATTTCCCTTCTCTCCATGGGGAAGGTGGTGGCAGGCCCGAGGAAGTGGTGGTATATGTCCTAAGATGCCTTCAAGGAGGGAAAGGGCCTCGTAGAAGCCTCATCCCCCTTCATTCTGCTCCCAACTTTTACCTGCTGAAGGCCCCGGTCTCAGCTGAGGCCTTCAATGGAACGCCTAGTTGTATCTCTGGGGTGTTTCTGCCCCTCTTACTCCTGGCTCTTCTAATGTATGCAATGGAAATCCTGCTGCCTCACTGCTAAGAGATTGTGCCCTCACAGCAGTGGGCTTCCTCTTGGTGATGGGAATCTGGCTGGGGACCTGCCCTGCATCCTTAGTGAACCCTGAAGAAGTTGGGTTGGATGATCTTTCAGGTGTCCATGGCGGCCATCATGCGTATGTAATTGAAGGACCTAACTCCTGTTTTAGGAGCCTGCGGGTAACTGGTGTCCTGAGGAGTGGAACAGGAACTGGGCCTGTTCTGCTCAGCTTCACCTGCTGTGGATGCGGCCTAGGAACCAGCCACCACCGAAAAATTCATACAGAGCCAGGAGGAGCAGGAGTGTTCCTTCCGGCCCCACCGTACTGCTGATGGCTGCTGTTGGCTGCGATCGTCCCTCCTCCAGCTGTATTCCTCCTCCTCGCTCTTACCTGATGGCCATTGTTGGCCCGAAATTCTATTCTCCAGTCGGGTGACCTGCTTGTGGAGGCGCAACAGCCACTGGCAGTTCGTCCAGATTATTTAGATGAGGCCTTCCAGTTCGGGCACTCATTGCCTGAAACTGGGTGCCAACAAATTTCTACCCCATTATCTCAGTATTTATAGTCTGAAAAATATTAATTTTGAACTTATTTTTCTTTATTAAGTTGGTAGCACATCCCGAGAATGAATAAATATGCATGGCTCAGTACTACACCAAGTACTGCATTTATCCACTGTACAAGTAGGGAGCTATCTCTGTGCTTTTTAATCCCAGAGGTTGTTGCAGTGAATCAGGGAAGGGTTACCCGTTACAGATTATATTACTGTTGCTTCCCCTTTCTTCACTGGCCAGGATATAGATCCCACCACCAAACACATCTTCCCCTCCCCACCCCTTTCAGCATTCCGAAGGGACTGCTCCCTTTGCGACACCATAGCCCACTCTTCCATCGCCCCCAACATCCGCCCTCCTCCCTACAGCACTTTCCCATGTGAGCGTAGGAGATGCAACAGCTGCCCTTTCACCTCCTCCCTTCCCACCGCCCAGAGCCCCAAACACTCCTTCCAGGTGAAACAGCGATTTACTTGCAATTCTTTCAATTTAGTATTCTGTATTCATTGCTCACGATGCAGTCTCCTCTACAATGGGGAGACCAAACACAGATTGGGTGATCGCTTTGCTGAGCACCTCCACTCAGTCCGCAAGTGTGCCCTGACCTGCTGGTCACTTGCCATTTTAATTCCTCGTGCCACTCCCACTTTGACCTCTCTGTCCTTCGCCTCTTACACTGTTCCAATGGAGCTCAATGGAAGCTCGAGGAACAGCACCTCATCTTTCGTTTAGACACTTTACAACCTTCCGGACTCAACGTTAATTTCAATAACTTCAAATCATAACCACTGCTCCCATTTTTTCCCCATTTTTTTTTGGACTGCAGCTGCTTGTTATGGTTCTGATGTTGCCATTTACAGCTCCTCTAGACCGATCTTTTGTTTCTTAACCTGCCCCATTACTACCCTCCTTACCTTACACCATCATCCCTTTTGTCATTTAATCACTCTTACTCTCTACCCTATCACAGATCTTCCCTTTTGTTCTTTCCTCCCCTCCCCCCCGCCCCACCTTTCCCTGGCTCTTTACTTGCTTAAAAACTTTAACTCATTAACATCTTCCAGTTCTGACAAAAGGTCTTCGACCTGAAATGTTAACTCTGTTTCTTTCTCCACAGATGCTGCCTGACTGGCTGAGCTTCTCCAGCATTTCCTGTTTTTATTATAGATGCCATATTGTTTTCTCCGGTTATTATCATCCCAATGCAGACTTGTGTACTGGAATGTTAATAATCACCTGAACAAAGTATAAAGAAAATCTTCTGTCCTCTTTATATACGTATGGTTAAGGTGTCATTAACATTCCTCCAACCTGACACTCACTGTGATTCATTTCCAAATGAATATGTTAAGATATATAAGTTTCAAGGGACTATTATAATTTTGGATAATTTACTTTGTGTTAATAGTTACAATTCACAAGCAATTGTAAGGTGCAACTATGAAAAGGGCCAAACTAGTCAAGCCCTGAAATTATAGGTTAGACAACTAATTGAGATTTTCTGTTTTGAAGCTAGAGGATCTAAAGCTGAAGCCAATCTCTTCCCACACCTTTTGTAGGCCAATATCGACATCTGTAATTAAATATAAATTCTTTCATTATTATTGTTGTATCATGATTGGTAAGTGACTCTTGCACCAACACCTCCACGTTGTCACCTCCCTGCTTACCTTCAAAAGCCTCCTTAAGATTCTTCTCTCCTCGTGCTTTCACCCCATAAGCCATCTTATCCCCTCCCCTCTCCTGCCTGGTCCTGTTCTTTATCCACCATCCTGTAAAGCCCTTTGAGATGACTCTTTGCATGTGAGAGGCACTACAGAAAAGCAAGTTGCAGTAGTATTTGTAAATTATATTGCCATCGTCTGCTGTGCTACATGTATCCAAATTTGCTTGTCTTTATCCCTCAATGAAAGAATGGCATGTAAATCCTGAAAGGGGGATTTGAAACCTGTCATTTAAATAGTTTACATGTGGAAAAATGGAGTTTGCTTGCTGCGATTGCTGATGCTTTACTGCATCCAAAATTGCCATTCAGAGAATTGGATGCTTTGAAGATTGGGCCCATTATCAGACCCGTAGCTGACACCAGTGAGTTTCTGTGCCACTAGTGGAAAATCAGGCGTTAATGCTTCAGTTCAATAGTAGCCATGATGTGGAGATGCCGGTGATGGACTGGGGTGTACAAATGTAAGGAATCTTACAACACCAGGTTATAGTCCAACAGTTTTATTTGAAAATCACAAGCCTCCGAAAGCTTGTGATTTTCAAATAAAACTGTTGGACTATAACCTGGTGTTGTAAGATTCCTTACATCAGTTCAATAGTATATGGAGCACTTTGTACCATGAAAGGAATCCCAGGAGCCACTGAACATAGCATGACCTGTGGATGTTTCTAAGTTCCGCAGTGATGGCCCAACTCTGATTATATTATCTGGTATCATGCAGTTCCACTCTACTTCTGCAGAAGTGATTACTCACATGTATGTTGCTTAAAAACAATTTTTAAAAGGATCAACGCTGGTAAGGCTTTCAAGTGAATTTCTCATCTTACTGAAGGCTCTTGCACGACACAGTTCACAATTTGTAAACACTGTTGACCCACCAGCGTCATTCAGTGTATCTAAATTACAGATTGGTAAGCATGGTTTTGTTTAGGAAGAAAATAGCAACAAGTTGGGAAACTGTAACTGGAGCTGGATTGCTGCTCCTGTATGATTTGTTACCAGATTGGAAAATGGTGGCTTTGCTAAACAGGCTGTTACTGGAAGTGACTCTCTCCCACAAAACCCTCCAAGAAAAAAATGTATTTCATGAAACAAACAGAGTATGTGGTGTGTGGCCATTAAATTGTAAAAGTAATTAACTCTTCATCTAATCATTCCAAATCATTTACAATGCTAATGTTTGCAGATTACAAAGCTGCATCAGTCATTAGTTGCCTTTGGTATAGAACGGCCAACAGCTGCCTATGCTTTACATGGGTATACTGAAGATCTCCTTACAGTTAAATACAGACTTCCATAATGGAACCATATGTGACAAACTGACTGTGATATTCCTGTGCCGAGAAGGTCCCTCTGGCATAAAAGTTGTGAGTAATGGTGACCTTCACTGCTACAGTGCAGTATATTGACTGTACCTGCAGGTATTCTCGAACTAGACGGCACACCTTGGGCATAGTCTCTTTGCTGAGTCTGAACCTCCTCTTGGCACAGTTCCTGCACTATACCCAGATAGTTGATTCTGTTACAGTGAACTTGCTGCTTGGGGTTGTTCCTGCTGTGAGTTGGGAGCCTCCTAAGTCCTGTATGCTTATGAGCCACTCTTTCCTTCTTCTCCACTAGAAAAACCTAGCAATGACCTCCACATCATTGCTGTGGGGCAGAAAATTGCTCTGTTAATATTTCCATGTCTCCCTATTCATTAAGCCAATCGTGTATTAAATTATGACTTTTTGAAGAATCACCAATGCTCTATAATTATGCATGAATTTCCTCTGATTGGCTTTTAACAAGGCCTTAACATGCACAAAATGTCCTTTACTTCCCTTTTTGTAAAGAATCATTGATCCACTTTTGGAGGAGTATGAATGTTCAGAGACGTGCTGAAGATGAATGAATCAGCCATTAGCATATTCTCCACAAACTCGAATATTTTCCCTCACACTATTTTTTCACTAAATTTAGCAAAGACAGGAATTTCAGCCCAAATGATTCAAAAAGTCTGATAGAATGCTTCAACTACAGTTAAACATTACTGATTTGGAAAGGTTTCCATTTCCTTGCGATTGACAGACATATCAGCCATTGAGGGATTAATTAGATTCCGATGAGACCAATCAGATTGATGGGAGGGAGGAACAAGTCTCTGGACAGTTTTCCAAAAACATTCAATATTTGGGATTCAATAATGCAACATTAACCATTGATAATAATCGCTACAGGAAATAATATATAAATGTTTACTGAAGTCATTTTTTTACATGAACAAAGTCAGGAGACAATGGACTGAATTTCAAGGCCTCTCATCTGGCAGAAACAGGGGCAGGAGTGGCCTGAGAATGGTATGGAAGCTTACTGCCCTGTCGTAATATCCCAAATATTGAATGTTTTTGGAAAACTGTCCAGAGACTTGTTCCTCCCTCCCGTCAATCTGTTCTCGCTGTCACTGTGGCTGTCTCCATTTTGTTGGGTCGTGGCGGCTGCCTGAAGAGGGCGTACAGCTGATTTCGATGTTTAAATTGGGGTTCTATAGCATCAATAGGACCCCGATGCTACTTCAGGCTTGAACAGTGTCAGCGGGCAACTGGGCCAAAGAGGATGCAGCGGGTAAATCTCACGGATTTTTTTGTGAGGCCGGGTGGAACAGCAGTGCTCACACGCAGGATCCACCAAAACCAACCCGGGCTGCTGCCTCTCCTGTTCTGCCCTCCCCCATGGACCGAAGACCCCTCCCATGGACCTGCCTTCTTCCAGTCTGGAGGCCAGCTGGGCCGCCCGACATTGCGGCCGCCCAGAGCTGGCGAGGTGCCACGGAGTGCTTGATTTCTGCCTGAAACCCACCGGCCTGACAATATTGAGCCTCGTCCCTCTGCTGGCCAGCCCAGTCCGCACACAAAGGAAAATCTAACCCAATGTATTTTTAATCTTCTGTTTATGAGAGAAAATGGCACAAACTGAAGCTAACAGTTTATACTTAGGGCTTATCTGGGGAGGAAATGTACACATTTAAGTTCTCATATAAAACTCTAAGGGCCAAGTTCCAGTATTATGTGAGTAGAAAATGCAAAAAACAGTTGATTTATGTAAAGAACGAGGCTTGTTGGATCCAGTGGCTTATTGCTGTCCATAAGAATTATTATTTTGTAAAAGTAAGAGTTATTAACACATTAGAGATTGCCTGCAGTACATGTAAAACACAGAAACAGATAAATGCCTTTTTCTTAATCACGTGTAGCCCAGAAAGGGACCTTTCACTTTGTTATGTGGTGCCTTGAAGACAGTGCATTATTTAGGGGCCTTTCAGTGGGCCACTGACTGCCAGTTTTTTTCTATTTCCCACTGCAGCAGTCTCTAAAGTTCTCTAAAGTGTCGCTACCAAATCCCTCCTCCTCGTCTCTGCCTCTCAGTGAGGGTCAACTGCAAAATTATTTAGGATGAAGAGTGAATCCTGACATGCCCCATGTTTCTTGCATTTCTTTTCTCTCATTGTTTGTTGCTGTCTCTGGTACTCTTGTTTCTGAGAAGTGTATTTTGTTACCAAACTTTTTTTTACAGTCAATTTTTTTACCGGCAGTTATTTCCCATTGAGATCTTCATATACAGAAACGACCATTGCACAGCAACATCTGGTACACGCATAAGTGATAGTCATGGAGTTTAAACAACGTAATTAAGTTTTCCTTGTTTGGATTTCAGTTAATAGCATTTCTCTAGGAAAAGAAGCAAAAAAGCTATACATGTCTTGGTTGATAGATGTTCAAAGGACTCAGAAATTATCAGCACCTTCTGGGGCATTGCTCCTGATTTTTAATACTGGTTATATTTGTATACACAAATCAGTAGTTACATTGGGAAGGATTGTGCTGATGTTGGAGGCCCAGGGAAGGTTATAGCCGTTCTGATTAAGCAAGTAGTCTGCATATGAGTGGGGCTCCTTTTCTGTGCACCAGGAGAGAAAAACCTGCTAAACCATTCCACAGAATACAAATACCCACCAGACTTCAGCCACAACTCCCCTCCAAATGCATAGGTTTCCTCCTACTTGTCCTAACCCGAGGTTGACTGTGGGAGCTGGGGTAAAGAGCAGAGGCAAAAAGATCAACAAGCATACAGGGTTCTTCAACTAAACACAAGGGGGTGGGGGAGATTGCCACTTACACTTCCCAGTTATTTTTATTGCTTTCTTCAAGGGTCAACTGAGTTCCAAAAGCTGCAACAAATAAATCTGCTGATGGTATACATCCGATACATTCGGTCCAGAAACTGTAATGGGTGTGACTCCTCTCTAGAAGTTCCTCACGGCTGTTAGCTCAGTCCACTGAGCTCAGTCTAGTGTCTGCCTGTGACACTTCTGCTTCTTTTATTGTCTGGTTGAAACTTGACCAAAACGGTGGTACGTGCCTTGAATTTTCTGGTATTCAAGTCAAACGTTTCTGGTCACAAACCCGACACCCATTTGTAGGAACAAAGGTGGGTGAGAGGAATGTGAATCCTCTTCAGCTTTTCCAATGAAGATCTTTTAAAAGGAGCCGTTCCCAGAAAGAAAAGTAAACTAAGAAGATCCTACTCTCAAATCTGTGGTGGGTGCACACTTACTGGCCATCTTTGATATGCTCAACTGCCTTCTGTTTGTGAACAGAAATTTCTAGCATGCCTCTGTTTCCTGATTACATTTGTCTTTTAAGATTTCCTGTCTGAATTTATTTCACATGTGACCCTTAACAACTATTGAAGACAAGAGCCTATATCCATCTGTCTGAGTTGGACTTAAAAGTGGGCCCCAGAGGTGAAAGGGCAATCCTTCATTAAACTTTACTAAACACATTGCACTACCCAATCCCCAGTATACTATAAAAATGATACTGATCTTAGGTTGTTGCAAAGGACGTTTTGTTTCTGAGAAATTAATTTCTGTTGCTTTTAATTTGTCGGTAAAAGAAAATCTGTTCCTATTTTAAAGTGGTATTAGCTGTACAGAACATATGAGAATCAATTGTGAGTAAAAGGTTCCACAGCATATGGGACATAAGGGGCACGATTTTAATAAGGCGGCGGGATGGCAATCGGGGTGGGGGGTCAATGGGCCCACGGCAAACACAAATAATAAAAACTTACCTTTCCCCACGCGATTGTGACTTAATTGGTGGCCATTAATCTTGTTTCCGGGTTTGCCGTCCGAAAGCTGTGCAGTGGGCGGACTGCGCACCCGCATGACAGGCTGAAGCTGCAGCGTCTAGATTTAAAGGGCCATTGCACCAATGGATTTTGCTGGAGCAAAGAGCAAGAAGACACAATGGAGCAGCACAAGGGCAAGGCTGCTCCAAGATTCAACGATGCCTCATTTGAGGTGCTGCTGGCTGGGATGAAGAGGAGGAGGGAACTATTTTATCCAGCCAACAGGAGGAAGCACCCTGCCTCTTCCACCAAGAAGGCCTGGTTCAAGGTGACAGAGGAGGTCACGAGCAGGAGCAACATATCCCGCACCTGGGTCCAGTGCAGGAAGCATTTCAATGATCTGACTAGGTCAACAAAAGTGAGTACACTTAATGATTCTCCATGGTGCACATCACCACCCACCACCCCCTCCAAACTCATTCTGCACTGCCAAGACTACTCCATCGCATCACTCCTCACATCCACTTAAGGCTCATCCTCAGTTTACCTTCACTTCCTGAGCACGTCCTCACCTCCCCATTTGTGACCCCACCACTACCACTCACCCAAATCCTGATCCAATGTGATGTCTCTGTCTGATACTCACCCTCTGATGCACCTCTTTCATGGTCAGCCTCACCCAAAGCAATGCATTCATCAGTTGGCCACGTCACCCTCACTCACTCACACGTCTGTACTTTCTCCCCTTCTCGGAGAAGAGAGCACAAAATGAACGTGAGAGGGTGAGGACTGGGGTGTGGGGGGGGGCACAACAAATAGTGGTCCTCACAGAGGTGGAGGACGAGGTCCTGGAGATCAGCAGCACTCTCGAGTGCCTGTCCATCGGGGACGCTGAGACGGGCACCCCACAAACGTCTGGTGACACAACTTTAACATTCATCACACACAATGATTGGAATGTTGAACACCTCAGTATGCTCATCGCAACATGACACATTTGTGATGATGCTTAATATTGTCTTCTGTTCTCTTACAGACCCTTCAACGACCGCAGTGAAGGGAGAGGGCGACGCACCATCCTGATCGCATCTGACCTTCACATACTTGTACTTTCCAGGAAGGGTCATTGGACAGCAACCAGGAATGGAAGCCTGGCTGATACTTCCCAGGGATATAAAGAACAAACATAATTTGAGAACATTTACATTTTTACAGGTTTTTCTCACTGCAATAGATTTTCATTGTTATTGTATTTTACAGACTGCATCACAAAATAAGCAGCTATTCCCAGCAAAGATTAAATATACTAGCATATTTGTATAATTTATCCTATAATATATTTGTCCAACAAGTAAAGGTAAATGCTCTCCTCTTCCAATGATGCTGGACTTCCCTGACATCCAAAAGTGTGTCTTGTTTGTTCTCCTCTTCTTCCAAATACCACATGTATAGTAATATGCCAAAAGGGACCTTCATTCTGTTAAGGACACGGCGGTATCCAGAACCGACCGACTCTCCTTACCAAATTCTATTCACAGTGCACCCTATTACTGCAAGAAACTTGTCAAATGTAATCAACACAAAAGTTGCTTACTGCACTGATTCACAACTTGCTGCTTGTCACTTTAAATTTGGCTGTGTCGGAGACACAGCATTAGCGCACTGAGCACCTGATCTGCAATCAGCGGAAAGAAAGGAGAGGAAGTCACATTTCACGATTACGTCACTCAACCTCCCATGCAATCTGTATCCTCACGCTTGTTTGAGGCATTATGGGGATAGGGCAGGAAAGTGGAGTTGAAGTAGAAGTTCAGCCATGATCTTATTGAATTTCGGAGCAGGCTCGAGGAGGCGTATGGCCTACTCCTGCTCCTATTTCTCATGTTCTTATGAGGTGGTGCCTGCCTGACTTGTGACAGGAAATGCATGTGATACGCCAGCAGGGCACAGACCCGCAACGCAAAGTCTTTGCCTGTCTTACTTCTGCTTTGTGCCCTGAAAATTGATGCACTTAGGACACAAAGCAGGTGATAATTGGCTTCCATGGGTACCATTCTATTCCAATGAGCACATGTGTGACAAGGTTTTAGATAGAAAGATTCAATCTCAATCAACTTTCAAAGAGAATTGTAAACAATTTTACAACACCAAGTTATAGTCCAGCAATTTTATTTTAAATTCACAAGCTTTCGGAGGCTTCCCCCTTCCTCAGGTGAACGATGTGAAATGAAGTCCTCGAAATGAAATCGCATTTATAATTCACAGAACAATGCTTGGTGAGTACAGACAGTTTTTTCAACTGCCCGTTGCCAAGGCAATCAGTGTGCAGACAGACAGGTGTTACCTGCCAGGTCTCACAGAATATACAAATCACCAAAAAAAAAAAAAAAAAACCAACAAACAAAAAAAAACAGAGATAGAGAGGTAGAAACATAGAAAAGACAGCAACTGACCCGTTATATTAAAAACAGATAACATTTGTTCGCTGGTGGGGTAACGTGTAGCGTGACATGAACCCAAGATCCCGGTTGAGGCCGTCCTCATGGGTGCGGAACTTGGCTATCAATTTCTGCTCGACGATTTTGCGTTGTCGTGTGTCTCGAAGGCCGCCTTGGAGAACGCTTACCCGAAGGTCGGTGGATGAATGTCCATGACTGCTGAAGTGTTCCCCGACTGGGAGGGAACCCTCCTGTTTGGCGATTGTTGCGCGGTGTCCGTTCATCCGTTGTCGCAGCGTCTGCATGGTCTCGCCAATGTACCATGCTCTGGGGCATCCTTTCCTGCAACGTATGAGGTAGACAACGTTGGCCGAGTCACAGGAGTATGAACCATGCACCTGGTGGGTGGTGTCCTCTCGTGTGATGGTGGTATCTGTGTCGATGATCTGGCATGTCTTGCAGAGGTTACCGTGGCAGGGTTGTGTGGTGTCGTGGACGCTGTTCTCTTGAAAGCTAGGTAATTTGCTGCGAACGATGGTCTGTTTGAGGTTGGGTGGCTGTTTAAAGGCGAGTAGTGGAGGTGTGGGGATGGCCATAGCGAGGTGTTTGTCCTCATTGATGACATGTTGAAGGCTGCGGAGAACATGGCGTAGTTTCTCCGCTCCGGGGAAGTACTGGACGACAAAGGGTACTCTGTTGGTTGCATCCCGTGTTAGTCTCCTGAGGAGGTCTATGCGATTTTTTGCTGTGGCCCGTCGGAACTGTCGATCGATGAGTCGAGCGTCATATCCCGTTCTTCCTAGTAAGAACGGGATATGACGCTCGACTCATCGATCGACAGTTCCGACGGGCCACAGCAAAAAATCGCATAGACCTCCTCAGGAGACTAACACGGGATGCAACCAACAGAGTACCCTTTGTCGTCCAGTACTTCCCCGGAGCGGAGAAACTACGCCATGTTCTCCGCAGCCTTCAACATGTCATCAATGAGGACAAACACCTCGCTATGGCCATCCCCACACCTCCACTACTCGCCTTTAAACAGCCACCTAACCTCAAACAGACCATCGTTCGCAGCAAATTACCTAGCTTTCAAGAGAACAGCGTCCACGACACCACACAACCCTGCCACGGTAACCTCTGCAAGACATGCCAGATCATCGACACAGATACCACCATCACACGAGAGGACACCACCCACCAGGTGCATGGTTCATACTCCTGTGACTCGGCCAACGTTGTCTACCTCATACGTTGCAGGAAAGGATGCCCCAGAGCATGGTACATTGGCGAGACCATGCAGACGCTGCGACAACGGATGAACGGACACCGCGCAACAATCGCCAAACAGGAGGGTTCCCTCCCAGTCGGGGAACACTTCAGCAGTCATGGACATTCATCCACCGACCTTCGGGTAAGCGTTCTCCAAGGCGGCCTTCGAGACACACGACAACGCAAAATCGTCGAGCAGAAATTGATAGCCAAGTTCCGCACCCATGAGGACGGCCTCAACCGGGATCTTGGGTTCATGTCACGCTACACGTTACCCCACCAGCGAACAAATGTTATCTGTTTTTAATATAACGGGTCAGTTGCTGTCTTTTCTATGTTTCTACCTCTCTATCTCTGTTTTTTTTTGTTTGTTGGTTTTTTTTTTTTTTTTTTGGTGATTTGTATATTCTGTGAGACCTGGCAGGTAACACCTGTCTGTCTGCACACTGATTGCCTTGGCAACGGGCAGTTGAAAAAACTGTCTGTACTCACCAAGCATTGTTCTGTGAATTATAAATGCGATTTCATTTCGAGGACTTCATTTCACATCGTTCACCTGAGGAAGGGGGAAGCCTCCGAAAGCTTGTGAATTTAAAATAAAATTGCTGGACTATAACTTGGTGTTGTAAAATTGTTTACAATTGTCAACCCCAGTCCATCACCGGCATCTCCACATCATTTCAAAGAGAATGACACATCTTAAGCTATAAAAAAGTGAAATTGTACTCATTGGTCAAACATATAAATGGAAACTCCAAAAATGTATATTCAATGTATTTTAGGTAAAAGTACAAGAAATAAAATACTGTTATCATAAAAAATACTATATTTATGTAGGGAGTAATATAAGGTTCATTGTCCACTAATTATACACTTCCCAAATAGAATAAGCTAACTGGTATTTAGTCAAAATTCGTTCATCTTTAAATTAAAACCTTTCCAAGTGAGAATCTATTTAGGTGCTGGATGCATGGGAGCTAAATATTCTGAAGTTGAAAAAGAAATGTTATGCATTGCTTACCAAGTAAAGTTTTAAGGGGAGAGCATCCACTTCTTTATGGGGCAGAAGTTAGGCAAGACTAGGAGTGAAAGGAAATTAGGTCAGAATTTAACTCAGCCATGTTTCCATCCCTTCCCGGGCATGGCAAATTCTGATGTGGAGTAGGGCAGGCACTTTTCTCGTTCCCCTACTCAATCTCAACAACAGTTTTGGGGGCACGGCTTGTGGGAGGAGGTTCATGGGCTCCCTCAGAAATCCCACCAGATACTCCATCAATGTGGCCTGTGGTGTGTACACCCTGCAGGAAGCAGGTGTCTGGGTCATATTGGGCCACAAATGGGCTCCACTGGAAGGAATTCAAATGGGAATCGATCCTGTTCAAATAAGGTCTCAGCAGCAAGGGAGCAGCATCCAAAAGGAGAATGAGACATTAGGGTCTGTTTCACTTCTGACACGATGTGAAAATGTCATTCAGAAATATCGGTGCTCAGGGTGGATGCCTCTTTAGTGCCGCTACTGGTGCAGACATCCACCCCTAACATTTAAATGACCCCATCCCCAGGATTTGGGACAAGGTCATGGTGAGGATAAAGCATTAGCTGGAAGTTCTGCCGCTTGCACTTCCAGCAGCACTTAGGGAGGGCAAACAGTAAAAGGGAATACGGAGTAAACGGGAATACATTGAGAGGGGTAGAGGAAGTGAGAGACCTTGGAGTGCATGTGCACAGGTCCCTGAAAGTAGCAGTACAGATAGATAAGGTTGTGAAGAAGGCAAGTGAAATGCTCTCCGTTATTAGCCGAGGTATAGAAAACAAAAGCAGGGATGTAATGATGGAACTGTATAAAATGCTGGTAAGGCCACAGCTGGAGTATTGTGCGCAGTTCTGGTCACCGCATTACAGGAAGGACGTAATTGCTCTGGAGAGAGTGCAGAGAAGATTTACAAGAATGTTGCCAGGGCTTGAAAATTGCAGCTACAAGGAGAGATTGGATAGGCTGGGGTTGTTTTCCTTGGAGTAGAGGAGGCTGAGGGGAGACTTGATTGAGGTGTACAAAATTATGAGGGGCCCGATAGAGTAGACAGGAAGTACCTGTTTCCCCTAGCGGAGAGTTCAAGAACTAGAGGACATAGATTTAAGCTGATTGGCGGAAGGATTAGAGGGGACATGAGGAAAAGCTTTTTTACCCAGAGGGTGGTGGGTGTATGGAATTCGCTGCCTGAATTGGTGGTAGAGACAGGGACCCTCAACTCTTTTAAAAAGTACCTGGATCTGCACCTAAAGTGCTGTAAGCTGCAGGGCTACGGACCGGATGCTGGAAGGTGGGATTAGAATGGGCACTTGGTTGTTCTTCGAGCCGGCACGGACACGATGGGCCGAATGGCCCCCTTCTGTGCTGTATCTTTTCTATGCTTTTATGGTTCTAGAGTCTGGTACTGAAATTAAAGAGGTTGTCAGGTAAATTTTCCTTTCTGAAAATAATCATCCCTCATGCAAAGGGATTGAAAACTTGCAACTGGGTGAGTGTGCCAACTAAATTTGAAGTGGCATTCAGATGCTAATTGCTGAATTAGTGCTGATTTATGACAAATTTGTAGGAAGCACACTTATTAAAATCAGACTTGTATCCAAACTGTTTTTATTGAGATACTCATCCTTTCTTTAGGATGAATTTGATTGTTTGCCATGACTGTACTCTCCCTTATTTGTTTACAGTTCTGAGTGTTGTTGTGGAATGAAGTATTCCAGATGACTGCTCATGTAAATGGACAGTAATATTTCCATTTGGTCTGATTCTCATTGCACATATTCATAATCCAATATAATGCCAACTTTCAAAATTAATATTTATTTTGTATTATTAAAATAAAATATTTGAGATCTAAGTTAAACAATGTAAGAATCAATCCACATAAAACTGGGAACAAAACAGCCAGTCAGTCAGTCGAGCATTATAAGTGCCGACATATAATTTTCAGATTCATTGCCAATTACACGATAATCATCAATAAATTGGAAACTGATAATATGGGGAACCCATACACCAAGTTACATGGTTAGATGTTACTGAGACATGGGCTTTTTGTATTATTCGAGTTTCAATCTTTTTAATGCTACCATTATGCTGCATATTGCCACTTTCAGCCTGTATCACTGGAAAGGAGATGGGTGTCGGGGGTGGGGGGAGTAATTTTCAACCTACATGGAATTACACAGAATTTACAGCACAGAAACAGGCCCAACTGGTCTATTACCAGTGTTTAAGCTCCACACGAACCTCCTCCCACTCTACTTCATCTATCCCTATCAGCATATCCTTCTATTCCTTTTTCCCTCATGTACTTATCTAGCATCCCCTTAAATGCATTTATGCTATTCACCTCAACTACTCCATGTGGTAGCAAGTTCCACATTCTAACCACTCTCTGGGTAATGAAGTTTCTCCTGAATTACTTATTGGATTTATTAGTGACTATCTAATATTTATGTCCCCTAGTTTTAGACTCCCCCACAAGTGGAAACATCTTCTCTACGTCTACTGAATCAAATTCCTTCATAATATTAAAGACTTCTGTTAAATCACCCCTAAGCCTTCTGTTTTCTAGAGAAAAGAGCCCCAGCCTGTTCAATCTTTCCTGATAGTTATAACCTCTCAGTTCTGGTATCATCCTTGCAAATCTTTTTTGCACCTTCTCCAGTTGCCTGGGCAATAACCTGGCAGAGTGGATCACTTGTCTGTATTAGAACCAGCCTGATTTCCATCCCATGAAATCAATGAGATGAAAATCAGACAGGTTCTACAATGGGCGGGTGATCTGTTCCGTCAGTTACAGTCCGGGTGACGAAGTTTGAACATTGTCCCCATGATTTCCAAAAGATCTTTGTTTTCCCTCTGTTATTTTTTTTCCAGTTTGCTTCCCTAACCTCCTTCTCAACACTGGCAGCCTTCCAGCTCCTCACCAAGTAAATATTCTTCATGTGCAAGCTTTGCCAATATGCGATTCAATTGTAAGGACATCCCATCAGATGTTGTCTACATCCAGCAGCCACATAACATGCACTTTCCGATCGAGGTCACTGGATAAACGAGAACCTGATCAAATTTTTCCGTTCCAAATCTGGGGATACGAGAGACTGGTAAAGTAGCATAATGGTGCAACAGATGGCATAACTACATGATCTTCACTCACACAATTACATATGTTCTGTTGTTTCTGTCCTACCAGATGGGATATGACAACAATATTAGATTAATCAAATTTTCTTTGCCTCTGACCTTGTCTCAGCCCATGAATGGTGACCAGAAAAATTAAAATTTATATTCTCTCAATGAATTAACTACAATCTTGTAAATAATGCATAAAAGCAGATGTAGTTACGCTCTAATTGCAAGGTATACTTTTACTATAAATTACCAGACTGTAGCAAGGAATTCGTTTAGTGGAAGCAACCGTCTGCCCTTGGGCAGGACACCGAATAACACAGTTAGATTATTCCAGTACAGGGAACATCCTTTACTACAGAGAAGGGCAATTTATTCAATGCTCAGGGGTGGGAATATGTCCATCTTAGTGTATCACACATATGACCAGAACTATTGAGGTGGTGAGTGGAAGTGGTGTAAAGAGACGTGGCTATCTATTCTCCCTATCATCTTTTGGGAATTGCTTAGTCTCCCACTGATAGCATAGCCAAGAATGGAATCTTATCAATTAGGGAATTTATGTGCTACTGTTCCATGGCACAAAGCATTATGGGGGTGAAATTGGACCTCATTGCACCTGTTTTCCAGGTGGAGCACTTCTGCTTGTCCTGGCCTCACAAAGGAAAGTAAAATACCTCCCTTGAATGGCCTCTTCTGCTTCTAATCCTCTTCTGACTTGAGTTCACCTGGCGGGGAAAGCCACAGCAGCTTTCCTGCTTAGGCCAGAGTTAAAATAACGGTCAGTGGCCGATGGCATCATTGGACCCTGATCTGCATGTTTAAGCTTCGGGTGGGTGCCTTTGCCATTGAAGATGGCAGGATCCAGGCAGCACTTTGGTGGGTAAGTCACCTGGTCAATTTTAACTGCCTAAATGTATTTTCCAATCGAGGTCACTGGATAATCGAGAACCTGACCTAATTTTTCCCTTCCCACCGGGCGGATAAGGTTAAAATCGACTAGTATGACAGGGAAATTGGCCTCAGCACACTTGGGCAGGTAGGGTAAAAATTGGCCAGGTTTCCTGCTCCTGATGTGCAGATGTTTGGTGAGGTTAAAAGTGACAAGTCCTGGCATTGGCCTACATGACAGCCTATGCCATCAGTATTTGGAGAAGCATAAGGCTGATGTCAGAGCCATTGTTTACATAGCAGATAGTGTGTCATTCCAAAGAGACTTGAAGGATCTGGCTATTATTTCCCCCACAGTAGAATTGCCTGATAGCACCAACTGTCCAAGCTCAAACATGAAGAATAGCTACGTGGTTGAGGAGCTGTAGGGAGGTGGGATGGATGATTGGCACCCATGGAACTACTCCATGGCATGAGTCAATGCCTACAGGATAGGAGAGAACATGGGAGAGGGGAACAGAATTGGTGTCTGCAAAATTAAAATGTCCTTTTTAAGTGATCTTCCTTGATAAGCCATTAAGTGATGTACGCTGCATTACTGAAATGCTTGCATGCTACAAATCTGCAAATGCACATTTCCTGATCCCCTTTTCTATGTGTTTAAGCCAAGTAACATGTAAGCCAATTCTGTGGCCACTAAACCTTACTTCTACTGTGTCTCACTCAGATATCATCCAGTAAAAATGTTGCCAAATATAACATATTTCTAAACCTAATTAAAAACAACAGGCCAGCCATCTAGATAATGGTCCAAACTAAATACATGACTGGCTCTGTTTCCTAAAACATGTGATTTAAGTATCAGGTTTTTTTAGACATTTCAACTGCTAAATTTTATATTAATTGCTTTTCTAGAAATTAGAAAATTCAGCCTCATTTTACTTTCACTTGCTGAGACAGTGCAAAGCCTTTATTGGTTTTTATAATCACCATCTTTATTTAAGTTTTCCCCATTCTTCTCCTCCATCAGCCTTCCTTCCCACCTCAACCCTTCTTTATTCTTAAGTTTATTTGCACCTGGGGCAGCAAGGACTCCATGGGCAAAACCACATTGATCTAAACAGGATCAAAGTTACCACTGAACCTGAGAACAATATGGAGCACCAAGCTGTAAAAACCATGGCCCAAAAATCCATGGGCGGTCATCCCAGCAGTTACACCAGGAACATGCTTAACAGTGTCCTTCAGAGCTGACCCTACCGGAGTATGAGGTCAGTGGGAGGGCATCTCATTTGCATAGGGCTGGAAGGCACCCATGCCAGTGTGGGCACTGGCCTGCACCACACTGCTGGAAACCCATTTAAGGGGTGGGGGGGTGTCCTTGGCCTCTCCCCTCCCCACTGGAGAAACCTTCATGGAGCCCTTATCCCTTACCTCTTACCCCTACAAAGGGCTGGAACTCACCCTTTTAGTAGGCTCACCAGTGGCCATACTGGGCGTACTGGCCTCTGGACATAAGCTGGGTCCTATGTGGACGGACGAAGCATAGGGACTTTCCACCCCTGGGCCCAGCCATTCCAAGGCTGAGAAGAAAATCCTAGCTAAGGCCTGTGACCCAGTGTATCTGAATGGCAGCCTATTTCTGTGTCATCCTTCCAGAGTCCTCCAAAATAGCTGAGTCAATTCAACCCTCATCTGTTTTATTCAACGGTGTAAAGTTAAACTCTAATGAATGAATAATTCAAATAAGCTGTTGCTAGGGAGAAGTAGCTGTACGTAGTACCTGCAAATGATGAAGTAGCTGTTTCCATTGAATGCGGGGGAAAAGCCATGTAGGCCTCCATCCAGCAGGGAACAGAAGTCTGCCCTTATTTTTTAAATGTATAATAAACAAAAGTGGTGGTAATCTGGCACTGTCACATCGTCTGAGTGGCGATTTCCTCACTGCTTTTGCTGAGATGAATGGACTGCTGAGAACATTCACAATTTCACTGGCAGCACTTCTCATGTTTCGCTAACTTGTTTTGTTTCTACCAGCCTGTTCCTTATTTTATGTAAGGAATCTTACAACACCAGGTTATAGTCCAACTGTTTTATTTGAAATCCCACACTCACCTGACGAAGGAGAAAGCCTCCAAAAGCTTGTGATTTTCAAATAAAACCGTTGGACTATAACCTGGTGTTGTAAGATTCCTTACATTTGTCAACCCCAGTCCATCACCGGCATCTCCACATCATTCCTTATTTTAGACATTAGCATTTTGTTCGGTGATGTTAAATTACAAAGGTTTACCTCTGGTAACACTCACACCATCAGTAATAACACTGTGCTCCACAATTTATACAGATACCACAGCACTTTGTACTTAGCCTATAAAAAATACTATCAGTGGGACAGGGGGTGAGGGCTTGTCCTGGCCAACATTCATCCCTCAACCAGTACCAACAAAAAAAAACAGATTGACTGTCATTCACCTCATTACTTTTACTAGGACATGGCTGGTGCAGAATGACTGCTGTTTGCCTATAAGGTAAAGCCTCTACACTTTAAAGTAATTCACATGTATGGAGCCAGTCAAGCTTTTTCAATGAGATATGCTATTTTATAAATGAAAGTATTACTATTAGAACTGAAATTCAATATTCCTCCCCGAGTGACAAGCTTCCTTTGCATTAGCCTTCCCACTAGTAAGCTAACTGACAAACAACATTGTTTGACAAATGACATGGGGACTATATCCATGATGATGTTTTGTTGCTAGCAGCAACAAGTTGCATCCCCTACTGAATCCTTCCTGTCACCCCTACAAACTTCAGAACAAGTGATGTATAGCCTCTGCATAAGGAAGCACCAGATAGTTTGGGTCTTCTTCCTGGAACCTACACAGGATGCCCTCCGTAAGTATCACAGCACACCACTATAGAATCAGGTTGTACATTTACTGCTGCCAATCAATGGAAAATAGATCAGTAACTGTTCTAAGTTACCAACAATTGGAATATTTCACTGTTCTTTTGACATGTACAACTCCATGTGACCAGAGGATGCTCTTTGTTTCGAAAGCTGTTTGCTTTGAAAATCACATTCAGCTTGAGAATTGATGAATTTTGATTATCTAATTAAAAAAACAAGTTTGATGACTGTTATTGTTTAGCTTGAATACTGAATAGATGGTTATCCTTTTACCAAACCAAAAATTGACAGAAAATTAAACAACTTTATAAAATTTACGTTAATAAAGAACTTTTATCACAGCACTAGAAATGCAAGAACTAGAGATGGCTGTTGTCTTGATCCCTGCGCAAGAAATATTAGAAGTTCCCTAGAGTGGGGACGAGAGAGGAATAGCTAGAAAAAGGAGAGTGTGCAGATTGGTTAAAACACAACAAGAGTGACTCTTTTGGTTAATTATTGTGCTTGTCAAGCTGAGGGATATCAGTGCTTAGGAATTAAATGTTTTTCACCAGTCTAATCCCAGGTTAGATGAACAATAAACCTAGCTCCACTCTGCAATGTACCTTAACCCCATTTCATCAGTCTGGGTTGAATTCAAATCCAGGTGACAGAAGTGAAAGGATTGTGATCTGACCCAGTGCACCCAAAATTTTCCACCGTGTACAAAAAATGGGCAACAGGTTGTGGCTAGCTGGGCTTTCAGCCCGCACCTATAATTTGTCTATAACTATGGTTTATAGATCTGTACCCAGTTAAAGGACCTACAATGGGCCATTATGCATGGGAAAAATGAATAATCAACTTAAAATGGGCAATAGGTTTACACTCTCTACCAAGTTTATCCCCCAATTATAATGGGCATCAAGTCCAGAAGCCTAGGTCCAAACTGTTCACGCCAGAGTTGGCGACAAATTTGAGATTGGGTGCAAGTTTAGGGAAAGGTATGTGTAAGTGCACCTACCCCTGGCAAGGGGAGTGGGGGAGGGAGAACATAGGGGGCGAGCATCGATTTGGCTTTAAAGAGAGAAGGCATGTGACAATATCTACTATAATACCAAGAGCTGAACTATTGTTTTGGCAGTTACTGTATTAAAACCTCCATCAGCCACATATAGGGATCCATCCTGACACTATCTTGCATGTAAATCAAATAGAAGGCAAAGAGGTCCCTCTATCATTGTTTTTGAAGCAAAAGCTATTCTGGAAAGTAAAAGTGAGAAAAACCACTAGGGGGACTAACAAAGGCTCAAGTAGAACCATTCATGGGATCATCCGCGTTGTACGCAGTGATTAGCTTTTAAAGAAATAAAGCAAATATTGTATTTACATATTACAGAAAATAACAAAGTGCATTTTATTTGATGGAATCTACTGGAAATGGCTTCCAGCTTTGTATCAGCTCCTTTATATCTATGTTCCTGGCCAGCATTCAGTTGCAAATAGTTCTGTTTTATTTACGCCAAATTGCCTGGACTGAGTTTAAACTCCACCCCCCATCCCCCATCACTGCTGATGTGGCAAACACACAATTGTGATCAACATTATATTTAAATCAATGGCTCCGAAAGCAAAACCTTGAGCACTTTTTTTATATAAGGGATTAAAAAGAAGTGTTTTTGTGATAACTGAGTTTTCTATATTAATTTAGAACACAGCTAATGACTTCAGTCATTTCGTCCATCTGAAAAAAAGGCTTTCTTGCATCTGCAAAACTTGAAAAGATTAATGTGCATTTAGCAGTTTTCATAAAGTTCAATCTTATGATGCTTAGTGGTTGCCTGAATGTAGATTACATAAGTTATCAGTTTTTAAAAGGTCATAATGCCTGCGTGAATATAAAATATATTTGTGTATGTGTCTGTGCATGCACATACAATTTTTATTTATGAACTATAATTATAATTTATTTTTGTATCACCTACTTATACACACAACAGGCGAGAATTTCCTGCATTCAGAGATTATTTATAAAACAATATAATTTTGTTCAAGTTAGTTTCTGTGTCAGTTTGAGAAATGTTGATCTCAAAATAACTACAGTAATTCAGCGGATGGTCAGAGATTGGTTACAGACATGTATGTTTGTTATGGGCGTTCAAAATGTGCAAACGTGGTGCAGCCACGACTACATATACAAGTCCCAAACTAACAAAGGATGCCAAACACATCTGTAATTTGTTCATAACCATCTGTTATTTTGTACAGTACATACAAGGCAAGCCTCCCGACTGCCATTTTTTTTTAAAAAGAGCGCTCACATTAGATGAGATAAGTGAGAAGTTGAGAAATTACAAGTGAAAAACAATGGCCAAGGATTAATTTCTTTGTGTATATTAAATAAAATGTCTGGAATAATACCTTAAAATAACCACAGTAATATATTAACAAAAGCCCCTTTTAACTGACGTTCTGTTGCAGTTAAAATCTGCGGGGCTAATTTTGATTGCCTTCGCCTAGCATTATTGGGGCAGTAATGGTCCAGTAATGGGATTGGTAGCCTTACGGCCCCATTAATACCGGCAATGCGGCCGTCTCCATTTTGTAAGAGGCCTACTGCAGGGTGTCCAAAGTGCCTGCCTGTTTCAGAAGATAAGCCTCTTTTAAGATAGAAATCAGAATTCTATGTCATAACTAGGACCCCAACTGCCATTTTAGGTTGGAATTGGTCGGAGCCTGCGCAGTGCAGATCCACAGGCAATGGAACTTAAGAGGCTCACCAAAGTTAAGCGTTGAATTATTTTTGTGGGCCCCGGAGAAGCCCACAAAAATAATCTGGGCCGATGTCGCCCAGGGACCCTCACCGACCACTATCGCGCCCCCCACCCCCGCACCTCTCGCAACTTACCTTGCTGGCAGCCGCCCCCGCCCGATTTTGTGGTCTAATCCGGCAAGCTGCACCAGGACACTTGTTTGGCGCCCCACAACTCGCCTTCCAGGTTTAAATGAGGCCGGGGCCTCAAAATCATGGGGGCCTATTCGTCGCCGGAACAGGCGGCCACTCAGCATGCTCCACCACTTCTCTCTCTCTCTCTCTCTGTAGCTCCATTTACCCAATTTGCTGAACCAACATTAAGTTAAGCTCATATGAGGTACTGGTCATCTTTGTAGAGGAATCCAAAGACTGTCTTTATAAGGAACACAGGGAAGAGATGTGTAAAGAAACCCTATTTTTCTCTTTTCTGTCAAATGAAATTTCCAAGCTGTAAGTCTTGTCGCAGTGGAGATCCCTGTGTGCAGTGGAACCCTGGAGTGCAGTGGTAGGTGAATCGAAGACCATGAATGTAACTCTGGGTGGGTTGGTGATGAGGTGAGTTGGAAACTCACCACCTGCTACAGAAAGCAGGCCCAGACTATTTTAACACCCAGGCCTCATTAATATGTCGCCCCTAATAAGAGTTAGTATTGGCTGCTTATATATATATATGCAAGCTAATGGAAGATTCATTTAAATTTACATGTGGCCCACTATATGTCTTTAAATAGCACATGAAGGCAAAAGATTTGTTAGGCTGGTTAACATGACCTGACACAAAGTAGTAGACTGCAATTGCTTGTGTCAAATGTGTCCCAAGTAGAAGGCAGAAGAGCAACCGAGATTAGGACCAATGATGTAGATGCCAAATGGGCATAAAGGAGACCAAACAAGTCTCAACAAATGGTACAAGGCCAAGAGAATTCATATTTAGAGACAAGTGACTGTCAAGTGGCTGGCAGGTTCCAGGAAATAGAGTTGTATGACACATGATTTAAAGCAAAAGAACATCAAGAAGGAGCTAGGCATATAGCAGGTAGGCGCCTCAATGAAAGAGCCAGGACTTCATGGACAGATGGACAGGAAGGGCAGGTAGATAGGCAATCAATAAGAATGAAGATTGACCCATTCATGAATAACATATTGAGAATAACTAGGAAATGTGAACATGTCATTTTATATCTTAGGTGCTTTTACATTCTGTTATCTTGTAAATATGATTAAAATTGTCAGATTAATATACTAACACTTACAATTGTAACCAAACACATATAATTTGAGTTATGTGTTTTACCACATTCTATTATTTCTCAGTGTGTGGAAATATTTAAGACATCTGTTATTTCTCCACTCATACAAACGTCAGAGTGATGAAGACATTTCTTGACTTACCATTAGGAAGGAAATAACCTTTACCGCTTTATCATCAACAGCTTCAATATCTATAGTATTTCTTACATGCAGCAAGATGACTAGAAGTCCTTTCTCAAGCAGTGGGCAAAGAATAGACACTGAGCTGGACGGAGACAAGGATAAAGAGGGGTGGGACCCGGGGTAGGCAGTCGGAAGCACGATCGAAAAGAAGGGTCTTAAGGATGCTATTGAAAGCAAAGGAAGGTGACATTGTGGAGCTGTTGGAGGAGAGAAGTCCAGAGGGTAGGGCATAGCATTTGAAGGAGTAGCCACCATTGGTGGAATGTAGGGAGCTGGGAGCAAATAGGCCAGTGTTGGAGGAACAGAGAGTGTGTGCAGAGACATAGGGCTATAAATTTATCTGGGGCAGTAGCATAAAAGGGACGATGGCAAATCGGCAGCTGGTTTTGCACTCTGCACAACAATTGGGCGGGGTGTAAATTGGGCAGGGTGTAAATCGGACAGGGTGTAAATCGGACAGGGTGTAAATTGGGCAGTGTATAAATCGGACGGGGTGTAAATGGGGCAGTGTATAAATTGGGCAATGTATAAATTGGGCAATGTATAAATTGGGCGGGGTGTAAATCGGACAGGGTATAAATCGGACAGGGTGTAAATCGGACGGTGTAAATCAGACAGGGTGTAAATCGGGCAGTGTATAAATTGGGCAATGTATAAATTGGGAAGTGTATAAATTGGGTGGGGTGTAAATGGGGCGGGGTGTAAATGGGGCAGTGTATAAATGGGGCAGTGCATAAATCGGGCAGTGTATAACACTGGCGAGGTGTAAATCGGACAGGGTGTAAATTGGGCAGGGTTTAAATTGGGCGGGGTGTAACACCGGCGGCCGATTCACTGGCACCCATTTGCGCTACCTTCCAAGTCGAATTTATACATCATACAATTTGAGGTTATGCACTTTGGCAGGAAAAATCAGAGAGCAAGTTATTATCTTAATGGCGAGAAACTGGAAAGTACTGCAGTACAAAGGGATCTGGGGGTCCTAGTGCAAGAAAATCAAAACATTAGTATGCATTTGCAGCAGGTGATCAAGAAGGCCAATGGAATGCTGGCTTTTATTGCTAGGGGGATAGAATATAAAAACAGGGAGGTATTGCTGCAGTTATATAAGGTATTGGTGAGACCGCACCTGGAATACTGTTTTGGTCTCCATACTTAAGAAAAGACATACTTGCTCTCGAGGCAGTACAAAGAAGGTTCACTCGGTTAATCCCGGGGATGAGGGGGCGGACATATGAGGAGAGGTTGAGTAGATTGGGACTCTACTCATTGGAGTTCAGAAGAATGAGAGGCGATCTTATTGAAACATATAAGATTGTGAAGGGGATTGATCGGGTGGATGCGGTAAGGATGTTCTCAAGGATGGGTGAAACTAGAACTAGGGGGCATAATCTTAGAATAAGGGCCTGCTCTTTCAAAACTGAGATGAGGAGAAACTTCTTCACTCAGAGGGTAGTAGGTCTGTGGAATTTGCTGCCCCAGGAAGCTGTGGAAGCTACATCATTAAATAAATTTAAAACAGAAATAGACAGTTTCCTAGAAGTAAAGGGAATTAGGAGTTACGGGGAGCGGGCAGGAAATTGGACATGAATTTAGATTTGAGGTTAGGATCAGATCAGCCATGATCTTATTGAATGGCGGAGCAGGCTCGAGGGGCCAATTGGCCTACTCCTGCTCCTATTTCTTATGTAATTAGAAGAAGATTGGGCCAAAGTCATAGAGCCAATAAAGACAAAGATGTGTCAATTCACTGGGGCACAAGAACCTGGTGAAGCAGAGATGGATGTGGACAAATAAAGGGAGTGGCTGTACAATGGCTGGATATCCTATTTAAATCCTACAAATCTATGATTATTTTTATCCATGGCAGTAAAGAACAGTAAATGTTCAGTGTGGGTTTTTGGAGGGAAGCTGTTTCTGTTAGTTCTTCATTTTGTGCTGAGATTTTTTTGAGTTATGAATCTCGCACCCTGGGTCTGAGCCAAAGTAGAACATGCGAAGCCGATTATAAGGAAATACTTATCTAGATCAAGAGCAAAGCCTTTTATGTTTATGTATGGAATAAGACTAAATTAATCATATAAAAACAAAACTGACATTTGTCTGGAAATTTTTATCATTTAATTGAAATAATAAGCAATAAGACTGAGTCTAAAATGGAGTAACTGGTGCCCCAATACTCCAACAAGTAGTGAGGGTTCTGCAGCATTTCAGAGAAAGGTAGCAGGATATAGCTGCATTAATACTGCCCATTTGCAATGGTCTCAAAATGTAGAAAGCAGAGCTCTATGCAAATGTACTTTTTTATCATTCTTTGGGATGTGGGTTTTGCTGGCAAGGCTGGCATTTATTGCCCATCTATATTTGCCTTTGAGAAGGTGATGGTGGGCCTTCTTCTTAAACTGCTGCAACCCGTGTGGTGAAGGTGCTTCCACAGTACTGTTTGGTAGGGAGTTCCAGGATTTTGATCCAGCCATAATGAACGAATGGTGATATATGTCCAAGTCATAAAGTTGTGTGACTTGGAGGTGATGGCATTCCCATGCATCTGCTGGCCTTGTCTTTCTAGTTGGTGGAAACTGTGAGTTTCGGAGGTGCTGCTGAAGAAGCCTTGGGGAGTTGCTGCAGTGTATCCTGTAGTTCGTATAAACTGCAGCCACAGTATGCTAGTGGTGGAGGGCATGGATTGGAATATATGGGTCATTGGGAAAGTAAATGTAAAAAGTCAGGTAAGTCAGTTCGGCTGATTCATTGAGCTGCTGATTTCCCTCCTTGGTCCTTCATTACAACCAAATCTACTGCAGCCAACAGTTTAGTTACACATTTTGTCTTTTTATTATGGCAGTTAGACTCAGTTGGTACCACTCTCAACAAAGGTTGTGCATTCTAAATCTCACTCCAGGACTTGAGCACATAATTTAGGCTGACAATTCAATAAAGTAACAAAGGAGTGCTACTTTATTCAAGGTTCTATCTTTTGGATGAAATGTTAAACCAAAGCCCTATCACCCTATTCAGATGGACATAAAAGATACCATATTTGAAATAGAGCAGGAAACTATTCCAGTTTCTAAGCAACATTCTTTCCTCAACCAAATCCACCAAAATAGTGTAACTGGTAATTTATCTGATTTGCTATTTGCAGGATCTTGTGTGCAAATTGGCTGCTGTCCCTGCCCACAAACCAACAGTGACTAGCCTTCAAAAAGTAATACATTGGTTGTGAAGAAGCACTTTGGGATGTCCTGAAAATGTAAAAGATATTATACAAGTGCAAGTTCTTTTCTTCTTTCAAGTAAAAACTAACAATTTTTTTTTCTACTCCAACCCAATTATCTCCCCCTTTTCTGAAAGTGCTGAATTTCGATCGATTCAATTCAACAGACATAGAAAGCACCACTGGTACCTCATTCAAATTGCCATTCTTCATGTGAGTCTAGACAGTGAGTGTCAGCAGATCGTTCAATCATGGGGAGCCACGCAGCTGAGCCTGTGCTATCCTCAACTGACATTCAGACAAGCACACATTCTGGTACGAGTCACTAGATGACAATCAGGAGCAACAACCCAAACTGATTTAACCCTTCCTAGCCCAGGTGCAGTAAAGTTAATTATAGCACCCTGTCTGCTGCCCAAGGTGGTTAAGGGGTCTAGAACACGGGATATAGATATAAGATTAAATGTAAGCAATTTGGGACAAATAGCTGCAGAAACTTTTTTTTACAAAGAGAGTTGTGAGTTTATGGAATGCACTACTGGAGTAAGTGATTGAAGCAGAGGCCATATCAACTTTTAAGAATGGATTAGATAGTTGGTGCAGGAAAGGGGCATAACGGGATACAAGAACAGGGCAAGTACTTGAGATTAGGACTACTGCTCATCTGGAGGATAAATTGGAAAGAAGATGCAAAAAAGGAAAGAGACAATGGGAAGGAGCAGAAGCAAGTGTCACTTTTTCTCATTTGTTTTTTAAACATTTACTTCTGTAGTTTGGGATTAATATTACAGTAACAAAGATGCTCCTAACACTTGAGTAGCTTTATTACTGCAGCATTAGTGTTTGTTTCAGTATCACTGCAGATGAGCTGGAAACTTACAAAACCAGAAGGTCCTAGGAGATAGTTACTTCCCTGGACCTATCAGCAGTCTAAGGGTTAATGCTCACAGTTGAAATTACACAATCGCTAAAGCTCCCTGAGTTAATGACCATATCTATGCTGTCATTTCTTTTCCCTCATAACATCAAGCTCGATAAATATATAAAGAAATATATATAAAATTAATGGGAATTAGATAAAATCAAAAGTATGTTAAAGTTAGTCATAAATATTTGATTTAAATGTAGCTGGTGAGACTGCCTAAGTACTTACCTAGATAAGTTCCCTAGGTAATTTGCATGTCATTATGTAACACAGGTCTAAAAGGGTTAAATTATGTGGACAAGTTGCATTTTCTAGGCTTGTATTCCCTTGAGTATAGAAGATTAAGGGGTGAACTAATTGAGGTGGTTAAGATGATTGAAGGAGTGGATAGGGTAGATAGAGAGAAATTATTTCCTCTGGTGGGGGAATCCTAAACAAGGGGTCATAACCTTAAAATTAGAGCTAGGCTGTTCAGGGATGATGTCAGGAAGCACTTCTTCACACAAAGGGTAGTGGAAATCTGGAACTCTCTTGCCCCAAAAAGCTGTTGAGGCTAGGTCAATTGAAAATTTCAAAACTGAGATTGATAGATTTTTGTTAGGCAAGGGTATTAAGGGTTCTGGAACCAAGGCGGGTAGGTGGAGTTAAGATACAGATCAGCCATGATCTAATTGAATTGCAGAACAGGCTCGAGGGACTGAATGGCCTACGCCTGTTCCTATGTTAAGGGGATCGCATTTTTTGTTCCCTTAACATCAATGTTATGGGGTATGCATGCTAAATGTCTTTCTTATACATAACCCCAGCTCATCCACTCAATTGAAAAAGTTCAATATAGGGTGCCACGGAGGCCTCCTGTAACTGGAAATATTTAAACACTGAATTGACAAAAACACAAAAAGTTAATTAGCTGGCACTTATCGAGAGGTAACTGCCTGCTAGTCTTAAATGTCTTAACCCTTTAGGAATGTGGGGTTATGTTTATCCTGGGAATTCATGAAGCAAGGTAGGCTGTACTCACAGAAAGTTTTGTTTAATATATTTTAAACAGCAAGCTATCGTGTTTTTTTTTCTTTTGCTCTTGCGGTGAGTTACTGATTTTAATTTTCCTTGTGCCTACAAAAAAAACTCTGAGAAGTTTGTGGAAAATTCTTACAGTCTAAGAAAACAAACTCTTTTCAATGTTGAACCTGCTGAGCTCCTCCAATGGTTTAATAGATAAATCACTGTCTGCCATCCATACAGACCTGGTCTGTGCTAAGTTAGCTAATTGCAGTTGACCTCCGTGACCTCGGGGTAGGAAGGGGACAAAAATCAGACAGGATTCCAGCTCTTGCTCACCAGGCAATATACTATGCTGGACAGCGTGCATGCTGGATGAGGATCAGCCCCAGCACTTGAATAGCCTGTGTATACTCACTATCTAGGCCAGTGTTTCCCAAACTATTTTGGCTCACACCCCACAGTAGCGAAGGTGAGCACTCTCGAGCCCCCCATAAATGTAAACATTAGATATTTGTTGATAACTTTCAAAACATAAAACAAAGTTCAATAAATCACAAGCATAAAAATAAAACATACCGGGCGCTAAATTGGGCCGTGTAGCGCCCATTGTTTCGGTGCTACACGGCCTCTCCAACATCCAAGATGGCGACTTAGCTGCGCACGCACGTTTCCAGCGTGACTTGCGCCGGACGCTATCTTGGTATAGGAGTTGGCGCATGTGCAAATACCGAACGCTGGAAGCATGTAAAGTAAGGAGAAAATAGATACAATCGGTGTGCAACGCTGATTTAAAGTGATAGACACCATTTTGGGACTTAACGCACAGTCTTAACGACTACCATCTGAACATGTCGTAGAGTGCCTGGAGGACCCTCACCAGTGCTATTTAAAGGGACCATGCAAGATTTACAGGTTAGTGGCTGGATTATTGCTTCTGGCTGCCGCGACATTTGTAACTGTTTTTGGAGGTCTCCTACACTTGAATACTAGGACTAGGGGACATAGCCTAACATTGCAGGAGTGAAGTTAGGAAATGTTTCTACACGCAAAGGGTGAGAGAAGTTTGGAACACTCGTCTGCAAATGGCAGTTGATGCTAGCTCAATTGTGAATTCTAAATCTGAGATTGATAGATTTCTGTGAACCAAGGGTATTAAGGGATATGGGGCTAAGGCAGGTATATGGAGTTAGGTCACAGGTCCACCATGATCTCATTGAATGGCGGAACAGGCTTGAGGAGCAAAATGCCACTGCCACTTGCTGCCTCCTGATATGCGCCACCTTCTTCTGCAAGAAAGCGGGACGTGTGTCTGGGTGATGTGCCTGTCATGGTTAAATAGCTGCCAGTATGTGTGGCCTGTGAGTTGTTTACATCCACTCGAGAGGGCAGGTGGAGCCTCAGTTTAATACCTCATCTCAAAGCCGGCACCTCCGACAATGCACAGAATTGCCAGCCTAGGTTATGTGCTGAGGTCCTGGCGTAAGGCTTGAACCCATGACCTTCTGATTCAACAGTGACCATGCTACCAACTGAGAAATATCTGGAGCTACAGCATAGAGGGGAAAAATTAAAAAACCTTTAAAAGCACCCAACTTCTAACTACATATACACAAAGGTCTTCTACATACCCCAACCTTCTAGCAGTACAATATTTCTAATAATTTATGTTATTTAATTATAGAATGTAACCAGTTTGCTGCTAGTATCAGGGATCATCTTAGGTTTAAAAGGGTCCTTTTAGTTTTAGCACTTAAATGCAATTTCCTGTTTGCTATTTATAAACGTGAGTATGAAGGATGACCCTGACATTCCAAGTGGATTCTCTCAGTTTCGACATAACTCCTGCGGGAGACCAGCAAAACCTCCAGGAAAACGGCATGGGTGGCTGTTTTTCAGCCGTTTCTCTGGAGGAGTGGTGGCGGGGGTGGAGGGGAGTTCTGCAGGCCCCCCATCAGAGTTACAGAAACAAAGGAAATCCTCCCCCTTTGAGCAAATCAATTTTCTTCCTCCTCTGCCGACAGGGGTATCGGGAAGTGTGCAGGTCATGGGCACTGGCCAACCTCCAGTACCTTATCTAAATGATCATTCTTCATGTCTGAGGGTAGATAGTAATTGTGGACAATCTACTTTATCATGAGGGTCATCACAGCTGAACCTAATCCTTTCCTCATCTGAAGTTCACATAAGTGCACAAGAACTGGAACCGTTCTTGATTTTCCCCTCCAAAGCCCAGGGATAGTGCAGCCAAGTATAGAGTTCCCATTGCTGCTCCAGCTTAAAATCAGCTAATGCAGCACTGCCAGGAATCAGACCTGGTATCGTCCTCGTCTGTATGGATCAATAAGACATCACATAGTCAATTTACCTATTGAACTATCAAGGAGCTCCACAGTTAATGGTTTCAAATTTTGATTTCATGTTATAAGGTTCCTATGTCTCCTTTGTTCTTGCAATTATTTACTTTTTGGCAAACTAATCTCCCTCTGCTTTTTATGTATTCTGATATACATTAAAAACCCTCAAAATATGCACATGTGTGCAATGCATGGCAACCAACAGAACAGAAATTAATAAAAGGCAGATGTCCACTTATTTAGAAATGTTACTCATTTTGAAGTAGGCTGATTTCAAGTTTATCAAAAGTCCAAATGCTATGTTAATTATTCCCTCCTTGGAACAGAGCAGATAGTCTGAAAATCATTTTCAAATAAAAAAAAAGTCCCTATTAAAGCAGCATAGTAACTGGGATCAAATACTCTACTGTAGCATTGTAGCATGTAAAGAATCAGAAAGAGTTAATCTCTTTTCTAGTATTACTACTTCAGCTGTTCTCTTCATCAAAAAATCAAATGTGAAAATACTCAACTGAAGCAGGGATGATTTCAGTGAGTTGAAAAGGGATCTGGCCCAGGTGGATTGGCATCAAAGGTTGGCAAGTAAAATAATAAATGAGCAATGGGAGGCCTTCAAAGAGGAGATAGTTTGAGTACAGACTAGATACATTCACACGAGGGGGAAAGGAAGGGCATCCAAAGCTAGAGCTCTCTGGATGACTAAAGATATAGAGATTAAAATGAAACAGAAAAAGGAGGTTTATGATAAATGTTGGGTTCATAATTCAGTAGAGAACCAAACTGAATACAGAAAGTACAGGGGGGAACTGAAAAAAGAAATAAGAGGGACAAAGAAAGTGTATGAGAATTGATTAGCGGGTAACATAAAAGGGAACACTAAAGTCTTTTATAAACATATAAATAGTAAAAGGATAGTCAAAGGAAGGGTGGGGCCGATTAGGAACCAAAAAGGAGATCATCTTGTGGAGGCAGAGGGCATGGCTGAGGTACAAAATAAGTACTTTGCATCTGTCTTCACTAAAGAAGAGGATGCTGCCAATGTCACAGTAAAGGAGGAGGTTTGGATAGGATAAAAGTAGATAAAGAGGAGGTACTAAAGAGGTTGGCAGTGCTCAAAGTAGAAAACTCACCCAGTCTGGGTGAGATGCATCCTAGGTTGCTGAAGGAAATAGGAGTAGAAGTTGTGGAGGCTCTGGCCACGATCTTCCAATCCTCCTTAGATATGGGAGTGGTGCCAGAGGACTGCAAATGTTAGACCCCTGTTCAAAGAAGGGGAGAGGGATAAACCTGGCAACTATTGTCCAGTGGGGAAACTTTTAGAGACAATAATCTGGGACAAAATTAATTGGCATTTGGAAAAATATGGGTTAATAAGTGAAAGCCAACATGGATTTGTTAAAGGCAAATCGCGTTTGACTAACTTGATTGAGTTCTTTAATGAAGTAACGGAGAGGGTTGATGAGGGTAGTGCGATTGAGCTCAAAAGACATTTGATGAAGTACCACATAATAGACTTGTTAGCAAAATTGAAACCCATGGGATTAAAGTGGCAGTTGCTGCATGGATACGAAATTGGCTAAGAGACAGAAATCAGAGAGTAGTGGTGAATGGCTGTTTTTCAGACTGGAGGGATGTGTGCAGTGGTGTAGCCAGGGGTCAGGATTGGTACCACTGCTCCTTTTGATATATATATTAATGACCTGGACTTGGGTATACAGGGCATAATTTCAAAGTTTGCAGATAACACGAAACTCAGAAATGTAGTAAACGGTGAGGAGGATAGTAACAGACTTCAGGCGGACATAGCCTAGTGAAATGGGCAGACACATAGCAGATGAAATTTTATGCAGAGAAGTGTGAAGTGATTCATTTTGGTAGGAAGAATGAGGATTGGCAGTAAAAACGAAATGGTACAATTTTAAAGGGGGTGCAAGAGCAGAGAGACCGAGGGTATACGTACACAAGTCTTTGCAGGACAAGTTGAGAAGGCTGTTAAAAAAGGCATAAGGGATCCATGGCTTTATAAACAGAGGCATTGAGTACAAAAGCAAGGAAGTTATGCTAAACCTTTATAAAAGACTGTTTAGGCCCCAGCTGGAGCATTGTGTCCAATTCTGTGTGCCATACTTTAGGAAGGACATCAAGACCTTAGAGAGGGTGCAGAGGAGATTTACTAGAATGGTATCAGGGATGAAAGGCTTCAGTTACATGGCAAGACTAGAGATTCCGGGATTGTTCTTAGAGCAGAGAAGGTTAAGGAGAGATTTGATAGATATGCTCCAAATCATGAAGGGATTTGATAGAGTAAGTAAAGATAAACTGTTTCCAGTGGCAGAAGAGTTGGTAACCAGAGGACAAGATTTATGGTAATTGGCAAAAGAACCAGAGGCGACATAAAGAAAAAAAAAATTAGCAGCGAGTTGTTATGATCTGGAATGCACTGCCTGAAAGGTTAGTAGAAACAGCTTCAATAATAACTTTCAAAAGGAAATTGGATAAATACTTGAAGGGGAAAAATTTGCAGGGCCATGGGGTAAGAGCAGGGGAGTGGGACTAATTGGATAGCTCTTTCAAAGAGATGGCACAGGCACGATGGGCTGAATGGCTTCCTTCTGTATCATTCTATGATTCTATGATTCATAAATAACTAACCAGTTTGCTTGATAGGAAGTTAACACTAAGGATAGGGTTATAGATACACTGAGAGAAACTATCCATTAGGATCAAGAACAGGGGAATTTGTGGTGAAAAGTTAAGAAAACACAAAGCCGCCAGTACTGTCTGTTCATGAAATTTAGCAAACTCATCATAACAGTTCCACGATTATCACAATTTAATACCTTATCAAGTAGGAAATAAGGCTCTTTCCCCTACATCAAACCTATTGACAATCAAAATGTGCTAATTCAAAACTTCAAAACTGAGAGGTTGTACGTATCAGGAAAGGTTGAGCAGGCTGGGGGTCTCTTCTCTAGAAAAGAAAAGACTGATAGAGGTCTTTAAGATTATTAAAGGATTTGATAGGGTAGGCATAGAGGGGATGACCAGAGCTAGGTGCCACATATATAAGATAGTCACCAATAAATCCAATCGGGAATTCTTTACCCAAAGAGTGGTTAGAATATAGAACTCGCTACCACAAGGAGTAGTTGAGGCAACTAGCATAGATGAATTTAAGGGGAAGCTAGATAAACATGAGGGAGAAAGGAATAGGAGAATATGCTGATAGGGTTAGACGAAGTAGGGAAGGAGGAGGCTCATGTGGAGCATAAACACCGGCATGGACCTGTTGGGCCGAATGACTTGTTTCTCTGCTGAGCATTCTATGTGATTCAGAGCCCACAGGTTAACAAAAAAGGACAAGAAAGGCCGTTTTACTGATACTGAAGTTACAGTGATTGTTCAGGAGGAGTTGACCAGGAGGTTCAGGCACATGCTACTCCTCTCCCTTTCACCAACCCGTTTGCACAAAATCAAGTCCACAATTCAGTCACACTGAGGGTGAATACTATTTCCAACATCGGCAGAACCTGGTAGTAAAAGCTGCAAAATGTACCATGATGTAAAGAAACCCACAGAACAACAATTGGTATTTAGTCACCTGTTGTGAAAGACTGGGATATAAATTTTCTTTGGGTGCTAGAGAGTCGACAGCCCGTTTTGCACTCCGGCTGCCGATTCATCATTGTCCATTTTGCACCACTGCCCAAGACACATTTATATTCCTCTATGACTGGTGAACCAGAGAGGTCAAGATCCTCACAACACTAGAGGAAATCATCATTGAATTCTTTGGCCTGGAGAGTCATGAGTGGGTCAAAGAAGCCAATCTAGCTAGTGATTCCAGTAAGTGGCTTCCTATCTGTGGCATGTGGTCTACTGCACCTTACCGAATAGGAAGTAGAGTCTGTAATAAAAATGACAAAATATTTAACCATCCATGACTGCTAACCTTAAGGACAACACTGCCTACCTTCCAGCACCTACATGTTGGAGTGTGAGATGCCAACTAGGTAGTACCCTTCTAATATCTTTTTTCCACTTTCCAAAAAAAACCTGAACTCTTGTGGTCTAATGCACCACAAGCCACTCATTCAGTCACCATGTTGTACCAGGCACCATAAGATCATAAGAGACCATAAGAGATAGGAGCAGGAGTAGGCCATTCGGCCCCTCGAGCCTGCTCCGCCATTCAATGCAATCATGGCTGATCTGATTTTTACCTCAACTCCACTTTCCCGCCTCTTCCCGTATCCTCTGACTCCTTTGCTGATCAAAAATTTGTCTAACTCAGCCTTGAATGTATACAATGACTCAGCCTCCGCAGCTTTTTGGGGTAAAGAATTCCAAAGATTCACGACCCTCTGGGAGAAGAAATTCCTCCTCATTTCCGTCTTAAATGGGCGACCCCTTATTCTGAGACTATGCCCCCTAGTTTTAGATTCCCCCATGAGGGGTAACATCCTCTCAGCATCCACCCTATCGAGTCCCCTCGGAATCTTGTACGTTTCAATAAGATTGAACCAGCACAGAGACAGAGATGATTGCACCCTCAAAACGCTATCACAGATGCACTCACTAAGCATTAAGGATCTAGCACATCCACTGGTTGGTTAGATGAACTTCAGATCTTTCTTAATCCAAGGTTTAAATGGAAAGGATGCTAAGTATGGAGATCAGTGATTCCATCTTCAAAGTGAGAGTATTGGAACACCAATACAATATACATGGTGTCATGGGCACCATGCACAGTAAGCTGAAAGGAATGGTTTTAATGAGCCAAAAAGACTTCTCTTATTTCATTCTTTCTAATGAGGTAATGATCTATCAGTTAAATTACATTGAGATTACATAAAAATAGGAGTTCCTGAGTGGAGGGATATATTCAAGAACTGATGGCTGAATAATGAAAAATCACAGGACCAGTAGAGAAAGTAATGAAAAATAAAAGCTGTTGTCATAGTGCGATTTATTGCCAGAGAAATTAAATTTGGTTTCACTGAGACAAAATAATTCGTATTGCTGTAACACTCAGCTTATTAAAAAATAGTCTTGAAACTAAACATTGCTCTTCTTTGGATTTTATGTAACCACTCAGGAAACTGAACAAGAAATCAGTAAAGGATCCCTCCTATTTCTGGGCAGTGACAGATCACTAAGATAAGAGATAAGGTGCTGTCTGCCTGATTCAAATAATGTTAAAAATCTGACAGCACTATTTGAAGAAGAGCAGGACATTCTCTTGACCAATTAAGCTCCCTCAATCTTGGCTTGAGATGGGGTGAAGGATAACTGCTCTGCCTCCTCATCATGCTGTTCCTCCTCCTCCTGCTCCTTTTGCACGTCTTGTTGTCCAGGTAAAGGCTGGCCCCTCATGATGGCAAAATTATGCAGCTTGCAACAGACGTCAGCAAATCTGGATACCCACTCAGGCTTATACTACAAAACTCCTAATGAACGGTCCAGGCAGCGGAAGCATTGCTCGAGGACCCCGATGGTCTGCTCGATGATGTTTCTGGTGACAGCATAGCTCTTGTTGTAGGCCACTGTGGCAGCTGTGCCTGGATTCCTGACTGGAGCCATGAGCCAAGTCTGAAGGGGAAAGCCCTTGTCGCCCAATAGCCAGCCTGTAACCTGACGGCCTGGTTGGAATAAAGGTGGCACAGATGTCTGGTGCAAGATGAATGCATCATAACAGCTGTTAGCAAACCAGGCACAGACCTGCATGATATGTGTTGTCTATGGTCACAAACAAGCTGGATATAGAGGGAGTGGAATCCCTTTCTATTGAGAAAGATGCCAGGCTGGTGATGGGGACTGTATAATTAGTTCCTATATAAATGTAAACATTATTCTATTATGAATTGATTCTACCATTTTGGTTGACTGCTATCTCTTTAAAGTAATACATCACCTGTTTCAATTAAATTCTCCTGATGAAAATGTGGTCATCACATTTTTTTCTGAAATATTTCTGGCTATCACTGTCCGTTAAAAACTGGTTCCAAAATAAACCAAGTGTTGGTTTCCCATTTCTTGGAAAACATCTGAAATTCTGCGAAGCCTAGCGATTATCAGGATTTGATTGTGTAAAAGATTTCTTTATAAAGTCACTGAAACTTTGCTAACACGGTAAAGAGAGCATTTAACTGATAAGAATAGCAATCCTAGGAACCAAGTCACAGCAATATTTACCTATCAAACATTCATAGCCCTATAATGGGTGAGCTAACAATAGCTTTTACCACCACATGCCGTGTTAGTGAAAAATTCCTTTTGTTTCTCTAGAGATCAATGTTTAGCTTCAGAAATATTTCCTATTTTTCACTCTTAATCGCTTTTCATGTACTTCTCTGGACAGAAAGGCGGGTTACTTCCACCAGCTCCTGTATCATAAATCAGCCAGCAGGAGGAACACAAGATCAGGCGAGGCCATTGAATGTTTATCGCAACAGTAGGACAGCCTAACCCTAGCATCGTAGCCGAGAAATGACTCCGTGCCACACGAAAAGTAAAAAAAAACGTTCACAATATTTGGAAAAAAAGTTTCCCAAGGGTGCAAGGAACATGCTGGGCTGCAGTGTGCTTTACAAAAATGTACTTTCCATACTGGCTGGGGTGGGGCGAATTGAGACAGGATCCCGCCTTATGTATACCTTGTTGTAGGATGAGGATAAACATATCTCTATATACATATAAAATTGTTTAAAATTGTGACTGTTTTTCAGCTAGCACATATAGCACCACAGGACTTGAGTTTGATTTCTTTGAATTTCTTTTGATTTCTGTTAACAAGCACTGATTGCAGCTGTGATAAGTGTATGTGTTATAGAATGCAGGTTTGCCTATGCTCCCACTGTTTTCAGTTTTGGCTGCAATACAATGCTTGTTTGTAGAAGCATTATGATCAAAAACTTCTCCACATCACAACCAGCATCAAGTCATTTTTCTAAAGATAGTTTTCCCAAGCAACAAATTTAAATCGCTGTAGTGTTCCCCTGTATTGAACCTTGCAAAGAGGTACTGGCATAATATAGTGTTAAATACCAGAAGACTGTATGCAATCTGTAGCTCTAGGCCACTTGGCAAGAGCTTTTTTCCTCTAATAAAGATCCTGAGGCTGAGCACACATGCAATCCATATGCAGGTTCATTGCCTGGGTTTCTGCCATTTCCCTTTGTGGCTTATTTTGAAGATCTTGTTCAATCCCTGGTTAATGTGGTTTTCCACCTTGTTACCTTCAGATACAGAGACCTTGGGCTCGATTATAGGAGGGAGGCGGGTTGGCAGCGGGGGGTCGACTGGGCGCATGGGTAACGCGCCCAGTGAATTCAGGGTGCTCCGCACGCGATTGCAGCCTAATTGAAGGCACTTATCCTGGCTTCCGGGTTTCACGCTGGAAAGCTGCGCAGCGGGCGGACTGCGCAGCCGCATCATAGGCTGTCAGCTGGAGGAGCCCTATTTAATGGGGCAGTCCTCCACTGACTGATGCTGCAGAAAGGAGTCAAAATTACAGCATGGAGCAGCCCAGGGGGAAGGCTGCTCCCAGGTTTAATGATGCCTCACTCCAGGTCCTACTGGATGGGGTGAGGAGGAGGAGGACAGAGATCTTCTCCCTGGCGGACGGGAGGAAGCGGCCTGCCTCTGCCACCACGAAGGCCTGGCTCGAGGTGGCAGAGGAGGTCACCAGCACCACCAACATATCACGCACCTGCATACAGTGCAGGAGGCGCTTCAATGACCTAACCAGGTCAGCCGAAGTGAGTACACTTACTCAGTCCCCTACACTCCGTCTGCCACATCACCGCCCCCACCCCACATCTCCTTCTGCACTGCCAACACTACTCTATCACATCACTCCTCACACCCACTCAAAGCTCATCCTCAACTTACCTACACTTACTCCCCTCGCCAGTACTCATCCCACCACTACCACTCAACCCAACCCTGATACAATCTCATGGCTCCGTCTCATACTCACCCTCTCATGCATCTCTTTCACGGTCAGCCTCACCCAACCTGCCACTACCTGTGCTGCAGCCACAGGGCATGCATCACATATGTGAAGTAGGAAGTGTAAGGCAAACGTGTCGTGAGCATGAAGGGGATGCGCAAGGGTGTTTGAGGGTTTGTCATGGTTGTTACTTATATTTGATTTCTGATCAACTCACATTACATATTATATTGTCACCACTACTGCCACGTCTTTGCAAATCTTGTCTGGTTTGTGCAATAATGCCCTTTCCTGAGGATCACCATGAAGACCCACACCTGATGCCACCCATTGTGTCACTGCAGAGTGGGTGTAGGTGTATTTGCAGGGCTCTTTTGTGCAGACGACTGAGAGGTGTCCGCGACGTCCCCGGTTGCACCCTGGAAGGATGCGGAGGAGAAGTTGTTGAGAGCAGTGGTGACTTTGACAGCGACAGGTAAGAAGATTGTGCTCGGGCCAGCCGGAAGCAGCTCGACATGAAGGAGGCTACAGATGTCCACGACTACATGTCGAGTGACTCTGAGCCTCCGTGTGCACTGCTGCTCAGAGAGGTCCAGGAAGCTGAGCCTCGGTCTGTAGACCCTGTGGCGAGGGTTCTGGTTCTGTGACGCATCTCTCTCTGTGGTTGCCCTCCCTTCTGCTGTGCAGGTGGATGTGTCACAGAACTGTGTTGTGGAGTTCTACGTGTCAGAGGTGGACGGCGTGGCCGGCGAGGCTGGTGATGCTGTTCGTCCTCCGAAGATGTCATGACTGCAGCTATGGCAGCCCCCATCCAGAAGATGTACGTTTGAGGGGGTCCGCAAGGTAGGTAAATATGTCTGCACACCGGGGTTGAGGTTGCAAGTTTGTGAATTTTATTGTTAGGAGGAGGGTGGTGGAGGCCAAACTTTGTCCAAAGTGACAGAGTGGCTTCCTGCAATGAGTGAGGGATCCCCCCCACCACCTGTCAAATGAAACTTTGCAGCTGCCACAGGCTGGTGGCTGCAACACGTCCACTTGAACTGGGAGTGTTTCCCCCAGTACGGGAAACACGCTCAGTTGAGTTGAAAATCAAACAACTCCTAAAATATCTTACAAATCAGGTCTGCTAACGACCTGAACTATCCAATTAATTGGTTTAAGTGGGATTTCGCCCGCTTTAATTGCCGGCGGGAGTCGCGCATGCGTGGGATGCGCGCGCAAGTAAGCGCGTCACTGGGGAACGTGGAGGTGGGCGGGTTGGAGCCGGGCTCCGGACCCGCCCCGGGAATCCCTGTTTTTCGGAGCCCCCCCGCCACGAACCCGCCGTCTCGGACGTCCGAAAATCGAGCCCCTTGTCTTAAAAGGTAATACTGGATGCAGCAGTCATTTTTCCTTCTAAAATTGTATACAAGTGTAGAAGATGAATAAAAACCACTGATGTAAGCAGAATTTTGTTTGTATTTAAGCTTGTTACCATCCCTCCAACTACTGTCTCTTGCTGGCACAATTGTACCTTTAGCCAGAATAGCGAGGAAGGTTTAGTTTCACAGACAACACTGTGGCCACTGTCAGTATCACTTCATTGTCAACTAACAGGAAATACACTTATGCAAGGTGGAATATGTTCTGCCAATAAATCCAACTGATGATGGTTGGCAAGTGTCAATGTCAGCTGAGGTTAGCATTCTTACTCATGGTCCTTTGGGTTGAGAATCCAACATTGCAGCACTACAACTATCAGTCCATGGTTTATGCTGTATAGTTGCAAATTGTAGCTGTTAGCTTTTTGCAAGGTTTATCTTTTACAATGTCAATTTTATTTGTAGTAAAATTTGACTGACTCCTCAACTAAAATGTATGGTTAGAATGCTTGGGTTAGTTTGTGGCATTCCTCTTATTTTGTAGTTTGCTATCCTTCCTGCCTCTCCTGAAGATAATGGCCTAATAATTCAAGCGTATCCACCTGCGGGTGCAAGGGGGCGCAGGGGATCGGTCCCTGCGCCTGAATGGTGAGGCCCGAGCCGCACTCGATAATGGGCCTCGGGTTTAATTGCCATTGAGCTGGAGAGCCGCGGACAGCAACGGGCAGCTCGCCGGCGAAGCGGAATGGAAGATCGAGCCATTACAACTTCAGCAGCTGCCCTCAGGTAAGTGATTAAAGGGGGGGAGAGGGTAAAGGGGGGGAGAGGGTGGTGGGTGACGACCAGGAAGGGTTGGGTTCTAACCCTTCTCCAGTCCAGTAACACCCATTTACCTTAACTTTATTTTCTGTCTATCAACTAACTTTCTATCAATGTTGCTATATTTCCTCATTTACCATACAACTGATTTTTTCTAACAAGCTTCTTGTGAGACTCTTTATTGAATGCCTTCTGAAAATCCATGTCCGCTACATCTACTGCATTTCCTTTATCTATCCAATCAGTCACTTCCTAAGAAAATTCTATCAAATTTGTTAAAGTTGAATTACCTGTGTTGGTTTTCCTTGATTAACCCATGTGTTTCTAAATGCTCACTAATTTTACCTTGAATTATGGATTAAATTTTAATTTGGTTTTAATCTCTCTATTTATTCATGGAAATTTGATGCCCCCCTTTTTGCCTTATGGGGGTATTTTTATTTTGTGCTCTATGCATCTCATATTTGAAGTTTTCAAACTGCTGATCTGTTGACTTGTTCGCTAACTTTTCCACCCAGTTCATTTTGCCCAGATCCCCTCTTATCTGACCTGAACTTTGCCTTTTTCCAATCCAGTACCCTTATCTTTGACTCTTTATTATCCTTTCCTATTCTTACACTGAACCTAAAAATGTTGTGATCACTACTTCCCAATTGTTCTCACACTACTGCCATATATGTGTGTCAATATAAGTAAAACTTCTGTTGATAAATATTGGAGGCAGTTGGTTTAGGTTTTTGGGCAATAGAATTATACCATTGTGTCGTTCTGTTCAGCTGAGCCAAAGCATATATGAAGAGTAATCCTGACTACAGCTCTGAACAAGAATAATAAATGGAACTATCTTAATGGAAAAGTGAGAACAATCTGAACTAGTGCCTGATCACAATAATACCGTTGCTAAGGTAATAATATATTGGACCAGAATTTGCTGTCAAAATAACGGTGAGGATAATGGCGCTCGCCGTTATTTATGCTTTAATTGTTACAGCAACTTCAGGCCGGGAGCAGATGTGTGGTTAAATGCAAATATCCAAAAGATGCTGTCCAAGTTGTGCCATTCCGCCATTAGCTTTGCGAAAATGGCAACTGGCTGTCTGCCTCACCATTGACGTTCATTGAGTGTCGTGAAGTTGCTGCATTTGCGCGGCAGATACGAACCAAACTTGCCACAGGTATTTAGGGTTAGTTATCAGTCGCATAAAAACCCTTTTAAAGACATGATAATTGATAAATACAGCCAGTCAACCTCTCTGGCATTGAAAATTAACTATTATAAGTGAAGAGTCTCATTCCTTCAGGTATTGAATTTTTCGGGGCAATTTTAATAATGTCAAATTTTAAATTTTAATTTTTTTTTCTTATTTTTCCTTTCTGTCTCTTTTTTTCTCTCTCTTAATCCAAATTTTTCTTTCTTTCTTTCTCTTTCTGTACCTGAATTGACATTGAATTCATCCCCTTTAATTCATCCTCCTTTTCAGTCTTTCCCGTGTTTATTTCCCAATCCTTAAATCTCATTGGTTAAGGAGATACCCTGCTGGTTGCCCTGTTTCCCTCATTGCCCCGTTATCAGCTCGCACTTTCAGCAACTTTTTGGGCGAAAATTTTTTGAACTGAAGGGTGCAGGGGCAAGTCTAACTAACGACAGGCACCGTTAGATGCCCTGCCATAGCAAATTCTGGCCCATCATTAGACAATTTTCTAATAATGTCATCAGAATAAAGGTAAATTTTGAATTTCGTGCTTCCAACAAGGGGCCTCAACCACTGGTAGTGCATATCGGAAATTTGGCGTGCACTTCAATTTTCTGACCAAATTTGATATGCACTCCCAGTCTGCAAGGCTCACTGAAAGTGCAAAGTCACAAATTTACTCTGAATAAACAATTTCTGAGAAAAGGTTAGTCTTTCTCTCTGAGCATAAAAGATCTCGGCCTAGATTATCCTCTCGAGTTACGCAAGATCTCTGGGCAAGAAATGCACCTGGAACCGATCCGCTGGTTCTCTGCTCACACCCAATGTGAAAGATCAACCGGGGTCGAGGGGTGCATCTTTGAGGCGATTGAAAGTTCGGCCCCACCAAAGCCCCAAATCCACAAAAGCAGAAAATCTAGGTTACAAAGTTAAAATTGGCATCCTATTTGACCCTGAAATGAGCTTCTGACCATATATCCATGCCATCACCAAGACCGCCTACTTCCATCTCCGTAACATCACTTTTCTCCGCCGTTGCCTCAGCTCATCTACTGCCGAAACCTTCATCCATGCCTTTGTTATCTCCAGACTGGACTATTTCAATGCTGTCCTGGCTGGCCTCCTATCTTCCACCATCCATAAACTTGAGCACATCTAAAACTCTGCTGCCCGTTTCCTAACTCGCACCAAGTCCCAGTCACCCATCACCTCTGTGCTCGCTGACCTATATTGGCTCCTGGTCCAGGAACGCCTCGATTTTAAAATTCTCATCCTTGTTTTCAAATCCCTCCATGGCCTCACCCTTCCCTATCTCTGTAACCTCCTCCAGACCTACAACCCTCTGAAATCGCTGCGCTCCTCTTGCGCATCCCAATTTTAATTGTTCCACCATTGGTGGCTGTGCCTAGGCCCTAAGCTCTGGAATTCCCTCCCTAAACCTCTCAGTCTCTCTATTCCTCTCTCCTCCTTTAAGATGCTCCTTAAAACATACCACTTTGACCAAGCTTTTGGTCACCTGTCCTAATATCTCCTTATGTGGCTCAGTATCAAATTTTGTTTGAAAATCACTCCTGTGAAGCACCTTGGGATGTTTTACAATGTTAAAGGTCCTATATAAATACAAATTGTTGTTGTTAATATTCCCATTATCTCAAGTTTCTGATAAGAACGGATCTTGGTGTTCTGATTCAGCCTTTATCTACCAATGTGGCAAAAGCATTAAGGACGGCCTTTTGCAAATCTACAGGTCCACAACACTCAAACAAGACAAGCCAGTGGGCAAGAAATATAAGTGCAATTGGAATTGAGCTGCCTGGTCCTCATTGGCTGGACTGCCAGGCTCACAGCCACATGTGGACACCACTGCTTTAAAGCAAAATATTTAAAAATGACCATATTAATAATTCCTTGGATAGGCAAATAGACTAATTTTAAGACAGTGTATCATCTGCAGAAATATTAATTATATTCCTTATTATGTGTTGACATGTCCAATTTGTGATAACAAGAAAATAAAAAGATATGGTAACAGGGGGCACTGCGCCTGTCATCTGCTTAGTATTAACTGTGGACTGGTGAAGTTGATACTTATAAAAGGAGATTAAGTACATTTTACACAGAGCTTGGATGAGATTTAATAAAAAATCCTCCAAAGTATAAATTGTTAAACTATCAAAGATACTTTTGTAACACAATAGCAACATATGCTTTTTAAAACTTGAAGTAAATTATTTTAACTTACTGAAAACTGTTATTGATTTTAATCAGAGGAAATGAATGTCAAACAAAATAAAATATAATTTAATGCGGACGAGGATCTGGCTATTAGGGTAAAGAAGACTTTGCAACAGGCGGAAAAGATCAGATGCAGCATCAAAGCACAAAATGGAAGGATTGGAGATGGATGGATAAAGACATGCTGGTGAGTTGCTTTCTTTGCACAAAACCAGAAAGTAACTCAACTTTGGTTTGTTGGCTAGTGGCATTTTACAGCCCTGCTCAGATTGTCCTAGCATTTGACTTCTAACCAAAAATTAATGAGCACCATTTCTATTAACTTATCTTACCATTAAACTTCACATATATGTTCGAGTAGGTCACTGGACAGAGCACTGTGGGAAAATGGGGCATTTTAAAAAAGGAGAAAACAGATTGATATAATAATCACTGGTCACATTTGGATCATGCACCAGTTCTGATCACGGAGTGGCATGAATGGTGTGCATTGAGAAGTCCATGATCCAGATGGCTGTTGATGCTGTTTCTTTAGGGGTTCCACCAGAGCAGAGCCCCTGCAGAATGGTCACTAAGCCTACTTACATCAAATTATTAGTATTTTTGTTTAAAATAAACCTTTTGCTGGGTTTCACTGGAGTGCAGAAGATAATCACAGAAATCAAAGAGGCTTATTACGTCATTCTCAAAGTCTTGAAGATAACTTATATTTTACAAAAGTAAAAAAGACTTCCAAGAATTGTTACTTATTCTCAATTATATCCAGGGCCTGGCTTTGTTGCACTTGGTTAATAATCCATTGGCAGCTTCCATGAGGCACTAAGATCAAAGTATGTACCCACAAATGTGGAACTTTTTCAACTTCTATGCAAATCAACTTCTGCTGGAGGCCAAGATTTCCTTTATATACACAACTCTTGTTCTCATGTTGAGTTGGTACTGGGACAATGGTAGATGCTCCATTACCCATTAAGTGAAGATCTGTTACTAATTGGCCCCTGCTATGCAGCATTATAATCATCGTTCATGGGAACTTCATGGGACTAAAAACAAAGCAATTTTTCCTTGAAGTTGCACTTCAGTATTTTATTAAGTTTCACATTCCCAAAATATAAAATTGAAAAAGAATTTTGGACTCATTACAAGTTCATAAATGTCATGATTATGTATCTGAGTTTACAATTCACCCCCAATATGAAGGGAACAACTTAATTTCTACTTTCCATGTATGACAGAGTAGTAACATTTTGCACTTCCAACATGTGACCCTGTTGAGGCCTGGTTATATAATTTCATCCCAAGAGGTTTGAAAAATTACTGACCTGGTTGGTGCAAATATATTTGGTGATAAGCCATACTCAAAGGAGAGCTTAAAATAATTATTTTGCCACAACTTTAAAAAGTTAAAAATCAGAATGTTTGGCATTATGGGCACGAGTTAACGCAGGGCCACCTGAGTGCATCAGATTACCCACACTTTTACTTGAATCAAGCAGCAAAAAAAAGCACCTGGTTCATGTGCAGCACACAACATCGTTACCCACCGTTGAGCTCGCAGTTCAACAAGTGGCTCAGCAGCATTACTGCAGGTGAGTTCTGTTTAACCATGCAGTTGTGTGTTCCTGAGAATGCCTTCAAAAAGGGAAGAAATATTAACGGCCATTTAATGCACTCTCTGTACAAGAAGAGCAATTTCATCCCATTAATAGCTTTAGTAAATAAAAATTGCATCAATTTTTGTAAGATGCTATTGGATATAAAGCAGCATGGTGCTACAGTGCTTTGGCATTCCAGCATCCTGTGGCATGAGTGGTTGCACTTGAGTTCATGCCCATTATTGTTCATACTGAAAGTTGATGATCTTAATCATGGCGTCAATGGGAGGCAATGAGTACAGGCTAGGCAATCGCCTAAAGGAATCACCTGGCCTGCCAGGCCAACTGACCAATTGGTAGAGGCCTGGAAGCAGCTCAGTGTCCACACTTTCAGAAACCTAAATAAAAGAAAGAAAGACTTGCATTTAAATAGTATCTGTCATGACCTCAGGACACCCCAAAGTGTTTTACAGCCAATTAAGTACTTTTGAAGTGTAGTCACTATTGTAATGTAGGAAACGTGCACAGAAAGGTCCCACAAACAGCAATATGATAATGACCAGATAATCTTTTTTTCGACAGACACCAGACATTTAGCAACTGATAATTCCAGCAGCGATGAATTTTGTATGGTTCAAACATGTAATAGCTTACACACTTTGCACAAAATACTTTTCAGATGCATCATTGTTTTTCTTCTTTCCCCTGGTAGATTTAACATTAATGGAGAATCCTAATTTAATTTTAATTTTAGATAGAGTTTTGTTTCCATCTTTCATTTACCTATAAGCTAACGATGGAACTGATGTTGATGTATGTTATGTTATGGGGAGCTCTGGAGCCCAGCCCACTATGAGCAAGTTCTAGGACCAAGCTATGAGGTGCATTTGTAGCAAAAAGGGGAAACTGTTGATTTGAGAGAGGGTTACAGCCTACATTTATTCGGGATGAAAAGTCAGTCACATTTCAGGTAAATCTCTACCAAAGCTCCTCACATGAAGACCTGAATTAAACAGCTGGTTATATGTGACTTTGTATTGTTCATCAAGGGGCTGGCCCTGCAAGGGTCCCTCATCACAATTGAAGGCATATGTCAGTTGTATTACTGATGAGGAATCTTTAAGGTTTGGGCAACAGCCACTACAATATATAACCTGGAGTCTGCATTCGTATATCTAGGATTTGATGTCCTGGACAGAAACCTAGATAGATGAACATATGACTGGGTTGCAGAGAGGCAAGCAGTTACTCCTGAAATGTTGACACTTGGCAATCTGTGCCTAAGTTCATAGGACTTAGATAAGTTGGGTACATCTCTATAGAGAAAGAATGAGAGAGAGAAAGAACTCCATATCAGGCAAACAGAAACTCTTCTGTGTGGATTTTTCAGTCTTTTTGGGTGGTCCTTTTAAACATGGTGCTGGGTTCCCATGCATGCCAAGTAGGTCAGTTTTATTTTCACCTGCATGTTATACTTCATCCAATATTCTGCCTAGAATGAACAGCTCCTCAGTACCGGCAAAAAGATGAATGAAGCAAGTTGAATTGTAAACAGTTCTGAGACTTGAATTTAATAACTTTCCGGTAAGTAGGTAACTAAATACCATACTTTTAATCACTGTGTCACCAGTATGTTCTATCATTTATAAAACAATGCTGGCCTTAAAAATAATTGTAATTTGTTCCAACTTTTGTGCAAATCTTATCTGTTGAAGACAGGATTTGTATTTCCTAAAGTCTAATTTGGAAAAATTTCATTGACCAGACACCCATAAGAATATTTACAGAGTTGCATTAGCAAATGAATCGTGCTTCTGTGCAAATCCTATTTTTTCATAACCTGTTCCTCACTTCATTTCCCATAGATATTATTTTAAGAAGAATGAAAGGTACAGCAGTATGACCGTAAAGTCACATAGGCTTTGGATACATTGATTAGTACAGGTGGACAAAATGCAGTGAGCAAAGTATTGGCCTCAACATGTTTAATCTCTTTGTCTCATGATTTCTTTTAGTGCCTAATAAAGCAGTATTTTTACAATGTCACCATTAAGAGCATTATTTAAAAAAATTGACGTAGGAGAGCCATTCCTGAATAAATTAGAAAACGTCAATCCTATTACACTTAGCGCCAATTTTAAAAGAATCCCAGCATAGGCGCTATAAGTAATTAAAAGATTGAAGGTGTTTTGGCACTGATATTGACATTTCCATGTTTCTGTGTCAGTCAGCATCTTTCGAGAATGAACTCTGTGGTTTCTGATACAGGTAGAGTCAGACTGTGCAGCATCTGCATGATACACTTTAAAGCAAATAGAGTGGCTATTTAGATATGGACTGGCACTAATTGCAATGAACAAATGTAAATAATATATTTAAGCTGCAATTTTTAATTTGCATTACAAATTAGTGTTTCATGATGAGTTGAGAGATACTGAGATTTACCAGCCCAATCTAATCAGGTGTATCTTTATACATTAACCACTGGAGCAAGCCCAATATTATATGAGTGAAAAAAGTGTGGGAATTAAGCAAAATGTAAAGATTTAACCTAGTAGGTTAAAGATAGGTTAACAATGCAAATTTTTAAAAATGCAATCCAAACGGTCCAGATACAATTGCAGAAAGTTTTTTTTTATTTTGCTTGGTTAGGATTGCTTCAAAATAATTCAAGAAAAATGCCTTAATATTCATGGATATCGCCATTTTGGAGCTGTTTTCCCATTCTGTTCATATGCATTGCCATTTTTTTATTCTACACTGGAACAGTCAATGTGCAGCTTTTTCTCACTGTGGGATTCTCAATGCCACAGCTAGAGATCACTGAAAGGTAAGAATTTCAATTTGTAATTCGGTTATTTTTTGAGCTTTTACTTTACAAATCCAAACATTTATATCGGTACTGTCTTCAGGGCTTAAAATGATTTCTTTTAACATTAAAGGAAACAAGGCCCAACTCAGACATCCAAGGTTCAAAATTCATTCTTGATTTTTGCCTTTTACAGGAACTTACTTTCTGACAATTTTATTTACAATTCCACAAGCAACAAATTTGTGAGCTGATTTAGGTTGGAGTTATATCTGGGGTGCAAACTTTTAGCTGTGGTCTCAGTATAATTGCACCCTTAAAATCAAATTTACACCTGCCAAAGGGCACCTTCTATCCATGATGCATTAGTAACTGGGATAAAAATATATCGGTGAATGGCCCCTTCCATGAGATCTTCCAGTCATGCCCTTCGAGTTTACTCCTTCTTGCTCCAAATTACAAGTGCTGGTCTTCAAAACCAAACAATAAAGTGGGTTTGTTTGCAGTGATGTGATTTGCTCACTATAATTATGATCGGTATTTAAAACAAAAAGTACAAATGAGACACATTTAGGTCCATTTGCTTGTACAATTAGGCTGCAGTTTATGCTTGCATTAATTGATCTAACCATGGAACTATGAACGTGATCACTCTACTGGTGATAAGTTTAACAGTGCATACAGTATCCATATGGATAATAATCCAGTAATCGTAATAGCCATCCCATCTACCACTACATGTAAAGAAAGATTTTACAACATGTAGGAGGAGTTTGCAATGTTGTCATTACCACATTTACTGGTTGGATGTGGAAGAATATTTGTGCAGCGATTTATTACTGAGTGGTTGGGGGTGAATTTTTTGGCTATTTTCCGTGCATAAATCAGGGCAAGTAGATTTTTCTGGTAGGAAATTGGACAGGAGCCTTTTTTTGTCAGTCTTCCACCATTAAATCGCTTCCCCTGAGTTCCTCTGGGATTTCTGCCTCTTCCTACAATCCACCTGCTGAGTCCCAAGTGCCCTCATTTAAATATATGATAATGAGGGGCAATGGCGCTACAGCACCTGCTTTTACACTTGCAGTGCACTCGGGGTAACTCAGACTGAGAATTAGAATGTGCAGCATTTGCCAGGGTCAGCTGAGACAGGTGGCAGTGCGGAGTTTCTGAGCCTGAAGAACCTGGAGAGAGTTATTAACGATTTCTGCACCTGGGAAATACTTTTTGCAGTAATTTCTTTGTCATTCTGCTTACACAAACCTGGACTTGCTTCTCACTGCTTCTGTCAGGGTCAGACCACTGGCAGAATTTCAACCACCACCCCCCCCACCCATCCCCCTCACCCCTACTCACAGCAAGCAGCTATTGCATTCCCTTTGGGCATTCCCTTGCATACCATTATTGTACAGGAGGAGGAGGAGGCGCACAGGATGGAGCAAAGAAGAACCAGGCAGCATTTAAGGAGGATGCACCCCACCAGATATTATTGCCTCTCCATAGATTAACACAGATCACACGAGGACCTTACTGAGAAGATGTGTATAAGAAGAATGCATTTCACCATAGAGGCAGTGGGACATCTCTGTCACTTACTACACGAGGACCTACAGCCAAGCTCATCTGCCAGCCCTGCTCTCTCTGTGGCTATGAGGATGACTGACCATCACTCTCAACCTTTATGACATGGGCTCATTTCAGGCAGTCACAGGCGATCCCTGTAATATTAGCCAGGCTGCAATATGAGCATGCATTCATCAGGTGACTGACGCACTTTACAGGAGAGCTGAGGAATTCATCACCTCTGGCGTCACAGCAAGGCAGCAGCGAGGTGGGACTATCCAGTTTTCCAGGTTTGCTGGCCTCCCCAAGGTCCAGGCTGCAATCAATGGCATCCACATTGCTTCTTGATCTCACATAGAACACTCCCTCAACTACCTCAGCACTTTCTAAATGTACATGTGTGTGACAACATTGAAAGGATCCTACACATGAACTTGAGATATGCTGGAAGTTGTCACTTTGCATTCATGCTTCGATCTCTTCAGGGAAGGAAATCATGTTAACAGATGGCTTGTGGGTGACCTCTGCACCCATAGATAATGATCCCATTAAGAGTGGCCAAAACGGCAGCAAAGGAGAGCTACAATGAAGCACATGCTCCTACAAGATTGGTCATCGAGAGGACTATCGTGGTCTTAAAGGGACACTTTTGCTGAATGGTAAGGTTAGATGGAGCTCTGCCGTATACTCCAAATCATATATCATGCATAGTTGTAGCTGCTGCGCTCTGCACGTCGCCATACAAAAAGGGCTGCACTATGACTCTGTTGGGGAGTCGAGCCTAGCTGATTTGGAGGTAGAACTATACGGAGGAGAGCATCACGATAATCTGCACTCAGAGGATTCCTCAGTGATTGTTGCAAAGGGCATCAGAACACAGCTCATCACAGAAGTCTTCTCTTCTGTATAACACAGTCTACCTTTTATATCACAGTCTTACCTCCTTGTCCCCTACTTTCAAATAAAAGGTCATTTCCTGAATCCACTACCTATCTTACAAAATTAAAACACATCAGTCCTCTTTGTCCCTATGTGACCATGCCAATAATATCAATTGATTGAAATAGTCAGCACCAAATAAGTGTGCCTTTTCCTGTATGACTCTTAACTCCAGGAATAACAAAGCACAGCACCAGTGCACATCTTATTTTATTGCAATGAAGTCCAAAATGAACTCAAGCCAGCTTAGTCTTTCCTAACGCCGTGCTTACACGTGCCTTTCATTTACCTGTTCTCGTTCTTCTGCAAGGTCCAATCTGAGGGCCAATATTGCAAGAGGTGGTTGGATGCTCCTGTGCTACATAAGGCTCATAGGAGTAAGGTGGCCCTCCTCTCATGGCAGCCAGCTGTAGCATGGAGCTGCTGCTGACTCTATCTATGGTGCTTGTTCCTGGGCAGCTTGGTGTCTTTCCCATGTTCCAATGGCGTGGTGCTCTAAAGGGATGGCAGGAGGCCCGGAATGTGATAGTGTCCTGAGGTATGACACCATCAGGCAGGTGGACACCAGCCATCGTCATCCCACTGGGCCTTGAATCTGTGTCCCCACTAACCAGCAGGATGGCTGGTCTAATGGCAGCTATCAGATCCCGAAAATCTGAAAGACAGCAGCATGCATTTCGGCCACTGTTATCTGGAAGCCGCTATGCAGGATGTTCTCTATTTTCTCCTCTATTGCCCCCAGAGTTGCAGCCTGTGCTTCCATTGTGGTCGGGGCACTGACTGGCTGCTTCCCAGGTGGGGATCTGCCACAGGTTCCAGTGAACGCACTCCACAGCAAAGCAGATAAAGCTTCCCTGATATTAGCGCTAGACTCACGAGTGACATCTGTCAGTTGCTGCACAATCTTGGAGACTGACCTCCCAGCCTACAAGTAGGTAGGATGCTCCTCAATCATCCTTCTTTTCAGGTGAGTACCCACAAATTCTGAGTTCTGAATCTGAAGCCATTGACAGCTTTCTCCTCAATCTCTGCTGGGAAGGTGGCACATCCTCAACCGCTTCCCAGTCCTCCAGCTCCCTCGTGCTCTGTGAATTACCCAATGCCACATCCTCACTAAACGCTATCTACTTGCCCCCAGATGAAAGTATCGGAGCTGGTGCCTGGAAATGAAGGAGCAAGTGGCACAGGGGGTGAGTTGAAGGTGGCTGGGCAGGCGTACTCGGAGTAGGTGGTTTGTGCAGGAACTCATGGGTGGGCTTCAGTCCGACTTCATATTTGACAAGCAAATAGTGGTCTCTGTGTTGTTGTTCATTGTTCTCCTCCTCTTCCGCTCCTCCTCCTCATCATCATCATTATCTTGCTCTTCCTCTGCCCCCTGTTGCTGTGGTGGATCTGCAGGAAAGGAAGGTACAAGCTAAGAATGGGTGATCATTACTGCCTTGGGATTAAGGAGCAGAGAAGGGGAGGGAAGGTTGTGTATATGTGGTGCTTCATAGGGATGCCAGGGCAGCAATGTAGGTGTTCAGTTACTAACCTGGAACAAGCAATGTGTCATCAACCTTGTCATTTCCCATGGCAAGAGCAGAGTGCCTTCTCATGAGCTCCATGACCTTCTCCTTGTGCGACATGAGTTATTTTAAGGTGGTGGATTGTGGCCTGCCATTGGCCTGCCTCTCATGGACATTTTGCGCCAAGAAGATAGAATAATTGAGGAGAAGGCTAGCAGTTGAGAGGTGTGTGCCAAGTGGCATGAGAAAGCTGACGTAAGAGATGTAGAGGTATCAGTCTGTTTAAGTGGAGAAAGGGGTTTTAGGGGTGTGCAGGTAAGTGATGACTTTTAGGGGCTCTGGGTAACCAGTGTTTAAGTTCATCCTTTAACAGGAGTGCATTGTCACGGGTTAGATGTACAAGTGTTCCTTTCAGAGGGCGAAGAGTGTGATGGTGCTCAGGATAGGCAAAGAAGAAAACAGAGTGTGTCCAGTTTGTTACCTTGCCAGCCCTGCTGATGTCATTGAACTTCTTGTGGCATTGGTCTGCAGTCCTGGGGTGAGAGAGCTGGCACTCAGTGCCAGTGCCACTCCCTCCATGTGGCACAAGTGAGATTCATGTTGTGTTTGCTGCAATGGACACCCGGCAGTCTGTCTACTTTGCTCAGTTCCGACAAGGAGGGCTTGCAGGTCCAGACGGAGTCGGAGGGTCGGGAGCAGTGAGGACTGTCGTAAACTCCTTTTACATGGTATTAGAAGGGGAGGACTTGCAGACGGGAAACTCAAACCAAACATCACGTCAAGATCTGACAGTCACTCGATTCATCAGGACCTGAATATCATCGGACTTTGAATGTGGAAGGAGAAATGTTTATCTGTTCTGTCTGTGGGAAAAGATTTCAAACATCAGTTCTATGTTCTTCTCTGCTCGAGAGCCATGCCCTGCTGCTTTGGTAGGCTGCGTATTCCAGCTGTTCCTATTGTAGACATTCTTGCAAATCGTCAGAAAAAGTTTGATGCGACATGCAGTGAAGTCAGCTATGAGTCAAACGTTCTTTCCTTACCTACTTGTATCCCAGTCTGCTGCTGAAGTGTTTGAGCAGAACTGTGTTTTTAAAGGCTGCACTCTAATTTCCAGGCACTCCAACAAATTGCACCTGGTTTATACGGGATTTACGTCAATCTCCCATCCAACAGATATGCAAGTGAGTTACCCTGGAAATTCTCATGCAAATACCTCTCCAGATCACTGCCGGGGGATAATCTTTTTCCATTGGCGTAACAGCGGTGTAACTCACTGTGTGGAAACTCATCCTGTTAGTCATATCTGTTTTAAATTCATATTAAGCATACTAATATTTTTTACAAGATAATTATTTTAAGTTCATCAACATTAGATGCCTTGGAAGAGGTATCAGATGCCCATGAATGAGGTAATTTGTTTGTTGTCCTCATTAATATTTGTTTCCACATTAGACTCGTCTACCATTGTTGGCTGAAATCATTTTGTCCTATAACATACTGAAGGTTGTTAATGAATTTCCAGCTCTGCCCCAGATTCCATGATACCTTTAATACTGTATTAACTTTACAAGAATAACTTCTCAACCTTCCGATGGACCTGAATTGTTTGCATTTACTTGTTTATCTCCAAAGTTCACACTTTGTCATGTAACAAATTGTGTGACTAGCACTTTAACAACTACTTGAGAACTTGGGTTAGCCGATGTTTCCATTTTGATCACCATTTTCCTTCATTCCCTCTGTTTACTGCCAATACACAGTGGAGGGAAAGTTATTTGGATTACTCAAGAGGCTTGGTTCTGATAGTTAAGGCAGTAAATTTGAGTCATTTTAAAGGAACGCAGATTGCATGCTTTATTTTTTTAAACCAGACAACTTTTCTATGTTTCTGCGTCAGAACATTTAGCAGACAATCCAGACTAGATTTCTTCCATCAAAAGTCTCTAAAGCTTTCTCAAAATGCCTTTTTCACTCATCATCTGGAAAACGCTCCTTGTTGAAATCATACTGGTTTATATAAGCAATATATAAGAGGGAATGCAGTCTTATAAAACATTATTCTGATTTGGAGTCTAGAATTATAACATTTTGACTATTTTAACTATTTTTTATTTCTTTTATGAAAAATTATGATTTGAAATATCAGAGAAATTACATCTGACAGTAATTAACTTTATGATTTAGTCCACACGGCACATTATTGTAGTTTTCACTGACTATTTACATCAAAGCATTTGATACTTAATTATTTAAAGTTGTGCTGATTTTAATAAATGTGATAATGTGGCACCCTTTATCCATACAGAGAGCTCCAACTGTGGTGTATACAGGTAGTGTCAGCTATTGCGTACTTTCCATAACAAAAGGTGTTGAGTCTGGCGCAGGAAATGTTCTCGTTTAACATCAAGAAGCATTTAAAGAGGTGCAGTGGAGCTCCTATGGTTTAATTGTAGCTTCAGGTTTCAGCGAGGGTCTGATGCCCAGCCAAGTAACCAGCCTGCTCCAGTGTAATTGAGCTTTGACTAGGCAAGAGCCTCAGGAGTGACTTGAACCTCTCTGAAGGCTTGGTGGTTAAACCACAGGAAGAAACACAACTTTCACAATTACTGCCAAAGTTTCCCTTTTGCAACAAGGCAGACATGCTTAAGTGTCCGGAGATTCCCATAATTAGTCACACCGTGTTTTGCCAGTTTCCACTGTGCCACGCCTTTCGATATTCTTAACTCTTTGAAGCTTATCAAATTCCCCTTTTTATCCCCACAATATATTAAAAAAATGTTCGTTGTTTTTATCTTTCATTTTGGTTTTCCCATTCAACTCAACAGGCTACAAAGCGGGCAATTAATTTGCCCCGAGATCTGTGCCAATTCTTCTCTGTAACTGTCCACTAGGAGGTATGCAAGAGTGGCATCTCAGCCTCACTTTGATTTTCCTCCCTTCCTATGAGGAATTGTAGCCTTTTCCAGGCTAAGATTGGGAACTCAAATTTTAAACAATTATGATCTTGAATTCACATCCTGCCACTTGATGCTGCAGTGTACATCATAGGTACTCCAGTTTGCTACACCAGAGTATGAAGTACATTTTTAATTATTTGAACAGATTTATTATACTGTTCACTTTTCATGCAGGAAACTTCTACACTAACTAGCGAAACTCCCATGGCCTTGCTCACAGTTAGTCGGAGAAATTGGTATGTCGTTTAGTTGGGTTTGTTGTACCAGACTAAGAGTAAGTGCAGTGCCTTCTCTTCAGTAAGTAAGATTAGCAGATATTCTTGCAATAATATTTCTTAGAGGTTATAGGGCCAATTTTCCTCTCTGTTGCCCCCCCCCCCGGCAACGTGTGCACTAAATAGGCTTGAAGTGCATTGCACTTGTGAAGGCCTCCCTCTACCTGATCTTGCTGTCCTGGGCCGTTAGGATGGCCCAGGTACAAGCCCGCAACTTGGCACAATACACAGACTGGAGAACAGCTGCATCCAGGTCATTGGCCCAAGACCTCAAAGCCCAAAGGTCATCCTGGGGAAGAAAAACTTAAGTTATCTGTCCTCTTCAGATTGCTCACAGGGCCCCTTAAGAATCTGTTTCTATGTTTAGGTACCACATTGGAGTTAAAATGGCCTGGGCCTCACGCTGATATCCCGGCAGGGGTTCCCCTCCCACTGCACCAATGCCCGTCCCGAGTGCGCCCCCCTCCAATTAAAATCGAGGTCAATGCCACTCTTACTGAAAGTAGATCTGTGAGCGTGCTCCTCGTGTTTACACTGTTAAATCCAGCTCCTCTAAACTGGTAGCAGAATCAAAGACTCAGATTTTTGTAGCTCTACAATTCTGCAGCAGAGAGAAGGAAGGTGGTTAAAAGTGTAAGTGTGAAGAGGCTGCTCATCGACACCAATTTACTGGAATCTGAACTAAATAACTGTCAGTGGAAAAACACCTTAGGACACACAAATATTCATGGAGGAATCATCCTATTATGAAGACATTAAAGATAATTGGGTGTCAAATGCATGGTAATTATACACAGTTATTACCCAACTATTAGAGTGCCATTTTCTGCTTTTTATGTGTCAATTAACTATTCTATACAATGCAAGGTACAAAATAGCTCAGCAAACAGAAATCACCCACATACTTGTTAATGATTTATTTTTCACTGGTGCTAACTAAAGCAAAATGGCTTACTGAAGCTCACTAAGACATTTTACGGAGCCTGATTTTTATTTTTTAGTGGAAGTATTCTTTATAGGAAAAAGGAAATTGGAGGCCGGAAAAGCCATTTACTGAGAAAATTTGGGTATTGATATACCTGGCCAAAAATTACTCAACAAAATTAACTGAGCCTCAAAAACGAATGAAGCAGAGAAATGCAGAAAGTGGCTTTGTGAGGCCAAAAGGGTAATAAAGATATATGGTCCACATTAATCAATGAGGTGGAACTGTGGCAACCAAAAAAAAATTAATGATAAGAGCAAAAAGAAAAGTATTCAGATTTTCTATCCCATAAAGGAGGAGGAGAACTCATCCACTGATTACTCAAATTCTGATGTTACTTTTTGCACGAGATAATGGGGGTGAATTTTCTTGAGGCTTCTCCCGCTCCACTACTGTAACTTTGTCAGAATCCCGGATATAACAATGGGACTGGGTATGAACTTAGTTCATTAATAGGAGATAGAGAGTACTTGTGAAATTAGTGTCAGACTTGGAGGGTTGGCATTGAGTGGAATCCCATAGGGATTAGTGGTTGGACTCCTGTTGTTTTCAGTCTTAGTTATCTGTCTTCTTCAGATTGCTCACAGGGCTCCCTAAGAATCTGTTTCTGTGTTTAGGCACCCTATTGGAGTTAAAATGGCCCGGGCCTCACGCTGATATCCCGGCAGGGGTTCCCCTCCCACCTGCACCAATGCCCGTCCTGAGTGTGCCCCCCTCCAGTTAAAATCGAGGTCAGTGCCACTCTTACTGAAAGTAGATCTGTGAGCTGGCTCCTCGTGTTTACACTATGCATGGAATGAGCCTGATGCCCTGCTAAATTGGCAGAAATCACTAAAATAAGGAGAAAAGTGGGGTTATAGGATACAGTTAATGAGTGACAAGGTGATTTAGATCCATTGCATGTAATTGGTAAATGGAATTTAACACTGTCAAATGCAAATTGTTACACAATGGGCAGAAATTGTGCAACGTAATTATACAATAAATGGAATGGAATTAGCACATGGAGACTTTTTAAAGAATTTGGCAGTAATAATATTTTTGTCTCTTCCATTGTCAAAACAATTAATAAGACTAATAGAATGTTGTGCTATACAACCAGAACAGTGAAATGCAAGTTTACAGAGAGTATGGTAAGATTTAAAATGCACTGGTCAGATCACATCTGGAGTTGTGCCATCAGTTTTAGCCACCACATAACAAAAGAGAAGCAAATAAATTGGAGGGGGTGCTGGGATGAGCAACGAAAGTGATCCTTAGTGTAAAGGGGACGAGTCTATGAGGAAAGTTGAGAGCAGCACAAGCTGTACAGTATAGAAAGAAGTCAGTTAAGAGAAGAATCTCAATGAAGTATATAACATATTAAATGATACAGATAAGATAAACCCAAAATTTGAATTCAGAAGAAGTCAGTCTTAGCAAGTCCAGATTCACATAAATTTAAATGAGTTAAAAGTTCATTTAAAACAGATATTTAAGATTTTTTTCCCAGCAAGTGAAAATATTTGTTATAATTTGCCAAGTAATGCATTAGGGGAGTTCAAAATACAGTTAGCTCCTAGGCTTGTAGAGTGAGGATAGTTGGGGGGGGGGCGGCGGGGGGGTGGGTTAAATTTGATGGACGACATAGTATTATCTTTTTCTTAACTGTTCTTATGCAAAATCTGCTCCCCAGAATGACACTCTTGTTGATGACGTTAAACAAATATTTTGTATCTGTCTTCACAATAGAAGACACAAAAAGCATACCAGAATTAGCGGGAAACTAAGGGGCTAATGAGAGTGAGGAACTTAACGTAATTAATATCAGTAGAGAAAAAGTACTGGAGAAACTAATGGGACTAAAAGCCGACAAATCCCCTGGATGTGATGGCCTACATCCTAGGGTTCTAAAAGAGGTGGCTGCGGAGATAGTGGATACATTGGTTATGATCTTCCAAAATTCCCTAGACTCTAGAATGGTCCCAGTGGATTGGAAGGTAGCAAATGTAACCCCGCTATTCAAGAAAGGAGGGAGAGAGAAAACAGGGAACTACAGGCCAGTTAGCCTGACATCAGTAGTCAGAAAAATGCTGGAATACATTATTAAGGAAATGGTAACAGGGCACATGGAAAATCATAATATGATTAGGTGGAGTCAACACGAAAGGGAAAGCAAAATACTGTGGATGCTGGAAATTTGAAATTCAGGTCGAAGACCTGAAACATTGGGCGTCATTTTAGCACCCGCTATCGGGTGCGTTCCTGGCGGGGGGGCTCCGAAAATCGGAGAATCCCTGAGCTGGACCGGAGCCCGCCTCGACCCCGCGCACTTCCGGGTTCCCCGCTGACGCGCCGGCGTGCGCGCGCAGCCCCTGCTGGTGGGAATCCCGCACCAATTAAAGCCAGCGGGATGCCACTTGAAAGTATTTATTTAGGTATTTCAGGTCATTAACTGACCTGATTAAGGGATTATGTGGGATTTTAGAGCAAACTGGGACTGTTTCCCACACTGGGGGAAACACTCTCAGGTCAAATGGACGTGTTGCAGCTGTCAGCCTGTGGCAGCTGCAAAGGTCCATTTGACAGGTGGGGTGGGGGGAGACCCTCACCCATTGCAGGAGGCCACTCTGTCACTTGGGACAAAGTTTGGCCTCCACCACCCTCCTCCTGACAGTCAAAGTCACCAACCTGCACACTTACCCCGGGGTCCGGAGACATGTACCTACCTTGCGGACCCCCTCAGATGTACATCATGCGGATGGGGGCCGCCGTAGCTGCAGTCATGACCTCCTCGGAGGGCGAACAGCATCACCAGCCTCACCAGCCTCGCCATCCAAGCCGTCCACCTCTGACACGTGGAGCTCCACAACAGAGTGCTGTGACACATCCACCTGTACAGCAGGAGGGAGGGCTACCGCAGAGAGAGATGCGTCGCAGAGGGCACTACCCTCGCCACAGGGTCCACAGACCGAGGCTCAGCCTCCTGGATCTCTCTGAGCAGCAGTGCACACGGAGGCTCAGAGTCACCCGACATGTAGTCGTGGACATCTGCAGCCTCGTTCATGCCGAGCTGCTCCTGGCTGGCCCGAGGACCATCTTCTTACCTGTCGCTGTCAAAGTCACCTCTGCCCTCAACAACTTCTCCTCTGCATCTTTCCAGGGTGCAAACGGGAACATCGCCGATGTCTCTCAGTCGTCTGCGCAAACGAGCCCTGCAAATACACCTACACCCACTCTGCAGTGACACAATGGGTGGCATCAGTTGTGGATCCTCATAGTGATCCTCAGGAGAGGGCATTATTGCACAAACCAGACAGGATTCGTGAAGACATGGCAGTAGTGGTGCCAATATAATATGTAATGTGAGTTGTTCAGAAATTCAATATAACTAACACCCATGACAAACCCTCATACACCCTTGTGCATCCCCTTCATGCTCACGACACGTTTGCCTTATGCTGCCTACTGCACATATGTGATGCATGCCCTGTGGCTGCAGCACAGGTAGTGGCAGGTTGAGTGAGGCTGACCGTGAAAGAGATGCACGAGAGGGTGAGTATGAGATAGAGCCATGAGATTGTATGAGGATTGGGTTGAGTGGTAGTGGCGGGATGAGTACTGGCGAGGTGAGTAGGTGCAGGTAAGATGAGGATGAGGTTTGAGTGGGTATGAGGGGTGATGTGACAGAGTAGTGTTGGCAGTGCTGAAAGAGATGTGGGGTGGGGGCAGTGATGTGGCAGACGGAGTGTAGGGGAAAGACTACGTGTATTCACTTTGGCTGACCTACTGAGGTCATTGGAGCGCCTCCTGCACTGTATGCAGGTGGGCGATATGTTGGTGGCGCTGGTGACCTCCTCTGCCACCCCGAGCCAGGCCTTCCTGGTGGCAGAGGCAGGCCGCTTCCTCCCGCCTGCCGGGAGGAAGATCTCTGTCCTCCCCCTCCTCCTCACCCCATGTATTGATACCTGAAGTGAGGCATCATTAAACTGGGAGCAGCCTTCCCCCTGGGCTGCTCCATGCTGTAATTTTTGCTATTTGTTGCAGCATCTGTCAGTGGAGGACTGCACTTTTAAATAGAGCTCCCCCAGCTGACAGATCTTACTGCGCATGCGCAGCCAGCCCGACGCACAGATCAGCAGTGGGGAACCCAGAGGATCAGGTAAGTGGATCCAATTAGTGCATTGGATGCTACGATCGCGCGGGGAGCTGACTAATTTCACCGGGCGCGTTACCCACGCGCCCGATAGCCCCCCCGCCGGAAACCCACAGCCCTGCTAACATCGGGCCCATTAACTCTGTTCCTTTCTCCACAGATACTGCCTCACTTACTGAGCTTTTCCAACATTTTCTGGTTTTACTTATGAAAGGGAAATCGTGTTTGACAAATTTATTAGAGTTTTTTGAGGATGTAACTAGCAGGGTAGATAAAGGGAAACCAGTGGATATAGTATATTTGGATTTTCAAAAGGCATTTGATAAGGTGCCACATAAAAGGTTGTTACGCAAGATAAAGGCTCATGGGGTTGGGGGTAATATATTAGCATGGATGTGGATTGGTTAACAGACAGAAAACAGAGAGTAGGGATAAACGGGTCATTTTCAGGTTGGCAGGCTGTAATTAATGAGGTGCCGCAAGGATCGGTGCTTGGGGCTCAGCTATTTACAATCTATATTAATGACCTAGATGAAGGAACTGAGTGTAATGTATCCAAGTTTGCTGACAATACAAAGCTAGGTGGGAAAGTAAGCTGTGAGGAGGACATAAAGAATCTGCAAAGGGATAAAGACAGGTTAGGTGAGTGGGCAAGGAGGTCGCAGATGGAGTATAATGTGGGGAAATGTAAGGTTATTCACTTTGGTAGGAAGAATAGAAAAGCAGAATATTTTTTAAATGATGCGAAACTATTAAGATTTGGGTGTCCTCGAACAAGAAACACAAAAAGTTAACATACAGGTACAGCAAGCAATTAGGAAGGCAAATGGCATGTTGGCCTTTATTGCAAGGGGGTTGGAATACAAGAGTAAGGAAGTCTCACTACAACTGTACAGGGCTTTGGTGAGTCCTCACCTGGAGTACAGTGTACAGTTTTGGTCTCCTTATCTAAGGAAGGATAAACTTGCCTTAGAGGTGGTGCAACGAAGGTTCACTAGATTGATTCCTGGGATGAGAGGGTTGTCCTATGAGGAGAGATTGAGTTGAATGGGCCTATGCTCGCTGGAGTTTAGAAGAATGAGAGGTGATCTCATTGAAACATATAAGATTCTGAGAGGGCTTGACAGGGTAGATGCTGAGAAGTTGATTCCCCTGGCTGGAGAGTCTAGAACTAGGGGGCATAGTTTCAGAATAAGGGGTGGGCCATTTAGGACTGAGATGAGGAGGAATTTCTTCACTGAGGGTTGTGAATCTTTGGAATTCTCTACCCCAGAGGGCTGTGGATGCTGAGTCATTGAATATGTTCAAGGCTGAGATCAATGGAATTTTGGACTTTAGGGGAATCAAGGGATATGGGGATCGGGCGGGAAATTGGATATGAGGTCGAAGATCAACCATGGTCTTATTGAATGGTGGAGCAGGCACAAGGGGCCGTATGGCCTACTCCTGCTTCTATTTCTTATGTTCTTATGAGGCTCCTACACCACTGAAAGTGGACACTTTCCCAGAAACCCCCAAATCATCCACAATAATCCTATTACACAAAAAGGATGAAGGTCTACTTTGTTTTAAATACTGGTGAAATCCTAATTCCAAGGTAGACTAATTCTCACCAGAATGTGGAAAAGTAATTTGACCAGGTAGTATGGAACTTCTACTCCCACTGCTTAAGCAAATGCCTTGGAGGATATGTTCTAATAATGGAGCAAAATCCTCTACTTAAATCCCTCATTCTCAGTGTGAATGAATGCTACACCATATCTGCATTCCCCATCCAATGGGGGACCTAGCAGGGTTGGTCCTTATTCCCCTAAAGCCTACGTTGTTTGGGATGTTTGTGCAGGAGCCTTACCTCTGATCTGAGGACATTTGCACCCTCATTACAGATAAGTCTCACCCGTGGTTCCTCAGAACTGTTGGGGCACAACAGCAGTCACACCCCGAATCCTCTTTGACTGGGTAGGCTATACCATGTGAGGGTAGCAAGCAGCTGTTAGTAACCAATTGAGAATAGCCAATGCATGTAGACTGAGCACAACGATATCACTGTAACCGTCCTGGTTGTTCATGAGCAAACGGAATATTCGTTGAGATTTGTTATTGAAAGTCCAGTACTCCATTGTTGCAATTATCAGAACCTTCAAGTTAGGCCCTATTTCTTGATATGATCATAAATGTAAGCTTGTAAGGATTAATTTGCTTTTTATTCAGAACAAATGTTCTAGTGTATTGCACCCCGCAGCTACGTAGGCTGAAAAACATCAATAAAATCATAATAAAACATTATAATTTAATGGATGCCATCAGTAAAACAGACTTAAAAGAATATTGAGCATGCTGTTATTTTTATTGCTGTATGAACCTCAAAGCCAACTGTGGTACAATTAAGATCACAAAGGTAATGGGCTGTTCCTGATGCAGGATTCTACAGAAGGTTTCCTTTAATGAAACAAAAGGCTAGGTAGTGTTTCCACATTAAATTTTACAATGCGCTTAAAACTTAAAGGATTGGTCTTCACCAGAATCCTAAAAATACTGTACCCCTCGAGTGAAAGAAACTTAACTTCTTATACATGAAAATCCAATATTATGCTGTCAAATAATAAAAGTAAAAGCCATGGTAATAATTAGGCAGGTAAAACTAAGAGTGAAACCAGATTTGTTGGTTGAATGATAAAGAAAAGACATGCATTTATATACAGTCTATCTCCACCTCAGGACATCCTAAAGCTCTTTACAGCCAATTAAGTACTTTTGAAGTGTAGTCAATGTTGTAATGTAGGAAACATTGGGATTTAAGTATTGCCTAGGTGGAGCGCAGAGAGGAAAATTGGGCAGACACCATTATGGGTACGAGATCCTCCCAGCCTGATTTTCTGCCTATGCTTACCCTCTTAGTAGAAAAGACAAAGATCTATCCCAGAGAGTGATAACCCCTTGGGAAGATAATCTCTGCACTATATGTAACAAAATTATGAACCCACTCTTTATGAACAGGTTTAATAATTTTGGTACATGTAAGACACTAAAGAAATCTCCCCACCATGGGTAAATAAAACTGACGCCTCGAATTTCAACGTGTTGAGTTGTACTGTCTTTACACCATTGGTAAAAGGAGTTGTATCTGCCAGTTATCTGGAAAAATATTTACAAAAGTCTTTCAATATTTTTGTTACCCTTTTGTGACACTTCCTTTAAATTGTCTCCATCTCTCTAAATTTCACTTAAACATAATTTTCTGCTCCCACCATCTGTCCAAATCTGCACCTAAAGCTTTTCTAATGACTATCATCTCAGAAAACTGGAAGCAAGCAGCACACGGCCATTTGAGTCTGTCTAAAACTTATCAATAGTCATTCTGGTCCAAATAATGTTAATAATAGAAAATCAAGTGTCACAGAGCCTGAACAGTGCAGCAATATAGAGCTCAATTGTGCTTTCAGCCATCATATACACTTGCAGAAGTTTGTAACATTTTAAGGACCATGTCAGCTCTTGGAGTTCTCTTTGAGGAGTCCCTAAAAGAAAATAAATTCTTGATCTTAAGAATTTACAGCTTAAACCATAATTGTAACGCGTGTTACAAACATGCTGAACTTTAAGCAAGGAAAATTGAATTCAGATCCCATTCTGGTTTGAATGCTCACATCTAGGCTTCTCATAAAGGGCCAGCTAGCTAGTCTTGGCTAAACCATCATTGAAAAATGGGAAAATACTCAAGGAAAGATCCCACATTGCTTCTGACACATCAGTGGAGAAGTAATTTGCAATGATCACAGCATGGAGTTATCCATTGATGATTCACTTATCTTTGCCTAGACTGAGCAAGACTGCTTGGATGCAAAGGGCTAATTTCTTAGGTTAGGCAAAAAACATAAGACATACAATAAAAATAAAGTGCATCATATTAAAAAGTTCAGAACAGCAACAGACAGCTTCAATCTTAAATTAGTTTTATTATTTTTCCTTAATCTGGAGTTATGTACATTATGTTAGGAATGGGTGGTTAGATAAATATGGATTTTGATTCATATACATACATTTGATTCAACATACAAGGCCTGATTTTAACTCCCAACCTGGAGTTGTGCAGACAAGGGTCGAGGTGGACAGCAAACTGTTTAGCCCACTGCAGCGGCAGGCCTGAGAGATTTTAACCCTGAGACCTCAGCTGCATAGGCCCTGCCTGGCTCCCACCCGAATCCGGTGAGAAGCATTAGCTGGTAGCTTGCTGCCGGCGGGGTCCTACTGGAACGGTCCCCAGCACTCAGATAAGCAGTTGAGAGGGAGTTTGGTAGGGAGGGCAGAGGGGAAGGGGAGCCTGACATATTCCTGCTCCTTCTGGCCCACAAGGAACCTAAAAGAAAATATTAACTTACAGGGTTGATTCTAGCGCAGGGCGGATTTGGAGCGGGCAGGGTGCAGAGCACGAGGGAAACCCTAATGGAGGCTTCAGTGTGAGGCCTGTGCCATTTTAGCTCCCGGGCCTGATTTGAATACTGCAGCACCGTCTCCCACCCGAAACTAACAGGAGTGACATCAGGGCCGGTAGGCGAGGGCAGATATTGGATGGGGAACCCAAGGACACGGAGACTTAAGGGAGCAGTCCCCGGCATAAGGTCAGTGCTGGGGGGATGGGGGGTTTGATAGCAGATGCCGGCGCTGGGAGGGAGGTGCAAGGCCAGGGCCAAGGACTCCACTCTTGCTCCCCATGGCCCACAAGGATTCCACTGAAAAATTAGATTTATATACTTACCATGGCCTCTTCTGAGCACGCCACTGACTTCCACCAGGTCCTGCTGTCAGGTTGGCTCCATGCAGGCCTCCTGAATGTTTTAGTTAATCATAGAATCATAGAATCATAGAAAGGTTACAGCACCAAAGGAGGCCATTTGGTCCATCGAGTCTATGCTGGCTCTATGCAAGAGCAATCCAGCTAGTCCCACTCCCCCGCCCTATCCCCGTAGCCCTGCAATTTTTTAACTTTCAAGTACTTATCCAGTTCCCTTTTGAAGGCCATGATTAAATCTGCCTCCACCACCCCCTCAGGCTGTGCATTCCAGATCCTAACCACTCGCTGTGTAAAAAAGTTTTTCCTCATGTCACCTTTGGTTCTTTTGCCAATCACCTTAAATCTATGCCTTCTGGTTCTTGACCCTTCCATCAATGGGAACAGTTTCTCTCTATCTACTCTGTCTAGACCCTTCATGATTTTGAATACCTCTATCAAATCTCCTCGCAACCTTCTCTGTTCCAAGGAGAACAACCCCAGCTTCTCCAGTCTATTCACCTAACTAAAGTCCCTCATCCCTGGATTCATTCTAGTAAATCTCTTCTGCACCCTCTCTAAGGCCTTCACATCCTTCCTAAAGTGCGGTGCCCAGAACTGGACACAATGCTTCAGTTGTGGCCGAACCAGAGTTTTATAAAGGTTCATCATGACTTTCTTACTTTTGTACTCTATGTCTCTTTATAAAGCCCAGGATCCCGTATATTTTTTTAACCGCTTTCTCAATCTGCCCTGCCACCTTCAAAGATTTGTGCACATATGCCCCCAGATCTCTCTGTTCCTGTACCCCTTTTAGCATTGTGCCCTCTAGTTTAAATTACCTCTCCTCGATCTTCCTACTGAAATGTATCACTTTGCATTTTTCTGCGTTAAATTTCATCTGCCACGTGTCCGCTCATGCCACCAGCCTGTCTATATCCTCTTGAAGTCTATCACTATCCTCCTCACTGTTCACTACCCTTCCAAGTTTCGTGTATCTGCAAATTTTGAAATTGTGCCCTGTACACCCAAGTCCAAGTCATTCATATATATCAAGAAAAGCAGTGGTCCCAGCACCGACCCCTGGGGAACACCTTCCTCCAGTCCAAAAAACAACCATTCACCACTACTCTCTGTTTCCTGTCACTTAGCCAATTCTGTATCCATGTTGCTTCAGCCCCCTTTATTCTGTGCGGTACTTTATCAAACGCCTTTTGAAAGTCCATATACACCACATCAACTGCATTGTCCTCATTTACCCTCTCTGTTACCTCATCAAAAAACTCTATCTGGTTAGTTAAACACGATTTGCCTTTAACAAATCTGTGCTGGCTTTCCCTAATCAATCCACACTCGTCCAAGTGACTATTAATTCTGTCCCGGATTATCGTTTCTAAAAGTTTCCCCACCACCGAGGTTAAACTGACTGGCCTATAGTTGCTGGGTTTATCCTTACACCCTTTTTTGAACAAGGGTGTAACATTTGCAATTCTTCAGCCCTCTGGCACCACCCCTGTATCTAAGGATGTCTGAAAGATTATGGCCAGTACCTCCCCAATTTCCACCCTTACTTCCCTCAGCAACCTAGGATGCATCCCATCCGGACCGGGTGACTTATCTACTTTAAGTACAGCTAGCCTTTCTAGTACCTCCTCTTCATCAATTTTTAGCTCATCCAGTGTCTCAACTATATCTTTGTTTACTGAGACTCTGGGAGCATCTTCTTCCTTGGTAAAGACAGATGCAAAGTACTTATTTAGTACCTCGGCGATGCCCTCTGCCTTCATGAGTAGATCTCTTTTATGATCACTAATCGGCCCCACCCTTCCTCTTACTACCCGTTTACTATTTATATGCCTGTAGAAGACTTTTGGATTCTCTTTTATGTTGGTCTCCATTCTATTCTCATATTCTCTCTTTGCCCCTCTTATTTCCTTTTTCACTTCCCCTCTGAACTTTCTATATTCTACCTGGTTCTCACTTTTTTGTGTTATCAACCTGACATCTGTCATACGCCCCTTTTTTCCACTTCATCTTACTCTCTATCTCTTTTGTCACCCAGGGAGCTCTGGCTTTAGTTGCCCTACCTTACTCCCTCGTGGAAATGTATTTAGACTGTACCTGAACCATCTCCTCTTTAAAGGCCACCCACTGTTCAATTACAGTTTTGCCTGCCAATCTTTGATTCCAATTTACCCGGACCAGATCTGTTCTCATCCCACTGAAATTGGCCCTCCTCTAATTGAGTATTTTTTACTTTAGAGTGGTCCGTGTCCTTTTCCATAGCTATTCTAAACCTTATGATACTATGACCGCTGCTCTCTAAATGCTCCCCCACTGACACTTGTTCCACTTGGCCCACCTCATTCCCTAGAACCAAGTCCAGCAATGCCTCCTTCCTTGTTGGGCTGGCAACGTATTGATCAAGAAAGTTATCCTGAACACATTTCAAAAATTCCTTCCCCTCTTCGCCCCTTATATTATTATTATCCCAGTCTATATTAGGATAGTTGCAGTCCCCCGTTATCACTACTCTATAGCTTTTGCACCACTCTGTAATTTCCCTGCAAATTTGTTCCTCCATATCCTTCCCACTAGTTAGTGGCCTATAGAATACTGTTAAAGTGGCATTTTCAAATGTAAAGTAGGTGAGTTAAGATGGCTGGGGACAGCGACGCGTCGGGAATGCAATGTTCCTTCCAGGAGGGCGTGAGGGCGTTTTAAAATCAATCTCTGCCTTTTTGGGCCTCCCGGCCCCGACTCAAGGTTGGGCTGGCCACAACAATTTCACCACTCAGGCCTCTGGTTAAAATTGCAGTCAGGCTCCAATGATGTAATCGGAGCCCGAACTGCATATTTAATGAAGGAACCTGCTGCCATGTGAGGGTGTCCATCTCGACTGATCAAAAGAGGTTAAGATCATAACCCGCAGGAATGCAGTGGGATCAGTGCAGGTATGTTAGATAACCAGGTTCTCAGGTATATATGCACCATGAGGCAACAAGGGTTCCAGACACAAGCCCAATGCGAGGTCACCATGGTCTCAGGCACATAGATGTATATCCATTACCAGACAGGAATTAAATCCATAATTTTTTTTTCAAATAGGTTTTTCAAAGGTTATCTCTGACAATCAGCCAGGCCATCATAAGGAGGCTGTATGCGAAAGGGAGACACTTTCTCAGACATCAAATTAATCTGGGCTCTCCTTATTTACTTACTATTGGCATATAGATATCAGCATTGGCTAAAGTCTGGGGAAAAAATTGCCTGTTTACCCTTTCAGTTGAGAAATGGTATGTACTATGTGCCCGAGGAACGGCTTGGGAGAAAAATGTAGACGAAAATATAAATTTAAGGTCGGTTCAGTGCACCACAGATGTGAAGATATATATGCTCTACCGCTTAGTTCCTTTGGTGGTGATTTCCTGATTTCAGCTGGCTTGTCTGGACTGACACTGACACTGAGCAGAAGTGCGATGTTTTGCCAAAGGGGAGGAGTTTCAACTACTTGGTGTACAGGGCAGTGTCGTGGGCTGAAAGGGCTTGATTTCAGCTGGTTGCATTTCTGGCTTTCTGCTGCAGTACATCCATCTGTTAATAATTCTTCCTTATTGATAAGAGCACATAAAAACTGAACTCATTTAAACATACCGTTTTAGGACTATATAAAATAAACCACTGTCAGCCCTCCAAACCATTTTTTTCTGCTCACATTAAGTGCCGACCATTTAAAAAAATAAGTCTTTCTTTCCCTTTCCAGAAGACTCTGGGTGGGGGACAGAATTTTGAACTTGAGTGGCCCGTTATACATCCAGCCTGATTTTACTTTCTATCGGGTGGGGTGTGTAACAGGCGGCCGTCCGGTACCGCCAGTTTTACATCCCCTTTATGGGTGCGAGCAACCTCCCTGTACCTCACCCACATGGCCATTTCTATGATAATTTATTTCAAATTCCTGCATAATTTTTTTTAAATATATGGCAAAAAAAATTCCAAACATGTACGTATTTAATAGTCCTCAGCAAAAGCGCGAACGCTATGCCTGCAAATAACTCTTGTGAAGTCCTGATATTACAGCTGGTCCCGCCTACTGCCACGCATTACTAACAGCAAAATACAGAGCAACTCGCTTCGTCTGTGTACCAGAAGGGGTTGCCAGTCAGTTGTGGAAGCAACCAAGAGATGCTCAGGGGAATTCTTTTTCTCTTAACTGCGGATAAGTTGTGGCTGTTCCCCCTCCCCCGCCCCCCTTGGCGTCTGCAGCTCCCTGAACAGACTGCTATACCTCCCATTATCTTTTCAACTCAACACAACTGAAGTGAATGGTTCGTTTGAACAGAAGGACTTTTAAGTTGTACAGTCAGGATTTTGAACTATGGCTTTGCTAAGATACCCTGTAAAGATTAGCATTTTAAAGATGTACTGGGAGTTACTTTAAGCTAAAATGCAATTAAATCTTTTCCTCCGCACTTGAAAAGAGACACTCTGTGGACTGGTTTTTCCTCTTCAGTGTGTGATTGCTGGGTGGAAATGTGCCAGAGCAGGATTTCTGCTTGTGCAAGTGACGTGGCAGATATTCTGAACTCAGCTTCACTTAAGTAATGTAGGCGGGCTCCCAAATGTGTTGCCATCTCCGGTTGAGGACTCACCATCGATGGAGTGAGGGCGGGGGCGGGAAACGGCTGTCATTGTAGGATTTCGAGGCTTGCAACAGCTTAAAGGGCCAGGCACCAATGGTACCTCAATCCGTTTAAGTGCCTGCTGTGACTAAGTTTTCTACCAGCTTGTCTAACAAAGTTAGTCACCTGTTGTATACAGGCATTCCCAATGTCCAGTGTTACTGAGGTGGTAATGATGGGTGACATTTGACATCACTACTTCAGTATTGCCTCAGTATTTGGGTGGGTACTCCCGGCATCCAGCAGAAGTGATGCAGGAAATATGGTGCTACTTCCTGCTCTCTCTGTGATTTTGAGTATTTCATCAACTATGCTTCCAATTTTCACCCATCCCTCACCTTTACATGGTCCATCTTCAATTTTTCCATTCCATTCTTGGATTTCTCTGTCTCTGTCCATTTCTGTTGCTCTCCCTCTCTCACTCTCCCTCTTTGGCAATGGACTTTCTACAGACTGATTACCAGCACACAGACTCCCACAGCTACCTGGAATATGTTTTTCCACCCCGCTTCCTATTTTTTGACAGGACCCTTGACTGGGTCTCTTCATTTCCTGTGCCTCTGTCCTGACCCTCTCCCCTTCCTCTTACCACTGTGGCAGGGTGCCCTTGTCCTCTCCTTCCACTCCACTAGCCCTCACATTCAACAGATCATGTTCCGTCATTTACAACATTACCCCATCACCAAACTTATCTTCCCCTCCTCATCCGCTTTCTGGAGGGACCTTTCCCTCCACGACACTCTGGTTCCTTCTCCCACCGCCACAGTTTGCAGCTGCCCTTTCTCTAGCACTTTCCCATGTAACTACAAGAAAAATAACACCTGTCCATTCACTGCCTCCCATCTCATTGTCCAGGACCCAAAACATTCCGTCTATGTGTGACACCAATTTACATGTCCTTCTCTAATCTAGTTCATGGTTCTTTACTAGTTACGATGTGGTCTCCTTTACTCTCATGAGATCAAAGTTAGACTAGGTGATTGGTTTTCCAAACCCCTCTGTTCTGTCTGTAAGTGTGGCACTGAGCTTCCTGTCACTTGCCACATTAACTCCTCCTCCCACTTCCACTCCGACTTTAATCTTTGGCTTTCTCCACTGTTCCATCAAAACTCAACTCAAGCTTCAGGAACAATAGCCCTGATTTTAACCAGGAATGGGAATTGGGTGAGCGAGGAAGGAGAGAGGCGCCAACCCTGCTCCCCCAATCCCACCAGCATTAGACCTGGGAGATTTCAACTCCCGAGTCTTATTGTGATGCCACTGGTCAGCTAAACGACTGGGAAACAGCAGTTGGTCGTCAGGCGGGAAAGGAATTTCAGACGGCAGCAGGCTGCCGGTTGGCACCAAAGGAACGGTCATCGGCAACGAGATAAATCGCGGGGAGGGGGTCTCATGGGAGGGAGGGAATCCAGGGAAGTGGGGGGGTCAGTTATTGGCAGTTTGGGTTATTACTCATGGGGGGAGGGGAAGAGAAGATTCCTTTGTGTGCTAGTTGAATCAAAATCATAAATATATTTATTAAAAACAGTTTTGCTCCCCCTCCCATAGTGTAGAGGAAATCTTCCCCAATGGAATTTTCCGTTTCTGCCTGGTAGCTCTGATGACACAGCATTGGACTTCAGTGGTGGGGGCCTAGCTTTGAATTGTCTCAATTTGAATACATGGCTGATTAAGCAAGCACTCCATTACTGCCACTATTCTTTCCTAAGTACAGTTTCTCAATAAATGTATATTTACCTAGCATAAGTATGTTGAATATGTTCTCAAGGACCTCTGTGTACCAGAAAAGCACCAGAATTGCCATAAAAAAATCACATTAAATGTCTGCAACTAGAAGACAGGAAGTTTTCCGCATGCTTCCAAAATACATTCCTGATCCATGGTGCAAAACAGCAGTGTTTAAAATGTAATTTTCAGTTCCGAATCCCCTTAAAACACCAGTATAGTATAGAAATAAGGAGGAATGTTAAAGGAGTATGAAAACGGACAGCAATGGGACCGCTTAGGAATTCTAACAGCTATTCCAGCATTTGACTGCCAACCAAAATATTTTCACATTGATTCCCAGCTTTGAGAGACATTCTAACTTACCTGTTTTCATTGGTTACATTTCACTTGTTCTCAGAGAAGCCAATAGATTCCTCAGTGCAGGACAGATCATTGCACAATAGGTCAGTAGACAACAGGTCAGTAGATTACAAGTCAGTACGTGAGAACAGAGGGTTTCATTTCTGGGGACAAGAAGGAGGAGAAATAAAACACAAAAAGGACCAGTACTAACTCCTCAGAAGCATCGTCACTATCACGATTTTGGGTATTTTTCATACCATCTTTTCTCTCTCTTCATAATCTAATGGCAGTTCCGATAGACCATAGACCCCTGTCCCCATGATACAGAAGTTGTACTTTATCTATATTCTGTCCTTACAGTAGTGCGTGCCTGAGAGCCAAAAGTTACCCCAGTTGCAGTGATCTGCTTATTGGGTTTGAGTAGTCTCATGCTATACAACCCAATTTACTTTCAACTGATGGATACTACCTCACAGACCTGAGTTTTATAGATTAAAGAGACTGATACCTTTACTTAGAAATTGTAAAATACGAACGTATGAAAAGGACGAGCAAAGACATTGGGCCCATCAAGCCTATCCCATCATCAGTTGATGGTGCAACATCATCCATTATTTTGTCATGTAATAAATTAATGACAAAACAGTATTATGAAATGATATGTTGGGACCAGAAAACACCCACCTCCCAGCAACGCTGTCTCCCGGAAGGGACAAAAACACAGCCATCAATTCAAGAAAAAATTTTGCTCCACCCCCCAATACAATGAAGCAAACTTCAGGAGACTGTGCCTGCAACACTTATCATGATCTCAATGAACTAGCAATTTATTACTTATAACTGGAAATGTCCTCTTTCAGGAGTTTGTCAAGTTCCCTTTTAAAGGGCCGTAGAATCTCAAAGCTCACTTTGTGTCTCGAAAGTTTGGTGCAGAGGGCGATGATTGTGGAAAGAAGTGCTTCCAACCTAACTCTTTGCTACAGATTATAGAGGCATGACATCTAGTCCCACCATCTCTAACTAACCAGACTGTATCCACACTTTGTCATTTTAAAAACTTCAATTTATTTCCTCTAAGCCCGAGAAAGGCTTGATGCAATAGGCTGATACATTTCTGCCTCGAGCAACATCAAATCGCTGCCAAACTTAAGAAAAAAATGGTTCTTCTTTAAGGTGATTGGCAAATGTGACATGAGGAAAAACTTTTTTACATAGCGAGTGGTTAGGATTTGGAATGCACTGCCTGAGGGGATGGTGGAGGCAGATTCAATCGTGGCTTTCAAAAGGGAACTGGATAAGTACTTGAAAGGAAAAAAATTGCAAGGCTACCGGGATAGGGCAGGGGAGTAGGATTAGCTGGATTGCTCGTGCATGGATTCAATGGGCCAAATGGCCTCCTTCCATGCTGTAACTTTTCTATGATTCTATGATTCTCAGAGGTCCAGTGCTATGGATTTAAATAGAGTAAAAGTTACAGGATCCAGTGGAGCTGGGGGCCTCTGGTGATATGCAGATGAAGTTATAAATACTGCACTAGTTTACTTCTTGTTTATATTTAGAAGAAATTGTTAGTTTTGTATTTGTGTGTTTTTTTTCTAATTGTGCTTTACTATTTTTGTACATCTTAAATGTAACTTTGTTTTGGAGGGCTTTTACATCAGAATTTGGAAACACATGATTTTTGCAGATTTTTTTTTTTGGTTTGGCAACACATAGGAATAAACTGTGGGCCATCAAGCAAACACTCTACTATATCTGTTTGCGCATTAAAATAAAATGGATAATGCAACTTTTAGTACAAAGATTGGAAAGTTTCACAAAATTAGGTCACACATAATGCTCAGTGGGCATAATAACTTGTAGGGCGCTAACCATTGTTTCAACACTACCTGGCCTCTCGAACATCCAAGATGGCGTCTTGGCTGCGCATGCATGTTTCCAGCGTGACGTGCGCCAGGCGCCATCTTGGTATAGGAGTTAGCGCAGGCACAAATACCGAACGCCGGAAGCATGTAAAGTAAGGAGAAAATAGATACAATCAGTGAGCAACGCTGATTTAAAGTGATAGACACCATTTTGGGACTTAACGCTCAATTGAACATACAGTCTTAACCCCGACCATCTGAACGTGTCATAAAGTGCCTGGAGGACCCCCACCAACGCTATTTAAAGGGACCATGCAGGATTTACAGGTTAGTGGCTAGATTATTGCTTCTGGCTGCCGATATATTTGTAATTGTTTTTGGGGGTCTCCTTTACTTGAATACTAGGACCAGGGGACATAGACTAACATTTAGAGCCAGGACGTGCAGGAGTGAAGTTAGGAAATGCTTCTACACGCAAAGGTGGGGAGAAGTTTGGAACGCTCTTCTGCAAACGGCAGTTGATGCTAGCTCAACTGTGAATTCTAAATCTGAGATTGATAGATTTCTGTGAACCAAGGGTATTAAGGGATGTGGGGCTAAGGCAGGTATATGGATTTAGGTCACAGATCCACCATGATCTCATTGAATGGTGGAACAGGCTCAAGGAGCTGAATGCCACTGCCACTTGCTGCCTCCTGATATGCGCCACCTCCTCCTGCAAGAAAGTGGGATGTGTGTCTGGTTGATGTGCCTGTCATGGTTGAATAGCTGCCAGTGTGTGTGGCCTGTGAGTTGTGGATGGGTGGCTTGCAACAGTGGTAATGTGTGAGGGTGAGAGGAAGCATCTGATTGGAAGAGTTGAGTACTGATGGAAAGAGTTTGATGGTGATGGGGGGGTGTACTGCGTGGAGCAATGGATGCGGCTAGTGGTGCAGTTGGTAGGAGACCCCAGTTGACAGTTGACCTCACTCTCCTTGACCACTCATGTCAAAGCATTGAACTTCTTCCTGCACTGCATCCATATTTGTGGTGCTGTGCGCCTGGCGTTGACTTTGTCCCCCAGCTGCCTTGCACTGCCTTTTGGCCATATGTCTGAAGGGCCTCTTGCCCCCCCCCCCACCCCCACACCTCAGATATAGGATATCCCTCCTTCTGTCCAGCTCTTGCTGGCGCGGGTAGCGCGATCCGCTATTAACCCATGCCCGATGACCCCTACGCAGGCAGCACATGAATTTCGAGCTGCCTACTACTTACCATGATATCTCCATGCAGCCAGTGCTACCCTCTCTGCTGAGAGGCTGCATGGAGAATGAGAAAGTCGGAAATGGGGCGTGCTCAGCGCACGTCATCAGCAGCCTGCACCTTTTAAAAGGTGCAAGTGCACATTTTAAATGGGACATGCACAGTCCACTAGGAGGAGGGAAAGATGGCCGCCAGGATAGCAGGATCGGCGCGAGAGGGGGCCCCACGCTTCTCCGACGATGCACTGGAGTCCCTGGTGGAAGGGGTGGACGAAAGGAGGGCCAACATGTACCCGCAGGGTGGCAGGAGACCACCCCCCCCAGACTCCAACTCTGCTGGCATTGGGAGGCTGTGGCCCAGGAAGTGAACGCCAGGGGCCTGGCACCACGCATGTGGGTGCAGTGCCGAAAGAAGTTTAACGATTTGACACAAATGGTCAAGGTGAGTGAATGCAAGTGTCAAGTGGCATATCCAACCAACTGCACCACTGCTCCATGCATCATACTCCCCGTCACCCACCCACCAACAAACACTGCCCATCCATTCGCAATGCTGCCCCAGGCATGCTGCATCTCACCCGCACATGGTACCACACTTGCAGGCCACACAACCACCACTCACAGATCACACACACTGGCAGCTATTCGACCATGACAGGCACATCACCCAGACACCTTGCAGGATACTCACTGACACACTGCCCTTTGTCTTGCAGGAGAAGGTGGCACATAACAGCCAGCAGCAGGAGAGACCTGAGGGAGGACAGGGATGCCTTCATGTCCTCACCCCCTTGGAGGAGACTGTGGTTTGGATCATTGGCCGGGCCTTCGCTGCAGCCGTGACCACATGCCATGCTGGAGGTCCCAATGAAGGGGGTCTCTGCATATCTAATGCTCCTTCTTGTGTCCCATATATCTCTCTTCCCATAATCTTTTCTGACTCACGTGCTACAGATACGTCGGCATGCACATCTTACTTGCTCCTCTCCCCGCTCCACAACTCAACCTGTTTCCCTTTGTCATTGAAGATACCCAAGAACACGTGGCAGCACCGTCCGAGGAGGAGGAGGAGGAGGAGGGGGAGGAGGAGGGGTCACTCGATCTGACACTCACATCCACCAGCTCAGAGATTGACACTGCGCGTCACTTAGAGGCTAGGATAGAGGAGGGATCTGCACATGATGAGATACCAGGGATAAGTGCACAAGAGACGGGGCGGGGGGAATGGATACGACAAGTGCCAGCTCGCCAGAGGGCGAGATTGCATACTAGTTCTGCTGCAGAGGAGTCAGATGAGGACTTCGATAGGCCAGGCTACAGAAGGCAACTGATGGGCGTACACCACTAAATGCCTGGAGCACCAGAAAGCCTGCCAGAAAGCCTGTGCACAATGACAAGGGGCATGGAGGAGTCCAGCTCCAAATTGGCAAATCTTTACGCAGAGCTTGGAGCCCATCCTTTCCAACATGGAACGGGTGGTCACTTCCATCAACACATCTGTAGACCCCACCATGACGCAGCGTCTGATGGCCGATGTCACGGCTTCCATTGCAATACAAACCGATGTGATCAAAGGTCTGCAAGCTACGGTTGCAGCTCAGACTGCTGCAATGGAAGCTCAGACTGCTGCTATCGTGGGTCTGAGGACCATTGTGGAACGGGGCTCCCAGGGCGCCACAGCACTCCAGCACTCCGTTCTCTAGCTGATTACCAGGATTGCTGAGGCGTCGTCCTGGGATAGTGGCAGTGGCGCCATGGCAGTCGGACCTGCTGTCCTCTCTCAGGATGACAGCATTCCTGTTCCCATCCCTGCCACTCCCCCTGTGCCCTTGCTGTTGCCCATCAGCAGTTCAGGCTGAGATGATACAGTCTGAAGCCGGGCCCTCCCGTCCCAGAGCTGCTCGAGGTCGTCCATCAAGGCCATCTGCACACTCCTCAGTTGAAGGCCTGCAGCCTCCCACCACCCATTCTCCAGCCACTGGGGATGCACCCCTTCGGAGCACTAGGATAGGTAAAGGCACACGAACGACAGACACTAAGGCAATGCGCAAGGGTGAATAGTTCTGTTCCGTTTCCATAATTTCATTTATTCACTGATAAATGTGACTTTGAATTTGCATTTGGTGGTGGTTTTTATTTGTGTGATGAGCTGAGGGGGAAACTAATCAGATGGAGAGTGATTTGATGGTCATGTTAGAGCGGAAAGGTGGGGAGTGTAGGACTGCTGGTAAATTGGGGGATGTAGTTGACATTATTGATAGCGGGCACGGATCAGGCGAGCATGCAGAGCCCTTGCAGACAAGGCGTGTGTTCCCTCTTGCGCCCATGAGTCTTCCTCCACTTCCTCCTCCGGCTCCTCCACCTCCTCCTCCTCAGCCTCTTCCTCGTCTTCCTCCTTAGACTCTTCCTCCTCAGCCTCTTCCTCCTCCTCCTCCACCTCTGGCTCAGTGTCTTCTACGGTCATCGGTGGCAAGGGCTGGTCCCTCATCATGGCGAGGTTGCGCAGCCTGCAACGTACCACCACGAATCTTCCCACCCGCTAAGCAGAGTACTGGAGGGCTCCTCCAGAACGGTCTAGGCGGCAGAAGCGTTGTTTCAGGAGGCCTATGGTGTGCTTCACGACGTTGTGTGTGGCAGCATGGCTCTCATTGTAGGCCAGCTCTGTAGGTGTTCATGGGTTCCTGACATGAGTCATGAGCCATGGCGTGAGGGGATAGCCTTTGTTGCCCAGTAGCCAGCCTTTGACTTGCCGAGCCAGGTGAAAGATAGCTGGCACGTTGGACTGCTGCATAACAAAGGCGTCATGACTGCTCCCAAGGTAGCGGGTATCGACCTCCATGATTTGATGCATGTGGTGGGGGTGGAAGCCCTTTTGGTTGACGAAGGCCGCTGAGTTGATATGTGGGGCAAGCAGGGCAATGTGCGTGCAGTCAATGGCATGCTGCACCATGGGGAAGCCAACAATGCGAGCGAACCCCCGTGCTCACTCGCGTGTCCCTGTCAAGAGGGAAGGTGATGAACGTGTTCCTCATCTCGTACAGTGCGTCTGTGACCTCCCTTATGCAGCAGTGCACTGCATACTGTGAGATGTTGCATATGTCGCCAGCAGAGTCCTGAAATGATCCTGAGCCATAGAAGTTCAGCGTCAAGGTTACTTACACAGCCACAGGCAGTGTTGTCCTTGCCCTGCTCTGAGGCTGCAGTTGTGGCCGCACCAGTTGACAGATCTCCATCATGGCCTCCTTGGTGAACACCAGCCGTCGGATGCAATGCTCCTCGCTCATGTTGAGGTAAGAGAATTGATCCCGGAAGGCCCTCATTGGATATGACCTCTTGCTCAGTGCCCTGCGCCTCTTCTCCTCCCTCTCCTTGCAGCTTAACCTGCTGTGCATGGCCTCTCTGCATGCTCCAAGTCATGCTCGCTGCCCAGCAGGAGGCCTAGCAGACCACCCATGGTTGCGAGGAATGTTGTTCAAACATGGTTGGAACTTTCTGAACCGTAAAGCAATATCTGCCAAACCACCCTCAAATGTTCTCTAGGAACTCTCAGTAACTATAGGGAGCTTCAAAAAAAACTTCCTATTCTACCAGCAGCCAGAAGCAATAATCCAGCAACTAACCTGCAACACCTGCATGGTCCCTTTAAATAGCGCTAGTGGGGATCCTCCAGGCACTCTTAAGACATGTTCAGGTGTGTAGGGTTAAGACTGTGCACTGAGTTGAGCGTTAAGGTCCAAAATGGTGTCTATCACTTTAAATCAGCGTTGCACACTGATTATGCGCATTTTCTCCCTATTTTACATGCTGCCGGCGTTCGGTATTTGCGCATGCGCTAATACCTATCCCGAGATGGTGTCCAGCGCACATTACGCTGGAAACTTTCGTGCGCAGCCAAGATGCCATCTTGGATGTTCGGGAGGCCGGGTTGCGTCGAAACAACGGGCACCAGACGGCCCAATTTCTAGCCCATCGTCCCTTTAAGAGATTAGGGCTCCCCCTGCTGGTGGAAAGTGCGAATTGCATTGAATCGACGCGTAAGGCCTGGATTTCAACGTAGCTTGACGGTGAGTACTGAGGCCGGACGAAGTTCTCATCCTGGCTGCGCAGGGGCCATTGGGCATGAGTTAATAGCGGATCACGCTACTTACGCCCAATAATAGGCCCTATTGAGTTTCTCCTCCATATTATTTTATGCTGAATAACTGAAAGGAAACAGACATTGCATCAAAATGCTCCTTAAAATACAAATGTCTTTCCAAAGTTACAAATACATACAAATATAACCATTATAATTCAGTCTGTCTATTCATTTATATAAAATCAGTGAGTGTTATCAAAGAAATAACAGTTTAACTTAATCAAATCTTGGTATCTTGTTTTAGCACTGAGGAAATCAATGGTGTTTACAAAGCAGTGTATCCATTCATCCCTAAATCTATTCACAGCCTCCTTCTGAAATAGTTAATTTCTACACCAAGAAATGTTGAGCCATTTAAAATTTCAGACAGTGTTGTCCCATTTAACAAGATGAAACTGTAGCTCCATTGTAGCTTCCTATCCAATAGGCTCCAATCTGAATTCACTCCCCCTCCAGAGCTGCTCTTGTATCTCGATTGAGGAAGTCCAAATGCAGAGGTTCACTTCTGGAACAACCTCTCGCTGGAGGTAATTTTAACTTGTGGCAGTGGCGTAAAATGGAAGAGATCAGATATTATATTGCCCGCCTGATTTTTCTTTCAACTGTGGAAAGGAAAATCAGGCAGGGTGTGTAACGGGAGGATGATCTGATATTGCCTGTTTTACTCCATCAACAAAAGTTAAAATGACCCTCATTGTCATCAGTGTTCAACAAGCTAGTTTTTGCAGGTATAGTCTCAATGATTGAAAACTATTCCCCATCAGTAGCGTACAATATATTTATTGCATGATAGCTTTGGGCCCTCACCTGGGAAAGAAAATTCAATCAACACAGTTCAGTATGCATAGGCATAAGGAACATTCCAATGACTTGACAGTTAGGTATAGTAAACGTTTCACGTAGCCCCAAGCAAAAGAGAAAATATTTCTTGCTTTCTATGTCTAGTATGTGGTAAGTAACGTGACCACTCCATACCTTACTCTAGTTGACTGAAGTAAGGAATCAGGCTTACAGCAATCTGATACAGTGAGTTGAGTTCATTGGCTTGTAAAGACTTGTTTCACAAATAAATAGTTGGGATATTAGCCCACATGAAAACTTGCAAAAGAAGCAATTTATAGAATCAGAAAATATAATTTGATTTTTTTTAAAGAAAAGATCTTCAGCTTAATTATTTCCATCCTCAGCTCAATTACTTGCATCTACAAACTTGTTCCACTTGCAGGGCACACAGTTATTGGTGCGCAAACTGATTGGAGCTTGATGAGGCTCCTCCTGCTTTCCTGAGTTTGCATCTCTGTAAGGCAGCCCATTACATCAAATACAGCATCGTGTTTCAGTGTTGTTATCCTGTCTTTCTTTGTACTGCATTCAAAACTAGTCAATAGTTGTCATATGTATGCAGCGGGTATGACTGGAACTATTCTCAATCAAGCAGTTCAAGTACAAAAAGTTTTTGACTCTTGACAGAAGGCTCACACGTTCATTTCCTAGGGTTGCCAGTCTTGCAAAATTATTTGTGTCTCAGTTGAGCGGGTTTAAGCATCGTACAAAAGCAGGCCAGGCTAGTAATTATACATCTACTTTAGACAGCTAGGGCAAAGCACAGCAGAAACTTGTGAAATTTGTGACGGGCCTAATGAACATAATTATTCAATTGAAATTGTGCTAGCCGGAAGCATAGCCCCATTTTGCCCAACAAGTTCCCAGATTAGAAAATTCAGCGCAGGGAGCATTGGATACAAGCTCATGCAGACAATTTTCTTCCAAAGCCCTCCCACACTAAGGCTCCGCACCACCAGCGGAGCCTTGTAAAATTGGGGCTGATGCTTTCTTCTCATGTAAGTAACTTCTGTGGCTTATCTGTGCTGCTATCTTCCATCTTTTACCATCACTAGCACACAAGATCTGCACAGGTTAAGTGACTCATCTAATGTACCATCTTAATATGTTAAAACCTAGTGTGCCCAAAAATGGGACACAATCAACCTGGTGGTAACTGCAAAGCTGTCTAAACTAACTTAATGCTCATCGGCCTAGAAATTGAATCCCGTCCAAAGGGGGCTCAATCCAAGTGTAGCGCACGTTGAATGCGCCCAAAGAGGCCGGTGGCAGGACCAGGGCAAACTGGTCCACCGTCCTCGTTTGCATGTTGCCGGTGAGCTACGAGCACCAGACACAGCTCCAGAAGCAACTTGCCGATTGTAGGAAAGGAGCTAGATCGGCCAGCTGAGAGCCTATGGTAAGTGTGCATGGGGGCGGCAATCAGGAGGGGCTGGCAACAGCCCGTAGTTTTATCATGGGATCAGGAGGAGCAGGAGCGTTCAAGTAAGTAAAAAACTTTTAACTAACTTTTTGGGTGGCAGCTTTCAGTGGTCCTTTGAATCATTTGTTTGGCTGCTGTGCGCCTGAGAAAACTGACCCCAGCATGCTGTAGTCAGTCGAGAACCAGTTTCACAGAGGGGCCTGAAACCGGCATTAGGCCCTCGATTTACATAAGCAATGGGCCTAATGCCAGTTTCAGTCAGGTACCCTGGATGACTACGGGACGCCCTAACCAATATGGCGTAGGGCGCACTTTCGATGCGGACCAAGCTTGCGCGCGCTATGTTGGGCCCTGCATCGCCTGATTTTCGCCCTAAAAACGGATGCTATGCAATCAAATTTCTAGGTCATCATCTTTTAAAAAGATTGGGAAATATAACTGCTGATAAAGGTATTTTGAAGCACTTGAAACAATTAATTCAAGTGTGTCTGTGAACGGCAGATCCTATGGTGAGCTGAATTTTAAACCTTCTAACTTTTTTTGCAGAAGAATATTTTGAACTGTTGGTTAGAAATAAAGCCGATGAATAAATGTTAAGCATTTGGAGAGGCTGTGCTTTTCCTGCTGCATCCATTCTTATGTTAATGGCCACAGGATGATTGGAGTGTTAATGTACTGTACAATTTGAACAAAGTTTGGTAACGTACAAGCTAGGCCATTAAATACGAGATTGTGAAAAGTATTCTCAAACAGTGCACTGATGTATTTTATTCCAAGAATAACACTGCAGAGGTGAAAACTAAGGACCCTTCTTGTACCCGCCTTCCCACATTTTAGCTGAATCTGGTATACAGCCAATAGCAACAACTCTGAGGTAAAGCAGACTAACCTTCAGACATAACTAAATGCCTGCATCTGCATGACACTACCCTTATATGAACCATGTTGGGCAGTGGTTTCTAGCGTTGTAATTTTATATTTATTTTCAGAACAGCAAGCTGCTCGTTTTCAAGCCAGCCTGTTGTTAGTAAGGCTGAGCGGCTGATGTTTAAATCGTTTGCGGTCTGTATTTTCCATCTGTTGTGTTTGGCGTGATGCTCCTGACTCTTTTCTTGGGAGGAGCATTTAGATCAATTTGGACTTCAAGTTCTCTGAAGGCAAAGTCCCAAAGAAAAGAAGGCTGCTATCACACACGAGAAAGTGCTTTCCTCACTTACAGGGATTCAGAATGTACCATCACTAGCCACAAATGATTAGACAGATAACCATCTCACTAGATTACCAGGAGTGAGATGTCTACTCACCACTAGCATGAGGCTTAAATTATAATTTTTCCAGACAAAGTGGACATACTGCTGCCCACTAATCCACCACCAAAACGAGACACATACCTATTAAATCACCACACCAAATGGGTGTGAAAACTAAAACACCATTGAAAAAAATTAACATGCATTTATCTTTGCAGCAACTTCCTGCCAATAAAAATAATCATGATGGAGACAAACTTTGAGTATCAGGGCAGAAACTGTGATGCTCCACTTCAGTGCAAAGTCCTGCTAGACATTAGCACAGAGCGCAAAATTGGGGTCACAATGCTGTAGCTTCATTCTGTGCTTTCATCTAGTGAGGCTTCATGCCAGCAGCATAGCCTCGCAGTTCCTTTACTAATAAATAAAGCCTTGTGCAGAGGGACACTTTGTCTGAATGTGTGTGCATCCTCCATTACTTAAGTTACTTACCTTCTTGGTTGGACTTGGCAGGCGATCCCTAGGCTTGATTTCTTTGAGTGTAGCTAGCGCTGGCGTGGGCTACCTCAGGACAAGCCAATCTTAGAGAGGGGACCTCAAACAGGTGGCAGGCCTCTTATTTGAAAATGCAAAGGGCCCAATGCCTGCTCCAGGAAATGGTAAAAGACGCATATTTTTATTCTTACCTAATATGGCGGGCAGCGCAGTGTGCACTTCCTGCCCACCATATTGGGGCCGTAGTCGTCCGAATCGTGCCCGACAAACAGGCACTACACGGACCAATTTCTGGTCTAATGGCTGCTGCATTTTCCCAGAAAACCACAGTCACTGCACTCCAAAAGTTATTAATTAGCCATGCTTACACTGGTGCTGGTTTAGTTTGTATTCCAGGAAATCAGCATTCATGAGCCAGCCCGCTGCACGTGCTCTACTAAATCCTGTCAGGGTAGAGCATAAGAAACGGAATTTCTGGGCTATAAAATGGGCCACGCAGCGCCCGTTGTGTAGGCACTACGTGGACTCCTAAGGACTCAAAATAGCGCCTGGAATGCGCGCGCACACTTCTTGCGTGACGTGCGCTGGATGCCATCTTGGTAAAGGCGTTTACGCACGCGCAGGTAATGAACGCCGGCACCATGTAAAGTAGGGAGAATATGCGGTAAATCAGTGTGCAATGCTGATTTAAAGGGACAGGTGCAAATTTGGAACTCAACGCTCCAGCCAATGTATTGTCTTAACCATGCACAGCTGTAGACAGGTTGTAGACAGCCTGGAGGACCTCCCACTAGTGTTATTTAAAGGAATCATGCAGGTGTTGCAGGTTAGTTGCTGGATTATTGCTTCCGGCTGCTGGTACAATTGTACATGTTTGTTGAAGCTTCCTATACTTAGAGAAAGTTGCAATATTATATATATATATATTGAGAGTGGTCTGGCAGGCCTAGCATTACTTTTGGTGGCATTTAAAACAGTGTGCTGAACAAGGTTGCTTTCAACCATGGGTGGCCTACTAGGGCTCCCACTGGGCAGTGAACACAACTGGGAGCATGCAGAGAGGCTACGCAGAGCAGGTCAAGCTGCGAGAAGAGGGGGGATGAGGAGGAGGCGCAAGGGCACTGAGCAGGAGGCCATATCCAATGACGGGCCTTCAGGGACCAATTCTCTTACCTCAACCCGAGCGAAGATCAGTGCATCTGACGGCTGCAGTTCACGAAAGAGGTTGTGAGGGAGATTTGACAACTGCTGCAGCCACAACTGCAGCCTCAGAGCAGGGCAAGGACAGTATTGCCTGCGGCTGTGAAGGTAACAGTGACGCTGAACTTTTACGGCTTTGGATCCTTTCTGGCTGCTGTTGGCATTAGTTTGCAGTGCACTGCTGCATAAGGGAGGTCACTGAGGCTCTGTACGAGCTGCGCAACAGATTCATAAGGTTCCCTCTTGACAGGAAGAAGCCGAATGAGCGAGCATGAGGGTTTGCTCGTAATGTAGGCTTCTCCATGGGTGCAGGGTGCCATCGACTGCATGCATATTGCCATGCGTGCTCCACATCTCAACTCAGCCAACTTAGGAACATAGGAATATAGGAACAGGAGTAGGCCATTCAGCCCCTCGAGCCTGCTCCGCCATTTGATAAGATCATGGCTGATCTGTGATCTAACTCCATATACCTGCCTTTGGCCCATATCCCTTAATACCTTTGGTTGCCAAAAAGCTATCTATCTCAGATTTAAATTTAGCAATTGAGCTAGTATCAATTGTCATTTGCGGAAGAGAGTTCCAAACTTCTACCACCCTTTGTGTGTAGAAATGTTTTCTAATCTCGCTCCTGAAAGGTCTGGCTGTAATTTTTAGGCTGTGCCCCCTTCTCCTAGAATCCCCAACCAGCGGAAATAGTTTCTCTCTATCCACCCTATCTGTTCCCCTTAATATCTTATAAACTTCGATCAGATCACCCCATAACCTTCGAAACTCTAGAGAATACAACCCCAATTTGTGTAATCTCTCCTCATAACTTAACCCTTGAAGTCCGGGTATCATTCCAGTAAACCTACGCTGCACTCCCTCCAAGGCCAATATGTCCTTCCGAAGGTGCGGTGCCCAGAACTGCTCACAGTACTCTAGGTGCGGTCTAACCAGGGTTTTGTACAGCTGCAGCATAAATTCTGCCCCCTTGATATAAAGGCCAGCATTCCATTAGCCTTATTGATTATTTTCTGCACCTGTTCATGACACTTCAATAAACTATGTACCTGAACCCCTAAGTCCCTTTGGACATCCACTGTTTTTAACTTTTTACCATTTAGAAAGTACCCTGTTCTATCCTTTTTTGATCCAAAGTGGATGCCGTCACATTTGCCTACATTGAATTCCATTTGCCACAGTTTTGCCCATTCACCTAATCTATCAATATCCCTTTGTAATTTTATGTTTCCATCTACACTGCTTACAATGCCACCAATCTTTGTGTCATCGGCAAACTTAGATATGAGACTTTCTATGCCTTCATCTAAGTCGTTAATAAATATTGTGAATAATTGAGGCCCCAAGACAGATCCCTGCGGGACTCCACTAGTCACATCCTGCCAATGTGAGTACCTACCCATTATCCCTACTCTCTGTCGCCTTTCGCTCAGCCTACTTCCTAACCAAATCCGTACTTTTCCCTCGATTCCATGGGCTTCTATCTTAGCTAACAGTCTCTTTTGTGGGACTTTATGAAATGCCTTCTGGAAGTCCATATAAATAACATCCATTGACATTCCCCTGTCCACTACTTTAGTCACCTCTTCAAAAAATTCAATCAGGTTTGTCAGGCACGACCTACCTTTCACAAATCCATGCTGGCTCTCTCTGATTAACTGAAAATTCTCGAGGCGTTCAGTCACCCTATCCTTAATTATAGAATCCAACATTTTCCCCACAACAGATGTTAGGCTAACTGGTCTATAATTCCCTGGTTTCCCTCTCTCTCCTTTCATGAACAGAAAGGGGTTCCACTCCCTCAATGTGCAGCTAGTGTGCGGCCACACGCAGTGCATCATGCAGGTCAATGCCCGCTACCCTGGCAGGAGTCATGATCCCTTCAATATGCGGCAGTCCAACGTCCCACCTATTTTTCAACCAGCATAGCAAGTCACAGGCTGGCTACTGGGCAACACGGGCTATCTCCTCATGAGGTGAATTGTGACTCCGGTCAGGAACGCACGCACACTTGCAGAGTAGGCCTGCAATGAGAGCCATGCGACCACACGAAACTTCATCGAACACACCGCAGGTGTCCTAAAGCATCATTTCCGCTGCCTGGACCGTTCTCGAGGAGCCCTGCAGTACTCAGCTGAGCGGGTGTCAAGATTAGGGCTTGAATGCTGCATGTTGCACAACCTCGCCCTTACGAGAGGACAGCCTTTGCCATCACCCATCCGGCGAGACCCTGAGCCAGGGGCAGAGGAAGAAGAGGAGGAGGTGGAGAAGGAGGAGATGGAGGAGAAAGTGGAGGAAGAGGCAAGGAGGCAACAAAGTGCACATGCTCTGACTGCCAGGGCTCTGCGTGCTCACCTTATTAATGAGCGATATCAGTAACCTCAATGACACCTCCCAAGTCACCAACAGTCCTACACTCCTCACTTTTCCTCTCCCACATGACCATCAAATCGTCCTCCTTATGATTACACATTGCTTCCTCCCGCAGCTCATCACATAAATAAAAACCACCACCAACTGCGACCTCAAATACAAGTTTATAAACTAACACATGAAATCACATATACAACATTACACTATTCACCCTTGCGCATTCCCTCAGTGTCTGTTGCTCGTGTGCCTTTTCCTTTCCTAGTGCTACTATGAGGTGCATCCCCAGTGGCTGGAGCATGGGTGGTGGAAGGCTGCTGACCTTCAATGGAGGAGCGTGCAGATGGCCGTTGAGGACAACCTCAAGCAGCTGTGGGATGGGAGGGCCCAGCTTCAGACTGTACCATCTTGGCATTGTCTGCAGCAGTCTGGCCTGGCAAGCTGAAAGGCATCAGCAAGGGCACTGGTGGAGTGGCCAGAATGGGAGCAGGATGCTGTCATCTTGAGAGAGGACAGCAGATTCGACTGCCATGGTGCCATTGCCGCTCCCATGGGGCGGTGCCTCAGCAACCCTGGTGATTTGCTGGAGAACAGATTGCTGGACTGCTGTGACGCCCTGGAAGCCACGTTCCACAGTGGAACCCAGAGCCACGATAGCAGCAGTCTGAGCTTCCAAAGCAGCAGTCAGGCCTTGGATAGCAGATGTTTGTGCTGCAATGGAAGCTGAGACATCTGTCATCAGATGCTGCATCATGGTGGGTTCCACAGATGTGCTGATGGAGGTGACCACTCGTTCCATGTGGGAAAGGATGGGCACCAAGCTCTGTGCAAAGCCCTGTGCCAAGTTTGAGGTAGACTCTTCCATGCCCTTTGACATTGCACGCAGGCTTTCTGGCAGGCTTTTCAGTGTCCCAAGCATTTGGTTGTGTACGCCCATCAGCCTTCTTCTGTAGCCTGACCCATCAAAGTCATCATCTGAGAGGATGTTTCCCCTCTTAGGGGAATCTAGAATCAGGGGGCATAGTCTTAGAATAAGGGTTCGCCCATTTAAGACGGAGATGAGGAGAAATTTCTTCTCTCAGAGGGTTGTGAACCTTTGGAATTCTTTACCCCAAAGAGTGGTGGAGGCTGAGTCATTGAATATATTCAAGGCTGAGTTAGACAAATTTTTGATCAGCAAGGGAGTCAAAGGATATGAGGAACAGGTAGGAAAATGGAGTTGAGGCCAGAATCAGATCAGCCATGATCTCATTGAATGGCGGAGCAGGCTCGAAGGGTCGAATGGCCTACTCCTGCTCTTCTCTCTTATGTTCTTATGTTCTTATCTGCAGCACGTGAGTCAGAAAAGATTGTGGAACGAGGGAGATGAGAAGGAGGATTCGGTATGCAGAGGCCCTCATCGTCGATACCTCCAGCGCCGCCAGTGGCCATGGCCACAGCGACGACCCACCCAGTGATCCCCAGCACTGTCTTTTTTTTTATTCGTTCACAGGATGTGGGTGTCGCTGGCGAGGCCAGCATTTATTGCCCATCCCTAATTGCCTTTGAGAAGGTGGTGGTGAGCCGCCTTCTTGAACCGCTGCAGTCCGTGTGGTGACGGTTCTCCCACAGTGCTGTTAGGAAGGGAGTTCCAGGATTTTGACCCAGCGACGATGAAGGAACGGCGATATATTTCCAAGTCGGGATGGTGTGTGACTTGGAGGGGAACGTGCAGGTGGTGTTGTTCCCATGTGCCTGCTGCTCTTGTCCTTCTAGGTGGTAGAGGTCGCGGGTTTGGGAGGTGCTGTCGAAGAAGCCTTGGCGAGTTGCTGCAGTGCATCCTGTGGATGGTACACACTGCAGCCACAGTGCGCCGGTGGTGAAGGGAGTGAATGTTTAGGGTGGTGGATGGGGTGCCAATCAAGCGGGCTGCTTTATCTTGGATGGTGTCGAGCTTCTTGAGTGTTGTTGGAACTGCACTCATCCAAGCAAGTGGAGAGTATTCCATCACACTCCTGACTTGTGCCTTGTAGATGGTGGAAAGGCTTTGGGGAGTCAGGAGGTGAGTCACTCACCGCAGAATACCCAGCCTCTGACCTGCTCTTGTAGCCACAGTATTTATATGGCTGGTCCAGTTAAGTTTCTGGTCAATGGTGACCCCCAGGATGTTGATGGTGGGGGATTCGGCGATGGTAATGCCGTTGAATGTCAAGGGGAGGTGGTTAGACTCTCTCTTGTTGGAGATGGTCATTGCCTGGCACTTATCTGGCGCGAATGTTACTTGCCACTTATGAGCCCAAGCCTGGATGTTGTCCAGGTCCTGCTGCATGCAGGCTCGGACTGCTTCATTATCTGAGGGGTTGCGAATGGAACTGAACACTGTGCAGTCATCAGCGAACATCCCCATTTCTGACCTTATGATGGAGGGAAGGTCATTGATGAAGCAGCTGAAGATGGTTGGGCCTAGGACACTGCCCTGAGGAACTCCTGCAGCAATGCCCTGGGGCTGAGATGATTGGCCTCCAACAACCACTACCATCTTCCTTTGTGCTAGGTATGACTCCAGCCACTGGAGAGTTTTCCCCCTGATTCCCATTGACTTCAATTTTACTAGGGCTCCTTGGTGCCACACTCGGTCAAATGCTGCCTTGATGTCAAGGGCAGTCACTCTCACCTCACCTCTGGAATTCAGCTCTTTTGTCCATGTTTGGACCAAGGCTGAAATGAGGTCTGGAGCCGAGTGGTCCTCCATGGGTGGTGCAGTTGGTAGGATGTGCCACTTAACACTTGAATTCACTCACCTTGACCACTCGTGTCAAATCATTGATCTTTTTGCTGCACTGCATCCACGTGCAGTGCTCCTTGCATTCACTTCCAGCACCACTTCCTCCCACTGCCTCCGCAGCTGGTGTCTGAGGGCCTCTTGCCACTCTGCAGGTACAAAATGGCCCTCAGTGCGCCCACCTCATGCACCAAGGCCTCTAGTGCGTCATCCAAGAACCATGGTGCACGCTCTCTCGCAGGTCCAGCCATTAGACCTTTCTTCCACCACCGATTGAATTGACGGTGAACACCCCTTTAAGAGGTGTTGGCTGCCTTTAAGTAGTGCTGGCCACGGCCCATATCGGGTCACCTGCTGGTGTGTGCAGCCACTCAACAGCTCAGGTATCAGAATAGGTATTGGTAAATAGTGCAGAACAGATTGGAGTTGGAGTAAATATACATCATTAGGCTGAAATTCCTTATATGAAAATTCAGAGAGGCCTGGTCTGAGTGATATAAACAGACCACTAACAAAAACAGGCCAATGCATGATTTTATCAAATATCATATCTATATTGATAACACTTGACAATTCACAAGTTAGTTCAGTTGTGGAGTGTGGAAATGTCTGTTTAATGGCTCAACGATAATATAGATTCAACTTGTATACAACATGGGGAGAGAGACTGAGGCACCATCAGATCACACAGTAATTCCTATTTTCCTGCTGGTACAGTACTAGAAAAATAGATTAAAGACTGAGATAAATAACTTTGTCAGTGGAATTGGCTCTAATCCCTTGCTGTCACTTTAATCTGTTTTAAGATCTGTATTGAATGAAATCTGAAAATCCCCCTTCCTTAGGAAAAAGATTCTCAGAATGGTATGACCATGAAAACTATAGATATTAATACTGTGGTACTTAATCTAACAGCTAATCTTTTAATCTGTGGAATTTGTTTTTTCTTTGAGGGCGGATATTAAAATAGATCTGCTGACTGACATTTTTAAAATAATCCCAATCAAACCATTTACCTTTTAGCACTCATCAGAGGGTAATTTCACACCCAGTCAATGTGTAGATATCAAGCTTTCAGTCAAATAGTTCAAAAATGAGACCTTTTGATTTCACAGTGAGTCCTTAACGATACTGGACTAGGTTTTCAAATCATAATCAAATAATTGAATTGGATGTATACTTGAAAAAGAAAAATTTGTCGAGCTGTGGGGAAAGAGCAGGGGAGTGGGACTGATTGGATAGCTCTTTCAAAGAGCTGGCACAGACACGATGGGTTGAATGGCCTCCTTCTATGATTCTATGATAACGCCAACAATAACCCATTAATTTTGATGTCGGCATTATGATCTGATAAACCTAGGTTCCTGTTTCAACAAACACAGCACTTTATTTTTTTTAAGATCATTTATCAGACACATTAATGACAAGATGGGGGGAGGGGGGGGTCATCCCCGTTGGAATTAGAAGCAACCCTCTTGGAATTTTAGCCACAAAATATTTTACGCCAAACCAACTTAAAACAGCTGTTATACATTTTGTTTGCAGGGAATTTTTTTGTTGTACAAAGTGCAGCGTCAGTAATTATCACCTACCTCACTTCTTCCTGCACAGATTTAAAAGGAAAGAACGGAAAAGACTTGGAAAAGATATTAGTATGGAGCTTGTTAAAAAAAAAACAATGTATGCATACAATGTTTTGGATTGAAACTCATTTCTTTAAACTTAAACAGATTCAGATTTCAGCCTGAGTCAGACGTTTTGGCACAAACCTATACGATGGGCTGAAAGGAGTAATGTAAGTGGTGGATGTTGTGGTAAAACGCATTCTAGTGAGTGTATCGAAGCAAGAAAGGACTGTTCAAACGGTAGACTTTGGATGTACCAACGGCACAAATAGTGTGAATTCACTCTAACCATTAGCTGCACTTGGTCAGCCAATAATCCCACACACTATTGATTATACTGTTGAACATAAGGATTCACTAAAGACTCAGATTAATATCAAGACTGGCCATTGACAGAAAGGTAATATATATATATATAAAAATTAGCAGACTATAAGCAACTAAACATACATATATAATATTAATAAAATGTATATATCATTGCATATAGCTTGCTATTTTTTTTAAAGCAAAGACAGTGTTTAACTTGGGGGTGGTGAGACAATAAGTTCCATGAGGATGCGCTCCCAGTGCAGAGCCTCACTGGTTTGGAGCACAGGTCATAGATAGGTCAGTTAACAAAGGCCAACTTTGTTATTGTATTCCCATTTTGCAAGGGTCTGCATGTAAGGGCAACCTCACTGAATGGAACCTTTTTTGCAAATTAATTATTTCCTAGGGGATGGCTCGAGTTTGGGTAGGTCCTTTATACAGAGGCGCCCTCCATGCTCATCAGTTCAGCATATGTCATCAGATGTATTAACACAGTCTGGTAGAATAATTTCTCTGTAATGAACTGCATATTATTTCTTCATGCAACACCACAAAGTATACCCACTATCTCCACCTATATTAACAGCCCACTGTTGTCATAAAACAAACCCAAAATTAAATATCTTTAGTATGTTAAATTAACAGCATACGTATATATTATGTTTAAATATTTAACTAACACCAGTGATGGTGGTTATGAAGTGTCGGAGCTTCACTCCTGCTGACTTCACAGGGTTGATTTCCGATCTGGGCATTCTAAGCCAGAAGCAGTCTTCACAGGGAGCGTGGTTAGGAATTTGTAGGTCCGCACTGCCTGATTTTCTTTCCCTTGATTAAAATGGACAGAAAATCAAGGACTGTGGGCCTGCAATTTCCCAATCAGTGTTCCTTGTGATTGGCACTTCTCAATGGGGAACGAACCTCTTAACCAAACCCTTCAATTAAAATGATTGCATTGTAATCACTGTTAGGTATCTATTATTATTAACGTAATTGACTCTAAATTTCCGTAATAACATCTGGAAAGAATACATGAAAAGTAAAGGAAGGAAAGACCATTGAGTTCTATGTAATAATATAATGTAATGTAATGTAATATAATGAAACTGATTCCATTGCTGCTATATCTGCAGTGTGTTATTACACTGGTGGAGTCACAAAAAAGTCTGTGCAATGTATGTGACAAATATCATTATGGAATTAAGCCAAGCGCTGCAGATGGGAGCTTCCACCAATATTTTAATTTATAATATATGTATATTTCTGATAAGATGGCTTTTATGCATCAAAAATGTTGATAATGGTCCCTGAATCCTGCAATGAGTTACAGTTTTGTATTACACTTATAACTATTGCACCACCTTTTGTCAACTATTTTGCTATTTAATTTATAAGTACATTGATTAACTAGGTAATTATCTTAGAGATAAATGCAAAGCTATTTTGAAACTTAACTGAAGTGTTTTCTTTTCCTGAATCCCTGTATTAAGTTCAAAAGAGACAAATAGCATTAGGCAAATATAATTTGTTCTACATAAAATAAAATTAACTGATGCCAGTAATGATATATAAGTTTCAAGCAGTTGCCAATACAATGACTAAAAGTTTTAGATCTTTAAGCAGTAAATATGGAAAATTAATTTCAGTCTGAAAGGTTTACAATTGAAACAGTATGTGTTGAACTATCAGGATGCTTTATTTGTTTGTCTCATTGCCAGTAAGACATTTGTTTCTAGTTTCTGAAGTTGCAAATGCTGCATTTTTAAAGGAATTGTCTAGTAATAATGCTTTACAAAACACTGCTGTGTCTTAAAGTTTATCATTTAATATTTCACCTTTTAATCAGAAAAAGAGCTCTCCAGTCTGGAAATACAAAGCATAACTATTTAATTCCTTGACAGTTTTATAAAGGATTTCTCACAACCTAAAAGTAGCGATGTTTTCAATTGATTCCAAAAAAACTTCTGTAGTTAGGTTCAGTATTGAAACTGAGGCCTTGAATTTTACATTACAAGAATTTAACATTCAAGTTCTAGTTTGCCTTCCTTCCCTTTAAGAAACAAGGGCCAGAAATTCAGTGTCAAATTAAGGACATATTACACGATTAATTATCACTGAACTGTTAATATTGAATATTCTGATCTATTTACCACTGGTGGTAAGCTAAGGCATTGAATTAGATGATAATTGAAATGATTCAAATGTACTGCTTTAACAAGTGGAAACTAAACATTTGAACTACGAAAATGAATGTAACTTAAACATTCAGGGAGTAAAGTGTGGAAGCGGGTAGTGAAAATGAAGACACATAGAAAACCACATTTCAGTGGAATGGACTTGTTTCAAAAAACAGTACATCAAAATGAAACATGCCAAAATAATAATTTTCACAAGAAAGGCCCACTACTAGGCTATCGCTGACTGAAAATCTAGCAACATTTTTCAATGTTCTGAGGACAAATAGAGGGCTGCAGGAAAGATATCAATGATTTAAGACATGTGTTTCAATTTAAAATAGCACACAATATATTTTTTTAAATCTTCAGGGATATTCACATTGCCCAATTAAAGATAATCGGAAAATATGTTACCTGAACAATTCAATTTTGTAGCCAAGGCAGCCTGCACATCCTTGGAGTGTGCTGATTATAATTGGTGTTACATTAATTTTCTTAATTTCAAAAAAAATTTGCACTTAACTAAGAAATAATATTGTAATGATCTTAAATTCTTCTATAATAAGCTTGACAATAACATTTAATAAAATCTTATAAATCTAACGTATAATGTTCTGTAACAACAGCCACTTGTGCTTGAGGTAAATAAATGATTTATTGGCTCTATCTTCTGAAACATTCTTACTGGAAGAACATCCATTATATGCACAGTCTACAGTCAATCAATGAAAATACTTTTCTGGTCTCCACACACCATTCACCAGAAATACTAAATAGCCCATCAACATTTTGGAAGAGGAAAATGCAACTCAGAAAGATAGCAATCTGGCAAGAGAGAGCACACCACAGCCCTCAAAGATAATGCATCTGTGGTCCAGGCTTTGGACTAAGATGCTGCAAGAGAACTTCATACTTATAGCATGACCTCCCATGAAGTCAGGTCTGGATAGCTCCATACAAGCCAGAGAGTCTGTCATAAAACAAAAAAGAGGAACGTATAAGCCATAGTGAGCAGATGCTGACTCTTCGAAGTCTCAAATTTAGAAGGGGGAGGGTAAAGGGACAGTTTTGATCTCACTACTTTATGCAGAGGTTGGTAAATATATGGAATAGACTGCCAATGAAGCCAGTGGGAGCAGATTGTATCAGCAATTCAAGCGAGAGTTGGTTATATACCTGGCAAAAATATTGATAGAGGGATATGTGGTATCATAGGATATGATAATTCTTAGACATTGGGATTGACTGGATGAACTATAACGGCCTTTTTCAATCCTGTACATTCCTGTGTTCAGCACCATCCCACCCAAACCACAAAGGCCAGCCACTGACAAGATACATAAAGGCATTTCAAATGATCCCGACACTGTGCGGTCTAGGTTCACCCACTTGTACAATGGCAATGCAATGTTACATGATTGTGCAGTCGGACTGGATCCGATGGAGAGAATGGGTGGCTACAGAGTGAATCTGCTCACCATACTGGTATCAAACCAACTCCCCTCTAAAGGTTGGGGCCAGCATTAATTTCTACAAATGCCACTCCCTCCAGGTAAATCGGTAAAAACTGCATCGTTTGAGAAACAAATGATCTTTAAATTTATTACATTCTTCAAAGATAATTTCTTCTTTTCTTTGTTAAATACCCCGCAATACACGTAGGAGAGAAAATTGACTACCATTTAACTTTTAAGGATTTTAAAGGCATAAATACTCTTTATGGTTGATGGTTTAATATTTATTTTACACAGTAATATACTGAAGTGGGATGCTGCAAGTAAGGTGATATTTTCCTGATTTTACCTGTGTTATGTCTTTAGAATATTGTATGCTCAGTGCCAATGTATACACAGCAGGGATGATTCTGCGATCTGGCATTCCCAGCTTGACCTCACGAAATTTGGCAGAGTTAGAGTGGGGTCATATTGGAAGGTGGGAGTCCCACTCCTATGCATCTCGGACAGGAAGCCACCACACAGAAAAGCTAGGCCGTGATGTCTTCATTTTAAGGCAAGCCATTGAACCAGGATTATTTGATACAGAAAGAAGATTATAAAGATGGCTCACCAGAAACTGAGGCTACCCTTTTCAGCCCTCATTCCTGACACATGAGACAGGCATGAACAGCAGCAGAGCACAGGTACAACAGAGCCCATGCAGTCACCAAGATCATATTGAAAACATTATAAGCATCTTGAAACAATGCTTCAGATGCCTTGACAAAACAGTAAACATCTTACAATACAGGCCCACCATGGTACCCAAGATGATCTCCTACCTACTGGCCCACATTGTCCACACACCCACACATCTCTATCAGGTGCAGCCCGTCTGTTGCTGAAACCCACATCTATGCTTTTGTTACCTCCAGACTCGACTATTCCAATGCTCTCCTGGTCGGCTCCCCATCTTCCACCGACCAAAACTCTGCTGCTCGTATCCTGACTCGCACCAAGTTCCGTTCACCTATCATCACCGTGCCTGCTGACCTACATTTGCTGCCGGTCCAGCAACACCTCAAATTTAAAATTCTCATCCTTGTGTTCAAATCCCTCTATGGCCTTGCACCTCCCTTTCTCTGTAACTTCCTCCAGCCGTACAACCCTCCGAGAACTGCATTCCTCCAATTCTGGCCTCTTGTGCATCCCTGATTTCTTTCACCCCTCCATTGGCAGCCATGCCTTCAGCTCTCTAGACCCTAAATTCTGGAATTCCCTCCCTAAACCACTCCGCCTCTCCATCTCTCTCTCCTCCTTTAAGATGCTCCTTAAAACCTACCTCTTTGACCAAGCTTTTGGTCACCTGTCCTAATATCTCCTCAGTGTCAAGTTTTGTCTGATAACACTCCTGTGAAATGCCTTGGGATGTTTTACTATTTTAAAGGTGCTATATAAATGCAAGTTGTTATTTTCTATGATTGCTGTCAATACTACTCCATGATTGACCTGCAGCTGGTATGAATGAAGAATGCCAGTCTGGATGATGATCTCTTCCTTCTCCCATGTCTTTAGAGATACTTCTTATCTATGAGTTTCCAGCTAGTAGTCATGCTGAAACTTGATAAAATTCATTGAACAATTTTGAGCGATGAGCAGTTCTGGAACTCAATCTCAACAATCTAGTACAATGTCAAGTCAAAGATCATTCTTGGTTTGAAAAATATTTAACAGTGTAAAAAAAAAGTCTAAATGAGGTCAGTTTCAGAGATTGCAAAACTATTTATTTGTTTTTGGCATCCTCATTATATTGCTGGCAAAACAATTCAGGCGAAGCTTCACATGAAGTGAAGTCCCTGCTTTTCAATAAATTACATCTTAATATCATGCTGAGTCCAGAACTCCATAACACATTTATGAAGGGCCAAACCATGGAGGTAAGGCATGTAATTGAAGTCTGCTTTGGAATAGTCTATAAAAGAAAGCCCATTACAAATGCTCAATGTGCTTTTGGTAGACTTCGAGAAATCATCATGTAAAGCAAAAGCGAAATACTGCGGATGCTGGAAATCTGAAATAAAAACAGAAAATGCTGGATTCACTTGGCAGGTCAGGCAGCACTGGTAGAGAGAGAAACTGATTTAACGTTTTAGGCCTATGACCTTCCATCAGAACTGGTAAAATGAGGCTGGAATGCATTCTTACTGAGGGACAATTCAGAGACTCCATTGACGACAAGGGTTGCTCAATTCATTCTCTATATACTTTCAAGTATTAACTGATGGTTATAATAATTACTCAGAGTGGGGTAAGTTCCCTTAACTGAACCACTGAAGAATATGGATGTAATTTCTCCCCCAACTCCACCACCACTCCCTTACCTCCACCATCAATAAACTTGAAATTATTTCAAAGTCCAAAGTGAAAACAATTCAATTTTTTTATGTTCCTGAATCTGCTCTGATTGATCAAACCAGACTTCAAATGACATATGACAATGGGTTCAGGTAAGAATAACATCGCGTTTTTGAACAGATTGTTACAGCTCAAAGAAACAAGCTGCATTTGAAAAATAATCAAAACCTGAAAGAATTTAAATCCAAAGTTCACATGCAGAGATCTGAAAACTATTATAAATTCAAAATCAGATTCATCTGACTGTGCTTATTTGGACATTCAGGTGGATATTCACTCAACACTAGTAAGCAGCAGCAGGTACTGGTGGCAGGGACAATTTGTGGAAGACTATCACACCTACCCTCTCTTTATAATATCCCTATTAACATTATAAAGTTCCTGTACCCAATTTAACAATTACATTCTGAGTCAGTTGTGTGTGTTACTGCTGAGCTACTAAAGTCCCTTCTTATTTTGTAATTTGCTGTTTGTTTGTAATTTTGCAAACCTCAAAAATTCAAATAAAAATCTCTCTTTAATTCTACTAAGCTAAATTTTGGTTTTGGTGCAAAGCATAATAAACCAGTCGATAGGCATAATTTTATATATACTGTAGCAATTACATGTAATTGGTCAAAGTATATGTAATTCCTCTAATCACATTCAGATGTCTTATTACTTTGCAGTATAACAGCCACAAGTTAGAATATGAATCAGATTCAGGAATCTAAGCCAGATTTTCCAAATTCTTTAACTTAATACATTCAGAGTATATAAAAGATTAAAACATTTCAGGTATGATGTTTTGTGGTCAGCTGTTTCCCCATCAACTTTTAAGAAGACAATGTAAAGAGCTGGAAAACGTTTCAAAGGCCAAACACATAGCATTTTGGCTGAGGAATATCAGTTTTAACTTTAGACACAAAGACAAAATGGAACTTTCTTAAAGAAAACTACTGTAGCTTTTTAGTTGTCTGGCTTGGCATACTGCATTAATGTTGCCATTTCTCATTGCTGATTGCTTAACTGCATTTTCCTATGCATTCCCACAAATAGATCTCACACAAGAGGTCTGGGAGCATTCAAAACAGCAAATAAAAGGATTCAGCTACTACAGAGTGTAAATGTTTCCACTGCTATTTCAGACATCTAAAATGGTTGTGTATCCTAAAGCATCATGGGAATGAACAGAGAAGAAACAGACTCCATTAATTCAGACTATAGTTCAGACTTGCCAGCTCATAGCTGGACAGTTGTCCTAAGTGGGCAATGGCCAATAAATGCTGGCCTTGCCAGTGACGCCCACATCCCATGAATAAATATAAAAAAGTCTCAATTACATTAATTGAGTGAAATCGGTTAAATTAACATTTTTGTTTAATGAATAGCAAAAGGGGGGGAGAAATATTTTTATGTCAATTGCATTTTTTTTGGAAATGAATTATTTCAGCTGTAAATTTATGGCACCTCTGATTAAATAGATGAGGGCTGTGCAGTAGATGTGGTCTACATGGACTTTAGCAAAGCCTTTGACAAGGTACCGCATGGTAGGTTGTTACATAAGGTTAAATCTCACGGGATCCAAAGTGAGGTAGCCAATTGGATACAAAATTGGATTGACGACAGACGACAGAGGGTGGTTGTAGAGGGTTGTTTTTCAAACTGGAGGCCTGTGACCAGCGGTGTGCCTCAGGGATCGGTGCTGGGTCCGCTGTTATTTGTTATTTATATTAATGATTTGGATGAGAATTTAGGAGGCATGGTTAGTAAGTTTGCAGATGACACCACGATTGGTGGCGTTGTGGACAGTGAAGAAGGTTATCTTGGATTGCAACGGGATCTTGATAAATTGGGCCAGTGGGCCGATGAATGGCAGATGGAGTTTAATTTAGATAAATGTGAGGTGATGCATTTTGGTAGATCGAATCGGGCCAGGACCTACTCCGTTAATGGTAGGGCGTTGGGGAGAGTTATAGAACAAAGAGATCCAGGAGTACAGGTTCATAGCTCCTTGAAAGTGGAGTCACAGGTGGATAGGGTGGTGAAGAAGGCATTCGGCATGCTTGGTTTCATTGGTCAGAACATTGAATACAGGAGTTGGGATGTCTTGTTGAAGTTGTACAAGACATTAGTAAGGCCACACTTGGAATACTGTGTACAGTTCTGGTCACCCTATTATAGAAAGGATATTATTAAACTAGAAAGAGTGCAGAAAAGATTTACTAGGATGCTACCGGGACTTGATGGTTTGACTTATAGGGAGAGGTTGGATAGACTGAGACTTTTTGCCCTGGAGAGTAGGAGGTTTAGGGGTGATCTTATAGAAGTCTATAAAATAATGAGGGGCATAGATAAGGTAGACTTGTGCTCCAGAACTAGCTGCGCCTCTAGCCAAGCTGTTCCAGTAAAGCTACAACACTGGCATCTACCCGACAATGTGGAAAATTGCCCAGGTATGTCCTGTCCACAAAAAGCAGGACAAATCCAATCCGGCCAATTACCGCCCCATCAGTCTACTCTCAATCATCAGCAAAGTGATGGAAGGTGTCGTCGACAGTGCTATCAAGCGGCACTTACTCACCAATAACCTGCTCACCGATGCTCAGTTTGGGTTCCGCCAGGACCACTCGGCTCCAGACCTCATTACAGCCTTGGTCCAAACATGGACAAAAGAGCTGAATTCCAGAGGTGAGGTGAGAGTGACTGCCCTTGACATCAAGGCAGCATTTGACCGAGTGTGGCACCAAGGAGCCCTAGTAAAATTGAAGTCAATGGGAATCAGGGGGAAAACTCTCCAGTGGCTGGAGTCATACCAAGCACAAAGGAAGATGGTAGTGGTTGTTGGAGGCCAATCATCTCAGCCCCAGGACATTGCTGCAGGAGTTCCTCAGGGCAGTGTCCTAGGCCCAACCATCTTCAGCTGCTTCATCAATGACCTTCCCTCCATCATAAGGTCAGAAATGGGGATGTTCGCTGATGACTGCACAGTGTTCAGTTCCATTCGCAACCCCTCAGATAATGAAGCAGTCCGAGCCTGCATGCAGCAAGACCTGGACAACATCCAGGCTTGGGCTCATAAGTGGCAAGTAACATTCGCGCCAGATAAGTGCCAGGCAATGACCATCTCCAACAAGAGAGCGTCTAACCACCTCCCCTTAACATTCAACGACATTACCATCGCTGAATCCCCCACCATCAACATCCTGGGGGTCACCATTGACCAGAAACTTAACTGGACCAGCCATATAAATACTGTGGCTACGAGAGCAGGTCAGAGGCTGGGTATTCTGCGGCGAGTGACTCACCTCCTGACTCCCCAAAGCCTTTCCACCATCTACAAGGCACAAGTCAGGAGTGTGATGGAATACTCTCCACTTGCCTGGATGAGTGCAGCTCCAACAACACTCAAGAAGCTCGACACCATCCAAGATAAAGCAGCCCGCTTGATTGGCACCCCATCCACCACCCTAAACATTCACTCCCTTCACCACCGGCGCACTGTGGCTGCACTGTGCACCATCCACAGGATGCACTGCAGCAACTCGCCAAGGCTTCTTCGACAGCACCTCCCAAACCCGCGACCTCTACCACCTAGAAGGACAAGAGCAGCAGGCGCATGGGAACAACACCACCTGCACGTTCCCCTCCAAGTCACACACCATCCCGACTTGGAAATATATCGCCGTTCCTTCATTGTCGCTGGGTCAAAATCCTGGAACTCCCTTCCTAACAGCACTGTGGGAGAACCGTCACCACACGGACTGCAGCGGTTCAAGAAGGCGGCTCACCACCACCTTCTCGAGGGCAATTAGGGATGGGCAATAAATGCCGGCCTTGCCAGCGACGCCCACATCCCGTGAACGAATAAAAAAAAAGATAGTCAAAATCTTTTCCCAAAGGTAGGGGAGTCTATAACAAGGGGACATCGATTTAAGGTGAGAGGGGAGGGATACAAAAGGGTCCAGAGGGGCAATTTTTTCACTCAAAGGGTGGTGAGTGTCTGGAACGAGCTGCCAGAGGCAGTAGTAGAGGCGGGTACAATTTTGTCTTTTAAAAAGCATTTGGACAGTTACATGGGTAAGATGGGTATAGAGGGATATGGGCCAAGAGCAAGCAATTGGGACTAGCTTAGTGGTATAAACTGGGCGACATGGACATGTTGGGCCGAAGGGCCTGTTTCCATGTTGTAAACTTCTATGATTCTATGATTCTGGATACAATCAAGTTCTACATCTGAATGTTTGCTGTGGAATGTGTTTTTTGGACTTGCTTCTACTTACTTTTAATTACATTTAAAAGTAAGCCAGAAATTCTGAAAGACTTTATAGAAAGAATAAATAAATATTTTAGGTATAAGATTATTATTGTGTCGAAAACAGATAAACACCAAACTGAATTAGAAATTAGTTTGCATTTCTATAGGATGTAAAAGCATTAAGAAATAAATGGGACGGATCTTGCTGGAGAAATAACGGCATGTTAACGACACACGAAATTATTAATGCGCAAATCGGCCAGTACGTTCAGGGGATTAAGAGATACGCCACGAGTTGCAAATCTATAGAACTTGCTGGCTGATTTAAGTCGCTCTGCCGTTTGCTTCGCACAAATGGCATCTCGCCCTTAGCCTCCTCATTATTTTTAAGAACTTGCTGGATTTGCACATTAATCACCCATTAAACTCACTGCTGATAGTTAGGGCTGGTGATTAAAAGCATAAGTACCCTTTTAACAGCGTGATAATTGTTAGTGCAATGCCAATCAACCTCTCTGGCCTAGAAAGGGAACTATTTAAACTGCGCAGTCTCATACCTTCAGGTTGTAAATTGTTCTTAGAGATTTTAAAAATGTCAGATTTAATTTTTAAAAAAATTTTTCTTACTTTTCCTTTCTGTCTCTTTTTTCTCTCTCTCTTAATCCAATCTTTCTTTCTCTCTCTTTATTTCTCTTTCTGTACCTGATTTGACCCTAATTCACCCTTCTTCTCCGTCGTTCCTCTTTCTAAATCCTTAAATCTCATTGGTTGGGGAGATACACTGTTGGTCCCACCATTCTCTAAGGTCCCAGACGCCCCGATACCCTCGCCAAGCCGTTATAAGCTCGCACTTCCAGCAAGTTATACTGCAAAAACATTTCAAGTTGAATGGTGCTGGAAAAAGTCTAACTAACGGTGTACACCATGAGATTCCCCACTCCAGCAAGATTGGCCTGATGACGTTCCTACTCTTTACATTTGGATTTCCTGATAGCTCAGTTGAAATGTACTGAAGTAATTGTTATCTCCAAAATGAAAACAAATTATATTAACATAAATTTACCACTGCCTTGAAGGTTTACCATAAATCCGTAGTCATCATATATCTTAAAACTGGTAACTGAACTTGGACTTCTCAGAAGTTTCATTGTATCAGATGATTAATAAATATCCCCTGTACATATGTTTCAATTGTTAATATGTCTTTACATTTTAATTCAGGATTCCTGTTAGGTCCATTGAGAAGCCACTTGAGATCAGAGGCAGTTTGAAGTCCACATCAAATACCTACAATAATTAAGAAAATTTTCTACAACAAAGCAGGAAGGAAACATTTCAATTCTGGACACCTCTCTTAAACAGAAGCTGCTGTTGTTGGTTTTGCATTCTCTGAATCCTTCTATAATGGTGTTGTTTACTCAGAGCCTCTAATTCACCCTCCTTCAAAGCAGAAATCCAGACAAAGATATGATACATTCCAGGTTAGAACAGCAGTTTTTTTTCTTTTTTTGAGTCCAGGGGAAACAATTATATTATCATCAAGTAAGGTATGAATGCATGAGTCTGTCATTTATCACTTAGCCAACCTTCAGGTATTTAAAATTACCCCTGGTCATGCAAGTGTACCATTCAGAGCAGGTCTATTTGGTGTCTGCCTCAACTCCAGAAATGTTTTTGTGACCTTGGGTCACAGCTGACTTTTTCAGACCATGTAGTGTTGTGAAAGAAATCAAATTATTTATTCAATATACATTCATGAAGCATCTTGTATAAAACATATTGTAATTGGAAGTGGTACTCATGACATACAAAATATCATCACCTGTAAAATTACAATGATTGCGCTGTGAGTAATACAGTTTCTTGAGGGATCCGGACACTAAAGCCTGCCATTCCCTGCTCCAAAAAGATACAATTCTCTTAAATATTCAATACACTAATAAAGTTGCAAACATGCAACTGGACAGGTTGATTCTTTATTCAATGCATATTTTGCAGCAAAGGAGTACTGTTATCACTCAATCACTATCGTTATTTTAATAAATTACATGACACAAAAAAACTTTAGCTCCAATCAATTGCAAAAGCATACAATTTCACTGTCAAACAATAATGGGATATAATACTGGCTCTACTGACTTCAATCACATGTAAAGAGAAAGAACACAAGAAACATGAAATGAGGGAAGGATTTTTGGCCCATCAGATCTGTTCCTTCCACATATTATTCAGATCAGCTCCATCCAGTGCATGTAATATCCCCAGATAAACTTCTGCAAAATGCCCTCCTGTATTTCTAAGGTGTTTGTGTAAAACTTCAGGTATCTGTCTTACTGTACAACTTCCACTAACCTGCCCTGGCTGGTTGGTTTTTGCAGATGCCACTTTTATCCTTCCAGCAGCACAGGAGCATAAAATGTTCAATGAAGTATTTGATCATCCTTGTTTCAACTTATGCCTGTAAACCTTTTATCATGTTCCTAACAAGATCATTATCTAATAGACAAAATACTACAGATGCTGGAAATCTGAAACTGAATCAGAATATGGTGTAAACACTCAGGAAGTTGGGCACAGCATACATGAAGACAAGTAATGTTAATAGGAGCTCCACTTCGCCAGGTTTTCATGCTCCCCCTCTCCAACTTGACTAATCTGCTTTAACTATTCACACATTCTCTAGGTCGCGTATATGTTTTTTATTTTTTCTAATTTCTTTCATTACGCCTCCCTTTGACTCATGCTATTATCACTTCTGTCAGTTCACTGCCTCCTGTTCCCCATCAAATCATTTGGCAGCTCATCTTTTTCTTTTCTTGCGTCTGTAGTTTCTCCCCTCCCCTTTCACTCACTCTGTCCCATCTTATAAACTGTTCATCTGTAATGTTTTCTGCTTCAGATGAAGAGCAATTGCCTGAAATGTTAACTTTACTTCTCTTCACAGATCCTTATCCAGTTCGTTTTTTTTAGAGACAATCAACTCCTTTAGATATGGGAGAGATGCCAGAGGACTGGAGGATTGTTAATGTTAGACCCCTGTTCAAAAATGGGGAGAGGGATAAACCCAGCAATCACAGGAGAGTCAGCCTAACGTCAGTAGTGGGGAAACAGTTAGAGACAATAATCCAGGACAAAATTAATTAGCACTTCGAAAAGTATGGACTAATAAATGAAAGTCAGCACGGATTTGTTAAAAGAAAATCATGTTTGACTAATTTGATTGAGTTCTTTGATGAAGTAACGGAGATGGTTGATGAGGGTAGTGCAGTTGATGTTGTGTATATGAACTTTCAAAAGGCATTTGATAAAGTAACACATAATAGACTTGTTAGCAAAATTAAAGCCCATGGGATTAAAGGGACATTGGCAGTATGGATATGAAATTGACTAAGTGACAGAAAACAGAGAGTAGTGGTGAACGGTTGTTTTTCAGACTGGAGGGAAGTATACTGTGGTGTTCCTCAGAGGTCGGTATTAGGACCACTGCTCTTTTTGATATATATTAATGACCTGGACTTGGGTATAGAGGGCATAATTTTAAAGTTTGCAGGTGACATGAAATTCGGAAATGTAATAAACAATGTGAAGGATAGTAACAGACTTCAGGAGGACATAGACAGAATGGTGAAATGGGCAGATGAAATTTAATGCAGAGAAGTGTAAATTGATACATTTTGGTCGAAAGAACGAGGTGAGGCAATATAAACTAAATGGTACAATTTTAAAGGGAGTGCAGGAACTGAGAGACTTGGGGGTAAAGACCTGCACATAAATCTTTGAAGGTTGCAGCCAGTTAAGAAGGCTGCTAAGAAAGCAAATGGGATCCTTGGCTTTATCAATAGAGGCATATAGAGTACAAAAGCAAGGAAGTTATGCTAAACCTACCGATTGTTTCGTACCCTTCAGCCATTTTATTGTCCATTCCCAAGGTTTGCCCTGAAACCCCATGTCCATACTTGTCAAAGAACTTTTTATCTGTGCCTACCTGTTATGATAAACCTTTATAAAACACTGGCTAAGCTACACCTGGAGTGTTGTGTTCAATTCTGGGAACCACGCTTTAGGAAAGATGTCAAGGCCTTAGAGACGGTGCAGCAGAGATTTACTAGAATGGTACCAGGGATGAGGGACTTCAGTTATGTGGAGAGACTGGAAAAGCTGGGGTTGTTCTCCTTAGAACAGAGAAGGTTAAGAGGAGATTTGAAGAGGGGTTCAAGATCATGAACGATTTTGAAAGAGTAAATAAGGAGAATCTGTTTCCAGTGGCGGAAGGGTCGGTAACCAGAGGACATAGATTTAAGATGATTGGCAAAAGAACCAAAGGCGACATGAGGAAACATTTTTTTACTCAGCGAGTTGTTATGATCTGGAATGCACTGCCTGAAAGGCTGAGGGAAACAGATTCAAAAGGGAATTGGATAAATACTTGAAGGAAAAAAATTTGCAGGGCTATGGGGAAAGAGCAGGGGATTGGGACTAATTGGATAGCTCTTTCAAAGAGCCGGCACAGGCATTATGGGCCCAATGGCCTCCCTCTGTGCTGTACCATACTATGATACTACGATGAACACAGTATTAAGTGTTTTTGATTGAAATCTATTCCATGTATCTACTATTAGGTAAGAACGTTAATTTTGCTAAGGGTAGATTCAGCGGTCCTGTTTACCAGGGGGACATAGCACAGATAGATCTCGGAACTCGGGGAGCGGGCCCTGTGCCAATTTCCAACTGGGCTGCATTTCTGCATTCTGTTGTAACTTTTGAGCTGATTTGCTTGCACTTACTTCATGCCTTAGCCTGATTAAGGCCTGAGGTTTGGGGCAAAAAATTCTGCAGCTTTTGTACCTAGTTTACTTTTTTTCCTTGTGCACCATTTGAAACAGAACAAATGCAGCTAGATGTGCAAAGGAGCTCTTAATATTTGCTACAGGCTTCATGTGTTTAGTTTTGTTACAATGGTTCCAATATCTTTTAATAGTGTCTTGTTTTCATGAAAAATAATTTCTACATTTCTGAAATTTCTTTTAATACACTATGCATTTTTGCAAAAATTTGGTGAGGACCAATTCTTATTTACTCCTTATGATTAATTTATCTTTAAAGTACTTACAATACAGCATTTCATGGTTGAAGTGGAACCAGATGGAAGAAGGCACACTTACCTGTTAATGATTGAGGACAACTGGCTCAGATTGTTAAGAGTCAAGAGGAAGCCTGTTGCAGCAAAGGCACCTGCAGCCTACTTCCAACATAGGGACTATACTGCCAACGGCTGGCAAGATTACCACTGCCCTCAACTATCATACTTTCTGGATTATTCTCAGCTAGCAATGCGATATTGGCTAATTTGCTGCCCACACAATGCCTTCTCCACCATCTATTCCCAGGTCCTGCAGGTAATGTTGGCACCTTTGAACCTGGCTACCACTTCACGCCAGGCAGTTTACTACGGTCTTCTGGGAGGTTGCCCCAGAATGCCAAACAAGGCAATGCTCCATGCACCCAACTCATGCAGCAGCATTTTGCCAATTATCAAACAGGAGGTCATGTGCCGTGCTGCTCCAACACTTGCCCATCAACTCTGTTTTGTGCCTCTATGTTGCGTTTTCCATCCTTTCATTCTCATCCATCACTTCCCCCCTCTGTACAGTCTTTGCAAAGTCTGAAAACTTTTAAAAATAATTTTTGAGCCTTTAAAATGTTTGTGCCCATTTGCATCTACATACCTTAAAGTGGCTGTATACTTTTAAATTTTAAATTTAGCTTTTTAAGGGCTGCATGCTCACAAAATGTTGTGGTTCCAAGTCCCAAGCAGCACAGGAAGCAAGCGATGGAGTGGAACAGCAACCAATCCCCTGTTTGGTAGTTGGTGAGATGGACTTGCTGCTGCATGAGGTGGGTGCAAGGAGTGTTGCCCTATTTGGCACTCTGAAGCAACCTCCCAGAGGAGAGCAGTGGACTGTGCCTGGCAAGAAGTGGTAGCCAGGTTCAATGCTGCCTACAGTATCTGCAGAACCTGGAAACAGATGGTGGAGGAGACACTAGATACATGAGTAGGCAGCAAATGAGCTGATATTGCATTGCATATTTAGATTAGAGTCAGGAACTGGTCCCACAGCAGCTGATAAAACCTGACCATCATTCTGTCACCATGCCCACTAATCTCCAGTCTTGCCTGAGTCTTGCTACTTTTGTTCTATGCACCCTAGTTCTATGACTATAGTACAAATTATAATAACTTGTACAAATTGATATTAGGAATACCTTTCAAGGTTTTAACTACATGGATCATAGCTCCTCGCAGTTACCATTTTCCTGATGAAAATAAAAAGAATAGATTTCCTGATGTACTGCAGAGGCAGCGGATGTCAATCTCTGCCCGCCCACTGACTTTTCTGCATACTTCAACAAACTTCCAAGGGTCAGCACATTTGCATAATTATTGGCCACCAGCGATTGAACGCATTTGCCTGTTGGGTTGAGATGCTATGATGTTAGGAATTTGCAATGTAAATCCAGAGTAGGGGCCCAATATAACATTTAATCAAACCATAGACTCCCAGGAATCTGACTCCAGAGTTGGATCGGACGCTAACTTGGGGATTTACACTACAACTTCTTTGCAACATAGCAAAGCAAAACCGCATTGCTCCAATGCTGGAGTAAATGCAGCCTAGGTTAAATCATAGCATAACTGCACCATAACTACTGTAAAAGAATGAACTACTGAGCCCTCTTATCGCAATTCTTCCACGACTGTTTGACAAACTGACTGGTGATCGTTGTGAGTAGGAGATAAGAGAATAGCAAAGGACCAAAATTCAACAGAACATTAATAATTGGAAGTAAATGGGGCATCGTGACAATCTGAAATGGGGTGCTGGGCATCCTCAGCATTACCCCTTCCCTATGTTTAGATGGAGTACAAGACTGACTTGTAGGAACAAAAACAGTTCATTAAACACAATCATGGAGTTGGCAGTTCATTAGTTTCCTTATAGACTGCATTACATTCTACTCTACAGTAGCATTACTTCATACAGAATCTTACACGTGGCTTAACAGTATATTATAACTCATTCTTAGGCTAGGCTGAAGGCCAAAGCCTCAGATTTGGATCCATTATACTTAGCTGATACTGCATCTGCGATTAACTGCATCTGCTATTACTACAGAGATGGGCAAATATAAGGAGAGATAGAGGGAAAAAGTTGATCTAGATAAAGGCCTAGTCCAGACAAGAGAATATAAGTGCAAAAAAAAGTTTCTATTAAATCACTAGCTCTTATATCTAATGTGAAGAGACTATGGGGGAAGAAATTGGATAGGGCCTGTTTTTGGGTGGGGGTAGCACAATCCACTATTACCCCACGCCCAATGGCCCCTTTGCAGACAGGACGAGACTTTTGTCAGGCCTGAGGACAGGTGCAATCTGTGTTGGAAATCAGCGTTGAACAAGGATTCCATGCAATTCGCACTTTCCACCAGCAGGGAGAGCCCCAATCTCTTAAAGGCAGGCCGTCTGTTAGAAATCTCTTAAAGGTAGCTGGTACCTGTTATTTGCTGAAAGTAACAGTCTGCTATCTGCACGCCGCACACATAAAGAACAGATGCAGGTCCCGTCACTATGTTTACACACATAGGCCTTGCTGCAAGAGGTGGACGGAAGGAGGGACATCCTATATCGGTGGGGGGTGCAAAAGGCCCTCCAGACATATACCCAAAAGGCAGTGGGAGGCAGTAGGGGACAAAGTCAATGCCAGGCACACAGCATCATGAACATGGATGCAGTGCAGGAATAGTTCAATTCTTTGACATGAGTGGTCAAGGTGAGTGAGGTTAACTGTCAAGTGGCGTCTCCTACCAACTGCACCACTAGCCACATCCACTACTCCACACACTACACCCCCCATCACCTACCTACCAACAAACCCTTTCCATCAGTACTCAACTCTTCCAATCAGATGCTTCCTCTCACCCTCACACATTACCACTGTTGCAAGCCGTGCACCCACAACTCACAGGCCACGCACACTGACAGCTATTCATACATGACAGGCACATCACCCAGACACACGTCCCGCTTTCTTGCAGGAGAAGGTAGTGCATGTCAAGAGGCGGTAAGTGGCAGTGGCATTCAGCCCCTTGAGCCTGTTCCACCATTCAATGAGATCATGGTGGACCTGTGACCTAACTCCATATACCCGTCTTAGCCCCATATCCCTTAATACCCTTGGTTCACAGAAATCTATCAATCTCAGATTTAGATTTCACAATTGAGCTAGCATCAACTGCCGTTTGCAGAAGAGCGTTCCAAACGTCTCCCACCCTTTGTGTGTAGAAGTATTTCCTAACTTCACTCCTGCACGTCCTGGCTCTAAATGTTAGGCTATGTCCCCTGGTCCTAGTATTCAAGTATAGGAGACCTCCAAAAACTATTACAAATATCTCAGCAGCCAGAAGCAATAATCCAGCCACTAACCTGTAAATCCTGCATGGTCCCTTTAAATAGCACTGATGGGGGTCCTCCAGGCACTCTACGACACGTTCAGATGGTCAGGGTTAAGACTTTGCGTTGAGTTGAGCGTTAAGTCCCAAAATGGTGTCTATCACTTTAAATCAGCATTGCACACTGATTGTATCCATTTTCTCCTTACTTTACATGCTTCCGGCTTTTGTTATCTGCGCCCGTGCTAATTCCTATACCAAATCAGCGCCTGGCGCACGGTACGCTGGAAATGTGCGTGCACAGCCAAGACGCCATCTTGGCACTTCAGGAGGCCACGTAGCGCCGAAACAATGGGCCCTACACAGCCCAATTTAGCGCCCTATCTCTTTTCATACTTCAGCTATCAGTGTGGGCTCTGCATCATCTCCCCCATATCAATATGGCACAGAGCTAAAGGAAGGTATTTGCATCTTATGAAGAACAGATTTAGTTCAAATTGCTCCACTCATTAACTATCTTAGTTTCTAATTTTCCTCCATTAATCATTATTGCCAGTAAGTGTTGGGAAACTTGTAACTCCCTCATTTTCCACGCTCATGGATTTCTAACCCAAACACACTCTCTGTTACTCAGTGAATTCTTTTCATTATCTCACTGTTCCTCAGTGGTAGCCGGTAAATATTTTAGCAGCTTTGGAGAAAGAAATGGCAGTGTAGAGGCTTCAGAAAGGGAAGCGAAGGCATTAAATGAACGTGCCAAAGTACTACAAGAAACCAGAACTATCTTGGGGCCACAGAAAAACCCTTAATTCTAATCTTTTTTGTTGATACAACAGAAATACCATTATAGTCCATGGAGAATTCAAACCTTGATAAAATAAATTCCTAATGATAAAAACTACATTCCCATTTCCTACAACTAATAATGATGTTTGATGACAGTAGTAACCAGTCATCAACTTAACCCGATGAAGCTTTTACTCCTTCAGTAACGATACTCAAAAAGGCAGAAAGCACACAATATTGGGGTAGAAATTGGTATACATTGTGTCCATTTTACGCCCAAAAGTATACCAATTTAGCAGTGCCTGCGCCCAATTTGTACAGGCGTTCATCCCACTACTAAATTTGTCAGGCTAATTATTTTAGGTATGCCAGGTGGCTGCCTAAAACAGGCGTTAGGCCCCTTGTATATGAAAATGATGGGTCTAATACCTGTTGAAGGATCCCTTGCTGAAATTAGTTTACGATGAGTGGAGCAGGAGTCAGGCCTGTCCCGCTCAGAATTCTTCAGCGGCCCCTGCGACTGTCAACAAAAGTTAGGTTTATTTCAATTCTTTTTTTAAAAAAAAACCCTTTCTGTGGAGCCGGGAGGAGCGGGAGTGTTTCCCCCAATTCCACAGTCGCTGCGATCGGCTTCCCCCCACCCCCCACGGAGCACGCTTTAACCTCCCTCTCGGGATTATTGATTTTCCCGTCGGGTGAGCTGCCTGTGGAGGTGTGGCAGGCAATGGCAGCTCATGCCAAACGTGCATTTGAGGCCCGAGGACCAATTCCTTGTGATCCTCGGGCCTCTCTGTTCAGACCCAGCCAAAAATCTACCCTATAATTTGTTTGTAGTTGCTCTTGTGCTGCACAGATGTAATCTGCAGTACTATTGTGTTCTGCGTATCAGGAACTTTGGTTTATGTTGGGATCTGATTGCAGAGAATTTAAACAGACCCTTTGGAAACCAGTGAAACTCAATGCGCCACATATTGTATATTTGCAATGAAATGAAGACTCCAAATATTCAAACAGCTCAGCCCAAACCAAATGTTCAACTTTACTGTTGGTTTGGGTTAAACACAATTTTGTTGCTTTTCCTACACATCTGCTTTGTGAATAGTTATTTAGGGCTGGCCATACTTGAAAGGAATTAAATATAAACAGCACTTAGTTTGCTATATCATTTATATAGAACAGTATTTGTATTGGGAACAACAGTCAAAGTAATTTGGTAAGTAGATTGCGTGATTCAAAAGTTTTTAAATATTTAAAAAGCTTTTTTAGAATTTTCATTGCTAGGGCTTCACCTCAAGTACATTAATGAGCCTTATAACTGTCTATTATATGTTGTAATTAACATATATTTCACTGCTACAAATTCTATCCAATTTGTTTTCATTTCTATTTTTTAAATTAGTTTTTTTAATTAAAATGTCATTTAATGCCAGGAGTGTGGAGTTTTGTATTGTAAATCCTTGCCCAATGGGAACTCAATTGAGACTGCCCAATCTATATTACTCAGGATTCCTGACAGCGATTAGAGGGAGCAAACCAGAATTCCTAAGGGGGCTGATTTTAACTTTAGGGCAGCTGAATGGCAGCAGCCCACCCATTCCATGGGCAAAGAGGATGAAGCCATTTTGAGGCCCAGGCCTCATTTAAATGGAATCAGTGAGCTGAGGACACCAAAGTGGGGAGCCTGGGGCAGGAGCAACCCCAATTTGCACATAAAACGGGACCTACCGCTTGAAGCAGGCAGGTGCTTCAGCCACTCAGTCGTAGGCCCCTGTATAAGTTGCCGTGGGCAGAGTGTCGAAGTTAACAGGGTGGTAAGTCTATCGACTCCATTTTGAAGCTATTACTGCCCTTAAATGCCGATTTCAGCAAGTTAAAATCGAGCCCTTTGTGTCTGGCGTGGATTTTAATACAGCATCCACAAGTTAAAGAACTATTTCTTCTAACCCACTACACCAGTCCCGTATCTTTTTCTTTAACACATTTATGAATGTTAACATGTGAAATTAAAACTGTGACTTGATAAAATTTCCAGATCCCCCATGAATTTATGGTGCAACTGTTTTAAGATTGCAGGGTTCAGTAACTAGTATAAATGAAAGAAAGAGAAAGAAAGACACGCATTTGTATAGCCCTTTTCATGACCTCAGGACATCCCAATGCAATTTACAGCCAATGAAGTACTTTTGAAGCATAGTCACTGTTGTAATGTAGGAGTACATTGTTAAGGGTGTGTCACGTGTATAATACTTAGTTGGTTCCCTGGTACTGTTTTGCTTCTGAACCAAAAGAAGGTTGTGATGGGAACACATCCTGTAGAGTGAGCTGGAGATAATGCCTATGTAATAATAATGATGAGGGTGAGTGGTTGGTGTTGGCTTTAGAGATCCTAAGCTTCAGGTATCTACAGAGCAAAAGCTTAATCCTGATAATCCAGTTCACAAAACTTGGACCACTGCAATCTTTGTGCTCATGGTGCTCCCGCAATGGTAATAGGTAGGGAGTTCCAAGAGTTTCACCTAGGGACGATGAAGAAACAGCGATATATGTCCAAGTCAGGATGGTGTGTGACTTGAAGGGGAAGTTGGAGGTGATGGTGTTCCCATGATCTTGCTGCTCTTGTCCTTCCTAGTGGCAGAGCTCATAAGCCTGGGAGTGCTGTTGAAGTAAACTTAGTGAGCTACTGCGTTACAGTCTGTAGATGTCCAATCAAGTTTCTACCCCTGCCACAGCACTGAAACGGCGCTAATCAAAGTTACCAATGACATCTTATGTGACTGTGACCACGGTGCACTATCCCTCCTCATCTTTCTCGGTGTGTCTGCAGCCTTTGACATGATTGACAACACCATCCACCGCCAACGCCACTCCTCCATTATCCAGCTGGGTGGAATTACCCTCACCTGGTTCCATTCTTATCTATTCAGTCGTAGCTAGAGAATCTCCTGCAATGGCTTCTCTTCCCATTCCCGCACCGTTACCTCTGGACTCTCCCAAGAATCTATCCTTGGCCCCTTCCTATTTCTCATCTACCTGCTGCCCCTCAGCGACATCATCTAAAAGGTCAGATTCCACACGTATGTTAGCAACATCCAGCTCTACCTCACCACCCCTTCTCTCGACCCCTCCACTGCCTCTGATTTGTCCCGCTGATTTGTCCGACATCCAATATTGGATGTGCAGAAATTTCCTCCAATTAAATATTGGGAAGACCGAAGCCATTGTCTTCGGTCCCTATCACACACTCCATTCTCCAGCCATCGATTCCATCCCCATTCCTGGCCACTGTCTGAGGCTGAACCAGACTGTTCACAACCTCAGCATCCTATTTGACCCTGAGTTGAGTTTCCAATCCCATATCCTTTCCATCACCAAGACCACCTACTTCCACCTGCGTAATATTGGCCGTCTCTGCATGTGCCTCAGTCCTTCGGCTGCTGAAATCCTCATACATGCCTTTGTTACCTCCAGACTTAACTAGTCCAATGGTCTCTTGGCCAGCTTCCCACCTTTCAACTTCTGTAAACTTCATATCATTCAAAACTCTGCTGCCTGTATCCTAACTCGCACCAAATCCCATTCACCCCTGGACTCGCTGACCGACATTGGCTCCCGGTCAGGCAACACCTTGAATTTAAAATTCTCATCCTTGTGTTCAAATTCATCCATAGCCTCACCCCTCCCTCTCACTGTATCCTCCTCCAGCCCTACAACCCTTTGAGAGCTCTGCCTCTTGCGCATCACTCCAGCATTGGTGGCCATGCCTTCAGCTCCCTAGGCCCATAAGTTCTGGAATTCCCTCCCCAAACCTCTCTAGCTCTCTCTCCTCCTTTAAGACGCTCCTCAAAACCGACCTCTTTGACCAACCTAATATCTCCTTAGGTGGCTCATTGTCAAGGTTTGTTTGATATCACTCCTGTGAAGTGCCTTGGGACATTTTACTACATTAAAGGCGCTATATATATATGTAAGTTGTTGTTGTTGTTCATACTGCAGCCAGAGTGCAGCAGTGGTGGATATTGAATCTGGTGGTAGGAATGTCAATCAAGTGGACTTCTGTGAAATGAATGGTGACGAGCTTCTTGAGTGTTGTTGCAGAGGCTTTGCAGGGTCAAGAGGTCTCTACTCATCCTAACTTGAGTTCATTTTAAAAAGAACTAGTGAGTTGAATTTTGAAAGAAAACAAATATCTTTAAATATTACTTAATTATCATTTGCTGTTAGTTAAAAAATGTATCTGTTCTGATTACAGACAGTTGTGAAAAAGAAAGTCAGAGACTTGAGAGAGATAGTAGGAGGAAGAATCAGAAAGAGATAGAGTTTATTTCCTTGCTCTAATTTTAATTCATTTCTTCAAAAAGCAGAAAGGCTCTAATTATCAAATAAAGAACTTGCATTTATACAGCATCCTTTGTCATTGGGAAGTCCCAAAACGCATCACAGCCAATGAAGTACTTTTGAAGTATAGTATCTGTATAGGGAAACACGGTAGCCAATTTGCATATAGTAAGGTCCCACAAACAGCAATGAGATAAATCAGCAGATAATGTGTTTTGGGAGTGTTGGTTGAGGAATAAATGTTGGCCAGGACAGCAGGGGAATTTCCCTACACTTCATTGAATAGTGTCATGGGATCTTTAATATCTACCCAAGAGGGCAGTTCGAGCCTCATTTTAACATCTCACCTGAAAGGTGACATTCTGACATTGCAGCACTCCCTCAGTACTGCACTGAAGCGTCAGCCTTGATTATGTGCTCAAGTGCCTGGTGTGGGACTTAAACCCACTAACATCTGCCTCAGAGGGAAGAGTGCTATCACTGAGTCAAGGCTTGCACCTGATTATCACCTGTGTTCTGTTAACAGAAAATGTATTGTTTGGGAAGTCTTGAGGTCATGGAAAGTGCTGTATAAATGCATGATCTTTCTTTCTTTCATTCATTCAGACACCTGTGAAATAATGACACAGGAAAAGAGAAAAAGAGATAGAGGGACAATGGTAGACACAGCAACACAAAGACAGATACAGAGAGATACACTTCAAGGAACCAATCACAAAATACAAAATATGATACTGCAGCAACTCGCCAAGGCTTCTTTGACAGCACCTCCCAAACCCGCGACCTCTACCACCTAGAAGGACAAGAGCAGCAGGCACATGGGAACAACACCACCTGCACGTTCCCCTCCAAGTCACACACCATCCCGGCTTGGAAATATATCGCCGTTCCTTCATCGTCGCTGGGTCAAAATCCTGGAACTCCCTTCCTAACAGCACTGTGGGAGAACCTTCACCACACGGACTGCAGTGGTTCAAGAAGGCGGCTCACCACCACCTTCTCAAGGGCAATTAGGGATGGGCAATAAATGCCGGCCTCGCCAGCGACGCCCACATCCCATGAACGAATAAAAAAAAAATTACACACAGCTCACGGAAAGTTACATTCCAGTTCTGCTCCTGCCTTTGCCGGGCCCCCATTTACGTCGAGCACTGCCAAATCCTCCTTACTTCACTGCTGACAGGCACCAAGAATCCACCAGTGAGCCAAACCCCATTTTTGACCCCCAGTTCTGCCAAACATCAAAAGATTCCCCTCTATAGTGATGCCAAAGCCCAGACCATTCCCCCATGCAGTTAAAGTCAATGGAATGGAAAATCAGGAAGGATGTATAGTGGGTGGCCAATCCACAACCGCCACTTTTCTGCCCACGCCTAAACTGAAAATTACAGTATTTAAAAATATATATGATATTTTATTAAATTCATACATTATTAAATTCATACATAAATATGATCAGTAGTTTTTAACGAATGTTTACAATGAGTAGTTTAAAAAGTTTCTCTTGTGGTTTGTGTTTTAAACACACACACAGATATGAGATATAGGGGTAGATTTTGGTCTGGGCCTCGCTGTGGAGGCTACGTGCACCCTCAGACCAAGAGGCCTGCAGACCGTCAGGAATTCGTGGAGAACTTAGTCAGGCCACTAAAGAATCCTGAATGGACCAGACCCAATGCCTGCCTGCTCATTAGTAACTAATTTTACACAGGGGTTCTTCCAAGGGTTCAAGGGTGTGCATAGGCTTAGTTGAACAAAAATATTGTTTACACTGTAAACGACAAAGTGTGTTCATTCAAGTTTCACTAGAACGTGTCCATGCTTCTCTGGAAACATCGTAATCTGTTTAATTACACTTTGGGAGGATATCTCTCCACCAGTACCCTTTAAAACATGTTTATATTTAGCATCCTTTTGTTTTATCAAGCCTCCCGCTGAAAGCTGAAAGGGATTGTATTTCAATGACAGTTTTGAGGTGCTCTATTTATTCTATCTAAATTTTGACTAGTCCCAGTGCATGTATATAAAAGGCTTCCGACAGAACTTTACAATGGAAAAAGAAATGCATTCTCAATTTAGCTTTTGCGAACTGCAATTATGATGATTATGCAGTTTCATTAGCGCGGTTATTTTTTCAAACTATCCATTTACGGAATTTTCACCTGAGTCCATGTATTTCATAACTCTGTCCCTTGATGGCAAACATAGTGGGACCAGGTGCAGGGAAATATCAGCACACAGAGGCAGAAGGTCATCTCAATCCCAAGATGCCGCCTCTAAAACCTGGCAGCTGGCCATTGCTCTTACTCCAGCCACTGGGGAGCTCCTAGAAGGAACACAGTTGCCTAGAAATTCGAGCACGCATTTTTGGGCACAGTGGGGGGCGCAAGGAACAGTCCTTGCGCCCAAATGGATAGATCTGAGACACACTCGATATTGGACCTCAGGCCTCATTATCATCGAGCCGACAAACTGAGGACAACTAATAGCCGTCCCCAGGCAGCTCGCTGGCGAAGAGGAATCAAAGATAGAGTCATTGCAGGCAAGTAGTTAAAGGGGACCGGGAAGAGAGGCGATCGGGTCGGGAGGGTAGCGGTGGCCAGTAAGAGAGGGTAGCGAGCAGCGGCCAGGATTGGTCAGGCAGAACAGAGACTGGGATTGGTCGGGGAGGGCAGGGGCCAGGATTGGGAGGGGGCCTCGAAGTCGTGATCGGGGTGGGGGGGGGGGGGGTGGTAGTGTGGTGGTGGAGTGGTGGCTGGCAGCTGCCCGTGTGCTTTTAATATGGGGTTGGGAGGAGCATTCCTGGGGTGAAATATATACACTGAACACTTGGAGGAAATACATTTTCAACTTATTGCAACTATTTCCAGACAGTTTACTTCAGACAGTTTCGTATAAGGCTTTAGCAGATGAAAGGAATGAGATCTATGCTTGGCTCTGTTAATGCAGAGGCCAATATTGGGTAAAATGTATTTGGCCACGGCACGGTGCAGATGTAGAAAGTATTGTTAATACAATGTGTGGATGGAGCACATTGTTGGCTGTAGCTGCCTGAAACGGTGATTCCGAAAGAATCTCTTCACGTTCCTTGTATTCTCCTTGATCCTATCTCCAAGCGGGTGCCTTGCTCCACCATCTACTTCAGGGTTATGCCACTTTGGATGACAAGACTGTACAGCATACAGCACACAACAATGATCTTGGAGACCTTGGTGGGGCTCTATTGCAGATGTCCCCAGATATGGCCAGACATCTAAAATACTGATTCAAAATTCCATTCAGGTGCATAATGATGATCCTGGTCGCTCCTGCCTGCTGCTGGTTCCTGTGTGGCCTCTCTTCCCCCCCACCACCGCTATTGCCTGCCCCATTCCCTTAAGCTGTCCTTGCTGGCACAGCTCTGCAGAAGACCACCGGATTCACCCACCCGCCCCGCCTCCTGCCGAATGGTGAGCTGGTTATCAGCACTCCTTTAGTGCTGGCAGCTCACTGATTTTATTATAATGAGGCCCATTCACCAAAATCGATCGGACCTCCTGTTGGTGACATGGGAGAGAGGGTGTGATTGCTCCACTCACTCCCCGCCCGATGTCTACCACAATCTAAAATCGGTCCCCATATCTCCACACCAAAATTAGATATGACAATCTAGTTGACATCTGTTTAAAGCAAATTAATTTCACCTATAAAAAGGCTCATCAGCAATTGTTTTAATCAGGAATTCAGCTTGCCATTGCTACTAACTGATGCCGGTACTTGGTGTTCAGGGATAAATCATTCCTAAGTTTTTGCACTTTATTAAGTGAAAAAACTTATAAAGCACAGCATAGCTGCAAAAAGCTGCAGGAAAATCTATTGAATAACTGTTAGAATTGTCACTCAATGATGCTGGCTTTCTTGCTATCACATTCTGTATATTGGAATTGAAGCCAAAACATACTTTTAAGAGAAACTTACTGGAAAATAAATGGAGCAAATACATACAAGGAACTGACTTGTTTTTATCAGAAATGTTCTGGAGTAAGAATAATTTGTACATAAAACTTCTAAACTTAGGTCACAATATGTCTCTCTAACTCTTGAATCATGAATTATTGCTTGTCTACATTAAATTGTGTTGATGGCTTATATTTAAAGAACTGCTTACAATGATATCAGACTACACATTATGAAAAATCTCATACAGCCTTTATAGTTCGGTGAATAAATATTTTTGAGCAAAGCCTGAATCATACATGAATTTTACCCTCTTCTTTAAGCTTTAATAGCAGTTTGTAGGGCAGGATTTTTGATCGTGGACCAAGTCCTCCATTCTGCTATCCACTCCACGTCATCACGAACATACCATTGCCAAATGCTGGTTCTGCAAATGTCCTCCATTTCTTTTTCTTCGTCTTCTGCTCTGTCTAATTTAACCTGCAGTAATGCTTTGGCGGTCCAGCCCTTAATTCAAACAAGGCATCGTTCTCCTTCCCTTTCCCCTTAAGATCTTTTATTATTTTCAGTGCATTATATGCACAGAAGAAAATACACCCAGCACAACCGGTATTTGAAATAATAACTTTTATAGCAGTGAAGGTATTGCATGTGAAAAAAGAAAAAGCAAAGACAAAAGCTGTTTCAAATCATGATTAACTTTGACATTATTTCCTGAAAGAAATGTAAGGAGCAATTTTTTTGGCAGACACTGTTGGACAAATAGGAAAAGTTTACTTCACAAAATAATTACAACCATCTGCAACATGGTGGAGTGACCGATTTATTCTTTCACAGACAGAAAGAATAAAAAACACCTAATCACAATGACTACTTGCAGAAATGTTTAAGCTTTGACCAGTGTTAACCCTCTGGTGTGGTTACCAGCTGGTCCCCAAAGGGAAAACAATTATCTACAAACTCAAATCAGTGATGGTATTTGGAAAAAAAATAAAACTTGTAAAGGACATTCCAAGATACGATAGTGAGCTAATAGAGTAAATCAAACTAAGAGTGGAAATGTATATGCTCTGCCAATATATGGTGAACAAAATCTGGGCAGATTAGCTGTGCAGGGAGGGAGGAGAATGCATTTTGCCAACACACTGGGGGGAATTTTAACCCCACAGGACAGGCGTGGGCTAAATTATTAAAACTGTGAAACCCGCCCCCAACCCACTGTGAACCGGGGTGGGCGAGTAACCTGCTCTCGAGAGGTGGATCAATAATTTAAATATGTTAATGAGGCTGCATGCTTCAGATTTTAGCAGCCATTTAGATTTAATGGCTGTGGGCTGGGTTTCACAGGGCTTGGGAAACCAGGCAGCTAAATGAGGCAAGAACTGCCCCATCCAGCAGGTAAGTGCTTTTCCATTGCTGTTTGTGGGCCAGGAGGAGCAGGAGTGTTCCCCCAGTGCCCCCAAACAAACCTGCTGCAATCTCCAGGCTGCAATCCCCACCCCCTGCAATCTGATGCCGATCCATGATCTAGCCTCTCCATCCCTCCCTCCTCTCCAGTCTCCGGCTGCGGCCTTCTACTGCACGCCTTCCCACCCCACAGCCTTTCAAACTGGTTGGCTGCCGGGTGAGAAACGGAGAAAAAAAATTGAAATGAGATCCTGCCGTTAAATTCGGCAGGAGCTTCGCGTTCCCCATATTTCCAGGTTTCCCGGCCGCTAAAAGTTGTCCCGCTCCCTCCCCTTAAATATTGGGGCCATTGTCTTCCAGTCAATGGATCCACTTTGTATTGTGTTCCTACCCATCATGGCATAATCAACATCAAAACATGCAGCATATTGACGCAAAGCTTACCTTGCTGCCTGGTCCCCTCATATCCTCTGATCTTAGGGGATCCCAAGCATATGGCCCACAGCTTCTTCGAGCACCTCTTAAAGTCAGCAATCTATCATCACACAAGGAGAAAGGTGGCCCCCATCTGCATCATTTCTGTAGCTACTCTGGCTCAGCACCTGTTGTAGACGAAGGCTCAGGTTCACCTGAGGAAGCACCTGGAAGTCCCGGAGCAATGTAACATCAAGTGACCAACCCTTTTCCTTCTCCATAGCACTTGGAAAATGGGTGGTCCTCAGATGCTAAGAAGAGAAATATCAGAGCCAACAACTCAATGTATGGAAAGAGTAGAGCTCCAAATGGAGTTGCAAAATCCAGATCCCAAAATCTGATGCCCCAACGTAATATAAAATAAGATTTTCTTGATGAGCCTCCAACTGGGCAGATGTTGGGCAGTACAAAATAAGTGTGTGCCTAACAGTTGGTGTGCTGATCTGGGATAAATCCTCATGGGAACTTCCGAATCAGCCTCATTTACATGGAGTCAGGGAGTTCTTTGCATCAAGGACACATCGCTGGGAGCGAGCTGTACTGTGGTTGGGAAATTGTGTGCTGCTGCGGGATATAAAGGCCAACCTTTACTTTTTTGTCTTATATAGTTTTGACAGGTTCAATCCTTCCTAGTGTGTCTATTGGAATCCTAACTACTTATTGATTGATTGAATGTGCAACATTGTCTCTACAACAAGCAATGCATTAGCTTTATTCAACTGTTCCTATTAACTTGTCATTATAAACATGTGCATTGGTCCGAGATGGTGGTAACTTGTCCTATAGAAACCCTTGAATCAAAACCACTAGCCCACCTCTATTGGCAAGTTTTTAAATCATGTAATAAAAGAATGTAAAACTCTCCCATTAAACTTTATAGGAGTGGGTTCATTGGCCTAGATTTTTCCATTGGATGTTATTTTAAGCTGGCATTAACTCATTCAAAATGAAATGGGTTAATGCTAACATTAAATATCAGTGTCAGTTTGGCTCAGTTGGTAGCACTTTTGTCTCTGAGTCATGGGCTATGAGTTCAAACCACATTCCAGGACGTGAGCACATAATCTAGGCTGACACTTCAAGACAACTGAGGTAGTGATACACTGTTGGAAGTGCTGTCTTTTGGAGAAGATGTTTAACTGAGGCCTTGTCTGCCTGTTCCAGTGGTTTAGGTGGATGTGAAAGATCTTATGGTATTGTTTGAAAAAAATTAAGAAGCTCTCCTGGCTGACAACCAACATTACCAAAACAGGTTAACTGGCCATTCATCTCATTGCTTGTCTGTGGTACTTTGCTGTGTGCATATAGGTGACCGCATTTGCCTACATAACAACAGTAACTGCATTTCAAAAGTAATTTGGTTGTGACATCCCGAGAATGAAAAAGATACTATCTAAATGCAAGTTCTTTCTTTATATGCAAGTGACGCTGTTTGGAGCAGTTAATTCCACTTAAGTGGCATGCTATCTAAGTACATATCTATTAAGCAGCAACTACTATTACTATTGTAGTCCAATATTTTTCCATTGAAACGTGCAAGAGATGAACCGAAGCCTTGTCAAATTCTATCAGCAGAATAGTTAGTTTTGCATGTGCTGTATTACTTTCAGATGGTCTGGATGCACTAAGAAATCTTTCCTGAATCTCCATATTTCTTTGGCTTTGCTCTAAAGATGATTCTGTCGTATTTTCTGATTCTATTCTGCAAAAGTTTATTTTCCTTATAGTTTGACAAATTCATGAAACCAACTGATAATTTTCTGCCAGTTGATATGAGACACTAAAGTGGTGCATACAGTGAGAGTGACCCAGGTTTTGTGCCCTTGGGATTAGTGACTGAACTTAAGCTGGATTTGTTCAGCTTTTAGAGGTGAAAAGTTTAAAAATATGAACAATTGTAATAAAACATAAAAAATTATACTACAATGGACTGAGCCAATAGTGCTGGTGGCAATCCACAGTGCCAGTATTATTCAAACCATGAAGAGAAGTGCAAGTTTGGCTCTTAAGATACCAACTGCCCTCATGAGCCTTGGCTTATGATATCTTTGAGACAGTCATGAACAGCAGCACAATGCAGATACTATGGGGCAGTTTTCATCTCTCTTCTGCCCCATTTTCCGATGTGAACAGGACTGAAACAGGACCTCCCGGTAACAGGTCCAAAATTTGGGGAGGGGAGGTAAACGAAAAATAACTAAATAAAAAGGTAAATAAATAAATCACTGATTTACTGACGGAGGCCAACCTGTTACAATTTTTGAGCGGGCTTCAATTTCTGCAGCCAGCTCCCCCAGTGGAGACAGGCAGGAGGCTAATAAATATATTTAAATTAGGGTCACAAATCCATTTTAACGAAGAAGTGGAAGGGCACCAACACCAGCCTCCAGCCAGATCTCTTTGGCAGCAACTCATTGAACAGCACTTCAGATGAACATTCCCTGCACCCGCTCCTCCCCCCACCCCACTCAATACCAGTCATGTCCAACATCTGTCCCAGTCCTTCCACCTCCAATAAATGGGTCTGAATATCAGGTCAGGTGTCTAACAGGCCCATTGAATACCACCCGTTTTGCACTCTTGCCCAAGTCGGAATTCTACCCCTTAGTTTCTCGTTGGGAACTGGGTGGTAGTGAGATGGTCCTGTCATAAAAGAGTTAACAGTTACTCCACTTTTATCATGAAGATCAATTTCCAGTTAATGTTTAAACTGGATTTTAAAAATAATTCCTGCTGCATGTATTCATTACCCTTGCATTTTTAGAGGTTTAATTTGCTACATAAAATGCATAGCTACAAGAAAGATAATGTGAAGGATCAGGAGTTAGGACTCATTCCAGCTGACAAAAACACAAAGTTTACTTTATCAGATGCAAAATATCGAAATCTCAATTTTCATATTCATGTGCTTTTAACAGCTCCATTCTCTAAATATTTTTTTAAATTAACGTAATAGAGTGCCACCTACTTAACTACACAGTATCAAGACCAACAATTAACCACATTTAGAATAATCTCTATGCTACATCATTAGCCCATTCTGCATTGTAATTTGTGCAATAGACTGATTATAACAGAGCATACAAAAAATGTGAATTACTAAAAGAATTGCTTAAATTGATCTTAAATCAAAGTTGGTGCCACGAATCTTGAAGCCTTGTACTGGTTCAGTGTGCTGTACAGTACAAGATATACTGCAGCCAAACAGCTTGATTCATGGAGGTCAAATCAGGGTGGTCAATGCCTATTAAGCTGATGACAAATTTTCTCAGGAGTACAATTTCTATCCCATTAAGACGTTTAGACAAATAATTATATTCAATTACGTGGGTACGGTTTATATCTGAAATAAAAGAAGACAAATCTGTATTCTGATTTGTGGAATTAATTAAGTTACACAATTTTGTATTATGTAATTAAACAGTATGCACTGTAACACTTGACAGCACATCAAAATCAGAAGTGTTGTAAGATTAGTATATACGACTCCCATCTTATTTATTGCCTCATTATTTATTCATTAATGTGCCCAGTCACAAGGCTGTTTCCAAAATGTTTTTAATAAATAAAATTAGCCTATAGTTTTCTTTTTTAAGTGAATTCAGATTTTACATCCAAAATTGAGTGTGAACAACACCCAAGGTGCAAGTCTACGGGGGTAATTTTGGGGTGGTGGTGTAAAATGGGCAATATCGGATCAACCACCTGTTATACATCTCTCTTGATTTTCACTTGCATTAAGTTCAATGGAAATGAAAATGCATAACGGGCGGCTGATCTAATATCACTTGTTGCACACTATCGCACAGAGTCAAGGTCTACCCCTTAAAAGGAAATTTCATTAACATAGTTGCCTGAAAAAATTTGCACAATTCATGCAGCAATCTCTTTCAAACCTTTCAGAGGCAATATCAAGCCTTTAACAACATCACCTTTGTTTCTTTTTTGTTGATTTTCGATTACCAACCTTTCAGCCCTAAATGAAGTAGAAGAATACTGTGAATAGTGCTAATAGCACTATTTTGTTTTAACAAATTTTAACAAATTTTATTTAACTTGAATTAAATTTCATTATTTGAAATGGCATGAGGAAAACTTGACTGATATCTTTGTAAACACTTACTTTTCAAGCAGCTCATTGCAAGAGCAAAGGTAGATTTTCAACTTGCCACCAGGCGTAAAACATGTCCATTACAGAATCCACCCAATATTCATTCCCACTGAGAGCAATATCAGTTTTATGTCCAGCCAGGAGGTTGAAAGTCTACCCCTTTGTGTTAATATTATAAAATCAGATAGCACAGAAGCAGGCCATTTGGCCCTTCCTGCCTGTGCCGGCTCTTTGGAAGAGCTATCCAATTAGTCCAGCTCCCCCGCTCTTTCCTCATAGCCCTGAAAATGTTTTCCTTTTCAAGTATATACCCAATTATATAGGGCTGATTGTCCTTTGCTTTGTTCCTATAACACCTGAGAAACTGGTGCAATGCAGAGGCAAAAAGGATACTATTCCTTTGCTGCCATTCTGCTCCTGAATAGCACTGCACTCAAATTGGCTCTATGACTTTTCTGGTGTTTGAACCTGAAGAAGGTGCCACCGATGCAAATGAATGGCACAGGGCATTGCACCCAGCTTTCCTCTAATATTACTGTGTCCAGCTCAAGGGAAACTGCTCCCACAAAAAAAAAACTGGTGCTACTGCTTCTGAGCTGGTGTTTAGATGCTATCAGACTTGAGCTATCGTCTTGCAAGGTCAAGATAGATCTTTGTTATTGACTTTTTGAATATTAAAGTTTTTTCCTGCTTCAGAACTTGTTGCAGAATGTTGTTAGTATTTGACACTTAATGATCGAGGTCATGCTCAGTATTGTGCTACCTCCACTCCTTTTCCAGATGAGAAGAAACAATCAGAAGCCCCCTTGACAGCTGTTGAAGTAATTTGTCTGGGTCTCTCTTGAGCCACTAATAACTGTTCCCCTACCAGAGAGTAGGAATCTTCCTTCTTCTTGATCGTACACCCGCTCCATGCCAACTGGGATGAAACGAGAAGCCTCATAGTCACACCAGCACCCTCCTCCTGTTTCTGTACCAACATTCTTCACACACACACTTGTTTCCTTGATCATTCACCTATTGCTTGGCACCATGGCATTATCCTCTTACCAAAGGCAGACTGCAGGGGCACCTGGACTGCTACCATTCCAACCATGGCACAGCAGCACAAAACCATTCACTGGGACAGAACCATTAAATAAATGTGAAGACCACAGACATGCAAATTACAGCTTTTCTGCCACATGTACATTGATTGTAAAACATACAATTCTTCATTAGTAGGTGCCCAGCTGATAATTCTTCTGACTTTCCTATGGGGCTCACATATAAAGAATGGTCACTCAGGGGGACTGCCAGTGCTTTCAGGAGTGCAATGGAGAAAATTGTGGAAAAAAAGTATTACTTATAAACCCAAAGAGTAATGAATGAAACGATTTGCAGAATGTACATGAAGGGCAAGAACTAAGAATTGTACATTGCTGGAATTTTGAAATATTGTTTCAAAATAAGCCTAAATTCACTATAATAAATTCATTAAGCTGCTAGTAAACTTACTATTCCCCCAAAAGAGTTTAGTATAAGCTTGCCACGTGTTCCAAAATGCAGCCCGCAGGAAGCTTGCTGCAGTGGGAGTTCATACTGAGCTAACACATAAGCTTATTCCAAGCAGATATTTTTCTTTAAAGGTGTAATATTAGCTGGATACTGGAAAATAATCTGCAGCAGATAAAAACTTATAATTAAAAATGATGTGGAATAAATACAATTATGCACAGAATAAATACAATTATGCACAGTTAAAGCATTTTCTCTGCTTGTGAAGTCTCAGGGAAGAAATTGGATTAATTCACAAAACATTTACACAATTTTCTACACTGTTCCTCAACAAATTAAGGGAATAATCCAATGCAATTTGCTCCCTGTCAACATGGACAATGTCCAGCCTCATGCATTTTGAAAACAAGTTTAGACAAATGACAGCAGCCATCTAATACGATCCTTCAACGAAAAATGTATGCTTGCGTTATTATAACAGTCAGGTCATGATATATTGCTGTGATTTGTGTGATAATCTGTGCCTGTTAACTGCTCTTACTGCAAGTAAGAGTTCCAGCTAAATTGCAATCTCCTATGGAAATATCATTAATGAAAATGAATATTTGGGATTCAACACTGAAAATTAAAAATACTTTCTAGAAACAAAATTAAACCAATCGATAAAGTTATTTTGTGTTCTATGTTGTCCAGTCATTAGCATCAATATGAAGTGATTTCTGCTTCACACCATCACTAACTGGGAAGTGCAATTCTAATGTGAAGTCATCTAACTCAACTTGAAACAAACGGGCCACATCACCTCGAGAAAATAGTTCCATATCACTTCAACTTTGCACAGGCTTCAGTATAACTGCAACCAATACAAACCAAAATTTGAAAAAGTTCCCAGGTGCTTTGGTGGACCTTTTTAATGTTAGCAAAGAGCATGCTATTCCTTTGGTTCTTTATTACTGTTAAAATTTAAACAGCAATTGAATGACAAGGTCTATTATGTTATACAAGAATTTGATGCATGTGCTGAGCACCGTTTTCTCTGACCCAAGTGTAACCCGGGTCTGCTGGCCCTATATCCCCATAAGCTGGTACTGGTCTCAATCCTGTGTTTTGCTCTCAGTGTCAGACGTGGCCTGATGTGGAACAATATAAATGCTTCACTTTAGTTGATGTGAACTTAGCATTACAGTTGCATTCCAAGTCTGTTAGTCAGCAGTTTTTTTTTGTCTGTCAAATTTAATTTAGTTGAGTTAAATTTTCCAGATCAGTTACGTTACAAAATGGTTAATTTTAAATACATTACTTTTTTTTAAAAAGCTGCCATCAAGAAAAGGTTCATCATAGTTTACCCATTCTAAAGAAAGTAATAAACAGCATCAAACATCATTCATTGCAAATCTCTGATAGATGCTGTGATGGTGTTCATTCTGAAATGAAATAGCATGATTTAATATAATTATGTGCCTCACTTTTAATATGAATTGCAGTCTGGAAACTAAGAGGAGTGTCTAGAAATGTATTTCTTCAGGAAATTCTCCAAATTGTATTTTGGAAGAGTGTAACAGAAGAAAGGAGTGTGCTTTTCTTTAAAAAAAGTCTATAGGGTGCATTTAACCTCTGGAAAACCAATCAGTGCTCAGGCTTGAGATCTTAAAATGCCATGTGTGATGTTTTCTTGAAATCTGTACAAAGTTAAATCTGTTACTCTGGAGGAACGACACTGCATTAAAAGTAGATCTCACTACCTCCCAAAATGCTTTTGCTGTGAGCTGGTGTGAGGGCTGCTTTCAGACACTGAATGTTATTTGGAAGATGGGACTGTGGAAAAGCTGTAATTTTGCCTTTCGTGAATTCTTGTTTTCCTTTAATTGAAGTGTTCTGGAACAGATTCCAAATATAAACTGTGCAGAATGGAAGCAAACCAAGAGATCAGGAAGGTTAAGAGGGAGTATGAAAAAAGATTGAGAGTCAACATAATAATGGCTCTTAAAGCATTTAAGAGGTAAAAGTAGAAAGACAGAGTGGGAGCTGTTAGGGAAACAGGGGACCATCTTGTACTAGAGAATGAGAGAAAGGCAGAGGTGGTTAATAAATATTTCACCTTATTGTTTACAGAGGAAAGTAAAATTAGGACTTGAAGTTCCAGAAGAGGATGTGCAAAAGCCAATACCGGAGATAAATATTTAAAAGGAAACTGTTGTACAGAAGTTAATGACATAAAATAGAAAAGTCACCAGGCTCGGATAGTATGCGTGCCAGAATACTGAAAGAAATTGGGGCAAAATAACTGAGGCTTTAACCATAATTTTCCAAAAATCTTTGAAAATGGGAACAATGCCAAAGGACGAATGTTTACACCCTTGTTTAAGAAAGGGAAAAGGATATCCAGAAACTTATCGGCCAATTAGTGTTACTACAGTTGTGGATAAACGTATAAGCCTGGAGTTTCCTCTTGTGGACACAATTGGGTATTCACGGCCAAATTACGCCCGAAGCTGCGCCCATTTTGCCGATGTGAAATTGCACCCAAGTATCCTCGCAAACTAATTTATCATAAGCCCGAGCGTAAAATCAGCGCAATCTCCAAGCGTAGCTAAAAACCAATAGCAATACATTTCATTATTTGTAGTTAGCTATCAGTAAGCTGGGCAACTGCATTGACTCAGGTGGCAACCTCCCTTCATGCAGATGGCACCTCTGTTTTAACTAGAGAATGGCTTTTAGCCCCAAATAGGGCTATTGTCTTTTGGTACACCTCCTGCAGTAGTACCTCTAACTCTTCAGCATCACTGTACCGTTGTGAACAATTAGTCCACGGTTTTTAACAACAACATTACTTCCTTTTTTATGGCGAACTGCAGCCCACACCAGATTTTGTGATCCTCAGCTAAGTGTGCTGCAGCCCAAGTCCTCTGGGCAAGTTTTTCCTTTGCTCGTCAAACAAGGGAATGAAAATTACAACACAAAATTTGGTGTGGCCCACCTCCCTCCAAGCTACAGGCATCCATATTTTTGCCCAGCGCAACCCCATTTATGCCAGGATTTCAAAATTGGGGCTGAAGTGTGCAAGAAGACTGTGTCCCTACTGACATCCGCTGCTGGCTCAAAAACCACACCCAAACCAGTGAAATCACTCCATAAATTTAACTGCATTTTTCTTTTAAAATAACATAAACCCTGAAGTCATTTCAAAGCTGTAGTCCAAATCAGGATTTAAATAACAGCTATGTTTAACTTCAGCTTCATTGTTGTGGTTGATGCTATTCAAAGATTAGACTCTTGCCCTTTAACACTTGTGCTACATGTAACAATCTATTTAACAACAAAAGGTTTAAAGGTCAATTTGTCTGTCTATCTGGTGATTTTAGTTAACTTGCAGGCTTTTAACAAAAAAGTCCAACGATTTCCAAGAAGGACAACTAGGATAATTTTGCTTTTGTCACCATTTTGCCAGGAAAATAAGTATAGCAACTCTTCCCAGAACATTTGAACACCCGCTGCTAATGGTTTAGATACCTACTAACAAACCAGTGGTAGTTAGGAAGCTGGAAGTAGGGTTTCAGACGCATTTCCAGTGCAGTTACAGTGACGGAGAAGGAACAACTCCAAGGAAATTCCCAGCCCCTGTGTTTTGGATTGATAATTTTTCCATAAGTTTGTCCTTGCTAGTGGATTGCAAGCACAAAGGAAGCAGCACACAGTGTTGTAGACGACTCTTTTGGAGGTTATAATTAAGGCACATCATTCAGACGATGCAGGATCAGTTGTAAATCACACACCACCTGAATGGGTGAATGAACAGCTGAATGGGAACAGGTGGTTGCCAAAACAGTTCCATTTCCCAACATTATGGATGTTCTCTTTGAAATCTGCTGTCTCCAATTGCTCTCCCAGCTTTTCATTAGTTCTGCTGGTTCAGTCTGAAGATTACCTGTTGTATCATCAAATAATTATGTGAATGTTAATAATGAGTATTATGTTGCCCTTTTGGCTTTCCGTGCCCTGCTTTATAAAGGACACATTTTAAGGAGAGTGCCCATTTTGCAAAATGACTTTGTGTCATCTGCTGCAAATGCTAGGGTCTCAATTTTGAAATGGTGGTGGGTTGGCAGCGGGGGTGGGTGGGTGAAGATGCGCGTGGCAAACCCGAATAAACAAAACTTACCGTTTCCGATGTGATCGGAACGTAATTGATGGTGATTAAAGTTCTTTTCAGGTTTCACGCCCGGTAGCCAGCCTGATTGACAGACTGGCTGCCGACAGGAGCTGCGTCGTGAGGGTGGGTGGTGGGGGGGAGAGAAAGAGAGAGACCGAGACGTTATCTGGCGCTGGAACGGAAGATCGGGAGGAAGAGTGGAAGATTCAGGGAGAGAGGGGAAGATCGGGGAGGGAGAGGGGAAGATCGGGGAGGGAGGGGGAAGATCAGGGAGGGAGAGGGGAAGATCAGGGGGGAGAGGGGAAGATCGGGGGGGGGGAGAGGGGGAGATCGGGGGGGAGACGGGAAAATCGGGGAGGGAGAGGGGAAGATCGGGGGGGAGAGGGGAAGATCAGGGGGGGAGAGGGGGAGATCGGGGGGACACCCCGGGGGGGGGTGAAGAGGGGAAGATCAGGGGGATATCGGGGGGGGGGGGTTGAAGAGGGGGAGATTGGTGAGGGACACATCGGACATTGGAGCGGGGTGAAAAGGTAGGTTGACTTTGTGTTTTAACTTCATGCAATGGTTTTTTATTTAATTTATTTCGTTTCTTTTTGCCTGATCCAGGCGTGAATCAGAAGCCGTGGGAAAGCTGCCCAGGTAAGTTAAAAATCATTCTAACTACCTAATATGTCACAAGTAAAGTGCCTTAAGTACCGTACATTTGGTCCTTTAACTATCATCCCACTGGCTTTAATTGCCGGCGGGACTTCCGGATTCGGGACGCCCGTGCGCACACAGGTGCGTCTGTGGGGAATTGAAAAGTCGGCGGGTTGGAGTCGGCTTCCGAACCTGCTCTGCAGTTCTGCAATTTTCACAACCCCCAACGCACCCGCAATTTACGTTTAAAATCGAGCCCTGGATGTCTAAACTCCTTTAGAAATGGGTATCAGGAAAATTATTCCCTTCCCTGTGTTCAAAAGAGAATCAAGAAAAAATACTAGAAAATATATATGATAACTAGTAAGAAACTACTGAGAATTCCTTTTCATACTTGGATTATAAAAACAGAAATGTAGCTCAACTATTTTCACAGATTAAGTTTGGGGTTTTAAAAGAATGACATTTACTAGTTAGTGAGGTACATGTTTTGGGATGAACACACAAATGCTCTGGGAAACATGAGCCAAAAAACAACACATCAGGTAAAAGGTGACAATTTATTTGCATCATGCTCTGTATGACTCATACACCTTTGCTGAGTTGATGCTTTCACTGGCTCTTGGCCTCACTCTGCAGTAATAGATCGCCATAGGATTGGATTATCTCAGCACTGTTGGCACCATTGAAGGGAATAAAATGGTTTCATTGTGCTGAGAATGGCAAGATAGTTCTGCTGTCAAAGCACTCCAGGTCTCGCTATAGAACTAGGCTGAGAGAGCAGCAATTGAAAGAAAAGGTCGGACAGGAAAACCCAATTTGGCCCAAGAACCCCAGTCATTTTGACAGTCAATTACAGGCAGATATCCAAATGTGGGGTTCAGCTGATGAATAAACTCCTTGGGGTCAAAATTCCGATGGCTCCGTTCTGCCAGTGGAAGTGTAGTTAAGTGCACCTAAGGCTCAAGACACTGATCCCTCCCCATTGCTAATCTGATTCACAATCTTATCACCCTCTTAGTAAAAAAAAGTTGTCTAATTTTCCTACTTTCTTTTGTCCCCGAGTCCTTGAATCCCACAGAAGAACTTTTCTGGATCCAAACTTTTCCGTTTCCATCAAATACATAAAGATGCTTGGCAAGTTTCTCCAAATCCTCCTCTTCTGCAGAGCAAAGTCCCAGTGTAGCCAATCTTTCATAATAACTCAACCCTGCTAAGCTCAAGAATCATCCAGACTCCCTCTAATAATTCAATATCTTTCCTCTAACACGACAACCAAAACCGAACAGTATTTCAGATGCAGTTTCGGCAAGGCCAGATACAAATTCAACATCACGTCCTTGAGCTTACAAGTCACATTTTTTGCTTTACATTTTATTTGCTTTCTTCATCCTGCAAACATTAAACTGACAGTTTTAAGAACCTATCCATCCAGGTCCCTTTCCAGTTGTGACTTCAAACACATTGCCAGTTAATGTGCAATCCACATTCTCGTTTCTTCTGTGTAATCTCTTGATTTTGCACTTACATATGTTGAATCCATCTGCTACCCCTTTGCCTACTGACCTACTCTGGCCAGATCCCTTTGGACTATTGCATATTGATTGGAATCATTGGTCACCGCACTCAATTTGGTGTCATCCACAAACCTAGACATCTTATCATTGGCCACTGCAATCAATTTGGTGTCATTCACAAACCTAGACACCTTAGACAATATTCTGTTCTCTAAACCATTGATACAATCTGTAAATAATGCAGGTAATGTCTTTGTTATTCATTGTGGGTAGCTACACAAATACATTTGTTCCCTTCATTTACCACAGTTACAGAAATAAATAACTCTGCACACGTCTATAGCCAGCAATGGGGAGGAGCCATTTCCACTTTTATGAAACCAGGTTTTTGTCCTCCCAAGAAGGGTAATTTTCCAATTTTGCATTTCCGGCAGGGAGCCTCGCCCACCAAAAGCACATATCAGAAATTCAGGGACAAGTGATCTCCTGGCCACTTAAATTGATGGCTGGAGAATTATGTGCAGCATGCATCTGAATTTCTAATATACACTCTCAGTGGACAACATTCCCCACCAGAAGCACAAGGTCAGAAAATACCTTGAAGTAGTCGGAGTTGCAACTCTTAATTTTTTTAGTGCCTCCAGCAATCAAAACTACTACACGAATAAAAATGCTAACAAATTATACTGGTAAAAGAAATTTTAAAAAGAGTTTGCAAGTAACTTCTTTACTTGTAATCTTCTTTAAGAATCCAAGTGGAGCAGGCGAGGCCACAGAATTATGCACATATCCATTTCATGTAGGCAAGCTCAGTGCAGTGGGTGCAGCCCACCCTAAACATGGGCGATCTGGATATTTGCAAGCTTCTAAAGCATTTCAAACAGTTAGAATTTGAAAATCTCAACCCTCCCAATTCCTTATCTTGTTGAATCAATTAAGTGGAGTTCCTTTCTATTCCATAAAATTGTTACGTATTACATTTGCTTGTTTAAAATAAGTGTTTTTTTTATGGACAAGTATATAATTGAGTGTGTATAATTAGATTTAGAAATTACTATACACTTTACAGGGAAAAATGAGCCTCTATTTTATGGAGGAGTGATCCATGTTCAACTATCATTTTCATAAGATCTGAAGAACCCACTATAACTCCCTAAGACCATTTCAAGGGTAACACAACATAATTTATCAGGAATTCATATTGAGAGTTGCAGCACCAACCTATCCCCCTATATCTGTTATTTATGAAGTCATAAAGATATCAGGATCTTATGGTTCTAGAAACCAGCTGTATTTCCTGGATGGGGGTGATCCAAAGTCTTATGGTAGTCTGAACAGCAAGCAAAAAGGCAAACAGCCCTGTTGTTGTCACTCTATTCAAAACAAAAGGCTGCAGGAAAAATTCATTCATGGAAGCCATAATCCAAGAAAGGAAATACAACCAATGTCATAAAGTCTACGATGCAATATGTAGCATTAGTTCCTCCTGATACTCACATGACTCCAGGTCAGGCAAACGTCAGCTTGAGCTGAGCACAAAATCTGGGCTGACCCCAAGGGTGTACTGCATCATCCTTTGAATAAGATATTAAATTATTGTGACTGCCTGTCTGGGTGAAAGTTAAGGATCCCAATGGCAATATTCTTAAGACGGGAGGGAGTTCTCCTGGTATCGCAGTTAGCTCTCCTCCCTTAATCAATACAATAAAATTAACAGATTGATTAGTCATTCATCATATTGCGGGCTGTTACATTTGCCTAAATAAAAAGTCAATACACCCAAAAATAATTAATTCTGTGAAGTGCTTTGATTTATATAGATATGCTATTTTAATGCAAGTATTTATTTTCTTCTTAACTCTCTTCTTTTTGTAGCTTCAGAGCCTTTAGGCTTCTAGACTACATTAATCTGACATCTTGGAAGGCAAGACAACAGAACCATAGAAGTTTATAGCATAAAAAGAGACCATTCAGCCCATCATATCTGTGCCAGCTCTTTGCTAGAGCAATCCAAAACTAATCCCAATGGTCTGCTCTCTTCCCATAGCCCTGTTTCTTTCTCTGCTTCAAATATTTATCAAATTTTCCCTTAAAATATGTGATAGTCATTGCCTCAATCATTCCCTGTAGCAAAGCACTCCATGATCCAACAACCCTGAGTAAAAAAAATTCTCTTAACTTTTCTCCTGACTCTCAGTAACAATTTTATATTGATGACTCTTCGTCACGGACTCCCCAACCAGATGAAATAGTCTTTGTCTAATCACCCTATCAAAATCCATCACAATTTTAAAAATCTCTATTAAATCTCCCCTTAGTTTTCTCTGCTCTCGTGGAAATAGTCCCAGTATCTCAAATGTTTCCTCATATCAATAGTTTCCTATTACAGGAAGCATCCTTGTGTGCACTCTTTACTGTTTTAAAGTCCTTTTTATAATATGGTATCCAAAACTGAATGCAGTACTCTCAGCTGCCTAACCATTGTCTTGTACAACTTAGAATCATAGAAAGGTTACAGCATAGAAGGAGGCCATTCAGCCCATCGAGTCCATGCCGGCTCTATGCAAGAGCAATCCAAACTTAATCATGTTAAAAAACAAATAAGTTGGGGCACAAAGGATTTTCGATCCTAACTGCAAATAACACACACACACACGCATATCTGGCAATATGTCCACAATTTTGTAGAGTTTGTTCCCATTGATTACCTGATTGAAGTGGATTAGCTTTTGCTTCACTTGTCATAAGTTAACTTCTAAAGATCTTTTGATCTATTTGTCTGGTAACCATCTAATTTTTTTAAGTAACATTAACTGTGATGCAAGGCATTCTACATAATCTTTATATCACAGTTTCTGAATTTCAGCTGATAGCAGACCGAGGGCTAAGTCAATGCACAGTCTAGGGTAACCCAAGATCAATGGAATGATACATATACTGTAGCTTCACCACAGTTAAATTTATGAATGACAAATGTTTCTACAGGCTTCTTCCTGATTTCTTACTGCTCATGAGCTAAGATCACCAACATTTCTATATGGGTTCTATTAAGCCTATGATAATTATTTTTTTTATTGTTTTTTTTTAAAGAGAGACAGGGGATAGTCCCACCTTTTGCAACCTGCATCATTTTAAATACCTTCATTAGATGAACTTCAAAATGTCCTCCCTGATCAAAATGAATCCATACAGGTGATAAAATAATAAAATAAAACAATGATAAAGTAACTCATTGGATAAAGGTTAGACAGCAGTGGATGCTGCTTAGTTTTTAGTTGTGTCTGTCCAAGCATTGCGGATAATCTGATCTGTAACTAGCACAATCACTTCCACGCTTCCTTACAAATACAACAATAACAACAACAACTTGCATTTATATAGTGCCTTTAACATAGTAAAACGTCCCAAGGCGCTTCACAGGAGTGTTATCAAACCAAATTTCTCATTGAGCCACATAAGGAAGTATTAGGACAGGTGACCAAAAGCACGGTCAAAGAGGTAGGTTTTAAGGAGAGTCTTAAAGGAGGAGAGAGAGGTGGAAAGGTTTAGGGAGGGAATTCCAGGGCTCAGGGCCTAGGCAGCTGAAGGTATGGCCGCCCATGTGGAGCGATTAAAATCAGGGATGCGCAAGAGGCAAGAATTGGAGAAGCGCAGAGATCTCGGAGGGTTGTAGGGCTGGAGGAGGTTGCACAGATAGGGAGGGGCGAGGCCATGGAGGGATTTGAAAACAAAGATGAGAATTTTAAAATTGAGGTTTAATAAATAAGAGTAAATAAGTACATTCCAGAGTACTCACTAATGTTACTGAAGTAGTTATTAATTGGGTATGGTAACCTTGTGGTTATGGTACTTATGGTTAGTAACCAGAGGTCCTAAGTCCAAATCCCATCATTATAAGTTGTGAAATTGAATCGAATTCAATAAATTTGATATTTTGCAGCTCAGCACCAAGAAAAAAATGGTTATTAAAGCTGTGGAAAGTCAAAGAAACCCAACTGGCTCACTAATATCCTTCAGGGAAGGAAACCTACCATCTCTACCTGGTCTGGCTTACATGTGACTCCAGTGCCTCACTACATGATTGACTCTCAATGACTTTAGGGCAAATAGGGATGGGCAATGAATGTTACCTTGCTAATGTTGCCCACATTCCAAGAACTAAAAAAAAGTCTTTAAAGACTAAAACATATGCGGTTTTGATATCGCTACATTTTGGATCAGTAAATTGACAAAAGTTTGATAAATGATACTGACATTTATATTATGCCTTTCACATTGAAACATCTCAAAAATGCTTTAGACAATTTATTTGTTTGTTTTTTTTAAATACGATGACCGGAAATGTCAACTTCAGTGGGGCTGTAAAACAGATGGTGGATAGAGAGTGGACACCAAGCAGGAGTGACGGAGAGGAAGGGAGGAAAGCCAGGAGGGAACAAAAGCACAGAAGAAGAGAAGGGGGGCCTTAAGAAAGTTTTTGAAACTATACTGGAGGTCGGGGTGGATGTAGCTGTGGAGAAAGCCATTCTGGTAGCTTATGTTGGCATAGCTTTTGCATCAGAGAAGTCTGCAAAGTTAGTTAGAGTACTAGGCTCATGATCACTAACAATGGAACTAGACTTTAATCCAAGAACCTAATTAAAGTAGCAGGAGCTACAAAATAATTATTTTAACTGTGACACTAATGTGTGTTTGTGGGGTTGGAGGGGGGGAGAGCAAGAGAGGGGAAGGCTGAATATTTTAACTGAAGAATTCATGAAGGTTCATTGATTGACTCAAACTAAGACTGTATATTTTAATCAAATAACTCAAAGCCTAGGCAGCACTGCAGAAGGAACAGTGGAGCCGAACTTCCACTTACAGGGTCCAAGTTTGTGTTCTAATGATTGTTAAGACTGGGATTCAATTACCCTGGTTGGGAAAGATTTACTAACTCTTGGCTGGACCATTAAGGCGAATTCTGTATAGGCAGTATACTTTTCTTGGATGAAGGGCAAGGGAGTAAAGGAAAGTTAGCAGGACAAGACACAACCACAGATATGCAGCAAAAGTTAATTAATTATGGAGCAGCATTTATAGCTACGGTGAAACATTCAGACAGTCTCCTCTCAGCTGAAAAACAAAGCCAGGTGACACATGGAAGAAGTGCCAATAAAATAAAATAAATGTATATTAAAGGGTGTCACATTCAGTAATTATTTGAGAAAGCAAATTGAGACTACAGTTAGAATAACACACTTAATGTATTTGTTGAGAAATAAGCTGCAACAAACTCTCATAACTCTCCGGGGCAATTTTAATGTAACCCGCCCGTTGGGAAACTGACGAGATTGGGTGCAACGTTGGTTTTATACCCCACCCGATTTTACTCTCCATTGAAGTCAACGTAAAACTGCCGTTCCACCCGATTTTGTGGGTTTCCAGCCTTCAGAGTTAGGTTAAAATTATCCCCTCCCTCCTCCGTTTTCCTCTTGGTTGAGTTTTTGCTTCAGACAATGCAGAGTTCAATAGCAGTGGTCAGAGGGAACTATTTATGCCAACAGCAGGCACTTTGGAAAAGGAAACTTCTAGAAGAATTGAGATTGTACAGTAGAATTTTTGCTAGATCAAAGCTTTCCTTCATTTCACTCCTAATCTGCCTACATAGGACATAGCAAAGCTGCAAAGTATCAGATGGGATTAATGCCAAAGTCTGACCACTGGGGAATGCAAAGGGTTTATGTCCTATGTGTGCAGATTTAGTTACTTTCAATATGCAATATGCTGTGTTTTTGACAAATATCATGATCCTTTGATTTTTAATTGAGCTATTCTCATTCCACAGGATAGTTTATTACAGTTATACCCCAATATAAAGCAAATATTTTGAAAGTTTTCTTGTCCGCTTGTGTGTGAAGTATCTCGTCTTCACATCGGCTCATACTGTATACACCTTGCCATGCAAATAAGCCAGCAGTAGTTTCCAGTCATGCACTGACTTCCATCTTCAGAAAGCAATGATGTATTCCTCCTGATGATAACTGAACATAATTTGTTGCCATGAGACCCAAGCAAATAACCCACAGATGACCCCATAAGTGGGATAAGTCCTGTATTCCAAAATGCATGACATTGTATTTGCATAGCAGGGAGCAATAGTTGCCCATTATTAACTCCAAGAACTGAATCTGCTTCCTAGCTTTGATAGTATACCTTTAATACTACAGAACATATGTTTAAAGCATGTTCTAACAGCCATCTCTAGATTAGCACAAACCTTGGGTAAAGCATAATTCTGATCCAAGCTCAGAATTCCAGTGCTCTAAACCACTTCCCATTCATTCCCTTTGAGAAAAATTCCTGATCCAAGCATAACATTCAAATACGAGATCCTGATCCAGGCATAAAAGCATTTTCAAGTTAAATGTGTTTTAATGATCATTACCCTAAAGACAGCAATTCTACTGCAAATTTCACCAAGTATCAGCAGAACTGTTTTGAAGACTATTTACCTTTCTGCAGATTTGTTTTTGTTTAGTGTTGTCAGTGAATTGTTATCTGATTCAATATAAGGAGGAATTGCAAATTAGCTGTTTTTTTATTTTTAAATAACATTTTTGCTCTGTGCATGGACCTAGTTTCAAAGGTAAAATTGTGTTTATCAAGATCCAACTGCATTTCTAATATAAAGCTTAATATTACATGCTAGAATTAGAGAACTGTAGAGAAAAATAGAACTAGATAAAATTCCTTCATTATCTATATATATGGATCCCTATTTCTAACATAACAGGATGTGCATTATAATACTAACACTAGGCTTTGTTTTGCACTGTGACTATAGCTCAGGACTTTCAGACTTCAAAATTTCTTTAAAATGCCTCACAATTTACATACTGCATTGAGTAATTTAGCAAAACAATAATATCTACAATACAGCTTCTTTGTATGTAAGAACATAAAAACATAAGAAATAGGAGCAGGACTAGGTCACATGGCCCCTCGATCAATCAGATCATGGCTGATCTTCAACTCAACTCCATTTACCTGCCCGATCCCCATATCCCTTAATTCCCCTAGAGTCCAGAAATCTGTCTATCTCAGCCTTGAATATATTCAACAACTCAGCATCCACAGCCCTCTGGGGTAGAGAATTCCAAAGATTCACAACCCTCAGTGAAGAAATTCCTCCTCATCGCAGTCATAGATGGCTGTCCCCTAGTTCTAGACTCTCCAGCCATGGGAAATAACCTCTCAGTGCCTAACCTGTCAAGCCCCCTCAGAATCTTATATGTTTCAATTAGATCACCTCTCATTCTTCTAAACTCCAGAGAGTATAGGCCCAGTCTACTCAATCTCCCTTCAAAGGACAACCCTCTCATCCTAGGAATCAATCTAGTGAACCTTCGCTGCACCGCCTCTAAGGCAAGTATATCCTTCCTTAGATAAGGAGATCAAAAATGTACACAGAACTCAGGTGAGGTCTTACCAGAGCCCTGTACAATTGTAGTAAGACTTCCTTACTTTTGTGCTCCAACTCTCTTGCAATAAAGGCCAACATTCCATTTGCTTTCCTAATTGCTTGCTGTACCTGCACGCTAACTTTTTGTGTTTCTTGTACGAGGACACCCAAGTCTCTCTGAATGCCAACATTTAATAGTTTCTCACCATTTAAAAAAATTCTGTTTTTCTATTCTTCCAACAAAGTGAATAACATCCCATTTCCCCACGTTATACTCCATCTGCCACCTTCTTGCCCAGTCACTTAACCTGTCTATATCCCTTTGCAGACTCTTTGTGTCCTCCTCACAGTTTACTTTCCCACCTAGTTTTGTATCGTCAGCAAACTTGGATCCATTACACCCGGTCCCTTCATCTAAGTCATTAATATAGATTGTAAATAGCTGAGGCCTCTGCACTGATCCTTGCGGCACTCCACTAGTTACAGCCTGCCAGTCTGAAAATGAACCGTTTATCCTGCTCTCTGTTTTCTGTCCGTTAACCAATCCTCTATCCATGCTAATATATTACCCGCAAATGTATGAGCCCTTATCTTGTGTAACCACCTTTTATGTGGCACCTTATCGAATGCCTTTTGAAAATTCAAATATATGACCTTTATCTACCCTGCTAATTACATCCTCAGAAAACTCTTCCCTTTCATAAAACCATGTTGACTCTGCCTAATCATATTATGATTTTTTAAATGCCCTGTTACCACTTCCTTAATAGTGGATTGCAGCATTTTCCTGGCGACTGATGTCAGGCTAACTGGCCTATAGTTCCCTGTTTTCTCTCTCACTTCTTTCTTGAAAACGGGGTCACATTTTCTACCTTCCAATCTGCTGGGACCATTCTAGAATCTAGGGAATTTTGGAAGAACATAACCAATGCATCCACTTTCTCTGCAGCCACCCTTTAATACCCTCGGATGTGGGCCATCAGGTCCAGGGTAATTATCAGCTTTTAGTCCCATTAGTTTCTCAAGTACTTTTGCTCTACTGATATTAATTACTTTAAGTTCCTCACTCTCATTAGACCTGTGGTTCCCCACTATTTGTGATTTTTTTTGTGTCTTCTGCTGTGAAGACAGATACAAAATATTTGTTTAACGTATCTGCCATTTCCTTATTCACCATTATAATTTCTCCTGTCTCAGCCTCTAAGGGACCAACATTTACTTTTCTTACTCTCTTCCTTTTTACATACTTGTAGAAGCTCTTACAATCTGTTTTTATATTTCTTGCTTTCTATTTTCTCTCTTTTTATCAATTCTTTGATCGACTTTGCTGGTTTCTAAAACTCTCCCAATCCTCAGGCTTACTCGTCTTCTTGGCAACATTATAGGCCTCTTCTTTTAATCTAAGCCTCTCCTTAACTTCTTTAGTTAGCCACAGGTGGATCACTTTTCCCATGGAGTATTTATTTCTCAATGGAATTTTTATTTTGTGAGAATATTGAAATACTTCTTTATATGCTTGCCATGGCTTTTCAACTGTCATACCCTTTAATTTGGTTTCCCAATCTACTTTAGCCAACTCGCCCCCCATACCAATGTAATTGACTTTGTTTAAGTTTAAAACTCTAGTTTCTGACTTAAGTACATCACTCTCAAACTCAATGTGAAATTCTATCATATTATGATCACTCTTCCCCAGAGGAGCTCTTACTGTGCGATTACTAATTATCCCTGTCTCATTACATAATGCAAGATCTAAAATAGCCTGTTCCCTGGTTGGTTTCATGACGTTTTGCTCTAGGAAACCGTCTTGAATGCATTCCATGAACTCTTCCTCCAAACTACCTTTGCCACTTTGATTTACTCAGTCTATATGAAGATTAAAGTCCCCCATGATTACTGCATTACCTTTGTTACAAGCTCCTATTATTTCATGATTAATACTCTGTCTAACGGTATTGCTACTATTAGGGGGCCAATAAACTACTCCCACCAATGTTTTCTGCCCCTTGTTATTTCTTATTTCCACCACTCTGATTCTATTTCCTGATCTTCCGAGCCAAGATCCTTTCTCACCACTGTCTTTATATTATCCTTTATTATTAGGGCTACACCTTCTCCCTTTCCATTCTGCCTGTCTTTTCTAAACGTCATGTACCTTAGAATATTTAGTTCCCAACATTGGTCACTTTGCAACCATGGGGGTGATTTTAATCCCCAAAAACGGGTGGGTTGGGGGCGGGTGGGAGTTGAAAATAATTGTTTTTTTGGGCTACAACCGCAAAATTTTCGGACTTTGCATTCCCAGTGGGAAACCTGTACTTTTCCGCGCCAACGTTAAACCCGGAAATAAAGCCGGGTTGCGGTCGCGACCCAAAAAACAACTATTTTCAACTCCCACCCGCCCCCAACCCACCCGTTTTTGGGGTTTAAAATCACTCCATGTCTCTGTAATGGCTATTAGATCAAACCCATTGATCTCTACTTGTGCAACTAATTCATTTATCTTGTTACGAATGCTCCGTGCATTCAGACAAAGAGTCTTTAATTTTGACTTTTTACCATTTTTTCGTGCTTTGACATTATTTGCTGATGCACTATTATTGGTAAACTCTCTGTCCCTTCCTGCCACACTCTGCTTATCTTTACCCACATCACTACACTGCCCTGTTGCCTTGACTTTCCTGATTAGATTTCTAAATTTCCCCTCACCTGACCCCCACCCCATCTTTTTGTTTAAAGCCCTATCTACTGCCCTAGTTATTCGATTCGCCAGGACCCTGGTCCCAGCCTGGTTTAAGTGGAGCCCGCCCCAATGGAACAGCTCTCTCTTTCCCCAATACTGGTGCCAGTGCCCCATGACTCAAAACCCCTGTCTCCCACTAGAGATAGTTGGGTTGTCACCTGGTGATTCACCATTCACAAGTGAGCACGAGCAGACAATGGTGGCAGGGGCAGCTGTGGAGAGTCTGCAATGGTGGGCGCACTCCTCTCCAAGCTCTGCTCAGCATGGCACAGATGCTGAACCCTGGGGCCATCCTTGAAAAGGAGAATGATAGAGGTACAGATGCACCTTTGCGACGTACTGGGAGACTTGCCACGCTCAGTCGCCACATTGACGCAGAGGCTGGAGGAGCATTAGTGGACTGGTGGTGCAGGTAAGTGCGGGAATGTCTGCGATGGAGGGAATGGCCGCCTCCATTGTGCTTCAAGCGTGGCTCACAAATGAGTACATTCAAGCCCTGACAATGGCCGTGCGGACTCTGGTTCCAACATGTCTGCCGCCTTAAACAGGCAGACAGGTACTTTAGCCATGACCTTAGAATGTGTCACAGATCTGCTCCAAACTGTTGTCCAGCAGAGTCGCAGGAGTGATGTGGCCATGGCACAGGAGAGGGATGATGGCGAAAAGGGACGTGGAAGTAGGAATGCCAATTAAAGTGCTCCCAAGACTCACCCGTTGCCCCCCCCCCCCCCTCAACTGGTACCCGCAATGCTGCCTCTTCTCCAGATGGCCGAGTCTGCCCCTGCACAGGTGCAGGTGGAGCAGTCTTTGGAGGGGCCTTTCTGGGCTCCAAAACCCAGAGATCGTAGGCCAAAAGCATCTAAGCAGTCCGGGCATGAATCTTAGCAACTTGCCACTACCTCTGCTGCAGCCACAGGGGATGCACCATGTAGAAGCTGTTTGGAAGAGGAAGTCAAAGGTTTTGTAATTACCAAGGGTATTCACAAGGGTATCTGACAGACTGTCATGTTTTTCATTTATATTTGGTTTTTGTTAAATTCATATTAAATGTTATGATTCTCATCACCACTGCCACGTCTTGCCCATTCTTGAGTCCCTTTTCTGAAAGTGCCCTTTCGTGTGCTTCATCATGAATGGTGAGACTTGATGCCACCCATTGGGTAAGTTTACAGTGGGAGTATGTGTAGTTGTAGGACTGTTTTGTGCAACCTGGGGCGGGGGAGGGGGTGGTGGTGTTAATGGTCTTGGTGGTGGTTTGAATACTTGACTATAGTCACTTTGCAGATCTCTCTATGAGAAACAATCAAATATGAGTGACTCTCTGGCATGACGAGCAGCCAAGTGAGACGCTGCTCTGCCGATGGTTTGCCCATCATCATCATCCTCCTCCTCCTCATCCTCCTTGTCTTCTTCTTCAGTGTTTAAGGTAGGTGCGGATGCTTCTTGAGCGCATGGGACCTCATCCACCGGTAACCCTCTCTGTTGAGCGATGTTGTGCAGGACGCAACACACGACTATTATTTTACACACCCTCGCCGGTGAGTACTCCAGGACTCCCCCAAATTGATCCAGGCACCTGAAGACCATCTTCAGCATTCCTATGGCTTGTTCAATGACAGGCTTGGTGATGATATGACTGTCATTGTACCACTGCTGTGCCTTGCTGGTGAGGTGTCAAGAGCCAAGTCTGCAGGGGATATCCCTTGTCTCCAAGGAGCCAGCCCTTAAGTCTGTTTTGTGCGTGGAAGAGGGCCGGGATGTTGGATTCGTGCAGAATGAAGGAATCATGGCAGCTGCCATGGAATTTGGAACACACCTGCAGAAACCTCTTCACTGATGGAATGATATCCCTTTCGGTTGATGAACAGTCCTGGCCTGTGTGGAGGTGCTTGGATTGCTACGTGTGTGCAATCAATTGCACCCTGTACCCGTGGGAAGCCGGCCAGAAAGTGGAAATCCACTACCCTCTCAGTCTGGCTGATGTCGTCGATGGGGAAGTTGATGTAGTGGGACGCCCTGCAAAACAAACCATCTGTGAGCTGTCATACACACTTATGTGCAAACGACCGAGAAATCCCAGCCATGTCACTGGTGGCGCTCTTGAAGGATTCTGAGGTGAAGAAATTGAGGGCAGTGGTGACTTTAACTGCGATGGACAATGCATGCCCACCAGGCCCATCCGGGAGCAGCTCTGCATGAAGGAACCTGCATATGTCTACGACAACCTGGCGACTCAATCTGAGCCTTTGTAGGCACTGCTCCTCAGAGAGGTCCAGGAAGCTCAACCTCTGCCTGTAGATCCTTTCGTGAGGGTAGTACCTCCTACGACGTCGGCCTCTCTGTTCTTCCTCTCTCTACTCTTCTGCAGGTCCTTATGGTGCACCTCTGTCTTGTGGAGCTGCAACTCCCAGATCTGCACGTCATGCCTGCCACGGATTTTGATGTGCCTCTTCCTCAGATGTACTGCAGAATACGTCCATTGCACTCCCCATCCAGATAGTGTCAGTTTGAGGGGGTCTAAAATGTAGGTAAATATGTGTGAACACAAGAATTCTGAGTGTGAACAAAGAAATCTCAGTCTAAACACAAAGAACTGCCAACCAAAGGTTTGCCTGAGAGAACTGATTGCCCTGATGCAAAAACTCACCTTTTACTCACACTGTTTTAAATGTCCAAATGGCTGCCTGCTGCAACTCGCCTCCGTTTCCATGGCATGTTTCAGAGGCCAGGGGAGACACATTCAGGTAGAGTTAAAATCATTTGTCTGCCTCAATCCACAAAAAATTAATTCAGTTAACTCCTTCAACTATCTTATTTGCCCCTTTAAATGTCATCCCGCCGGCTTTAATTGTCAGCGTCTGGGTGAAATGTGTTATTCAGCAAGTTGGAGCCAGGGTTCGTTCCCACTCCAAAATTTATAATTTTTACTGCCCACCTCCCCCCCAACCCACCCGTTCTTCCAGGTTAAAATTTATGCCCAAGTCACTGTTGACTTGAATTCCAGGGCAGCCTGACACTTTGCCAGGCAACATTAGGAGAAAGTAATCCAATTACTTTGATAATTCTCCTGACAAAATCATCTCATGATTACAGAGTGCTCTAAGTCACTGGAAGGGAGACTTTGACACTGGTTATCTCATCCACTATAAAAAGATCTGTCAACAGACTGCAGAATGGGATCTGTTACACAGGTTATGGTGTCTTCTGGATGACTACAGTGCTTGAGGCTGAATAAAAGGATTGTAGCTGCTGAAGTATCCCTCAGAAGGGTACGTCAATAACTGATTTCCCAAAATGATGCAACACAATTTTTAAAAACACTGCATAATAAAACATTATTTAGCAAACTTTAAAAATATAATTTAACACTTTGCTAGTTATCCAGATTCAAGCTATAGGAGCAAACCTATCTAGTAATACAGATTAAAGGAGTTATGAACTATGACTCATGCTGTCTGCAGTTTCTTTCACTATAAATTCCTTAAACTCCCAGGGGAAGAGTAACAGATCCAGTAAAGTTCACAGAAAGGAGAGCAATTACTGAAGCAAAACCTTTAAGCAACACAGTTTATGTGCGTTAAGGTAGTCACACTTTAAGTGCAAGGCTTCTTGGTCTAGTTGCTCATACTTTTTGTTGTCACATTTGTTGAACTATGTATTCTTAATCAAATAAATCTTTTGTTAATAGATGTATTTAAGTTTAATCTCCAGAAACGTTTTACTTTGTTAGCTCAATTATGTCTAAATATTGCTTCAAAAGGAGATCAGGCTTTGAAGGCTGGACAAAGTATGTTTGTATAGAATTGCTGAGAGATGGATCTATGGCACCACATATGGATTTCCCTTTTCTCTTCAACAACTTGGTTTAGATCTGCATTTTACAGTTTAAGAGTGCCGTTGCTGCCAACCTTCTGACAGGAACATGGACCAGCTGGACTTGTATACTCCTGTTATTCTACATGTCAGGCAATAAGCCTCCACAGACTGACCAACGGAAGGGCATATCTGCTTAACGGCAAATACAAATACACTGGGATTCCTTATGCTGGCTGATAGCAAATGCCAGATTTTGCTAAAAAGAGAAGAAGGATCCCACCATGCAGTTCACTTGACCGATTACCTCAGTGTGAAATACTGGTTTTGGATTTAAATCAGATTTTTCCCCTTAGAGGGCCTTTTTGATTTTTGGACAGATCTTCAACTATCAACAATCTTTAAAAAACTTTAATTAGTAAACTTTATTAGCTTTAAAACTTTTGTACAGCCTTATTTTAAATCTACAATCATAGAGGTGCAAGACTATGATCTACAGTACCAGTAGTTGGCTCAGAGATAGTATGGAAATAAATTCTTCATTCTCAACGGTCCCGATATTACCAGGGAGGTGGGGTGGCGGGGGTGGGGGGTGGCTGTCAACCTGCGCAGCGGGCGGACTGCACCACCGCATCACAGCCTGTCAGCTGGAGGAGCCCTATTTAAAGGGGTAGTTTTCCAATGCTGCTCCTGCAGAAAAGAACCAAATTATAGAATGGAGCAGACCGGGGAATGGCTGATCCCAGATTTACCGATGCCTTACTCCAGGTCCTACTGGATGGGATGAGAAGGAGGAGGGATGTTTTCTACCCGGCGGACGGGAGGAAGTGGCCTGTCTCTGCCACCAAGAAGGCCTGGCTCGAGGTGGCAGAGGAGGTCACCAGCAGCAGCAACGGCTCCCACACATGGATCCAGTGCAGGAAGCGCTTCAATGACCTAACTAGGTCAGCCAAAGTGAGTACACTTACTCATTCTCCTACACTCCGTCTTCCACATCACCGCCCTCACCCCACAACTCCTTCTGCACTGCCAACACTACTCTATCACATCACTCCTCACACCCACTCAAACCTCATCCTTAACTTACCTGCACTTACTCACCTCCCCAGTACTCATCCCACCACTACCACTCAACCCAATCCTCATACAATGTCATGGCTCTGTCTCATACTTACCCTCTGATGCAACTCTTTCAGGGTCAGCCTCACCCAAACCAATGCATTCAGCAGTTGGCCACGTCACCATCCCTCACTCACGCCTCTCTACTTTCTCCCCTTACAGGGGAAGAGAGCCCAGAATGCACCGGAGAGGGCAAAGACCGGAGGGGGGCCACAACATCTGGTTGTCCTCACAGACACGGAGCAGGAGGTTCTGGATAAAGCCGTACCCTCGAGTGCCTGTCCTTCGGGGATGCCGAGACTGGCACCTGACAAACATCTGGTGACAGAACTTCAACATTCAGCACTCACAATAGCAAATGATGTTAACATGCCTTGCCATCTTCAGCACCTCAACATCTGTCATCATGCTTAATATTGCCTTCTGTTCTCTTACAGGGCCTTCAGCGACCGCCGTGCCGGTGGAGGGCGATTCCTCAGAGGACCAGCCGGCCTCTGAGGCGACACCGTCACAACTGAGCAAGCCATCCACCAGCGCTGATACACACACCTCGGTGGGTGCCCATCCTCACTTTGTTGGGGTCACACATGGTGAGTCTCCACACATGTGAGCATGAGCAGACACTGATGGCAGGGGCAGTTGTGGAGAGTCCGCGTCGGTGGGAGCAATCTTCTCCAGGCTCTGCTCAGCTGGACACAAATGCTGAACCCTGGGGGCCATCCATGAAAAGGAGAATGATCGAGGGGCAGCAGCGCATTTGCGAGGTGCTGGGACAAGTGCCACGCGCACTCTCCACAATCACGCAGAGGATGGAGGAGTCCAACTCCTGCATGAGTGGAATGGTGGCACAGGTACAGAAGGGAATCTCTGAGATACTGTTACAGGGAAGTGAGGGCATCTCTGAGATGCTGTCGCAGGTAAGTGCGGGAATGTCTGCGATGGAGAGAAGACTAGCCTCCATCGAGCTTTAAGTGCAGCTCACCAATGAATCCATTGAGGCCCTGACAATGGCCCTTCGGACTCAGGGTGAGCAAATTTCTGCCTTAAACAGGCAGGCAGATACTCTGGCACTGGCCTTACAAGACTTTACACATGTCCTCCAAACTGTCATCCAGCAAGGTGGTAGGAGTGATGTGGCCTGGCCCAGGAGAGGGATGATGGCGAAAGGGGACATGGAAGTGGGGACACCACTCAAAGTGCCCCCACTTCTCACCCGTTGCCCCCCTCTCAACCAGTACCTGCAATGCTGCCTCCTCTCCAGGTGGCTGAGTCTGCCCCTGCACAGGTGCAGGTGGAGCAGTCTTTGGAGGGGCCCTCACGGGCACCGAAACACAGAGGGCGTAGGCCCAAAGCATCTAATCAGTCAGGGCATGAACAAGGGCAACCTGCCACTACCTCTGCTGCAGCCACAGGGGAAGCACCATGTAGGAGTACTTGTAAACGTAAGGTGAAGGTTTTGTGAGCACAAGGGGGATGCACAAGGGTGTTTGATGGTTTGTCATGTTTTTTATTTATGTTTGATTTTTGTTAATGGCACATTAAATATTATTATTGTCACCATTACTGCCACGTCTTGCCCATTCTTGACTGGCATGTGTAATAAGTCCCTTTCATGAGGCTCACCATGAACACCCACACTTGATGCCACCCATTGGGTCACCCTACAGTGGGCGTATGTGTCGTTGCACGACTATTTTGTGCAGGTGCCTGTGGCGCAGCACTGTGTTGTGGAGCTCCACGTGGCGGAGGTGGACGTCGTGCCTGGCGAGGCTGGTGATGTTGCTCATCATCTGATGAAGTATTGAATGCAGCTATGGCGCCCCCCATCCTGACAGTGTGAGTTTGAGGGGGTCCGCAAAGTAGGTAAATGTGTTTGCACAGCAGAGTTTAGGGTATAAATTAATAATTTTGAGTGGAAAGACAAACGTCTTGCAATCAAAATTTGTCTGAAGTGACAGAGTGCCCTGCTGCAATACATGAGGTTTTCCCCCCACCTGTCAAATAATCCTTTGCATCTCCCATTGGCAGCTGGCTGAAACACGTCTGCTCCAACAGGGAGTGTTTCCCACAGCACGGGAAACATGCTGAGGATCCTTCAAAACTGCACCCCTGCCTAAATCTCCACTCAATGAGGTCTGTCAGGTACCTCAAGTATCTAACTGACTATCTAAAGCAGCATCCCGCCGGCTTTAATTGCCGGTGGGAGTCCCACATTCGGGAGCAGCGCGTGCACCCGAACGCATCACTGGGGAACCCGGAAGTCAGCGGGTTGGAGCCAGGCTTTGAACCCGCTCTGGGATTCCGCCATGCAGTAGGAGTTGCTCTTCTGTGCTTGGGAGCTAAGCTACATTGTTGGGGCAAAGTAAAGGAAGCTTTACTCCATGCCTCCCGCGGCTTAGCTAAGCTGGAATGACTACACTCACAATAAGTTCTAAAAGTAGAAAGTGTTCTGCCTAACGCTGACCCTGGCCTTGATGAGCACAAATATACAAACTAAAACTTATCACAGTAAATAGGTGCGTCTTTATACAAACCTGTTTCTAATTTTGTGAGAAAAGATAACCTTGCCCCTTTAAAGTGAATTACAAGTTCACATGAACAAAGTTCCTTATATGTGGAACTGAAAATCTGTATGGCTATGATTTTATTGAACATCAAATCTTTATTTTATTCTATTTTTATGGTTTATATAAGTTACAAACAGGGACAGAAAATAAGTTTTAAAGAGGATATGCATGCCAGAAGCTACTGGTCTTGAGATAAAAGGATAACAGAAATATTTACCAGTTACCCCCACGTGACAGGCAAAAATCGTAATCCATACCACTTAGAATAAAACACTAAGGCCTGGAATTTCCTGTGCATTTGTGCCCAGACACATATTCAGGTCGCAAAGCAAATAAGCAGCCTAAGAGATTGTGGAATTTTGGGCGTAAGTGAGTTCTGCGCGTAAGTACAATGCCCCCAAATCTCCTCCATCTTTCAGGATCATTTATCGACCCCTCCACCCGAATACATCTCCGTCCATAATAATGGCCCCCTGCCCCTCGTTACAGAACCTTATACACAAGTTTCTTGCAATCGCACTTGCTCAGATTATGACTAGATTTCAGGCGCAACAGGAAACAGGCATTTTTCTGGTTGTTTTATTGGAATCTTTTGAGTTTTCATTAAGTTTATCCTCACTGAGACATGCACTTTATTTTGTGGTTCTTAGCCAAGGTGGTGGTAGGGGTGATATAACTGAGACTGAGAGACCCTGCGCTAAGGACAGGAAAACAATCACCCCTAAATGTTATCAAATGACCACTTCTGGAAGGTGCATTGTGTGTGGATGTAGGATGACAGCAGGATAAAGCTCCATGTGATGCCTCCTGCCATTAAAGGTCACTGGTTAGGCACACACATGACAAATGGCCACTTAAGAAAAATACTGGAGGTCAGCTGACGCCCGCTGAGCTATCCACCAGCTTGAGTCAGTGTCTTTAGAAAACAGAATCTTCTGGAACACAATTGGCTGTGGACGGAACTTTACGCACACTCGGGCCTTTTTAGGATTTTTTTGAACTGCACCTAGATCAGTTTGGTTTGGGAACATCCCTTCAAAGCAAAGATCCGTATCACATGCTGGCTAGCTCATCCCTAAGCCAGTCTATTCAAAAATAAGATGTGTGGTAAGGGCCAGCTGCTATGAGGAGAAAAAGGTGACAACATGATACTAACAATAACAGTGTTTTAAAGCACGACTCTTTTCCAAAGAATGTCTTGTTATTAGGTCAATAAATCAAATGAACTAGCAAAAGGGTCTAAACGCAGTCCAATATAAAATGTAGATAAAACTTTATATTTTGTTCCCATCATGCTCCTACACAATATTGTTCAACAAATTAGCACTGCAATAATTGTATAGCATCATTAGCTTATTGATTGATATTAAAATCAGTGCATAATGTTGGAAGTTAAGAGCGTCACTTTACACAGCATTCCACTGATAAGCTTAATCGTCTGTTTTTGTCCATAAAAGGAGAAAACTTTAAAATTCACGGAGTGGGATTCTAAGTAGCCACAAAAATGCTGTCTCGATTTCATAGGCCAATCTGTCTCTCCTTTATTATCTAATGGAAACACTTCTATTTCAATCTTAAAGAGAGGTCTGATTATTACTAAAAGACTACTAAACCAGAAAAATGGCATTTAATCCAGCATGATAACCTAAAGTACAATGTTATAGCTCTGAAAATGGTATCTAAGATTTGCAGTAGTTCCACCATATTTTATTATAACCAATAAACACTTATTGTACGATTAATCACTCAGTGCTGCGGCACTACAGTAGTTGATGGCCTGGCATTTTCCACAGAATATTAAAAGAGTTTCTAATAACTAGGGTTAAATAAACCGAACATGTGCAATGTTCAGTGTTTTCTGCTACATGGCATTCTGTACACTCTGTATAAACAAAGTCATGACCCAAAAATGAAATTTGCATGGAACTTTTTTTCTCTCCTACATTAATTCGTTACAGTTCCAGAGCACCAGCCACCCTCCTATATTTGCCCAAAGGGTCGTTAATCATGGATTAATGACCCTTTTAACAGTGAACATGGTAGGCTATTCCACCATAGGGGAATCACAACTAAGCACAATCCTTTTATCCAATGTATTATATATATATATAAAAAAAACGTACACACACCCTTGCAGGGATCACTGCAATGAGTCTGCCTGAGCTGCTCTGCAGCTGTTTGAGTATGTGTTCCTGGTGGGCATAATGCTGGTGACCACCCTCACTAAACTGCAATCTTCAGTACGAGTGCATGGAGGGCCACTGAAGCCAATGATTACTATAAAATGTGGGAGAATGCTGCCCTATTTTTCCCTCCTGAACCCAGGGCCAATTATAACTCCATAATGCCAGCCCAGCTGAGATCAGCTGATTCAACACATACTGGGGATCAAACTTGGGACGTTCTTGGTCTCTATAAGCTCAGCTATTCACCAGACAATCTCACTGAGCCATGGGGGAGCATATCAGTCTTTTGTAGATTACTATAGTATAGTTAGTTTGGAGGCATCGCAGAGAGCCTAGTGTGAATGAACAGCCAGGAAGTATGCAAAGTCAAACCTTCCTGTGTGTGGTTTAATAAATGATTCAGGAATATTGAAACTGTAGTTGAATAGTCACTGTGCGTAATACCAACTCAAAAATGTCTGAATAGAAGCATATGACATGTGAAAGCAAGTAATTATACTGAAAGTGCAGTAGGACCTGGGCTTGTTACAACATTCCATAATTTTGAGTACAACGGAGCCTGAAAGGGGATACCGGTGATGAAGCTGCAAGATTTATTTTCCAGGATATCTGGGGGCATGCTATTCCAGAAGGTTTTGATTTTTGATACATTATTTGGTGCATTTTCCAGTATTGTGAAATTTGCAATGAATATGTGTATTGCATTTTTACATTTAAAAACTAAGAGACTTTTGTTCAATTTTGTTGAAAATTACTCCCTAATTATAATTTTTTGAGAATTATTTTGCTTTGATATTTCAAAAATCCTGTCTTCCAGTGCCAGCAAATAACCTTTTACTAGGACACAAAAGTTTTATTTATTTTTTAAAAGATGCCTAATAATATATTGCAGATTCAAACACAGTCTCATTGACCATAGGATCATTCCAGTCAGGGTTGTAGGCAACAAAGTTACAATTATAATAGTCCTTCCACATGGTACCTCCTGCAAATAACTGGTGGTGCACTAATATGTGGTATACTCCCCTGGAATGTTTAGAATTTTTACATGAAAAATGATTCATCCTGATTATTACACTTTTATACTTCACAGTTTGTAGATTTACAATCTAAAGAAATGAAAAACAACAGACCAGCGCAACCCAGCTTCCCCAAAGCACTGCTCTTAGCTTTCTCCTTCTCCCAAAGTGCAAAGTTTCTTTTCCTTTGTCATTCTCTTTTATTCTGCCTCTGTCTATCTCTCTTTCTCTCTCTATCTCTCCCACTCTTTCGCTCTCACATTCCCTCAAGTATTGTCCTGACATCCCTCCGTCAAAATGTTGCTCCTGACTTCCACTCCAAGTGTTGTTCTCAGCTTCTTCCCTTTCTCTTTCCAAATACACTGTGCTGTTCCCAGCTTCACCCCTTCCACAACCCTACTCCAAATGTGCTGCACATATCTTCTTCCCCAACCATCCCACCCCCTCCAAGTGCTGCTCCTAAGCACCCACCAGCTGGTGTGCCCAATCTGGTGAGAATTCCCACTCACGATGTACAGCACCATCAATCACAGCAGGAGCAACAACAATCAACAGTGGCTTGCATTTATTCAGCGTCTTTAATGTAGTAAAACGTCCCAAGGTGCTCCACAGGACCGATCAAACAAAATTTGACACCGAGCCACATAAGGAGATATTAGGACAGGTGACCAAATGATTGGTCAAAGAGATAGGTTTTAAGGAGCGTCTTAAATGAGGAGAGAGAGGTAGAGAGGCGGAGAGTTTAGGGATGGAATTGTAGAGCTTAGAGTCTAGACAGCTGAAGTCACAGCCGCCAAAGGTGCAGTGATTAAAATCGGGGATTCGCAAGAGGCAAGAATTGGAGGAGCGGAGAGATCTCAAAGGGTTGTAGGGCTGGAGGAGGTTACAGAGATAGGGAGGGGCGAGGCCATGGAGGGATTTGAAAGCAAGGATGAGAATTTTAAAATTGAGGTGTTCCCAGACCGGGTGCTAGTGTAGGGCAGTGATCACAGGGGTGATGGGTAAACAGGATTTAGTGCGAGTTAGGATATGGGCAGCAGAGTTTTGGATGATCTCAAGTTTTTGGAGGGTGGGAGATAGGAGGCCGGCCAGCAAAGCATTGGAATAGTCAAGTCTAGGGTAGCAAAGGCATGGATGAGGGTTTCAGCAGCAGATGAACTGAGACAGGGGTGGAGTTGGGCGATGTTACGGAGGTGGAAATAGGTGGTCTTGATGCCAAGGTTACGAACTGTCTGGTTCAGCCTCAGACAGAGGCCAGGGAGAGGGATGGAGTCGGTGGCTAGGAAACAGAGTTTGTGACAGGGACCAAAGACAATGGCACGATTTTAAAAGTGAAAAACCGGTGGGTAGAGGGTGGGGGGCATTCAAAATTGCAACCATTTCAGACCCGCCCCAACCTGCCTGCAACCTGCCCATTTCCAGTTTTCACCAGGGCGGGAGAAGGGGCGGGCTACCAACCCGCTCCCAGGAGGCAGGTCGGGCCTAAAAACCTTTCAAGGAGGCTTTGGGCCTCCATTTTCCCACAGTTTCCAATTTCAACGCCGGGGATCCAGGATTCCCGGGCCTTCTCTTTCATGCCTTGTGAAAGGAGGCGAGAAGGCCCGAGACTAACAGGCAGGTACCTTTCTGGCAAAGCTTGTGGGCCCGGAGGAGCAGGAGTATCTCCCCCAGCCCCAATAAGCCTACCTGCAGTGACCCTCCAACGCTTGCGGACCCCCGCCACCCCCCAATGATCACGGACCCCGGACCCCGATCCATGATTCCCCCCCAACAAATGTGAACCCCCGCGATGATCCCCGATCCTGACACCTCCCCGTGGCTGACCCCCGATCCATCCCCCCATGACTGACTCCCCCCGTGATCCCCACTCCAACCCATGCCCTGTTCCAACCTGTGCCCCATGCCAACCTATGCCCTGTGCCAACCCATGCCCTGTGCCAACCCATGCCCTGTGTCCCTGCCCGTGTTCAATGCCAACCCATGACCCCCCCTCCCATCCATACAAACAAAGACTTACCTGAACACGGCCTCTCCCTGGCTGGTTTCCCGTCTGACTGAGACCAGCCTGTCAATCAGGCCGGTCAGTCAGATGGCAAACTAACAAAAAATAAATAAAAGGCGTCCTTACTTCAAAATTGTAAGGACGTCCAGGAAACCCATAATTTAGGGTTTCCCGTCAACAATTTGCCATCCCCTTCCCGGCTCGGAGTCAAAATCATGTCCAATAGCTTTGGCCTTCCCAATATTCAGTTGGAGGAAATTTTTGCTCCTCCAGTACTGGTTGTTGGACAAGCAGTGTGACAAATCAGAGACAGTGGAGGGATTGAGGGAGGTGGTGGTGAGATAGAGCTGGCTATCATCAGTGTGCAGGGGCAGCAGTAGGGAAAGAGCCTGATCCACTCTGATTTTGGTCCTAGAACACGGACACAAGGATAAGCCCCCAGAATGCTGATGTGTCAAACATGGAATGTTGGCATATGTGATTTAAACTGGAAACTATATTATGTCCTTAGTGTTGGGAAATTTAAAGCCAGAGAAAAACTTCTACAGCTTGGAATTTAAGAGAATAAAATATGAATTTACAGTTTATTTTGTCAAATATATTAAATAATTAAATTATTGTTTGGATGGGAATGGCTTTGAATACCATTTCAGTTTATGCCTTAGACCATCCTACCTACCCAGCTAAAGAATGTGTGATGAAAACCATTGCTGTAAATGGGAACATTCCACACCACAAATATTTGATTATCAATCAATGCAAAGAATCACTCATTGTTGGTAAATTAAGGCCTTTAATGAATTGCAGTTTTCAGCAACATGAGGAAAGTAAGTTAATAATAGAGACCATAGTAAGGAACACCAATTAGTTATTTTTTAGATCCTGAAATAACCTACCTTTGAGTATGCTGCTTAGACATTCATATATCCTGTAGTGCATCAGAATATATTGACTTTGTAGCCGACTTCATGGGCTAATTTTACAAATCCATGTAGCAGAGAATCTCAACCATTGGCAGCTCAAATTAGAAATTCATATGTGCACTTCTCACAATTTTCCACCCATTAAATGGTCAGAAAATGCTGGGCAGTGCATGCCTAAATCTCCTGTTAGTACTGCTGGTGGGTGAGGCTCTCCACTAACATGACAAAGTTGTAAAATGATCCTCTATGCCCTTTAACAGAACGGGGACATACAACATTGGACTTGACCACTTGACCTACAAGTGACAAAAGAACTGAGTGTGCTGATAGGGCCCATAAGTTGAATATCTTCCATATCTAGCACCCCTCTCCACATTGCTTATTCTATTAATTGTATATCCTACAAAAGTGCCAATGCGTGGAAACCATTGGATGTTGCTTTATTTGTAAAATTGTTTGTGAGCATTAATTTTCTCAGAGGAATAGCAGTACTTCCCAGCACTGGGTGGTCCAGATATTGGCAGGTAATGGTTATGTAGCATTTCGCAATTGCTTCAAGTGGTTCTTGCTCCAATTGTATTCACTGATTGCCACGCAATAGGCTCTGTGGCTGTTTTCATGATATAAATGGTCAGTCAGATAAGAAAAACTATTTCTTTCGTACGACTTACATACTTTGTGTTGTCGCTACTGTAACAACCCCTTCTTGTACATTTAAAATGTAAAATTGATCTTTTTATCAAGGTGCAGCCAGGATATGATAATTTTTTTCTGAAATTTTTGTCTCCCTATAATGTAACTTTATTGGTAGCATTTGGATTGAGCAATCTGGATTCAATTAAAGTTGGCCCAGCATTAGCAGTTGGTGGGCTAATGTTACATGCCTTGCATAGTGCGCTCACTCTATAACTTTTGTAAAGGCATAAAATTACATAAAACAGAAATGCCACACTTTGGGGGAATTTGTAGAGTACAACGTGAGCATCTTTTGATTCCAAATAACTTGATCTTAAATTTTTACACCTAAGTATTTAAACATAGACAATAGGATGCGCATTGGGGGTGATTTTAAACCCCAAGAATGGGTGGGTTGGGGGCGAGTGAGAGTTGAAAATAGTTGTTTTTTGGGTTGCAACGGCAACCCGGCTTTATTTCTGGGCTTAACGTCGGCACATAAAAGTACAGGCTTCCCACTGGGAATGCAGAGTCCAAAGATTTTGCGGTTGCGACCCAAAAAAACAACTATTTTCAACCCGCACCTGCCCCCAACCCACCCGTTTTTGGGGTTTAAAATCACCCCCATTGTCTCTCGATTGCCTCAAACACAAATAATTGAAGCAGCTGGAAAATTTTGCAGGTCTTTAATTTTGGGCCAAAATATTTCTTTATTCCCTACACACTGGTAATTTGCAAACATATCATTTCACTCCGGGATTTGCTTTGAGTAACCAATAAAGAAATTAAAATATTCTCTGATCACAATATTTGTTACAAATTCCTGCTACATGAAGACTGGATATCGTGGGTACCTAGAATTAAAGGGGTCACTGCATTGCACAACAACAACGAAGAAAGCACATTTCAGAAAACAATACATGGGGGCCGATTTTCGGATGGCCGAGCGGGTGCATTGGGGATGGGGGGGCTCCGAAAATGGCGGAATCCCGGAGCATGTTCGGAGCCCGGCTCCAACCCGCTCACTTCTGGGTTCCCCAATGACGCATTCAGGTGCGCCCACAGCTCCCGTATGCGGGACTCCCACCGGCAATTAAAGCCAGCGGGATGATAATTTAGATACTTATTTCGCCAGTTGAGGTACTTGACACTCCTCATTGGGTGAAGATTTTGGCAGGGGTGCAATTTTGAAGGATCCTCAGCATGTTTCCCGTGCTGTGGGAAACACTCCCTGTTGGAGCAGATGTGTTTCAGCCAGGAACCAGTGGGAGATGCAAAGGATTTTTTGACAGTTGGGGGGAAAACCTCATTTATTGCAGCAGGTCACTCTGTCACTTCAGACAAAGTTTTGGCTGCAACACCTTTGTCTTTCCACTGAAAATTATTAATTTATACCCTAAAAATTAAACTCTGCTGTGCAAACACATTTACCTACTTTGCGGACCCCCTCAAACTCACACCATCAGGATGGGGGGGCGCCATAGCAGCATTCATCACTTCATCCGAGGACGAGCAACATCACCAGCCTCGCCAGGCACACCGTCCAACTCCGCCATGTGGAGCTCCACAACACAGTGCTGCGCCACAGGCACCTGCACAAAATAGTTGTGCAACTGCACATACACCCACTGTAGGGTGACCTAATGGATGGCATCAAGTGTGGGTGTTCATGGTGAACCTCATGAAAGGGACTTATTACACAAGCCAGTCAAGAATGGCCATGACGTGGCAGTAGTGGTGACAATAATAATATTTAATGTGTCATTAACAAAAATTAAATATCAATAAAAAACATGGCAACCCTTGTGCATCCCCTTTGTGCTCACAAAACCTTTGCCTTACGCTTCCTACTACTCCTACATGGTGTTTCCCCTGTGGCTGCAGCAGAGGTAATGGCAGGTTGCTCTTAGTCATGCCCTGACCGATTAGATGCTTTGGGCCTACACCCTATGGGTTTCGGTGCCCGTGTGGGCCCCTCCAAAGACTGCTCCATCTGCACCTGTGCAGGGGCAGACTCGGTCACCTGGAGAGGAGGCAGCATTGTGGGTACTGGTTGAGAGGGGGGCAACGGGTGAGACGTAGGAGCACTTTGAGTAGCGTCCCCACTTCCATGTCCCCTTTCACTATCATCCCTCTCCTGGGCCAGGCCCACATCACTCCTTCCACCCTGCTGGACGACAGTTTGGAGGACATGTGTGAAGCCTTATAAGGCCAGTACTAGTGTGTCTGACTGCCTGTTTAAGGCGATAGAAAGTTGCTCACCTTGAGTCGGAAGGGCCGTTGTCAAGGCCTCAATGGATTCATTGGTGAGCCGCGCTTGAAGCTCAATGGAGGCTAGCCTTCCCTCCATCACATTCCCGCACTTGCCTGCGACACTATCTCAGAGATGCCCTCACGTCGCTGTGACAGTATCTCAGAGATTCCCTCCTGTACCTGTGCCACCATTCCACTCATGCAGGAGTTGGACTCCTCCATCCTCTGCACGATTGTGGAGAGTGCGCGTGGCACCTGTTCCAGCACCTTGCAAATGTGCTGCTGCCCCTCGATCATTCTCCTTTTAAAGGATGGCCCCCAGGGTTCAGCATCTGTGTGCAGCTGAGCAGAGCCTGGAGAAGAGTGCTTCCACTGACGCGGACTCTCCACAGCTGCCCCTGCCACCAGTGTCTGCTCATGCTCACATGTGTGGTGACTCACCATGTGCGACCCCAAATAAGTGAGGACGGGGATCCACTGAGGTGTGTGTATCTGCGCTGGTGGATGGCTCGCTCAGATGTGACGGTGCCCCCTCAGGGCCGGGAGGTCCTCTGAGGAATTGCCCTCTGCCGTCACGGCGGTCGCTAAAGTCCCTATAAGAGAACAGAAGGCAATATTAAGCATGATGACAGATGTTGAGGTGCTGAAGATGGCAAGGCATGTTAACATCATTTGCTATTGTGAGTGCCGAATGTTAAAGTTCTGTCATCAGCCGTTTGTCGGGTGGCAGTCTCGGCGTCCCCCACGGACAGGCACTCAAGGGTGCGGCTCAGTTCCAGAGCCTCCTGCTCCGCGTCCATGGGATGAACTGATGTTGCGGCCCCCCTCCGGTCTTCACCCACTCCCGTGCATTCTGGGCTCTCTTCTCCTGTAAGGGGAGAAAGTAGAGAGGCATGAGTGAGGGATGGTGACGTAGCCAACCGCTGAATGCATTGGTTTGGGTGAGGGTGACTGTGAAAGAGATGCATCAGAGGGTGAGTATGAGACAAAGCCATGACATCGTGTGAGGATTGGGTTTAGTGGTGGGATGAATACTGGGGAGGTGGGTAAGTGCAGGTAAGTTGAGGATGAGCTTTGAGTGGGTGTGAGAAGTGATGTGATAGAGTAGTGTTGGCATATACAGAATGAATTGTGGGGTGAGGGCGGTGATGTGGAAGACGGAATGTAGGAGAATGAGTAAGTGTACTCACTTTGGCTGACCTAGTTAGGTCATTGAAGCGCTTCCTGCACTGGATCCATGTGCAGGAGACGTTGCTGCTGCTGGTGACCTCCTCTGCCACCTTGAGCCAGGCCTTCTTGGTGGCAGAGACAGGCCACTTCCTCCCGTCCGCCGGGTAGAAAATACCCATCCTCCTATTCACCCCATCCAGTAAGCCCTGCAGTGAGGCATCGGTAAATCTTGGAGCAGCCTTTCCCCTTGGCTGCTCCATTCTATAATTTTGGTTCTTTGCTGCAGGAGCAGCCTTGGAGGACTGCCCCTTTAAGTAGAGCTCCTCCAGCTGACAGCCTGTGATGTGGGTGCGCAGTCCGCCCACTGCGCAGGTTGACCACGGTAAACCCGGAAGCCACGGTAAGTGGCTTCAATTTACCTGCGATTGCGTGGGGATCGGACGGATTTCACTGGGCGGGTTACCTTCGTGCCCAGTCACACCGCCCCCCCCCCACCACCCGCTGCCGTCCCGCCTCCCTGGTAATATCGGGGCCAAGATCCCACCCCCATCCGATCAGCAAAAGGAGGTAACTCTGGCTCCAAATGGTTTTTGATGGACTGAAGGTTTGGTCTTTTAAAGCTTCTTTCCACAGTATTGGTTTCAAGGGGATTTTTGACTTGGAGTTTCTTTCTCCCTAATCTTGCAGTGTTTCAGTGGCACTTTTAAAACTCTTCTTCAGACATTCACACATGATGATCCCAAGATACTGTATTAGCCTTCTCTGTGGTATGTAGTGTAGAGGAGGCCACGCATAACACAGTGGGCACAGACAAATATAAACAACATTTATGTTTAATCATCTCATTTTAGCAATGGAGTGAAAATGGTGGAGGCAAATTAGAAGTAAGTATCATAAACAGCACTTATAAAATGTTAATATCTTCGCAAATCATCTATTTTAGCAGTTACATTCTGAATCTAAGGGTGCAGTTTTTGCACTGACACAAAAAGGGCAGTATAATTCTGACAGGAGCAGTGTGAGACATTCTCCCCCCCAATTCCTCCTCGAAAGGAGGCCATCTCATATTGCTTTGCATTGACTCTACCTCCAGCATGGTGTCAACCTGAGTTTAAAAAATATTCAGGGGGTCCACTGGACTTCCTGGACACTTTATAAATATTGTTTTAAATGTTTTGACAGTGTGGATGCTTACAAACATGCTCTCAAAACATTTAAAACTTACTGACTTGGGGTGGAGCTCTGCACATGTGTGCAAGCTCTCACGTGCAGAGCTCGCTCCTGGATCAAAGGGTTGTATTCACAAACAGTACAAATAAAATGTGAACAGAAACAATGGCTACCAATCTGAGGTCGATAACAATAGCTGAAATTTGGATTAGATCACTTTGCATCGCACTGAAGCAAACATCCAATTCACTCATTTCCCTTTGAATTTATTCCAATAAGTAAAATAAGCATGTCTCTCTAGACATTTGACGAGTTGGTTCCCAGTCTAGAAGTCAAAAGTCTTTGCCAGAGTTGCTGGTGACTCAAACTCAAATACCTCAGTGGGGTGACTTTTATAACAGGCTTCTAGCAGTCCAGCTGGGAGAAACACTGATGATGTTCTCCAAGAAATCTGGTCCAGACTGTCCCACCTGGGGAACCAAATGGGAGAGAACAAGGGGTAAAATCTGTAACACAATGAATAAAAGTAGAACATTTATATGCACATTGATTTGAATATGGAACACCAGACAGATGAGTAATTTACCACAGTATATCTCCACCCTGTTCTGTGGTATGAAGAATGAAGTTAATAGAAGTCTACAAAGAGTAGAAAAACCCATAGACATTTTTGGAAATACTGATACTGTACCCGCAGAATTCAGTTTTTTTTAAAAAAAGAGCACTCCTTGGGTCATATCTTTAGTTCAAATTCCAGGAAAAGAGGACTTAAAGATTTTGTTAAATACAGAAGAATGACCATAGCTAAATGTAATGCACAATGTGGGACACAGTGAAGAAGAAAAATGTTACACCATGCCATGTACATTCTGCTCTTAAATTCAAAGTAATTATTTACTATACACGATATTTCATTCACTGCTGACTTGCGTATGCTGTGCAGTATTAAAATCATCCTGCATATACTTACTATCACTATGCATTTATATATGTCATACAAATGTCCAATTTACATAAAAGTATACATAAATTGAACATTTCACTTCTGGGACCTTGTGTTGAAATCCAGACTAGACTGGTGGTATGACATTCTTTGCTCTCTGTCTGCCATAGATACCTAAGAACTGAAGTTATTTTGTGCAATTTTAATTAGTTTCACAATCCCACAGTGTTGATAATTTAACACAAATTGGCACTAAATTTTTGATGTCACTAACAAAGGCCACAAGTATGATTGGTGCAGAAAGTGGGACTGGGCACACTAGTCCAATAGGTGGTGCTCTTCTGAGGTCAGAGGTTAAGGCGCATTGTTGGGTTGGTGTAAATAAAGCTTTTTCCTGCATCTGATCTAGGTTTTTCCAAGCCTGGGAATGCTTGATGAATTTTCAGTCCTAACTTCTCTTCTGCGTTATGCATCTGAGCAGGAGAAAGGCAACTCTAAAGTTCTCAAAAACCTTTAACACTATTACAACTCTGTTGGCCGACTCATCAGAAAATTGAGGAGCATCAGGCTCCTAGAAACTATAGCCAGCTACACTCATTAAAGTTCACTCATGGACAGGACCAGTGCATGCATGTTCACTCATGTTGGTGATATTATTATGGGTTTCACCATCAAATAAAATAAGAGCTTTGTTATATTTAAGCAATAATGAACACCTAAGAAACTGTATTAGCAAAGATGAATAAGACAGCAAATAAAATGAAAGTAATTATGGAGCTGTGATACTCATACTAATTTGACACAGTCAGTTTAAAAATTTTGAATTGAATGTGATTCAGCAAACCTCCTGGATTCTTATTAAAGCCAGGAAGAGCCAACTATCTTGGTACATTGTTGAAGTACACATTAAAACAAATACCCAATGATTTCTAGAAGTCACAGTAAGCACTAATCAGAACATATACACTTAGCTAAACATGAATCAGATATCTGCCAGTTATTAATCATAAAATCAATGGGACCACATACCAGGAATCATTAATGCCATCAATATAAATGCAAGTACTTTGCTTGGGTTATCTTTGAAGCTAAAGCATATATGGAAAACAAGTACTTTGGGATAATTTTAAACTAACCCCTGTTGGGAAACTGACGGGATCGGATCAGCCACCCATTTTACACCCCGCCCGATTTTACATTCCACTGACCCATCCCACACCCTGGGGTCAGGGACATTGGCATATTGTAGGCAGGTAGCCGCACGATTTCCAGCCTAACTGGGTGCCTGCCTTAGGAAGGGAGCCTGCCGTAGCCTAAGTGGACTAGCTGTACTGGCCAAAAAGTTTTAAAGAATTTAGAAGTTTTTGAATTTTGATCTGCAAATCAATTGTGATAGTTTAACGTTTATCTGTCCCTCTCCCCCACCCTTAGCAATGCTGGGCGACAGGGATCCTTGAGCAAATGGAGGGAGATATTTTGTAAAGGTGGATTTGTCTCATTTAAATGACATTATAATATATTCACTTATTTGTGGGTGAGCATCTCGATGTGTCCACCCCCAAATTCACCAGGATTTGGGATGGGGCAAAAAGAGGCAGTGACTCAGTGCGACCCATCCCAAACTCTTCCTCTGCCTATCCAGATAATGCTGCTAATGCACCCTGAGTAAGGAGGAATTTTGGCCAAACCGTTTTTAATATATTTAAATGTATAAAATTATGTTGAGCATGTATAAGAGATTTTGTTATAGTTTCAAGTTTTCTACCATATGAGCATTGCCCACCAATTCTGCTTTATTCTTAAAGTATTGCAGTAAATTTGTTAGATATGCTTTCCATAAACCTGTGGCACCTTGAAGTTATTGGCCTAGAAATTGTAGAAACAATCCCTGGGCCAGAGGCTCACCCGATATTGGGCCTCGGGCCTCATTTGAATGAGACCAGCGAGTTTATATTTGTAGTGAAGTAAGGGCAAGATCCATAAGGCTGGACTGAAGGAAGACAAAACGACAGTGGTAGAATTGATGGTGGTGATCAGGATTGCAGGACTAATGATGTACTGGGGACGGGAGGGATGGTTCAAGTGAAACGCTCTTTGATGAACAGCTGTGTCAGGGCTCTGGCAGCTACTGCTCGACGATGTTTCTGTTGGCAGCGTGGATCTCAATGTAGGCCAGCTCTGCAGCTGTGCCCGTGTTCCTGACAAGAGTTATGAGTCAAGTCTGAAGAGGACATCCCTTGTTGCCCAGTAGCCAGCCTGGAACAAAGGCAGCACAGAGGATTGGTACAGGGTAAATGAATCATTACTGTGGCCAGGATACCGGGCACAGATCTGCCCGACACAGCGGTGGACAACAGACTGTGAGATGTCGTTGATGTCACCTACTGCAGGAGCCTATTGCATAAAGGGTAAGGGCCACAATGACCTTGACAGCCACAGGCAATGCTATTCATTCTCTAGAACAAGACTCAAGTTGTAGCTGCGGCAGATTACATAACTCAATGACGACCTTTTTCGTGAACTGAAGGCACCTGAGACATTGCTCCTCAGTAAAGTTGAGGGAGGAGAAATGCTCTCTGAACATTCGCTGTGGATATGGCCTCCTGCGCTGTGCCTTCCTTCTCCCTCTTCCACGAGCTGCTCCTGCTCTCTCCTATCCTCCTTGCTGCTCCACCTCGTCGTCCAGCCCCAAAGGCAGCCCTATCAGACCTCCCATAACTGCAGTAAAACTATTTTGAAGGCAGCCAAAAACAGTGCTGCACCAGAAAAAAATTCTTCTCAGAAGTCAGAATTAAGTTTTCACAGTGAGAAAACAGGCCAAAATACACCCAGAAGTTAACCAGCAGCCTCAAATGACAAACCAGCAACTAACCTGTATGTAGTGGATGAGCCCTTTAAATACACTGCTGATGGACTCTTCCTGCCTGTTCGTGCCACGAGTTGCTGGGCGAGTTTATAATGTGACAATTCAGATGCTGGGGTAACCCAATATGACAAAAGGGTCCTACAACAAGCGTAGGACCCTTATTTGAATATTTTTCTCACTTTGAATTAAATAGTTCTGGTGTGTACCCTGGATGCTTACGGAGCTTCCGGGGTACAGCTTCCAGCAGATGGTGAGCGTGTGCGGCCCGCCCGCCATATTGAATGCTTAGGCACCCAATTTGTGCCTGAGAAACAGGCATGTTGTGATCGAATTTCTAGGCTCTAGTGTCAAAGGGCTAATCGACGAGGAAAGAAAGGAGACACTTGAGCTTCTAGACATGTTTGATTGATAATCTTATAGAGCTAGATAAGATAATTATGGGAACAGAAAAGATAAATCTGGAATATTAATTTAAATTAAATTGCAAAAGTATGACAAGGGAATACAGTTTCAAGCTAGTGAAAGGTAAACTCAGGACATTCTCACACAAAGTGATAGTGACATTTTGGGATTTTTTTGACCATTTTTCCATAGGTCATAGGTCCCTGATTTGCATATTAAAAGGGGCCTACCACCTGAACAGGCAGGTGCTTCGGTCACCCAGCGGTCGGCCCCTCTGAAAGTGGCAGCAGACTGATCATTGGATTTAACAGGACAGTAAGTCTGCTAACATAATTTTGAGGCTGTTACTGCCCCATTAATGTCGATTTTGGCAAGTTAAAATTGACCCTAATGTATCTGGAATGAGGCATTTTGCTTCCATGTATTAACTTAATTTCAGCACTTACCAAAAGACACAGGAAAGCAAAAATGAGTGTTTGAAAAATTATCCCAACATTTCTTAACAAAGGTAAGACAATGGGCAACCTCCCAGCCCTCAGTATTTCTGCTGCAATCCCATAGCACCTTCAGCCAGTTAAAATGGGGTTATTCCCTTGCGAATGGGGGCCGTTTCCCTCACAAGTGTAGCAAACGAATGAATGTGAACCTGGTGACATAAACACAATGGAGAGGAGAATCTGTGTTCACAAAATGTTTCTGCTGCAAGTGGAAACAATTTTAAACTAACACAGCAACATAAAAACATAGCACATTATTTCGATAACGTATAAATCAGTGATTACTTTGGAAACTGTGACTTTACTAAAGACACAAAAGCACATTACAACAAGAGATTCCATAAAAAAAATTTAAATCCCAGCTTCCTTCTGATTCCCTGGTTATACTTTGTATTATCTCAGTTAAGTTGGACTAATTAGCATCTTCTCTTTAGCTTTGCATTTGCATACAACTCCTCCAGATTCCTATCTGCCTCAGCTCAATGTACCGCTAATACTTCCAAGTTATCTTATAAAACTGTCTTCCAGGCACTGCACTGGATGTACCCCCACCTTTAATATGTAGGCACTTGGTGATTTATGTACTCACTATAAAAAATGTCATTAATACTCGGTAACTTTTTTTATTCTGGCACTGCAGTTACTACAGTACTCTGGTAAGACGGATCTCTGCCGTGCTTTTAGGGAGGGGGAGGGTTATGATTTTACTGCAGACGTGTCAGTGATTCACATTACAGATTTTGTTTTTTTTTCCACAGTATTCCATTGTTATGAGTCATCGGCATGGAGCGAATCCTGCTCGTTCAGTAAGGCCTCACAGCCTTGGCGCTGGAGTCAAACACTGTACATTCAGAGCAATGTAACAAGGATTCGGGAATAAGTACTGCAAACAAATTTTACTTGAGAACAGCTAAAAAACATCAACACATTCAATCATAATTGTTTTTTCTGGTATCTGTGCAGATTTTCTCTTTCTTTTCTGTACAATCAAACGGCACATGGAGCAGAATAATGCCTTTGCTCGAAAGGGCATATTATCTGCAGTTGGTCAGAATTAAGTAATTTTTTCCATAACATTTCTCTTAGTTAAAAACCCTGGGGTGTTTTTGTTTTCACTGCAGTCTGAGAGCTCTGGGTCAGAGCTGTCTTTTTGGTATGTATGTGTCTGGTTTCAGCAATAAAACGTTGAAACTGGAGTTGCAGATGGTGGAAAATACTCCTTAATGTGACTATCCCGACCATATCTAACTGAATTCACCACCATAAATTTCAGCTATAGAATGGTGCCAAAAGTGACTTATTTTTAGCTTTTAATTATTAAGTCTCCAACTAACGGTCGCAGTTGTATTTTTCCCATTGCTACTTTAGACCCCTGGGCTCAAGTTTGTATCTTAATCTCAGAAAAAAACAATTACAATATCAAATTGACATCGTTTTGCATTAACAGTACAACTCCATTCCAAAGAAATAAAAAAAATAATCCCACTTCTGGGGCACACTGTTAAGTAGAAACGCAAACCAGGAGATTCATTCTAGGTTGGTACAAGTGCTTAATTTGAATGTCCGGCCACTCTTTGGGACTAAAAAGCCAGTCTGTGTATTATTGCCTTGATTGCCCAAAGAGGTTAAACATGGAATAAAAAAGGTTATTAATTTAAATTACCACTGAAATAGTAACAAAAGTATTCATCATTTGCAGTAACAACTTATTTTTGGAAGTCACAGCGTAGCCGTTTAGTCGTTCCCATAGAACACAGACTGAGGATCACATTTTCCTTTATGAAAAATTAGAGGTCAGGGAACAGTTGAGCATGACTGGTAAAAGGCAGTAATGGGCGTTTCTGCCATTTTTACAGTCACCCTGGTTACTGCTCCACTGATAAAATGCATTTCTGGAAATTTATGGGAGGAAAGAAATTGCTGATTAAGGACTGTGTTGTTAAAGCCCAATCAGGACGAATTTTAGCCGAATCGAGCAGGGAGTGAACAGAATGGAAATTTGAGTTGTTAGCTCACATGCAGAATCTGACTTAGTAGAATGAAGAAGGGTGAGATATTAATAATAAAGAAGCATCCATAATTGCAATATAACCAACGATGCCAAGCAGATTATTGTTGACATACAACTAATTGTCGGTCCAATATGGTGACTGTCTAGTGTCATGGCTTCAGTATTCTATGATACTGAATCAACACACAACAAAACATACTGGAGACTTAATACAAAGGCATGAAATCCAATTCCAAAAAAAAACACAGTAAGTGTCTCATGTCATAGGGCTGATCCCTATAATGAAAGCCTCACAGAAATGTTTGTGCAAAGGTCCATTGTACTAGAGGCTTATTGTCCTTTGCCATGTGATGACCATAGTCCTTTACAAATAGGTGATTTTCCATTGGCAAAAAGTCAGTGCCTTGTGTTGTTCAGTCGCTCTCTTTCTACTCAAGGAAATATTATTTGTAATTTGCTTTGGGCGTATAACCATGACTTTGCACAAAAATCAAACTCAACTGAGATGCAATTCCACAAAAATTGCAGAATACTTATTAGAAATCAAAACATCTTTCAATGCTTTGAACATTTTTTCCTTTTGTTAAATATAAGTTGCAGATTATCTAAAATGACATGTATATTTTGCATCTATATTTTTATTAAAATGTTTGTATTTGTAAATAATTATTCTCAAATTAAAATGATTTTCCATAGAACAGACAGTAACATATTTAAGACATGTCTCCATTTTGTTTGCTAAATTGCATTTAATAAACAATACATTCATGGTATGTACTTTGCTTCTAATCACCTTCCACCATTTAGTCTTCCATTTCTGCTCAAGAATCCTTATGTGTATGTTTAACGCACACCACAGTTGGATTTGAGAAATTATCATCCATTCTACCTGTTAACTGGCTATTTAACAACTTCAGAAGTGTGGAAGTTATTACATGTACATCATGACAGGCTTAGCTCCTGCTAATGGACTTGTATTACTCAGTCATCCACAGCAACATTGTGCACACCCACCATTTTGATTTCTGGCCTTTAAAGTGAATGAAACAGAACAATGAACACAACATTTAGCAAAAGAGGAAATCATGCTTCCAAATCCAGACTGCAATTGGTACGCAGTTTAAAACCAAATGCAGGGTAGTTTCTGATGATGCCACAACTGACTAACTGGATTGTGTGTGACAGAAATAAAAAAACAATTAGTTTCAGTGAATTTACATCATGATATGAAAAGAGACCAAGACACAATCTTCATGTGTAAATGTCACTATAGAAGTGTTTCACATTTTTCACAAACTTCAAAAATATATTGTTTAGATATACAGGTACATTGAAATCCAAGAGTAAATCAACTAATATTTGTATATTTAGATACTAATTGCACTTTGAGTGGGAAATGACTCACTGAGACCACAGCCCATCTCGTGCCTCTGCTACGGAGCTAATGTAGTAAATTTTGACAATAGATTGGCAAAGCAAACTCTTTAGAAATTAAGAGATTTTGCTTAACGTAAAATAGCCAATGAGTCCTGGTCACTCCAAAGTTTCCTTTAAAAATACTGCTCACCTGACCACTGATCTAGAAGATGGTAAAAATCAATGATTCTTCTAGACTGACTTTAAGTGGTCATGGACTATTTATTACACAGATACATAACTACAAAAACTAATCACCTAAATGTTACTGGAAGAATTCCCCCCTCCCCAGAGTTAAAGCTAACTGGATTAGCATTTCTGACCCCAGCTGAAATAAACACTGATGGCCCGATTTTAACTTGGAGTAGGAACCGGGCAGGCAGGAGGCCAAGGTGAGTGCCAAATTTCCCTGACCTCATCAGCATGAGGCCTGTTCAATTTTAACGCCCAGACCTCATCTGCATGTATGAGGTCAGTTGCATGTCCGAAACGGATGAGAAGCGGCAGCTGGTCAACGGGTGGGAGCAAAACGTCAGGCAGCAGGAAACTGCCAACTAGGACTAAAGGGACGGTCACCGGCACTCAGGTAAATCATGGGGAGAGGGGTTTCAGGAGCGTCTTGCATTCGGGAAGTGAGATACAAGCCAGGGCAGAAGAGGCCTAACCTTTCCTTTTTGGGCCCTGGAAGGGCACTCCTGCTCCGCATGGCACTATAAGGAAAGTTAAAAACAATAAAAAGAAACGTACCTTTTTGGGCTCTTCTGGTCCTGGCTCCTCTTCCTCCTGTCTTCACCTGGCAGGAAAGCCACAGCGGCTTCCCCACACAGGCCATCTGTTAAAATAGCAGTCGGGCCCCGATGACATAATCGGACCCTGCTCTACATATTCAAAGAAGGGCCCTGTCGGCTTCAGGCAGGTGTCCTTACTGCCTGCTCAGAGGTGCAGCTTAAAATAGAAGACAGTGGGAATGGAGCAGTGGGTAAATGTGCCAGCCGATATTAACTGCCCACCTGCCCAGTTTCCGCTAGACACTCTGTGACTAGCCTCGGAAATTAAAAGTTTATTCTGCAAAACATTCTAGGGTCCACACCTACTAGTAACATTTGGGTTACTGAATTTAATGCAGAGATAGAGCTAATTCAGCATGTCCTGTAATGTTAGCTGTCCAATCTCTACTACCTTAGATTATTTTCATCTGTGCATTTCACAACTCTAGTACAAGCAAATTGAGGATTGTAAAATTGCCCACTTTCTGTATAGAACACAGGCCCTTGCTTTAAGAGAGCAATCATTTTTCCAGTGTCTGAAGGAGCAATTTATCACTTGCGCAGTTAATTCATAACCCTCAAAACTCCATTAGAGCTTAAAGCTGCATTTCTGAACAGAAAATGAAGCCAGTAGAAACAACAGATTCTGCCTATAGAAAGAAAGACTTGCATTTATGTAGTGCTTTTCAAGACCTAAGGAAGTTCCAAAGCGCTTTACAGCCAATGAAGTATTTTTGAAGTGTAGTCACTGTTGTAATGTAGGAAATGCAGCAGCCAATTTGTGCACAGCAAGGTCCCACAAACAGCAATGTGAAAATGACCAGATAAACCGTTTTTTTTTTAAAGTGAGTTTGGTTGAGGGATAAACATTGGCCAGGACACACGGAATAACTCCCCTGCTCTTCTTCGAAATAATGCCTTGGGATCTTTGACGACCACCAGATGGGGTCTCGTTTAACGTCTCATCCAAAAGACAGCACCTCCAACAATGCAGCACTCCCTTGGTACTGTACTGGAGTGTCAATCTGGATTTTGTGCTCAAGTCTCTGGATTGGGATTTTGAACCCATGACCTTCTGACTCAGGTGAGAGGGCTACCAACTGAGCCATGGCTGACTTGGGACTTGGATTTTGTAAATAATCAGTTACACTGAACATATTCAGATATTAATACTCTTACCCTCTTTCTTAATAGGTTTCAAGAAAATCTTAGCCCCTCAGAGCCTATCGCTGAACCAGGTTTGTGGATGATATTTGAATAAATAAATGGAAACCTTAGCCAGGCTGACGTTAATCCGTGGTTGTGGCCTAGCCTAATATTAGTTAATAATAATTGGCTGATCTGTGAAAGTTATCTACACAAGTCCAGGAACGGGACAGCCAGGAGAATCCAATGATGTATGAAATCCCATTTAGAGTTTTCTATTTTTCTCTATTCTGCTTTCATAATCTTTGAATAAAAGCTTACAAACTTGCAAACAGTTTCTTGAACTTAGGGAGCTGAAATTCTTTTTTGAATGAAAAATGGGACAATGCCCATTTTTCTCCATAATTAACGACTCGCTAACAAAATCACAGTACCAGGCAGCTTAGAAATGTCTAATTACTGAGAATACAATTTAATTCGCAAATCATTAATTAAGGAAAAGAGCAGGCATTCTCACAGTTTGCATCAGAAGAGGAATTTCACCTTATATTTATCAATGTATTTTGGAGATCTACAATCTCAAAGTGGTAACAGATTGTGCTTGATTATTACTTTTTGCTTGTGTGACAAGTGACAGCACACAATAGGATCAGAAGGGCTGTTGAAGATATGTGACTTGGAGAATGCAATGAAGAAAAAAGTATATTGAAGCGATGGGAGTAGACAAACAAAAATCACAGAGTCAGAAAAGAACTTTAATCAGTAAGTTTTTTTTTAGAAAATCAGTTTGCACCAAGATTTAGGACTGGACTCAAAAAGTAATAACAATAAGCAGAGCACAAGGGAAAGACTGAATTTGAGAAGGCTGGCGGAAACTGAAAGAGTGAACTGATAAAACCAAAGAGAAAATGTTTTAAAATGAGCCTGCAAGACAAATGCCTGTCAGGATAAAAGAAACTTTTGGCAGTAACATAGCAGACAGCTTCTGAGAGTTATTTATTGGCACTAGGACAAAAAAGGGCTATGAAGAATTTACTTGCAACTGATAAAAACCGAAGACTGACTGAGTTACCAGGCAGTATTGGAATGGCTATTGATCTTGAGGTAGATTAATCAAGGGAAGAACAAAAAAAAAATCAGTGAAACATTTGACAGGGCCAGTTAATAGTGATTTTTTTCTAATGGGGCTACAGAGATGCTGTATTTAATACGCAGACTGTTTTCAGTAAAATGTGGCTGACAACATTTCTGACAGTTTCTCCGAGTTTCCACCAATATGCCCAGTTGGCATCTCTGGAGCTACTCCAGCAGGATCAGAGTCCTGGAACAGGAAGGATACTAATTCATATTCAATCTAATAGCAGTGAGCTGGAGGTCCGCCGATTGGATATGCCATTGAAGTGGGCTGTCTCCAGCCTGGAGACCCAATAAAGGTCTGTTAAGTTGCTGGATGATGACGTTAAATATGTGATGTAATCATTGTAAGATTACATTTCAGTCATTTTTCAGTGGATTAGGGGAAATTACACTGCTATATTGTATATCTATTAGACTTTGAAACCTTCATACCTATGCATGTACTCCATGTTCATCACACTTCAACGTCATGCATTATCTGATAAAATTTTTGTGTTGCACTGAAAAACAAGTATAAAGGAAAAAAGGCAGTCATCTGCAATGTGCAGAAAAATTCTCAAAAACAGAAATATCACAACCACAATATCTCATGCTCCTAAATCACATTTGTACAAACAAAGTCAGGGTTCTGATCTCTAGTCTCAGTAACACTTAGCCTTTGAATGAGCTCATCCAGTGTTTATTTAACATCAATTAGACTTTGTAGCTTTCAAAAGGGACATTCCTACACTTCAGCTGCAAAATAATATGGTATAATATTCCTATTCTTATATAGCAGTGCATCCTCTGATTTACAGTGAGCAACAATATGGAAGGTTCACTGATAAATTATATATTAAAAATCTTGCATCCAGTTCACTTCTACAACACTTCAGTGTCAAAAATATATAAAACAGATAATGATATCCTGCTTTTTTGCTGATGACCTACCTTCTCCCCAGAATTACAACAGCTGCCAAGCTACAAAAACCTCCTTCAACAATTAGCCCCTAATTGACCCCAGGAAGTGTCTATTTAGGCTAGTTCTCCACATGTACTATCTAAGCAACAGCCTTAAAGTGATAGGCCCAGTTAAACAAAGCTTCATTTTAGCAACTATGAACCCGGTTTTAACCTTGGGCAGCGTTCGATGTGGACAAGAGTTCCCCCACAGACTCATTGGTGTGAGGCCATTTTAACTCCCAGGCCTCGTTTTAATATTGGAGATTTGTCTCAAATGGTGGCAAGACCAGCCGGCGGGAGTGGAAATTGAGGCTGGATGCTGCTGGAGATCCAGGGGAATGGCATAAGTGTTGGACGGGTTGCTGATCCGATGGCAGTTGAAGGAGAGAGAGGCAAAATCGCGGAAGGGTAGGCACAAGGATTCCTTGCGGCGCCCAGAGGAGCTCCTCCTGCCCCCCAAGGAATCCTTCCAAAAATTAGAAAGTGTAATTTACCTCCGATTTCACTGGTGGCTTTGGATCTGCGCAGGTCTCCCGCGATTTGAAGATAAAATCTCATTGCAGCGCTGAAGAAATCATTGGGCTGCGGCTTTCACGTTTTAAGATGGCCCCTGACTGTCTGAGGCAAACAGCCTCCATGCTGCCGGAATCCCAGCAGTTAAAATAGTGGCGGGCACGAACGCATCGGGGATACCCGACCGTCATTTTAACAACACGTGTGAACGGGGTGGGCCTGGGTTAAAATCAGGCCTTAAATATCACAACTGTGTTTTAGGATCACTAGTGAGCAATGCCACAGCAGATCAGCTGGGTATACATATTAAACTGTTCTAAATAGCAGTTGCTCCTGAACACTACAGGATAGATTTACCATTGAGTTCCCACCCAATTTCGGGGTGACCTGCAGCGAGCAGAGACAGAAAGTTCATCAGCTCTCCACTGATCAGCGTCAATTCCAGATTTTTTTTTGCTGAAAGTGACGACAGCTGTCAAACACGCCCATCCAAATATGGGCAGGCCTGTTCAAATGGCATGGCTTTGATGGAGTGATATCAGGCGTCACATTTTATAATTATTGCTGCCATAGCAATGTTGGACCTAAGGAATGTCAGCATGTTCCTGGCACCCAGCATTGCTACAGTGTGTGGGAGGGCACTTAAATTTAAATAGCCCCCTAAAGGAATGCAACCATCCACAGGGCATCCCGCGAAGTGGCAAAATATATTTTAAAAATGAACACAACACAAAGCACTGCTCAATTTAATACAATCAGCTCAGATACATTGGATCAATGTGCAGAAAATGTAAAGAAACAGAGTGGCTGAGTCATGAGGGGGGCGATTTTTGAATACATCATTAATTGGTTGGGCAGTCCGCCTGCCTGAAGGAATTGGCATGGGTTCCATGCCATATTTACAGTCAGGCCACATTTTTTATTAATTTGACGAACAGCCAGCATGAAACATGCTCTGTATAGGCAGCTCGCCAGTTAGGAGGGCAGGAAATCCAGCGGGGCAACCATTGCTTAAAGGCAGCCTCCAGCACCTTAATGGAGAGGTACTTTTTTAAAAAGTGGATAGCAGACAGTGATATTGTGGAGCAGCAGGCAGGACACCCAGATTCTCGGATGCAGTGGTGGAGGTGCTCATTGACCAAGTGAGCAGCAGGGAGGAGTCCTTTTCCCCGCTGATGGGTGACGGGTGCCAAGACATATTAGTCAGCAGACATAAAGAGAGGTGGAAGAGCATATAAATGCCACAAGCATTGTCCCTAGGACCTGGCTGCAGTGCAGGAAAAAAAATTAATGATCTCACCAGGACTGCCAAGGTAAGACACCCCTTCACATCCCTCCTATTCTCTAGACAGTCCTGCACAATCCTACTTTAGCCCTAACACTATCAATCCTTCTCATCCCCACTTCTCAGGCCCTCCCCAAGTTAACGTAGAACATGTTTCTGCTTGCACTTAGACCCTCAAAACCTGCTACTACCCTCACAACTACTTCTCCCTCTTGGCCTCACTTGCTGCTTCTTCCTGACTTCAAAAACACTATGTTAAACTGCCTCATACATCTTGAAAAAACCTCAAACAGGGCATATAGTAACCCACTTTCACTCTTCCTGCAGGAGAAGCTGGCACACAACAGGAGGGACATTACGAGAAGAGGAAGATAACCTGCCACTCTACAGGCACTGACCCCAATGGAAGCAGCCACCATCAAGCTTATTGACAGAGAAAGGGAATGCAGGAAACAGCCAGGCTGGAGGATAGAGATGCAGACTTTAAGGGCCTAGCCTTTAAAAGAAAAATGCTTCCTGTGCACACATAATTGCTGAATGTTTTGGATTGCCTGCCGGGAGGTTCTGAAACATTTCAGAGAATGTGGAGGACTCCACTACCAACTTGTGCGGGATTCTTGCATTTGGCATCGACATTCTGCAGTCAACCCCCTTGAAGGTGTGGTCACTTCAATGGATGCTGCAGCTTTGCCCTCCCCGTAGGAGTATGTGGCACCAGTAACAACATTCCTCAGGGATGCTCATACTAGGGCCATGCAGCCTTTGGGTTCAACCATCAATTCTGCCTTGGACAGGCTGGGAGACCAAATGGATAGGAGCTTCAGTTGACGATGGATGTCCTAGAATCCTGTTCTCCCATAGGTCAATAAGAGTGCTGATCCACAGCATGGCAGCAGGGGAATAGAACATGTGTTAGACGTTAGGCCCCTCATTAGCATATGCAAGGAGCCTAACATCCTTATTAAAATTTCCAATTCCTAGCATCATATAGATATGAAAATTGTTACATAAATCAGTAGGTTACTCTAACCCATGGTACCGTATGGTTGATAGCTTGACTAGCTAAAGAGAAATTGTAATTTGAAAACTAATCTCTTTACCAATAAGAACATAATAATCCCTGTTTTACAGAGACAGAGAAAATGTATATTTCAAAGAATATTTTAATAAAGAAAGAACTTTCATTTATATAACACCTCAGGACACCCCAAAGCCCTTCAAAGCCAATTTGAATACCTTTGAAGTGCAGCTGTAATGTAGGGAAACATAGCAGACAAGTTGTGCACTACAAGGTCTCACAAACAAAGAGTAATAAGATTAATGATTAGATGTGGTGGTGATGGTTCAGGGATAAATGTTGGGTAGGACACAAAGTGGCATGTGATCTTTTATATCCACCTGAGGAGGCAGTCAAGGCCTACAGCTTAACACCTCATTTGAAAGACAGCACCTTCAACATAGCAGCATTCAATACTGCACTGAAGAGGCAACCTAGATTACATGCTCAAGGGACAGGAGTGGGGCTTAGAACCCACAGCCTTCTAACTCCAAGGCAAGAGTGCTAACCACTGAGCCAAGGGTGACACTAATAGAAGCTCTTTCTTTCCACGTCAAGGAAAATATTGTGTATCGTCCATTGCCAGGTGCATGTACCTTTATGCAAAAAAATGAGTACATATTGCAAATGTTGAATGCATAATGGAGTAAAAATGAGTCTCAACTAACCCCCATCTCTACCTCCCCAATGTTCCTTATAGCATAATATATCCTTAGCTTGGCTTGAAAGCTCCACTTCAGTTCAGAATGTTTAATTCTTTTAATTGAATCTTACAAAAATCCAGTAAGGTATACAGATCAAGTGAGCTTTCCATACCAATCAGTACACACTGTGTCATTTGCCGGAGAGAATCAGAGCAACAGATGTCAAGCCAAGAACATGCACCCTATATTTGTATTATAGGCATGAAGAAATATCATTTTTTTCTGAAACTATTTTGTAATATTGGTATAGCATATTGTGATTTTTATGCTTTGCAGGATGTGGATGTTATGTGCTTGGCATGTTGTCTCTCTCCTTTCTGGGTCTCTACATCTGAATTCGATTTTATTAAAATGTATTTTTCAACATAGGAAAAGATAGATACAGCGTTGTCACTTGTGTATGAAATAAAATAGGGTTAATTTCAAATGTGCAAAATGAAGAAAGCTACAACAGGAAAATATGCAAGCTCTCTGAGATATTTTGAAATAAGAAACCACAGGGATTTTGGTGCCAGACTAGAATGAGGGAGCAATGCAATTGTGACCTTTCAAACAGTGATTGTACAATCTTAAATTCAGCAATCTTCTGAGCAGCAAATAATGTAATTTAATGGCCCTTTTCTTGAGATTTGCAGACATATTATACTCTAAAGGCTAAACACTGGGAAGAAATCCAGGTGATCCTGGGGATCCTCTTTGTCCATATCTTCAGTTTTTCCTTGTTTCGCAGAACGAGATCTCAACCACTCCCATTAAAATTTAAACAATTGTGCAAGGGGAGGGCCATATCCTGCCAAACTATTCTCAGTTGTAATATGTAACTTGTTTCTCTAATCTAACAAACTACGAATGGAACTTCAAATAGTAAGTGAGACTTGGGGTTAGCAGATGGGGTGGTCAGCTTTCTCCATTGCGATTGTTGGTTATCAGAGCACAAAAATTCCTTTGGTTGCTCTGGCTGATGTCCACTTTTGCATATCCGGGGAAAACCCAAAAGAAAGTGTGTCTGTTCTGCTGGAATATGCATCTTGCACTGCTCCCGGCAAAGAGTGAGTTTGAGGAAGCAACCGAATAGTCCCGTGGAATTCAGCTTTAGTGATCGCGACTTTTAATAACTGATCATCTCTGGCAAACCTGTAACCCATCTGTAGCTTTGTGGTGTTGCATTTGTTTATAATGATAAATGTGGTTTGATTCTACTGATCAAATTAGTGATACAGTATTTTAATTATGGTCTATTGTGCCAAGGTGGGAAAGAATGTCATAGCTCGTTCACCATTTGTTTACCTGCGATGAGCACAGGGCAGCTCATCGAATGATAATCAGTTACTTTTTGCCTGTAACCCCTTATAAAAAGATTTGGTGTCTCGCCCATCTTTTTTACCTTTCCCTACCTGCTCACCATACAGTTCAACATACCACGCAAGGCTCAATCTTTGTTCCTTTGACAAAAGAAGAAGGTGATTCTGTATGAGATTGCAACAATGCAAATATAAGTCAAAGGTAACACGGAGCAACCATTCGGGATCACGCCGTTTACATTGTCCACTGTGCTGAAGCAGGAAGATAAAATCATGACTGGCTGACTGAGATCAGAACTCTGATCACAAACAGAAGTTTGACAAGAAAGATCCAGATGTAAAGAACTCATTCCTTTGCTGGACAAAACATGCTTTACCCCACGGGGTTACGTTAAGTGGCCAACCGCTTATGCAAAAAGAGAATGGCCTTCCACCTGTTATAAGAAAGAATGACTTTAATGCAATCGGAGCTTGTTCCGTTGCTGGAAAACCAAAAACAAAACATTGTATTTAAGAAGTTGCATGGCAAAGGAGCTGATTCAGACAACAAAGCTTCTGATACTCTGGAGATGAGATGTGTTGTCAGAGTTGCTATGAAAATTTGATCCACAAAACGTTAAGAAGCATGACCTGAAGTCACTTTGTGTCACAATAAAACCAGGATTGATTCAGATGACGTTGCTACATTATGTGACTTGTAACTCTACTGGATCCAATCCATTCTTGAGAAGCAGTTCCACAAACATATATTGTCAATCGTTTCTGCAAATGTGGGTTTTACATCACTCTCCACCATAAAGAAACCGAGTTCCTGCATTTTTTTTTATTCGTTCATGGAATGTGGGCGTCGCTGGCGAGGCCAGCATTTATTGCCCATCCCTAATTGCCCATGAGAAGGTGGTGGTGAGCCGCCTTCTTGAACCGCTGCAGTCCGTTTGGTGAAAGTTCTCCCACAGTGCTGTTAGGAAGGGAGTTCCAGGATTTTGACCCAGCGACGATGAAGGAACGGCGATATATTTCCAAGTCGGGATGGTGTGTGACTTGAAGAGGAACGTGCAGGTGGTGTTGTTCCCACGTGCCCACTGCTCTTGTCCTTCTAGGTGGTAGAGGTCACGGGTTTGGGAGGTGCTCTTGAAGAAGCCTTGGCGAGTTGCTGCAGTGCATCCTGTGCATAGTACACACTGCAGCCACTGTGCGCCGGTGGTGAAGGGAGTGAATATTTAGCGGGCTTCTTTGTCCCGGATGGTGTTGAGCTTCTTGAGTGTTGTTGGAGCTGCACTCATTCAGGCAAGTGGAGAGTATTCCATCACACTCCTGACTCGTGCCTTGTAGATGGTGGAAAGGCTTTGGAGAGTCAGGAGGTGAGTCACTCGCTGCAGAATACCCAGCCTCTGACCTGCTCTTGTAGCCATAGTATTTATATGGCTGGTCCAGCTAAGTTTCTGGACAATGGTGACCCCCAGATGTTGATGGTGGGGGATTTGGAAATGGTAATGCCGTTGAATGTCAAGGGGAGGTGTTTAGACTCTCTCTTGTTGGAGATGGTCATTGCCTGGCACTTGTCTGGCGCGAATGTTACTTGCCACTTATGAGCCCAAGCCTGGATGTTGTCCAGGTCTTGCTGCATGCGGGCTCGGACTGCTTCATTATTTGAGGGGTTGCAAATGGAACTGAACACTGTGCAATCATCAGCGAACATCCCCATTTCTGACCTTATGATGGAGGGAAGGTCATTGATGAAGCAGCTGAAGATGGTTGGGCCTAGGACACTGCCTTGAGGAACTCCTGCAGCAATGTCCTGGGGCTGAGATGATTGGCCTCCAACAACCACAACCATCTTCCTTTGTGCTAGGTATGACTCCAGCCACTGGAGAGTTTTCCCCCTGATTCCCATTGACTTCAATTTTACTAGGGCTCCTTGGTGCCACACTCGGTCAAATGCTGCCTTGATGTCACCTCACCTCTGGAATTCAGCTTTTTTGTCCATGTTTGGACCAAGGCTGTAATGAGGTCTGGAGCCAAGTGGTCCTGGCAGAACCCAAACTGAGCATCAGTGAGCAGGTGCGGCTTGATAGCACTGTCGACGACACCTTCCATCACTTTGCTGATGATTGAGAGTCGACTGATGGGGCGGTAATTGGCCGGATTGGATTTGTCCTGCTTTTTTGGAAGGACATACCTGGGCAATTTTCCAATTTGTCGGGTAGATGCCAGTGTTGTATCTGTACTGGAACAGCTTGGCTAGAGGCGCAGCTAGTTCTGGAGCACAAGTCTTCAGCACTACAGCTGGGATGTTGTCGGGGACCATAGCCTTTGCTGTATCCAGTGCATTCAGCCGTTTCTTGATATCACGTCGAGTGAATCGAATTGGCCGAAGACTGGCTTCCGTGATGGTGGGGATATCGGGAGGAGGCTGAGATGGATCATCCACTCAGCTCTTCTGGCTGAAGATGGTTGCAAACGCTTCAGCCTTGTCTTTTGCACTCACATGCTGGACTCCGCCATCATTGAGGATGAGGATGTTTACAGAGCCTCCTCCTCCCGTTAGTTGTTTAATTGTCCACCACCATTCATGACTGGATGCGGCAGGACTGCAGAGCTTTGATCTGATCCATTGGTTGTGGAATCACTTAGCTCTGTCTATAGCATGTTGCTTCCGCTGTTTAGCATGCATGTAGTCCTGAGTTGTAGCTTCACCAGGTTGGCATCTCATTTTTAGGTACGCCTGGTGCTGCTCCTGTCATTCTCTTCTACACTCCTCATTGAACCAGGGTTGATCCCCTGGCTTGTTGGTAATGGTAGAGTGAGGAATATGCCGGGCCATGAGGTTACAGATTGTGCTGGAATACAATTCTGCTGCTGCTGATGGCCCACAGCGTCTCATGGATGCCCAGTTTTGAGCTGCTAGATCTGTCCTGAATCTATCCCATTTAGCACGGTGATAGTGCCACACAACATGTTAGGTGGTATCCTCAGTGCGAAGACGGGACTTCGTCTCCATGAGGACTGTGCAGTAATGGACAGATGCATTTGCGACAGGTAGATTGGTGAGGACGAGTTCAAGTAAGTTTTTCTCTCATGTTGGTTCGCTTACCACCTGCCACAGGCCTAGTCTGGCAGCAATATCCTTCAGGACTCGGCCAGCTCGGTCAGTAGTGGTGCTACCGAGCCACTCTTCGTGATGGACATTGAAGTCCCCCACCCAGAGTACATTCTGTGCCCTTGCTACCCTCAGTGCTTCCTCCAAGTCGTGTTCAACATGGAGGAGGATTGATTCATCAGCTGAGGGAGGGCGCTAGGTGGTAATCAGCAGGAGGTTTCCTTGCCCATGTTTGACCTGATGCCATGAGATTTCATGGGGTCCACAGTCAATGTTGAGGACTCCCAGGGCCACTCCCTCCTGACTGTATATCACTGTACCGCCACCATATGGTCGGTCTGTCCTGCCGGTGATGGAAGATTCTGGGACGTTGGCTGAAAGGTATGATTCTGTGAGTATGGCTATGTCAGGCTGTTGCTTGACTAGTCTGTGGGACAGCTCTCCCAATTTTGACACAAGTCCCCAGATGTTAGTGAGGAGGACTTTGCAGGGTCGACTGGGCTTGGTTTGCCTTTGTCGTGTCCGGTGCCTAGTGGTCCATCCGGTTTTATTCTTATTATGACTTTTTTTAGCGAGATTTTACAACTCAGTGGCTTGATAGGCCATTTCAGAGGGCAATTAAGAATCAACCACATTGCTGTGGGTCTGGAATCACATATAGGCCAGACCGGGTAAGGACGGCAGGTTTCCTTCCCTAAAGGGCATTAGTGAACCAGATGGGTTTTTAGAACAATCAGGTAGTTTCATGGCCACCGTTACTGATACTAGTATTTTAATTCCAGATTTTAATTAATTGAATTTAAATTCCCGTGGCGGGATTTGAGCTCATGACTCCGGATTATTAGTCCAGTAACATAACCACTATGCTACTGTACCCGTTAATGAATTGATGGTGACAACTATCACCAGTGCTACAAGTGACAGTGGAAGAAGTTAATGCACTGGCAAACCTGGGACATTCAAGAATTGGTGGACAGTTTATGTATTTAGATATAAATTGAGATGACATGAGCAAGACTGCAATTTCAAAGCTGAACCTCCACATTGCTGCCAACATGCAAAGATAGCACTGCCTTTTAACTATAGACTGGATCCTGGAAATGGGGAAGGACCCAACAGACACCAGCTGATGTACCTTTTACCACTTATAGGGGTAGAAATTGGTCGTCATTGTGCCCATTTTTCAGTTGTAAAATGAGGACAAGGAGGACCAATTTTAGGTGCAACGTCCTGTGCCCGATCTGCACTTGTGTTATGGGTGCCGCCCTATTGGTAGAGGCAGCTTTGTAGGCATCGCGGGCGGCCACCTAAAGCAGACGTTAGACCCTTATATATGTAAATGCTAAGGTTAGAAGCAATAAGATAATGTTACACTCTCAATTTAGTGTTACTGTGAAGTGATTTAGGCTTTACACCAATGCTAAACTGGGAGAGTACATCCAGATTCAGGGCCCATCCTGACCTTGAAGAGAAGCAGAGTGCCAACTCTGGAAGGGAGCAGTTTCACATGGCCTGGAGTGTAAATGCAGTGCGGTGTTAAATGTGGCTTACAATGTACTCAGGGAGTCCATTCAATATCATTTTATAAACCCATCAAACTTTAATTAAAATATTTAGAGAGCAAGAATTCGCTCCGCCCTGCATTTAGGTCCGGAAATTCTGCAGGGCTCTTCCGATCTACCATTCTCAGCTATTTACATTGTTTCTCTGGGAGTTCTGGCGATCTCCAGCCAAAGTTAAAGCAGGTCATTGAGAGAACCCCTGTAGAATTTTGGGGTTCTAGCACGCCTATATCCAGTTCCAGCCAAGCAGGAGCCAGGGAGTCTAAACACGGTCTGAGTGGTTGGAATCAGAACCGCAGCTACCGATCTGTATATTTTTATAATTTAATAGTTCAGGAGAAGTATCTGCTGTTACTCAGACTGAGCTCATTCAGTTGTTTTAAGAGATCTCCCTTAGTCAAAACATACAAACAGCATGTGTGTGTACATACACACACTTTTAGTGTCATTTATTCTTAACAGCACGCTCAATGGCAGATATTGCTACATTTTCATGTGTTTTTAAAAACTTCAAATAAAAATTGCTCCTGCAAAAATTAAACCGTTCATCTGTCATCAGCTACAGACACATATCCACTTCATACACTAAACCTTCACCTGCCCACTTATAACCTGTCTGTGTTTCAGTGTAACTGTTGAACGAATGCTAAACTGGTTAACTGGTTAATTTTATACACTGTTAAAGGTTAACATTTTGCTGGCACTGTCACTGCATTGCTGCTGATCTCAGATGGTACTCTGAAATGATTCTGCCAAAGTACCTGCTGTCAAAATGTAAACCTGAATGTGCTGAATTGAAGAGGAAAATTGAATTCTACTACAGCAAACGGTAACATCTTTTTATTGTTTAGCCAGGCACAATGCTGCTTATGGGCAAGCTCTGGATGCTATTACTTTAAGAGAGCAATAGACAGGAAATTGCTAATGACAACCAATCATGTTTGAGATCATAGGTGGGATTATGCATCTCCATCAGGAATAAGATGGTTGAAGCAAAGGCACTGCACTGGACCCCTGACTTTACCGTGTATTAGTAACGTTGTGTGTGGTGACCCATTTTTAAAAGTCAGTTATCACAGCTGCTTTATAGTATTTGCAAGTTCTGCTCCACCCCCACACTCAGATATTGTTGCCCTCCCAGTCTGAAGCTATTATTGATATAATGGCGGAGGAATGCACATGCTGGCAAACTGGAGTTTGTGCATTGAGATGAAAAGATCTTTAAATCGTATCATGTTCAGACTACAGAAGTGAATCAAATAACTGGTGGGAGTCTCCCCCAATCTTTAAATTGACCATGTCACTTGGATTTGTGTGAGTTTTATTTTTGGACTAAATGCAATGTCTCTTTAATACTCATCATGTCTCCAATGTATAAACAAAGTCTGTTACAACACACAGCTAAGCCTTGGGAGCAGTGTGAAGACATTTAGATTTTCACTTAGCAGCAGGGTTAGGAAATAAATATCACTGTTTATTTTATGGTCAGGAGGATTCTTTCACTTTTTTATATGCTAAATTGCTAAACTGCCTTGGACAGTACCAAGAAAAAACAATCCTCAAACACTAAGCTAGCCAAGTCATATTATTATTTTATAAATGGTGTAAAAAACCTTTATGCAAGACTAATTTGATGGTATTATAGAACAGAAAAACTACAAATGCTGGAAATCTGAAATGGAAACAGGAAGTACAGCTAATGCATAGTAGTTCAGAAAGCATCTGAAAGAAAGAAGACAGGTTAATATTTTGGCTGGAGACTGGCTCCTGGTGATGGGACTCCAGCCAAACCCTGTCTTTACTCTTCAGTATGCTAACAGGCTTCTTAGCACTGATTTTAGCTCAGTCCGCTGGGTGGGAACAGAGCAATAGCTATCCTAAAATCAGATGCTGCACTTATCACCCCAGTCCAGTTCCGATCCTGCCTGTCTATGACATACATCGGACCCCGTGTGCAATTTTCACTTACAAATGAGCAGTGCATGCACTGTCGTGCATTATCTTATATTAGCACAGGACATAAAGGGCCAAATCTTCCTGGAAAAATAACGGCAAGTTCACGACACGCAGCATTACTAATGCGTAAATCGGCCAACAAGTTCAGGGGAAGAAAAGATATGGCGTGAGTTGCAAATCTTCAGAACTTGCTGATCGATTGACGCCACTCCGCCATTTGCCTCACACAAACGGCATCTCGCCCTCAGCCTCCCCGTTATTTTTAAAAATTTGCTAGATTTGCACATTATTTGCCCCTTAAATTCGCCACAGAAGGTTCGGACTCATAATTACCCTTTCAATGACTTGATAATTGTAAATGCAATGTCAATCAATCTCCCTGGCCCAGAAAGGGAACAATTTAAATTGTTGAGTCTCATGCTTGCATGTAGAAAATTGTTCTTGGAGATTTAAAAAATTTTAAATTATAAATTTTTTAGTTACTTTTCCTTTCTGTCTCTCTTTTCTCTCTCTCTCTTAATCCAATCTTTCTCTCCCTCTATTTCTCTTTGTGTACCTGATTTTACCCTAATTCACTCTCCTTCTCCGTCATTCCCCTGTTTCGTTCTCAATCCTTAAATCTCATTAGTTAAGGAGATACACTGTGTGCTCGATTTTACACGTAAATTGCGGGTGCATTGGGGGCGGGGGAGCGGCAAAAATTGCAGAAATGCAGAGCGGGTTCAGAAGCTGGCTCCAACCCGCCGACTTTTGAGTTCCCCATGTGTGCACGCGGGCGTCCCCAATCCAAAAGTCCCGCCTGCAATTAAAGCCAGTGGGATGAAAGAGAGCCAAATGTACCTCATTGAGATACTTAAGGCACTTTACTTGTGACATATGAGGTAGTTAGAATGATTTTTAACTTACTTGGGCGGCTTCTGATTCACGCCTGGTGAAACCAGGTGTGAAGGGCCAGATCAAGCAAAAACAAACTAAATAAATTAAATAACAAACCATTGCATGAAGTTAAAACACAAAATCACTATCTTTCCACCCTGCTCCGATGTTCGATGTCTCCCTCTCTGATCTCCCCCTCTTCAGCCCCCCCAATGTCCCCCTGATCTCCCCCTCTTCACCTCCCCCAATGTCCCCCCGATCTTCCACTCTCCCCCACGATCTTCCACTCTCCCCACTTCCGAACTTCCGTTCCAGTGTCGGATGACGTCTTGCTCTCTCTCGTTCTCTCCCCCCACCTCGTGTTGCAGCTCCTGTCGGTAGCCCGCCTGTCAATCAGGGTGGCTGCCGGGCCCGAAACCCGGAGAGAACTTTAATCACCATCAATTACGATGCAATCGCATTAGAAATGGTAAGTTTTGCTTATTCGGGTTTGCCCACGCGCACCTTCACCCCTCGCTGCCAACCCGCCATCATTTCAAAATTGAGCCCTGTGTGTCCATTGTTCACCAAGGTCCCACATGACCCGTTGCCCTTGCCACGCCGTATTAAGCTCACACTTCCAGCAAGTTACGGCGCAAAATTATACTCAAGCTGAAGTGTGCAGGAAAAAGTCTAACTAATGGCGCATACCACGAGATGCCTCACTCCAGCAAGATTTGGCCCATTAAAATGTTATCAAATTTATTAAATCATATTTATGGCTTTAGAAAAATATTATCTAATTAACTTAGATAAGCTGTGTTCAATGCTGTCATGGATATCAACTCTTAACAGTCATCATTTTGAAGGTAACATGAAAAATCATTCAACTTTTTGTTTCTAAAGAAGCTATGTGACATTTTCTCCACAACCTGGAATATCTGTAATAAAATGACTTATTATTTCAATGGTTTTCTTTATTGTGTTGGTCTTTTAGGTATACAGTCTGAAGTTTTTTTTGAAAATGCTGACTCTCCTTAATTACATTCCTGCAGAAAGACAAGATGCTACAATGGCAAATAGATTCACTATTGCTACTTTTTTTCTTACTGTCAGTCTGAGAAACCTGATACTAATAGTTTCTCTTTGCATAGCCTGTATGAAGTAGTAAAGTTTCAGGACTTTACAGTGAATTACTCTACGTTAGAACTACTGTACATGCTAAGTGTGCATTACTATGTAGTAATATGATATTTTAGCATTAACAAAGCATTGGCAGGTATTTTATACACCCTCAAAAATCTTCGCAGGGCCAAACTGGACCAACGCACATTAATAAATAGGCTCTATGTTAATGTGTTTTTTTTTTAGTTTATTAAAGGTTTGTCAAGTATCAGTTAAAAGTTAATGTGCAGATTTATTGGTGTTTACCTTTCAGCCCTTACGGTGTTATTAACATCAGCTATAAAGGTGGCATTAGTGAAAGTCAACAGAGGTCCAAGATGGGACAGGGCAGGAGTTCTTGTCAAGAGCATTGGTTCTCAAACTGGGGTGCTTGGACCCTATTGATCTGTCATCAGATTTCTGTATTTGTGTTCACTCAGTAGCAAGTAATTTCTATTGTTATATTCTAATAAAAAACAATTTTCTGCACTAATGGCATGATTTAACTTTGGATATCTGACACTGCCTTTCAGAAATCAGGTACGTGTTAGTATTTCTCGGGGTCCTTGGGACTGTATCAATATTTGCAGGTAACCTCCCACAAAGAAAAATTTGAAAATCACTGGTAAAGTGTGACTCAGCTATTTCAGTCTCACCTTGCTGGGAATGTTGAAAAAGCAGCAAAGAAGGGCCAGTGAAGTACAAGGTGACAGGAAGAGGTCCACCAGAATCCATTGTAAGCCCAGGCAACATGTCCAACAGCAGTGTCAAAGCTACTTTGTGAGCACTGACAAAACCCCTATGTACTAAGTTTTTACAGATCTGCTAAAGTTTTGCAAATAGGAGTCAGTAATAGAGGTAGCAGAACATACAATTTAGGACACTATATGGACCAAAAAGTTACACAAACTAAAAAGCTTTAAAAGGTATGTTATTTATGAGATTCACCAATAACCAGAAGGGTAATTTAACAATTATCTGTAACTGCTAATTATGTGAAACTTCTATCAAATTACAGTGCAAATTCAAAGTTTGGATAATGGTGGAAAATGCAGCACACATAGTGCTGCAATTCCTTTCTAAATTTTAAATTCCTATTAATATATAAAAACATATACACTATAGCCGTCTGATCTAATGTGCTGTTTTGCACAGTGTGAATGTTTTTGTAGACAACACAAAAGAAAGACTTGCAACAATAAGATAATGACCAGATAACCTGTTTTTTTTATATAAGTGATGTTGGTTGAGCGGTAAATATTAGCCAGGACTATTTCTTGAGTACTTCAGAGTAGGGTGAAAATGTACAAATTGTATTAACCACACAACTAGAAAGCATTGGAATTTTTACTTGAACCAGAACACCCCTGGTTTTCTTCAAACAGTGTTATGGGATTGTTTATGTCCACCTGAGAGGGCAGACAGAGCCTAGTTTTACATCTCATGGCATCTTTGTCAATACTGCATTGAAGCATCAGCCTGGATGATATCACTCCAGTCTCTAAAGTGAGATTTGAACTTACAACCTTCTTGACTCAGAGAATCAAGGGTGACACCTAAATAAAATCTGTTGAAGACCCAGCAGTTCTATTTCTTACAACTGAGCTATATAGAGATTACCTCCTTTATTATATTTAAAGTTAATTTTAGTTCCCTTTTGTAATTAAAAATCTTGTTGAAATTCTTTACAAGTTTCAGATCTGTTTCATGTGTACTTCAGAGAAGGGTGAAAATGTACAAATTGCATTAACAGCACAACAAGAAAGCATTGTGTTTTTTGTTTGAACCAGACTCATTATACTGCAGGATTGATTGGGAGTAGTATCTTTGCAGGTTTGCTGTATCACACTGAAAGAACTAAAGGAGCTCTGCAGTCGGAGATTGTTAGCTTGTGCTAGCGTGCAACAAATTCTGGCTTATCCATCGGAAATATTCCTTTAATGTATGGTATGAAACGGCGCTGAATAAAAGAAGAAAACATTGGTAACCAGCTATGTAATTTTTATATCTAATAAACAAAAGAAAAATATCAACATACATCAGAAACCTAAACAATGGGGTCCCATTGCAACCAATGAAAGATGTTTTGAGAATGGGAAAAATACTTTTAAAAAGGTTGCATCAAATCTCATTTTTTTCAAACTTTAGTTACTATGCAGAATTCTATAAGGTTAACATATCACTAGAAATGTCAAATTCAAATAAATGAGACATGGGGGAGGGGTATGAAATTAGATTTGGGCGGGGACGCAAAACAGGCAAAATCGCTTTTGCCGCCCATTATTGAAGTCAATGGAATGAATATCGGGCAGGTAGTACATTTGAGAGCTAATCCTGAGACTTGGCTGAGGGGAATGGTGTGCTAGTCAAAAACAGGGCTAGTCTGCGCCACATGCTTTCATCCATTGATGCGATACCTTTGGTTTTGCACGCCCGCATATATCGAATTTCAACCCCGGGGTCTGCTCAGTTTTAGATTCTCAGGTGTGATCTGATTGTCAGCACCTATCAGTGATCACCAGATGATCACCACCTGAGCTTCAAGAGGAAGACTCCGGGAGTAATGTTCAACTTACCTTTACGCTTTTAAAAAATTCCTCTACTAACAAGGCAGTGTTATCTGAATATGTTTTTTAATGTACCGTACTAATTGTGTTGGTTCACCTCAAACTGGACCCTGGCAGTGACACAGACTAGCCTGCAGCATGCCTCCCTCATTTTGTTTTATTTCCCACTGGTTGCATTCTTTGGTGTTGAAAATCGGCCTTATTTATCACAGATGTCCTTTTTATAATATTTGCATCATGCTGATTGCCAGCTTTGTACAGTAAGGCCTTTTTTGGAAAATCCCTTGTTAGGCTAAAAGCTTGCACACCTACAGCACTAGTTCAAAGGCAGACAAAAAAGCAACTCAGGTATTATGCACCTTGTTAAACTGGGCTGTAAAAAACACAGTAACCATTTACCATCGCTTCAGCTTCTGTATTGCAGATGTTTGTAAACTACATGTTGTGTCTTTAATGTATAATTATTATGAGGCTGCATGGTTTAATTAAGCAGCAGTATCTACCTAGCAGCAGATGTTCTAGCAACTTCAAAAGGAGCTTTTTGTTGAAAAGGGTTTTTAAAAATTCCTACCATGGAAAAAAAGTCTATTTCAGAGCACATCAAGCTGGAAAATTAAACTAATCATATTTATGGTTAGCTTCAAGGTACACCAATTATCATTCTTAATAATTGAATGCAGATAAATTTAATAAGGGATATTTGGTTAAGACAGCATCAAAAGCCACAAAAGCTTAAAGAAAAGACAACTGCCCCCACCTTCTCTTTAGTTTGATGTAGGTACAAATCCGGGCACAGAATTGTGTGTAAATGTACTACCTGGCATCTGTGAACACACATGTTATTTTCCCTGTTGCTCAGCGCTGGGAGATATTGTTTTGTAATGGGAAAGTAAATGATACTTTGGCCCACTTGCCCAAATGCAACAGCCGTTTTTTTGCGCTTGCAGCTGAGAAGAACAGATGCAAGGAGCAACCAAAATGCAAGTAGTGTTACTAAATATTTCAATTTTTAACATGTTTTTTATCAACATGGCGGGGGGGGGGGGGGGTGGGGAGTCTTCTTGATTTGCGTTCCACTATTGGAGGAAAAGTGGCCCTGACTAGATGGATAAGATTCTTTGCATTGGTAATTTTTTAAGCTTCTTTATTCTATTGGGAAACTACAATGGATGAAAGCATGTGGCGCAGACTAGCCCTGTTTTTGACTAGCACACCATTCCCCTCAGCCAAGTTTCAGGATTAGCTCTCAAATGTCTGTGCTGGAAGAGAGGGGAAATGGCCATTTTTCTTGGGTCACAGCTGAAGAATCTTACTCATCAACTAGCCTGAGACTAGTAATTTTCTATCTTTAGTAAACTGAAACAAAGTAATTCACCAGACCATAAGCGATATCAATGTTTTTGTCCACCACCTCTGGTGCTCGTGATCTGCTCCAACAATTTGGCTGCCCCATTATAAGCTCTTCATCTACACAAAAAGTGTACTTTATTTCATAGATTCATTGAAACTTACAGCACAGAAGGAGGCAATTCGGCCCATCGTGCCTATGCTGGTTCTTTGCGAGAGCTATCCAATTAGTCGAACTCCCCTGCTCTTTCCCCGTGGCATTGGAAATATTTCCTTTTCATGTATATATCCAATTCCCTTTTGAAAGTTACTATTGAATTTGCTTCCACCACTCTTTCAGATAGTGCATTCCAGATCTTAACAATTCACTGCATAAAAATATTCCTTCTCATCTCCCCTCTGGTTCTTTTGCCAATTATTCCTTTTAGCATTCATTTTACCCAGTTGAATTTCAAGCTTTTGGTATCGGAAAAATTAATTTTGACAAGTTGAAACTTTTAAATGTATTTCTAGTGCTGCTTCATAGAAATGTGGGAAAATTGAGTCTAAAATCAATCAGATTTCGAGAATCTTGTCCCAATAGCCACGTCTGTGTAAATGCAAAAGATTTAGAATGTAACACTATGATGCTTAAAATCAGCTGTAAGGGTTTTAAAAAAATTGACCTTGACCAAATGTTATATGTTTAAATAGATTACAGGGTTGCAGTGTATTTTGAGAGGATGTTAGTGAAACTAAAGCGAGACAGTGAGGTTGAAAAATTGCAGTTAAATTGTTGCTGTCTGTGCATGGTAACTAACCATTAAATCAGCCAAAGAAGGGGAGATTCCGGATAGAATATTACAGAATTGTTTGTGTGTTGCTAATTTCGCAAGAGCCATCTGTAGTATAACCAGACCTACTTAATGCAAAGTTTCAGGATCATTGTTATAATTTAATAGAAATAATCACCTGGAATCCAGATCCCTGAAATGATGCTTTGGGACAACAGCATGTGCACATTTAAGGTGTTCCTCTGTAATTGCTCTTTCTGCTGTTTTAGCAGCTGCATTAGTCAATTTATTTTAAAAGTATAGAAACCATTTTGATTGTCATTATCTTATTTTAAATAAAAATTCACTGCTGAGTCTAACAGCATAAAGTTTCCACCTTCGATCATTAAGCAAATACAAAGAAAATAAAAAGAGAGGTTGTTTTATTGTGAGGGCCTTGATTATGAGATAGATTTTAATAAATGTGAAAGAGTTACAGTTTGTTTTCAGGTACACATAGTTTAAGACCTGTCAGTTGATAAATTTAAAGTCCTGGCATTTATCAAGCAGCAATTTTAAAAAAACTTTCATTACCTTTATGCACATTTTTTGAAATAATACTTGACTTAACAAACAATTTTATGTAATGTAGAGACAAGAAGAAAAATGTTGGAAATTGGAAATGAAAATAGAAAATTCTGGAAATGCACAGCAGATCTGTCAGCATTTGTCAAGGGAAGGATTTGTTAATATTTCGGGTAGAGACCCGAAGCTCAATTTTCCTGGGTTTTTATATCATTTTAGTGGCGGCAATGGGCAGATGGAGGCAGGAAATCAGGTAAATTAGTTTTCATCTGCCACCATCTCCTGTAGCAAGAGCCATTTCCTCCACACACACTCCTGCTCCCCATCCCAGCAATGAGCTTCCAAGTGCAAGTGGGAATCATGCCAGGAGTATGGTGAAAAAATGTAATTAAGGCTGACCCTGGAAACCTTGCCAAGGTCAGTGGTGGGAAACTTTTAGAGCACAGAAGTCCCACTCAGTCGCATTTCCATCAGCATTGCTGGTTGAGGGGAAAATCCCAGCCTCTTTGTCAAAACGATTCTCATGAAAGATCTCTGCCTGAAGCATTAAACCATCTTTTCTCTTTTAAGATGCAGATCAACCTGCTGTGAATTTCCAGTATTTTGCATCTTCTGCAAAGTGTTGATTGGATTTTAAGGTTAGAAGTGAAATGGCAACTTTATGGCACAGCTTGACAGACCAGTAAAGTTCATAGAGTAGGCTGTGACATTGTGAATGTGCTTCCCTGCGGTAAGTGCCTAATTTTAGCTAGACCACACTAGGGAGGAGCTGAATAAATGTCAGTCGGTTGCCCACAGAGAAACCATCAGAGGGTGAGCAAACCCAGTTTGTTCTTGCAGTCTTCCTAGTGACCAGTTAGGGTTATACAGCTGGCTGAAATCTGGCACCACATTTCTCGCTTCCCTGCCCTCTCAGTCAGGGAAAGGTAGGCAGAACAGAGGAGAAAATCACATAAAAAGTTTAGGTCGAACAGCTATTGTGTAGCTACTAGCATGGAGGCGGACAAACTGGAGCCATTGAGTTAACTTTGGCTCTAATTGAAATTTTCATTGGTTTAGGAAACCAAACAGAAGATTGTTGAATTGATTTGAGTTCACTACTGTGTGGTCTCTACAAGCAAGATCCTCTTCAGTTTAAAACCAGAAACATTTGACAGCATTGCACTGATCTTTTTGACACATCTTTCCGTCCTCAGGAGCAGAAGAACAGTGAGAGAAGATTTGCAATTAAAATTACAAACAACCAATTATGTGCAACAGTGAGACATTATTAGCTCCAGTCAATGCAGTAAAATCATGTGCCGCCCATCTAAAAATACTTTATCGTTTGCCTGCAAAATGGCCAATTCATTAAATTTGGTGCCAGAATTGTTACCTGCTTGGCTCCTGCTCTGGATTTCATTTCCTAACATAAAACAGTATCAAGTTATATTTTGGTTGAATTTGTTGTGTAAGATATATAGGGGTAGAATTTCCTTAGATGTTCTCCCGATCTCCTGTTTATGCCATTTCTCCAGGATTCCCTACGATCTCCCACTGAAATCATGGTGGGAGATCAGGAGAACTCCATGCGGAAATCTTACCCCATAACTTGTATAACATTTCTAGATCTTCATTCCATAAATTCTCATCAAAGTGAACAATGACAGTGCTGGGAGATGATAACTTTCTTTTGCTACCATGCAGTGATATCATGTGAATGATATTAGTGGAATCCAATCCAGAGCTCCTTGCATGTTGTCCCATGCCTCAACCTCATCTTAGAAGAGCACTACCATCAGTAGCATCAGTGTGGTGCTTTCATTTCCCATATTTTGCATACTCATAGCCTTTGAACATAAGAGCATAAGAAATAGGAGCAGGAGTAGGCCATCCGGTCCCTCGAGCCTGCTCCACCATTCAACAAGATCATGGCTGATCATCTACCTCAACACCATTTTCCTGTACTATCCCCATATCCCTTGATGCCTTTAATATCTAGAAATCTATCGATCTCTGTTTTGAATGTACTCAATGACTGAGCCTCCACAACCCTCTGGGGTAGCGAATTCCAAAGATTCACCACCCTCTGAGGGAAGAAATTTCTCCTTATCTCAGTCCTAAATGGTCTACCCCTTATTCTGAGACTGTGACCCCTGATTCTAGACTCCCCAGTCAGAAGAAACATCCTCCCTGCATCTACCATGTCGAGCCCTGTAAGAATTTTGTATGTTTCAATTCGATCACCTCTCATTCTTCTAAACTCTAGAAAACAGAGGCCGAGACTACTCAATCTCTCCTCATATGACATTCCCGCCATCCCAGGAATCAGTCTGGTGAACCTTCGTTGCACTCCCTCTATGGCAAGTACATCCTTTTGTGAGCAAGGTTATCAAGTCAGAGCTTAATTTTGAAACTTCAGACAGATTATTTTTATCGAAAGGATCCAGTTTGAAATTCAACCCACATATAAGAGGTGAACATTTGTGCCACCCAATTCCCCTGCCATTATTTAACTTGATTTTCTTCAAATGAGTCAATCTAAAGTTAGGTAACACCAGTTTGCCAGAACAATAAGAGCAATGGCTTTACAACCAGATGTTTCGCAGCTCAGAGCTGTCTGAAACTGTGCTGGTAAATGAAGAACCTTTGAATAACACAGCAACACACCTGGAAGTGAAGAAGACACTGACATTATCTGTCTTAGCCTCCTTTAACCAAACATCCTGTCAGCAGATCACAGAGTAAGCTTGTTAGGTACCTATAGCATAAACTGTCTCTAAACTCAGACTGAACAAGGTGATGTGAAAGCTTAAGTCCCTTGTGATTACGAAAGTAAAAGATTTGCTAAAACAGGGAGGGAAAGCACAACATGTTTTTAGATAGAAAATTTATTAGAGACATAAAAATTACAGCATTTATAAGCCTATACAATAGAATTTTCTGTGTACAAAATGCCTCCAATGGTTTTTGCTGGAGGTTTGTGTCTGCCTGAGAACTTGAATCTTGAGTTTGTGGGGTTCCCAGGGCCATCACTCTCCACTGAAAAGACTCAAAAAGGTCACAGGTACAGTTCTCAATATGCACTTCTGTCTACAACTTCTACGTCTTTTTTATGATTGACTGACCATTCACAGAGCTGTTTGTAAGCAGATTCTCTCTTCCACTCCTGTGTATTGATGAAAAATTGCTGCAGATAAACACACACAAGAAAATCATTTTTAGGAGGAGTTTCAAAATATCAAAAAGCATTATTTCTTCAACTTTTTCTGGGGTAACTTTGAGAGCAAATTGATGTATACTATATACTAACTGTTCTCCTGCAACAACAGCTGACAAGCATAATAAGAAAGCTGAATTCAGACACAGCCAAAGAGAGAATGGATGAGTGAGAACAACCTAAAGGGGGCCTTTATATTTTGTAAGGCATTGTTAATGGTTACACCAGCTGCATTGTTTTTATTTTATAACTCAAAGCAACCCGTAGAACAAATGATTCATACAAACTTTGGCAAGTTCTGGAAAGTCTGCATAATTAATCAAATTTGAAGGAAGATTCTGAATAAAAGTTCTGATTTAAACATGTTTATTTAAGCAGAATCTTTTGGTAACATTAAGTATTATTGCTGAGTTATTTTGCAAAGAACAATAAATGTAAATTAGTGTAATTTTTTCATAAGTTTTATGTACTTCTTGGCCTTGGCTATAAAATCCCACATCCTAAACAAAAGAACAATAAAGGTACAGAGCATGTAGAGAGATTTATTTATTTATTTACTAATGCATGAGTGGCATATGAGGAGCATTTATTTTATTTATCTACATACCTGAGTAAAGAAAATACTATTTATTTATTTTCCAAGAAACAATTAAAAAGCATTTATCTCACTGTCTCCGAGGAGATCTCTTACAAACTTCTTTCCAAATCCTTTCATTGGAGATATGCATCCCTCCCCAACTTGTGCACTCAATCACCCATCCCTAATATCTGAATCCACGAGCAACACCATGAAATACCCACTAGTGTAGTCAAAAAGAATTATACACAGAAATGGCACTGGGTAGTGTGCTGATGCAATACAATGTTACACCAATATGCTGTGCCAATGTTGTGAATTTCTGATGCCACTTGTGCCATCAAAGGGAGGCACTGAATAGCAGCAGGTGCTTCCTCACAACTAATGAGGCAAAGTCAAAGAAAGAGGCCCCAAGCCTCTCACATTCCTCACAGCAGTATTAACAGAGAGCTAGAAGCAGGTCACCTCCCTGACCTTTGTCCATTCTATGGCACATTGCAGAGGAGAGATCTAAGAGGAATTATAATTCCTTGCAAATAATTCCTCTTTTCTAAGACTCTAAGACTTTTCTAAGACACTTCACATTGTGGGATTATTTGTTACATCCAGTCCTGGATGAGTCAAAGATTCTTACAACTCAAAGTCAGCAAAACTGAAGTTATACTGTTTGGGTGTCCTCTGGTTGCTCTCTCAGGCTGAACTTGGTGGTGCACAGTCTTGATGTTTTCTTTGACTGCAAGGTGAGCCTTCTGCTCCCCATCCAAGCTGTTTCCAACATTAATTCCTTGCACCCTGGAACAATGTTTGTTTATGACCTACCTTGTCATCTTAGCTGCTGAAACCATCATCCATCCTTTCATCACCTTGAGGATTGATTTCTCAAATGTTTTCCTCACTGGCTTTAACCCTTCATAAACTTCAGCTAATCCAGAAATCAGTGGCCTTAGCCTTTCCCATTCAAAGCTCTGCACACCCACCTACTTTTTATTGCTGCACTAATTCCCTGTGCCTCAGTGAATTGGGTTCAAAACCCTTCTCTTCATTTTCAGATCCCTCCCTGACCTTGCAGTATCCCCCTTGGAAAATATTCTCTAGCCATATGTCCTTACTTACATTCTCCAATCACTGACTCTAGATTACTGCTTGTCTCCATCCCTCCAATCCATCACCTGACACAGACAGCCACCCTCTCCCCTCTTCCCTGGGCTTCTCTTCCAAAACCAATTTCCTTTTCTATATCTCTTCAACCGTGGGTTCACTCTCCCTCTTCTTCCCCTCTCCCACGATTACTTCCTGCTTGGCATTCACCTTTGTCCCTTTTAAATTGCTTTGAGGTGTTCTTTTATATAAGTAATGCTTTATGAATATGAGTTGCTATTGTTGATGATGCTGCTAATGATGATCAATTAAAAATAACTTGACATAAGGAGGAGGGAATACCGTTTCAGGGATACTACCGTAAGATTTGCTGGATGATTATTTACGCCCAGATGATAATTTGGTGAATACCATTAAACGTTAATGCTGCAGCAACCATGTGAAAACATCTTCATTGAGTCACACGTCTAGACTGCTATTCAATGTGGCAAGAGAAAAGCAGTATGTCGATTAATTTTACAGTAGTGTGAAAAACATCTGTATTGAAGTAAATTTACATTGAAGGTGAGCAGGGTATTCACAGATTTCCATGTTCTTTTAATAATGTACTTGCCTGTGATTTTATATGTGGATAATACATTTGCCTCATAAATCATGACAGCAAAGCTGAAATAATTTGTTGACATAATCTAAACCCCAAGATATGTTTCAACCTTCAAGTACAATCCATTCTGTATTATTTTGTATAAAATATATACAGGTCAAGTTTGTGGGAGACAGTTTTTATTCTTTTTTGCAAATTAGTTTGTTTGTTGTTTACCAGCAGTGGGTATTATGGCAGACAGCAATATGTGACAGGCTCCTGCAACTGAAATGTTGGGACACTAGGTCCCTGATGTCATGCCATAGAGTGCTATCATACGTCTTTTAACTCATTCATCCAAAATCCCTCTTCTATTATTTTAGCAGAGCAGTTAACCCATTTATTATAAAGACTCCAATAATAGTTGGGGGGGAGGGAGAGAGATTTTATACATTAGAATCCCATAGCACAATAATGTTTAGTTGATTTGAGCCAAAGTGTTATCACAGCATGTCATTTGGTCATAGTGAAATCAGGATTTATTTCATTGAATGTCACAGGGGACTAGCAGACCTGTATGTGTTATTATCCTGATCTTTGTAATAGACAATTAATAAAGTCTTTGAGAAGAGTCGTAACTGATTTCCACAGATTTAGTTCTCTTTGAGATAACATTTGCATTAGGGAGCATAGATTGTTCAAGAACAATATAATGACAGCCTTGCATTACACCTGAAAGGTGTTCTTTTAACAAGTGATATTGTAATTTATCATTACGGTTCTTTGTGTTCTTTTGTGACTGAACAGCTGCATTGACTTAGAGATGTAAAATGAGTCTGGACTTGTTTATTCTTCCAGCTTTCTTACCAACTGCACGACAGAAAAAAGAATTGCGAAAATGTGTAAGTAGAAAATTTCAGACTCGATCTACAGTTTATAAAAATCATGTTATCTTAAATTTTAAAAAAATAAATTGTTTCTTAAAATAATTTTCTGCAACAGCTTTCTGAAAGGACACAATGTTGAGAATGACTTCTGTTAGCTCAAATAGTTAAGTGCTTAACTGTAACCAAGAGATCACAATTTTGGGTCTCAAGTTTTCTGTTTGTTGAATTTGCATGTTTTACCTAGGTAATAGCTAAATGCAACTCCATACTTAGAGAAGTGAAACATTCCATTTTTGGGAAGGGGATGGGGATTGACATTCTTTAACTTGGCTGACCTCCAAACCAATCCAGATCCTAAACCCTCCCACCTTGCCAGATGGAAAAGGATATATAGAGACATGTGGCTTAAAGGGGAGGATCCATGAAAACAAAGTGTTGCCGATTGGAGTATGTTCTATTTATAATATAAGTAAGCAAAATATTCTAATCTTGTATTTTACGTAACAAGAAATGTTACTGTTTGATTCAAATTTCAGCACGCAATTAAAGACAAATCTAATAATGCCACTTTTAATTAAGCATTTATTAAACATATTTGTGTTCTTATTACCCATATCCAATAAAGTTAGTAAGCAAATTCCATCAAAATTAGACACAACCTGAGACAGTCTGAATGAAGATACAAAATGCCTTCTTCTTGAAGTACTTTTCTCTTGCTAAAAGCAATTTTCCAAGATCTGCTTATTCCTTATCAACAGTAAATGGGACTGATGTAATAAATATTTGTACTACAGAACCCTATATCTAAGCCTTACACACTATAGAAGACTTAACAATTTTAACCTTATATATGAACATGCCAAATTAGAAAATGTTACAGGTAAACCTGGCGTTACAAAGAATATGTAACATTGGTAAGCAGTTTTAAAGGAGCATCAAAGTCCAGTTAAGAAGTTTCATGGATGCAGCCCTCGACGGGGCGTACAGATCCATCAGCACCAATGATGTGGCCATTTGCCTAGGAGATTTCAATGCATCATCAGGAAGTGTGAGAACCAACTTGGAAGAGTTAATCGTACCATATGGCAACAGTGAAGCCAACGAGAATACAGAATACTTCCTTCAGTTCTGTGCGAACACCATCTTTGAATGGGTGGCTCATGGTACAGAAGGAAGGACATACATCAATCGACACGGTACTCTAACGAAAGGCACATCGAAAAAGAGATCAACCATATCTTGGTGAGTCAAAAATGGAAGGTTATGACAATTGATGAGTTTACCACAGAGCCAAATACTGCTCCGATCACTGTGTGTTGGCCGTTGATATCTCCATAAGATTGTCAACAAATAGAACAATCTCAGCTTGCTAGGTGCATCTGAACATCGATAAATTAAAGGAGGAGTGTTATCTGCAGGACTACCAACAGAACGTACAAGAGGCATTGGAGACTGACTGCCCTGGGATTACATTGAGACATAGTGGCCCATGTTCAAATAAGCATTCCTGCAATCAGCCAAATCCTCTCTTGTAGCCACGAAGAGAAGGAATAATGAGTGGATAAGCCAAGAAGCACTTGACATTATGGAGAAAAGTAAATTTGCAAGTATGAAGGGTGACATAGAAGCACGGGTGCCCTCTCTCAGGGCAGTGCGAAGGCAAATTCAGAATTGGGCCTTTCAGAAAGTGAACGAGGTAGTGCAGTTATTGAAATCTAACTGCACTGGAAATGCTTTTTTAGGTAGGTTTCTTTGTGGGCATTATATATCAGCTCCTGGTCCAGGCAAAAATGGTAACGGTCAGATACTATCAACCACACCAAAGAAAATGCAACACAATTGACACAATTCTATACAATCAGGAACAAAATGAAGGTTCCCATATTTTAGACTAAGATTTGCTTTTAAGTTAATTTCTGATGGAAAACAAAAACAAGCATTTGATCTGCAGTTTGTACTTCTGCTTGGTCATTCTTAAAAGAGTACAAACCTACACACAAAATGTTAGTTCAAGGAATACTTCTTTAATTCTGTTCACAGTGTTCCATCTCAGACAGCTTCCCAGTGTGATCTGAGAACACATTGGATCATGTAAGTTTTTTTTTTGTTCATTTATGGGATGTGGGCATCGCTGGCAAGGCCAGCATTTATTGCCCATCTCTAATTGCCCTTGAGAAGGTGGTGGTAAGCCGCCTTCTTGAACTGCTGCAGTCCGTATGGTGAAGGTTCTCCCGCAATGAAGGTACTCCCACAATGAAGGAACGGCGATATATTTCCAAGTCAGGATGGTGTGTGACTTTGGAGGGGAACATGCAGGTGATGGTGTTCCCGTGCGCCTGCTGCCCTTGTCCTTCTAAGTGGTAGAGGTCGGTTTGGGAGGTGCTTTCGAAGAAGCCTTGGTGAGTTGCTGCCGTGCATCTTGTAGATGGTACACACTGCAGTCATGGTGCGACAGTGGTGAAGGGAGTGAATGTTTAGGGTGGTGGGTGGGGTACCAATCAAGCGGGCTGCTTTGTCCTGGATGGCGTCGAGCTTCTTGAATGTTGTTGGAGCTGCACTTATCCAGGCAAATGGAAAGTATTCCATGTTGTAAGATTTAAGAAATCCAAGCAGATATTCTGTGGCATTGCTCACAGTGGATCAGAGGATACACTGTTTTAAAACAAAAGGGGGGTTACTAACAAAGTGTAATGGGAAAAATGTTACAACAAGTAAGTACAGTCTTACACGAAGTGCTGCTACACGCAAGACTTTTAATACAATATACATTATAATAGCACATTACAGGAATAATGTTTCCTTTAAAAAATTGTTGCTTGAAAATGTGGAAAGCATAAATATTTTAACCCCATACCACACAGAAATTAACATGCACACTGCTCCCAGCTACAATAACAACAACAACTTGCATTTATATAGCGCATTTAATGTAGCAAAACGTCCCAAGGCGCTTCACAGGAGAGTTATCAAACAAAATTTAACACCGAGCTAAATAAGGAGGCAGTAGGACAGGTGACAAGCAGTAGGTTTAAGGAGCGTCTTAAAGGAGGAGAGAGAGGAAGGGAATTCCAGAGCTTAGGACCAAGGCAGCTGAAGGCCAATATTGGAACAGTGCGGAGATCTCAGAGGGTTGTAGGACTGGAGGAGATTACAGAGATAGGGAGGCGTGAGGCCGTGGAGGGATTTGAAAATAAGGATGAGAATTTTAAAATTCCAGCTTTGCCGGACTGGAAACCAATATAGGTCAGCAAGCACAAGGGTTATGCAGGAAAGAGGGCTAAACAAGCCTTGTAATGGATTATTCACAGCAATGGAGCATAACATAACAGAAAGGGACTAATTTATGCATCTGCTACGAGAATTGACACTTTCTTTCACATCTATACAGTGCAACCTCTTTATAACAAACCCAGAACCTTTCTCTCTCTCTCTCTGAGATAGGTGAACCCTAAAATTCAAATGTGCCATTTCATTTACTGTGTTACCAAATGGAATTACAGTTCTATTAATAATTGAACTACCATCTGTTTATACTGAAAATCACAGCTTTTTTTATATCAAAGTGAAACAACTTACTGCTGCCCCAAATGATGTTCATCAGCAAAGTCTGTGGCAGCTTTTTAAGATTGGCTGGACATGCTTCCCTAATGGCTCACCCTCAGCATGGCACTCTCATATTTGGAGAATCCGAGTGGAGAATTTGAAGATATGTGGCAAGAGTTCTAACCTCAGTGAAAGGCTGTTGGCATAAGTTCTGACATTCTGCCCCTGCGGTTCCTATTTTAGTCCACTGGCAATCGGCAACTGCTTATGACTGCTATTGGTTTCTCAGAGCATTAAATGCAGTGTTCGATATGGAATTGAGTCACACAGACCAGGAAGATCCTAGTTTTGATCCCCAGGTTGTGCTGACTTAGCTGATCTAAACTGGGGTGGCTGTAGGTAGACAGTTAGCCTCAGTGCTCCTAACCATAAAGGAAAAGAATCCTACTCCTGATTACCATCAGTACTGAAGTATAAAAGGTGCCTCTGGAATCATACCCAGCAACATTGGGGCATCAATCCAAAGTGTTTTGACTCACATGGGGTCCATTGTTCAAGCAGCCTTTCTCTCAAAGCTGGGCAGTCATGTAGAGTGGATACAGTCAACTATGAGAGAAGGCTTTTCCAGCCTCGATTGAGGTACAGTGGTCTGCAGAGAGACCACTAGTAGTAATGGGCAGTTGCTGATCACCAGTAGCCTAAGGTAGGGACTACAGGGGTGGGATTCAGAATTTAGGCCAGCAGCTTGTCACTGATGTCAGGGCCCTCACCGCATATCTTCAAATTCCCCACTTAAAGCCAGAAACACCACCCCCACCACCCCAATTCCCAAACAGTGGCTATATAAGACAAGCCGTGCTCTGACCTCCACTGTCAGAGAGTGTCACTGATCCCTTGACCATCCATTCAATCCAGTCTGAAAATCTCCAATTCGATGAGTTGACCAGTGCTACTGTAAATGGAGTATAAAGGGCATCTTTAGATGTACAGAACTATAGAGTGAGAAGAAATACGCAGATATCATGGGGGAAGACCATGCAGTGAAGATGTGCTTCGGGTGTGCGTTGCGGCCGCAGAGCCGCCTTCATGCCTGAAACTGGATGCCGATGAATTTCTACCCCAGTGTGACTACCAAGAAATGAAATCGGAAAACAAAATGCATTGCAAATGGTACCCCTTTCTCCTAGAAATTGTAAAGATTGAGTAAATTTGTTTTTACAATGTCTTTTTTCTCTTTGTTGTCAGGAAAAAGAATCTGGGAAGCTGAAATGAATAATCATGAACTTTGAAGAGAAAATTGTTCCATTTTAAGTCTTAGGCATCCAGCTTTCTGTCATTTGGGAAAATTAATCAGCTTTTCAAAAAAAAACATTTCAGACTTAATATTAGTTTTGTTTGGTATTTTTCCTTTTCTTTATAACTTAATACTTCCTGCTCCTGTTCATACAATTAGATAATCCAATAAAGAAGTCATTGTTTATATTGACCACTGTACAATAATACAGTTTTAATACCATGCTGGGTATACAAAAATCAAACTCTTAACTGTATACTGACATCCCTTCATGCCCTCTCTGAGCTCATCTTTTCCATGAGACTCACCTCCTGTACCCTTGATCCCATTCCCACTCAAATTCCCTTCCAGATTGCCATGCTAGCTGGCATTATAAATGGTTCCCTCTCCTCTGGTACTGTAACCTCCCTTTCAAAATCACCATCATCACACCTCCCTTAAAAATTCCACCCTCAACCCCTCTGTCCTTGCAAACTACTACCCTATTTCCAACATACCTTTCCTCTCCAAAGTCCTTGAACATGTTACAGCCTCCCTATTTGTGCCCATCTTTCCTGCAACTCCCTTTTTGAATCTCTCAAATCAAGCCACCACCCCTGCCACAGCACCAAAACAGCTCCAACCAAATGACATCCTCTGTGACTGGGCTGTGCTACATTATCCCTCCTTGTCCTCTTCAGCCTCTCTGCAGCCTTTGACATGGTCAACCAAACCATCCTTCTCCAATGCCTCTCCTGTTGTCCAGTTCAGTGGGACTGTCCACATTTGGTTCCACATTTATCTATCCAAATGTAGCCAGAGCATTTCCAGCAATGACTTTTCTTACCACCTCTACACCGTTACCTCTACAATCCCTCAAGGATTTTCCTTTGGCCTCCGCCTCGTCCTCATTTGGTTTAGTAAGGCTTGCTCTTCTGAGGTGGTGTTTAAAGCATATCTGGGTTTATCTGGTCATGCTACTCTTGACCTGTTATGTTTCCTGTTGTCACTGGGTGCCAAACATGCATATGCCTTCTATTCCCCCAACATGGACAGCCTTAAGCTTGTAGAGCACAAAAAAGTCATGAGGAGTTGTAACTGAATCCTAGAATTGACTGAAATTCAAACTCAGTAGCCCATCTTTACCCTTAACAGATTTTACTAACTTTTAGATGGCTGAAGAACTGAACAGCAGCAAGGCAAACTATCTCAGTGAAACAGAAAAATGACATGGCCAGTATAGTTCCACACCAAAGAAAGTGTTTCTTCTATCTGATAGTAACAAAGCAACAGTAGTAATAGCCACGGAAAATGTTTTCATGTCATTTTGGCTGAAGATGAAAGCATAATGATGGGAGGCAGCCAGAGTATGAGCAACCCAATAGAAAGTGGGTCAATTTAGTTCCTCTTAAAATTATTGCTGCTAAATAAAAGTCCCAGATATCTGTTTTATAGAAAGTATATGCTTATAGGGACACTTTTATTTATAATTCCTGAATACAATTAACACTAATTGATATAAATCACATGGATACACTTAACACTGTGGAGCTAGGAAACACAAGAGTGCTCTTCCGATTTCACAAAAGTCACAATCGCCCCATCAAATATTGTTTTAAAAATTCTCAGATTATACTGAAATTTTCTATAGATTTCCATTGACCCTGGAATTTCCTCACTGCTGTCTGTTCAAAGGGGAGGGGAGGTGAAATTCAAATCCTTATGTTAATTTTAAAACAGCTCAGTTACAACTCCTCATGACTTTTTTGTGCTCAACAAGCTTAAGGCTGTCCATGCTGGGTGACTAGATAGTGAGCAGACCAGAAAGGTGTCAGGTTCAATCCCCAATCTATGCTGAGTTAGCTAATCTCAGCTGAGATAGCAAAAAGAATACTACAATTGACTTCAATGTCCCTTGGTTAAGGAGGGGGAAATGGCAGTAACCCTCAGGTAAGTCCCAGGAAGGAGGATTTGAGTTGATAATGGGGGAGGATGGGGCGATTGTGACTTTTGTGAAATCGGAAGAGCACTTTTGTGTTTCCTAGCTCCACAGTGTTACGTGTATCCATGTGATTTATATCAATTAGTGTTAATTGTATTCAGGTGGTGTGTATCAATTGACAATGCTCTTGTATCCATTTATAAAAGAGCTGATCTAGGGTGTGGTGTGGGTGTAATGTGGAGCTCTGTAAATAAAGGCTCGGAAGCAACTGGAGACAAGGCTCTAGCATTCTATCCTTCCAACACTTGGCTATCCAATTTATAGCACACAGGCTAGGTTTTCTTTAAGCTGGGATGTCTTGTTGAAGTTGTACAAGACATTAGTAAGGCCACACTTGGAATACTGTGTACAGTTCTGGTCACCCTATTATAGAAAGGATATTATTAAACTAGAAAGAGTGCAGAAAAGATTTACTAGGATGCTACCGGGACTTGATGGTTCGACTTATAGGGAGAGGTTGGATAGACTGAGACTTTTTTCCCTGGAGAGTAGGAGGTTTAGGGGTGATCTTATAGAAGTCTATAAAATAATGAGGGGCATAGATAAGGTAGATAGTCAAAATCTTTTCCCAAAGGTAGGGGAGTCTATAACGAGGGGGCATAGATTTACGGTGAGAGGGGAGAGATACAAAAGGGTCCAGAGGGGCAATTTTTTCACTCAAAGAAAAATGACATGGCCAGCATAGTTCCACACCAAAGAAAGTGTTTCTTCTATCTGATAGTAACAAAGCAACAGTAGTAATAGCCACGGAAAATGGTTTCAGCTTTATATTTACACAATTGTGTAAACCAATTAGGGTGTGGGGTCACTCAAAGCAAAAAATGTAAGGTCGTTTGCAAGACACAGTCTCCTAACATATGGTTTTCACACCTGGGGCTTGATTTTAAAACCAAGCCAGGAAGGGGGTGGGGGGGGGGGGGTCAAATTGAGGTGAGGTGAGTGTCTGGAACGAGCTGCCAGAGGCAGTAGTAGAGGCGGGTACAATTTTGTCTTTTAAAAAGCATTTGGACAGTTACATGGGTAAGATGGGTATAGAGGGATATGGGCCAAGTGCAGGCAATTGGGACTAGCTAAGTGGTATAAACTGGGTGACATGGACATGTTGGGCCGAAGGGCCTGTTTCCATGTTGTAAACTTCTATGATTCTATGATTCTATAAAAAAAAATTTTAACTTACCTGGAGCTGGCGGCCGCAGGGGCCACTGAAGAATCCTGAGGGGGGCAGGCATCGGACCAACAAATTTCGCAATGGAGTCCTTCATCAGGCATTAGGTCCCTAATTTATAAATTTAAGAGGCCTAACACTTGTTTTAGTCATCCGCCCGGGGCGCCTAAAAAAGGGCCCCAAGATTGTAGCGGTGGGACCAACACCTGTGCAGGTTGGGCACAGGATGTCCCACTGCTAAATTGGTATGGTTTGTGCCCATTTTACACCCAAAAAATGGGCGTAACGCATACCAATTTCTACTCCAAAGAATCCTTAAGTTTGTTTTTTTAATATATTTACTACATTTCTGCCCACAGGCATATGGAAAAATGTTGGTGAGAAATGACAAACTTCTATTTGTTTTTACCAATTTATCAGTTATGTACACAAGATGAAACCATACAAGGTAATTCAGAGTGATAACTAGGGTAACTTTACATACAGACAACCTACAAGCTAGTATAGGTTAGACTGAGACTCCCTACCACATATTACGATATGGTCAATATCTTACCTGCGACTGTACTCATCCTGAAAGCCTTCAAGCACATTGTCCACTCCAATACTCTTGAGAAAATGTACCATTGGAGACCAAATAGTGCCATATGTAGCTGAAAGATAAAATTATCCTCATCCACTTAACTAATGAAATGCCAGAGTGATTTTATATTTGGTTCCAAAACCTAATATTTTATTATTTTAATCAAATAAAAGTACAGGATATCTAAACATGTTTCAGATAAGGGCAATCAGTTATGGAATCAGAAAGTGAATACCTTCCAGTGGTTGGATTATTAACTTTTTAATTTTGTAAAAAGTGCAGTTAAAAGTTGAATCTGCTATAACAGTTAGACCATGCCAGTCCTCAGCTGCAGCAATTCATGTTCTATCTGATTTATGCCTTAAAGAAATGCCAGACACAATGCTGAAAATGATCCCAATCTCTAGTACTAAATTAGCCAACACCCCAATGAGCACTGTAAAATTTAGCAAACAGATCACTGCCTTATTAAAACTTACCACAAAATAGATAAAGTGACTCACATGGACCATTATTACATTGCCATGAAATTATTCTATGAGCTTAAAGTGAATACAATGGTCAGTGGTTTTTATGCTCTTGGACATAACTTATCCCCCATAGAAGAAAAAGGTTAGTGCTGCTAAAATGTTCACAATATATGCAGCGATTTTCTGCTAGTCTTTATGATGAGTTCATTCCATTTTTTCATTATTTAATGAAGAACAGATTAAACACACATGTGCAGCAGGAACAAGATACTTTTGGACAAAAAAAATCGCCAAATTAGAAAAAAATCTTGGCAGACCATAGTCTGGTGATTTGTTACAGCTGGATGCAGATCGAACACTGGAAAGCTGAGAGGAAGCACAATGCCAACAGATGCAGAATCAGACAGAGGAACAAAGCTTTGCATGAGGCTTGTGAATTCTTCCAAAAATGTATGGTGATTTATTCAATAAAGCTTTAGTTGTGTTGGCTCTTTTTTTAAAAATTGAACTAAGAAAGATCAAACAAAATTATGAATTAGGCAAACAATGATTGCTGGTTTTCACAGGTCAGTGTTTACGGTCATTTTTGGACAAGATGTGGCATTGTCAACTGTACATTCATTTTCATTTAAGTTGATTCAATTAAAATAAATACCTACAGAGTGAGCATTTTTGTTTAATGAGGAGAAACTAAAAAACATTGCAAACCACCTTATCTGCTTTCGTTTTCTATCATAGAAACTGGGCAATAAGAAAGACTGACTGCGATTTCACTGCACACCGGATTATTAAAAGCATTATTTCACAAGTGCAAATGTTGGGGCATACTATCAATCACATGCTCTAGGAACAATTGGAATATCAGACCAATGATGGTGAGTTTATAGAACAGCGCACAAAGGTTTAAATGAGTTCCTGAATGCCATATACTGCCAATGAGCTTTAATGTGTATGTGGAATAATACTTTGGATGATCCTGTGTGCAGTTTATAGGCCAGTTTGCATTAATACAAAATGGTTTCAGCTTTATATTTACACAATTGTGTAAACCAATTAGGGTGTGGGGTCACTCAAAGCAAAAAATGTAAGGTCGTTTGCAAGACACAGTCTCCTAACATATGGATTTCACACCTGGGGCTTGATTTTAAAACCAAGCCAGAAAGGGGGTGGGGGGGGGGTCAAATTGAGGACGGGAAACCTATTAGTAAGGGTTTCCCAGAAGTCTTTACGATTTTGACGTAAGAATGTCTATCATTTTTTGTCGGTTTCCCGTCCGACTGACTGGCCTGATTGACAGGCTGGTCTCAGTCGGACGGGAGACCAGCCAAGGAGAGGACGTCTTCAGGTAAGTCTGCAGATAAGTCTTTGTTTGTATGGATGGAGGTGGCACAGGGGGCATGGGTGGGCACGGGGCCATGGGTGGGCACAGAGGTATGTGTGGGCATGGGTGAGCATATGTTGGCATGAGTAAGCATAGGTTGGCATAGGTGGGCATAGGTTGGCACGGGGTCGTGAGTCATGGGGGAGGGATCATTGGTCAGTCACGGTGGGGGGTGTCGGGATCGGGGGTCATCGCGGGGGTCCGCCATCGTTGAGGGGGAGGCTCGGGGGTCAGGAGTGGGAGGATCGGAGTTGGGGGAGGATCGTGGTCGGAGGTCATGGGGGGAATCGGGGTTGGGGATCGGGGGTCCGCAATCAGGGATCCACAATCGGGGGTCCGGGGTCCGCGATCATTGGAGGGTCGGTGCAGGTAGGCTTGTTGGGCCTGGAGGAAGCACTCAACCTGTTGGTCTCGGGCCTGCTCACCTCCTTTCACGAGGTGTAAAACAGAAGGTCCCCCAGAGTTGAAATTGGGATGTCCAGAAAAATGGAGGCCCGAAGCCTCCGTGAAAGGTTTAAGGCCCGAGCCGCCTCCAGGGAGTGGGTTTGTCGCCCGCCCCTCTTCCCACCCCAGTGAAAACCAGAAATGGGTGGGTGGCAGGTTGGGGGGGGGGTCTGAAATGGTGGCAATTTTCAATGTGACCTCACCCCCAACCCACCCGTTTTTCACTTTTAAAATTGAGCTCAAGGCCTTTTTAATGAAAAATGACAGTACTTGGGTAACAAATTATGCTACAAAATGGGAGGCATAGAAATCCATAGGATTTTTCGCAGGATGTTGCACTGTGCCAAATCGTTTGCACTACTCAAGCCGACAGTTAAGAATTTTCATTGTTCACTATTAGAGGAGATACTAAGCCTGCAAATTACTGTTGGTGCTACTGGCAGGTGGATAATTGACTTATTTGTACGACACTCTTTTACCTGCTCGTTAGCAGAGGCTTGACCCATTTATTTAAAACAGAAGGGCTAACACCTGTGTTAAAATGAAAGACAGAAGAAGGTGATATGAATGCATTCAACGTTTGTCTGCTAATATCGCCAATAGTAATTTCCAAGCTAAATGATTCTATACTGAAGAAACAATGGTTGGCAGCAACTAACAAGGCAGGAATGGAAATAAATGGTTCTGATGACCAAGGGACCAAAGCTCAAGGGATTTACAAATATCAGCAAAATTCCAGTTGAATTTCTCTTTTAAACTCACTAAACGGGTGATAGCGAATTGGCAGTCCATTTTACATCTCTCCCGATTTTTATTCCCATTATGAAATAGAAATCGGGAGAGATGTAATCAGGCTGCCGACCTTCTAGCACCCATTTTACACTAGTGCACAGAATCAAAATTACCCCCACTGCCTGTTATTTGTTATCCTTTATACATATATAAAATGTGGCTGTCCAGTGGCCACACTAAACATGACAGAAATGATGCAATGTAGGTGAAAGGAAAACAAACATGACAGTAGCACAGAATTAGAGATATATGGCATAAGGGGACTCATATTATAGCAATCCCAGATTTTCCTCAACAACATACAGAAAAATATGTGCACTGTATGCCCTACCTAAATATTTGATAGTTTCACAGCACATTTGAGTGATATCATTATGTTCACTTTGGTGTTACTGTAGCTTCTGCTTGGAAACATAAAGTAAACACGTTTTTATTGTGAAACTAAGTGGAAGGGCCAAAGCCAATAGTACAGGACACTAGCCAGATTGAAAATAATAAACAAGAAGATAAGGCAAATCAAGAAGTGAGGATTAGTTGATGCCAAGTTTTAGGTAAGGGATCAGGTTTAAAAGCTTGCAAATTGTAAACGGAAGGAAATGATAGACTATTTAATCCACTCATTAGACCTTCATAACCCAATCATTACTCTTAAGTTATAAGGAGATATATGTAATCATATAGAGCTGTATATTTCCTGATGACTGATTGTTTTTCCCTAATTTTCTGTCTCTACAGGTGTATGCTGATTCCCACACCCTCTCCAGCCAGAGTGCTAGGAGAGTTAGGACTGCAGATTCCCCTATACGTACTACTAGTGCTGATCCAGGATCCACTACCAGGAGTGAATACTATTTTCCACAGGTTACTATAATTGGAGCCCCCAGTTGTGGACAAGCATATCAATGTCAAGAAATGTGCACCTGCTGAACTAAATATTTTGTGGAATTTATACCATGATTGGAGAAGCTTAAATATAAGCAACAACAATTGTAATTAATTTAATGAACTGGACAGTATACTACAAACTTCTGAATCAAACTCGTGCAACTAGATTCATGAATGGAGTTGATTTTTATGTGGAATAAAATTAACTGCAAAACCATTTAAGCCAACAACTGCAGCTCTTCAATATAATAGCACCCGATGCTCCTCTGAAATTATGCTTATTTGGCTCCATCATTAATATAAAAACCATTCAGAACTCCTTGCCGCAGCAGGTGAATTGCTCTAATATATTCATAGGGTATATGCAACTAGGGAATAGACAACTATTTAAACTTCATGATGAAAGTTTAGAAAAATCTTAGTTCAATGATCAACTTTAAGTATCTGATAATAGCCAAGCCCTAATATCCTGTTAGCTCTCTTCTAATTTTAGAAATTTGAACATCAGCCGCAGGCCAGTGAACAAAATTTTACACATGCCTTTAAATACACGTGCATGGGAGTTTGCTTTCCCTGATTAGAGAATGGTGCATGGCTGTACAATCTACTTGCAGAACTTCAGAAATGCTTCTAGTATCATACTGTTAGCAGCAGTATAAGTGCACCAAACATTTTTTGCTTGCCATAGTAACAAACTTAATTCCAAATACATTTTTGTGTGTATTGAAACAACCTAAATTCTTCCATCTATATGAGTGAACTGATACTTTTGATAAATGAGAATTATAGAAACAAATGGAAAAAGGCATTGTAGTAATACGTTTTGTCTAGACTGACAAGAGATCCAGATTTTAGTGTATCACCATAATTACTTTTGAAAATATAGTCTAAATTTCCTCTTAAATGTATAGTAGTACTGCCATGCAAAATTATATGTTTAGCAGAAGTCTACTATTTAGTGAAGCTAACTGAACAACACCCCAACAAATAACTGTACAGTCTATTTTCATATTGCTACTTTTCTTAATGCTAGCTCATCTAATTACAACAATAACATTTTCATAACTGTACTGTGTAAACTATTTTATTTTATCTTTTTTTCATGAAAATCAGAAATACAGCCAAAATTTGTACCCTTTCATATGAAATTATGTGTAAACAGATTAACAGGGATGAGGTTTTACTCATAGAAGGCTTCGTGATTTCAGTAATAATTTACAAGCAGGTGTACAGTTGCAGCAAACAGAGGATAGGCCAAATAAGGCTGAAGACTGAATCCTTCAAGGGGCAGCTTATCGTCAGATCACAACTGCACACATAGTATGTAATTTCATTAAAATGTTAAAATAATGACATTTCATGAAGAAGCTGTTCACTATTGCAATTTGAGAAATCTCCAGATACTTTTTATTATGCAGCGGGGACTACCAGCATTAGAAGTGGCCACCTCATACAGGCAGGAACTTCATTTTAATATTCAGTTCATACAACATAGAAGGAGGCCTTTTGGCCCATCATGCCTGTGCCAGCTCTTTGAAAGAGCTATCCAAGTAGTCCCTGCTCTTTCCCTGTAGCCCTGCAAATTTTTCCTTTTCAAGTATATATCCAATTCCGTTTCGAAAGTTACTATTGAATCTGCTTCCACTACCCTTTCAGGCAGCGCATTCCAGATTATCCTCTTCCTGACATTTGAGTGTGCAGGACATTTTCAAAGAACGCTCATGTGAAATGGCCATCCAACTTTGCTAGGGAATCAGCTGTGGTAGTAGCTAATTTAAAGGGCATGGCTAAGTGCATTGAATCTCTAACATTACAAGCACAGAAACAGTGAATAACAAACAGCTGCACAAAAATCAGCAGAAGAGCAATATACCTTTAATAGCAAAGACCCAACTTGATGTAAGACACCTTCCGTGCAGTGCCTACCCCTGGGCTTAATATCACAAATGCACAATGCATGAACCCTTCAGAACCATATAATGTGAGGAGCAAGCACCCAATGTCCCACAACAGTACACACACCAAAGATCGCATCATCAACCCCAGTGTTTCACTCACTTTACTTCATTAACTGTCTGATGAAGTAGATAATCACAAAATAGTCTAGCTATAGGGCAACAGTTATAACCACTCTCTGCTTCCACATCTGAACTGAGCCAAAGGAATATTTTTAAAATCTTTTACAGTGACATTCAATGTCAAATACAGTATGGCTGGGAAATTCCTTGGAGCTGATCCTGCTCCACCAGACCTGAGGAATTTCCCAGCGTATGATTCAAAAGGATCAACTGGTGTCACAGAAAACTGTCTCCGGCCGTACACCAAATTTCAGGAGAATATCAACCTGTGAGAACTTTGTTTGCAAAATCGCTTAAGGGAATAAAGAATGATAAACAATTAAGCCTGTCTCTTTCTCACAGTCAGGTGATCAATGGTGTTTCTGTCACCCATGTGGACTCGACAGTAAAACATGCGTAATACAGTCTATCTAGACAAACGGTTTCCATACCGTTCACCTGACGAAGGAGGAAGCCTCCGAAAGCTTGTGGAATTAAAAATAAATTTGTTGGACTATAACTTGGTGTTGTAAAATTGTTTACAATTATCTAGACAAAGGTGACCCATCTACCTTTTGCAGTGGCTGTGTGCCTATCAGCCAGTGATGTGAATTCCCTTCAATAATGAGGAAAAGAAAACTGACAAAATCCGTCCCAGCATGCAGCTGCAGTAACCAAACCAAAGTGACCACCAGCTGAAGTACACTGGGTACTGGCCCCGCTGTATTATCAGGAACAGAGGCCTGATACCTACTACTTATTGAATGTGTATATACTCAGGTAGTATGTGGTGCTTATTAGGGGCCCAAATGCTACGGAAATTAGGGACTTCCTCATAATGCGACTGGATGCTCCAGAGGCAAAGCACTTATTTGGAACTGGTGCTGAAAGAGAGGCCAGTGGCAAAAAAAAAAAATTGGTTTCAGGAAGGACTTCTGCTTCTAATAGGCCCACCCTTCATTCCTCCTCATAGCTCCCATGGCCTCCAATGGCCAAACAAAGAAAGGGGTCATTGTGCCTCAGAGTGGGTGCAATGGCCAAAAATGGCAGTGATGCATGGATAGTCAGCAGCACTTCTCTGGCCCCTGACATTCTGGCCCTCAATCCACATCAAATTATGTAAATGAGCTGATCCTGCCTTGTGGGGTGAAGCCAATTCATTGGGGTGAGAGTGCTGCCTGTGCTTCAGCAGAAGTAGTATCCAGAATTTGAAACAAGATAGATCTGTGATCTATCACATTGGCAATATTGTTCCATGGGTGCCATCAGTGGAGGGTGGGGGAACTTATTCCTCACCCTCAGATTTTTTAAAAATGGGCTGTTTCCCCCTCCCCGAATCCCGGAATTACCTTTGATGTCTCCTCTCCAGCTCTTTGTCTGTGATTGCGCCACTGATTAATTGTGTACACAAATAACATTAGCTTTGAACTTCGATCGTGACCAGTTTAGCATGAAGCACAATAGCAAAGGTATCCTCAGTTATGTCAAGGTATTTCAATCAAACATGAAGGGATGACTGACACTTGATCAGAATACAAAATGTCTACAGTGTATGACAAAATAATTTAAAATCTATCGACATAGTCTCACATTTTTTGGAGTTTTCTGGAACAATCTTAGATGAAGATGTTGCCCAGATGATTGTCCTGCCTTTACTGGTTTATTTAAATTTTTTGCTTTTTGTTGATACTAAGAAGTTGTAGTGTGAATGTGGTATCATGACCTGACCTGATTCTGCAGCAAAATGGAATGAGACTTCTCCCTCCAGGGAGTCTCACTCTACTCCACTTCGCTACTGAGTCAGGTTAGGCCTGACTCCATATTTTTACAACTTTAGCACTGGTGCGAACCAAAACCACTTTGTACTGACACTACAGTTGTATATGCAGTTATAATTATCAACAATGCAACTACTTTGGATTTTGCTGCATATTAGCTAACTGGTAGCTAACTAGCTGTGTTACAAGACTATTTAAGTTAATAAATTTGATAAACAGATACAGTATATCTCGTTCTGTTGCCTGATTGCTGATATCTAAACATGGAGCAGTGTTAACATTCTAGTCATGAAGAATTTTGCTTGCTCTGAAAGATGATGTAAGAAAAATATTGGGGGTGGAGGGTAATTATACCAGTGCAGCTGATAGAGCCAATTTACTGTATCTGAATGATTCCACCTCTCTCCTGTAGCTCTACTCATCCAACAACTTGATGAGTCATTTTGGTCTCTAGTGAATCTATCTAGTCTTCATGGATTCTCTCTGTTGCTGAATGCTATCCACCCACTGATAACATCAGGCATACATTCATTTTCTCATTGAACTCATTGCAGTTATGTGTTTTTGTTTTCATCTCTTGAGTTTTAAGAGTCATTTGCTGTTATGTCACCGATTTACTTTATTTCCTTTTGATTTATTTTGATTTTATACTCCATTTTCTCTGCCTAGCAAAGCCAAAGTCACAACCACTTCTTATGCACACTGAATATGCACTGAGAATGCTACATGAGGCCTTATTTGTCAGATAACACAATGTACTTCCAAGTTACCACTCCCTGACCTTTGTAAAAGCCATTGTATAACTGACTGCTAAGTTACAGTGATGCAGATTGAATAAGATTTTGCTTTTCCCATTCTTTGACTCCCTCTCCCCGGTCATACTGAGAGTGGGAACTCACTAAGTAGGGAATCGTGACCACAAGCTCACAGCATAACGGTCTATGAAATGTAAACTTATATAATACACCATTGCACTACCCAAAATGAAATACAGTCAAACTTCACAAGTGAACTATGTCACTAACTTTAACACCCCACTATGTTAAATTCTTTTTTAAAATCCCATTTCAAAATGAATATCATACATACAGATGTTGGATCCTTGACAAAATCACCCCACAATTTATGAAATAGGTCACTTATTTTGGTTCTGACCAGCACTTCTAATTCCTCTGAAGAGATATTTTAAATAGAATCATAGTAAAAATGTAGGTCAATTGAAGCACAACAGAAGCATCATCTGTAGCTTTAGGGTGACTACAGGGCAATATTACAGTTATAGCTAAACCTCCCAATATGCTGCAGCTGATCATGACAGTTGACTGTAACTGCAAATTCTAACACATTGAAAGTCAACCATTTTTGTTCAGCCCTTAAGTGGCCAATTTAGTTAGATTCTACTGTACATTTGGGTCTAGAAATTCAGGCGATCCCATTTATGTGGGCACAGCAAACGATCCCTGCACCTGAATGGAGAGGCCTGAGACGTCCCCAATATTGGGCCTCGAGCCTCAATTCTATCGAGCCAACGAGCTGTGGACAGCAACAGGCAGCACTCCGGCGAAGCGTATTTGAAGATCGGGCTGCTGCTGGTGTCGCAGTGACACTTAAGTAAGTGAGGAAGGGGTTGGGAGGTAGCGGTGGCGATTGGGGTTGAGGGTGTGGAGGTGATCAGGAGGTGGGGTTAGGGTTAGGGGATTGAGGAAGTGAAGGCAATCAGGGGATGAGGGAACAGCAATCGGAAGGTGGGGGAGCGGCAATCCGAGTGGGAGGGAGCGGTGATCAGGCGGAAAGGAGTGACGATCAGTGGGTGAAGGGAGCGACGATGAGGGGTAGAGAACAGCGATCAGGGTGGGGAGCAGCCAGCAGCAGCCTACATTCTTTGAATGTGGGTTTGGGTACAGCACTCCTGCTCCTATGGGCTCCACATTCAGGTAAGTATATTTTAAAAACTTACCTTGTTGGTAGCGGCCTAATAGGCAGTCCCTTTAAGGACTACCTGTTAGGCAGCATAGAGGCCTGGTTTTCCTGAGTGCAGCTGACGCCAGCTGCCTCAGGGCAAACCAATCTTAAGGTAGGGGCCTCAAATTGGCATTAAGTCGCTTATTTAAGTATGCAAAAGAATTAATGCCTGTTTCAGGCCCCAACTGCAAGATTGTTCTGCTCTGCCACATCGATCTTTTGGCCTTTACTAATATGAAGGGTGGCACACTTCCAGCTCGTAATGAGCGTGCGCTTCCTGCCCGCCATATTGGAGTCTTAGTAGGCCATTTAGCGCCTGTAAAATGGGCACTGCGCAGCTGCATTTCTAGGCTGTGGTACCTTTATTGCCACATATCGTTGGTTAAATTCTTCCAGAATGGCGCTACATTGTGATTTATGCCATTATTTTGGATTTGCTTGTGCTTATAGTTGAACTAAATTTTTAAATGAATGTTAAAGGATTTCACTGGACTGAGTTAGCTCCATATGTTTTTTATTTACAATGTGCCACGTAGATGTCAAGTTTCAAGAAAACGGCAGAGCAAAATCTAACTGCAGGTTAACCCTGTCTTGAAAGCATTTTGTTTGAACATGTAGAGAAAATAATTCATATTTGTAACAAAAACATTGACACTGATGATCAGTTATTTCTTATGCAGTTATAAAATAAAATGTTGAAATTTTATTAAGAGAAAAAATGCTATATTTATTACAAATTCACTTAAAAAGGAAAGTTTGCTAAGGCTAAAACTGTGTCTCAAATTGATGCTCAAAATATAACCATTGATAAAAGAAAATTCTCTGCAAATCTAGAATAGCATAGATCAAGCCAACATATTGGAATCCTCCAAAGAGACCGGGCAGCACAGTTGCACAACTATAGGATCCTATAACACATATCAGTAACCATCAGTGTGCCGTCAAAATTTTGTATAAGCTTTGTATCTTGACTCTACTTTATTGAACATGGGGGGCAGGAAGAAGATTTTGTCTGTGGTTTGGAAGGTGCTGCTGAATTACTGACTCCACAATTAGAGGGAGTATCTTTCCCTATTTATTTTATCAAAGCCCTTCATAATTTTAAAATCTCTATTAAATCTCCTTATAGCCTTCTCTCCTCCAATGAAGATGGTCCTAGTGTCTCAGGTCTTTCCTTATGACTATAGTTTTCCATCCCTGTCATTATCCTGGTGAATCTACGACATCAACAACAACAACACAAGGTGCTTCACAGGAGCGTTATACTGAGCCACATAAGGAGATATTAGGACAGGTGAGCAAAAGCATGGTCAAAGAGGTAGATTTTAAGGAGCATACACTGTATACTCTCTACAGTTTTAGTGGCCTTTTGAGAATATGGCACCCAAAAGTGCACACAGTACTCTAACTGTGGCCTAACCAATGCTTTGTATGAATTCAACATTACTTATTTACTCTTGTACTCTATGTTTCTATTTATTAAACCCAAAATGCTGTTGGCTTTATCATAATTTTATCTACATGCACTCACACCTTCAAGGAATTATAGATTTGAACTCCTAGATTTTTCTGTATATCCACACCATTCAGTGCAGTGGTTATGTTACTGGACTAGTGAAGCAGAGGCCTGGTGAAAACCCAAACTGGTTCACTAATACCCCTTTAGGGAAGGAAACCTGCTGCCCTTAACTGGTCTGGCCTATATATGACTCCAGTCCCACTGCAACGTGGTTGACTCTTCTGAGATACCAGGAAAGAGGGACTTCAGTTACATGGAGAGACTAGAGAAGCTGGGATTGTTCTCCTTAGAGCAGAGAAGGTTAAGGAGAGATTTAATAGAGCTGTTCAAAATTATGAGGAGTTGTGATAGGGTAAATAAGAAGACATTGTTTCCACTGGCATGAGGGTCAGTAACCAGAGGACATTAATTTAAGATAATTGGCAAAAGAACCGAGAGGAGATGAAGAGAATTTTTTTATGCAGCGAGTTGTTATGATCTGGAATATGATGCTTAAAAGGCTGGTGAAAGCAGATTAATAGTAACTTTCAAATGGGGATTGGATATATACTCGAAAAGGAAAAAATGTCAGTGCTATGGGACTAAAGCAAGGGATTGGGACTAATTGGATAGCTCTTTCAAAGAGCCGGCACAGGCACGATGGGCCGAATGGCCTCCTTCTGTGCTGTATGATTCTATGACTCTCTCAGGCTCAGAATAACTGATGAGTTGCAGCAGGCTGGATAGGTTATAGCTCCTTTTCCCTTTGAAATTCAAACTGGGACATCATAAAGGAGATTACATGGCTTTTAGGTGGAGTAGTCAAGGCATCTCAGTTGTGCATGGACCAATGGGTCTTTTCCTGTCCGTCATTATATGGAAGTTTGTAAAGGTGTCTTTCATAATTGAACAAAGCTATCAAGTTAGAGTGGTTTCCTAAGGCTCCAAATCCATTTGCACATGTATCCAAGTCATTTTTACCTTAATTTGATTGTTTCAAGCCTTTGTCAAGTGGTTCCTACTCGCTTTGCTATCAAAGTGCATTACATAAGAAGAAGGCTTAGTCTCCATGAATGCTTCCCCCACTATGGCAATTTCTTGGTGATGCTTGTATATTTATAGCTGGACTGACTGCTGCAGTAAGCAAAATCTAATGTGACTGCATGGATTCTATCCAGAGATAGTAAAACTATGGAGACTTCCTTATGATTTGAAATTGAACTTATCTCCTTATCCATCACAATACCAAAGATATATTTCCAATAGCATTCTCTAGGTTTCCAGCAAACAGTTTTCAAATTACAAGCATCTTGCATTTTAAAATATCAATAACTTTATTAAAATCAACAATTTCTTTGATGATTGTTTAAAAATCATTAAGTGATACAACAAAAGGAAAAGCAGTTTCATAACTCTCCTCTGGACTATCTCTATTAATTCCACATCTTTTAGTAATATGGAGACCAGAATTGCACACAGTACTCCAGATGTGGCCTCAACAAGGCCAGAAACAACTTTAATATCTTTTCCCAATATTTTATTTGCTTTCTTCACCATTTGTCAACACTGAACATTTTAATGACATAATTGCCAAAATCCCCAGATCTCCTTCCTGCTGTTACCTCCAGCATATTGCCATTTAATCTGCAATCCACATCCTCATTTCCAATCGCATGGCTTTATGCTTATCTGTGTTGAATTCCATCTGCCACATCACTGCCCATTGACGTGGCATGTCCAGATCTCTTTGGAATATCACTCATTGTTTAGCATCAGTGGCCACTGCACCCAATTTAGTGTCATCCGCGGACGGAGACACCATGGACAATATTTCATCTTCTAAGTCATTTATAAACAACAACAGCCCCAGTACTGACTCCTGTGGTAATCCACAGGTAACTGGTTTCAACTCTGATGCTTTCCAGCCATGCAACAATCCATCCTGACAGTTTGCCACCTATCCCACAGGCCCCCACCTTGTGAATCAACCTGTTATATGTGACAGTGTTAAATGCCTTCCTGGAATCCAGGTAAATAACATCCACTGCCTCACCCTTAGCCACTAGATCTGTAACCTACACAAAGAAATCCAGTAAATTGGTCAGACTCATGCTGTCTCTCTCTAATCAAAGCCGAACTTCAAGATGTTCACTTATATATCATCAACGTTTCAAACACCTACCCAGTTATCAAGGTAAGGCTCACAGTATTTTGAGGGTTCATCCTTAGCCCTTTTTAAGGATGAGGGTCACATTTCCAATCCATTGAGAGATTACCCAAATACACCAAATTTTGAAATATATTGGTGAGGGAATTTGTAACCTCCTCAACTAACTCATTAGGAGGAAATTATCCTTATTTATCTTCAGCTTCCTAAACCTTTCTCCAATGCCTTGCCTTGTGATACAAAGAGTTTCTAATCTGCTCTTTCCGATACTTCTCTCTCAACTCAGGCAGCTCT